>NC_042971.1:21629395-22252728 GCF_901001165.1 Salmo trutta
TTTTTACAATTCCTGACATTTAATCCAAGTAAATATTCACTGTCTTAGGTCAGTTAGGATCAACACTTTATTTTAAGAATGTGAAATGTCAGAATAATAGTAGAGAGAGATTTATTTCAGCTTTTATTTCTTTCATCACATTCCCGTGTGTCAGATACACTCAATTAGTATTTGGTAGCATTGCCTTTAAATTGTTTAACTTGGGTCAAATGTTTCAGGTAGCCAGCCTTCCACAAGCTTCCCACAATAAGTTGGGTGAATTTTGGCCCATTCCTCCTGACAGAGCTGGTGTAACGGAGTCAGGTTTCTAGGCCTCCTTGCTCGCACACGCTTTGTCAGTTCTGCCCACAAATTTTCTTAAGGATTGAGGTCAGGGCTTTGTGATGACCACTCCAATACCTCGACTTTGTTGTCCTTAAGCCATTTTGCCACAACTTTGAAAGTATGCTTGGGGTCATTGTCCATTTGGAAGACCCATTTGTGACCAAGCTTTAACTTGCTGACTGATGTCTTGAGATGTTGCTTCAATATATCCACATCATTTTCCTGTCTCATGATGCCATCAATTTTGTGAAGTGTAACAGTCCCTCCTGCAGCAAAGCACCCCCACAACATGATGCTGCTACCCCCGTGCTTCATGGTTGGGATGGTGTTCTTCGGCTTGCAAGCATCCCCCTTTTTCCTCCAAACATAATGGTCATTATGGCCAAACAGTTCTATTTTTGTTTCATCAGACCAAAGGACATTTCTCCAAAAAGTATGATCTTTGTCCCCATGTGCATTTGCAAACCGTAGTCTGGCTTTTTTTATGGCGGTTTTGGAGCAGTGGCTTCTTCCTTGCTGAGCAGCCTTTCAGGTTATGTCGATTATAGGACTCGTTTTACTGTGGATATAGATACTTTTGTACCTGTTTCCTCCAGCATCTTCACAAGGTCCTTTGCTGTTGTTCTGGGATTGATTTGCACTTTTCACACCTAAGTATGTTCATCTCTAGGAGACCGAACGCGTTTCCTTCCTGAGCGGTATGACGGCTGCGTGGTCCCATGGTGTTTATACTTGTGTGCTATTGTTTGTACAGATGAACGTGGTACCTTCATGCATTTGGAAATTGCTCCCAAGGATGAACCAGGCTAGTGGAGGTCTACAGTTCTTTTTTTACTGAGGTCTTGGCTGATTTCTTTTGATTTTTCCCATGATGTCAAGCAAATAGGCACTGAGTTTGAAGGTAGCCCTTGAAATACATCCACAGCTACACCTTCAATTGGCTCAAATGATGTGAATTAGCCTATCAGAAGCTTCTAAAGCCATAACATCATTCTCTGGAATTTTCCAAGCTGTTTAAAGGCACAGTTAACGTAGTGCATGTAAACTTCTGACCCACTGGAATTGTGATACACTGAATTATAAGTGAAATAATCTGTCTGTAAACAATTGTTGGAAAATGTACTTGTGTCATGCACAAGGTAGATGTCCTTGTCACATGCGTCGAAAGGATAAGACCAAGGCGCAGCGTGTTGAGTGCTCATCTTTTATTAATGAGAGAACACTTAAACAAAATAAACAAACGACAAACAACAGTTCCGTAAGGTACCACGACTATACGAAAAACAACCACCCACAAAACCCAAAGGAAAACAGGCTGCCTAAGTATGGCTTCCAATCAGAGACAACGAAAGACACCTGCCTCTGATTGGAAACCATACTCGGCCAAACCTGGAAAACAAAACATAGAAAATGAAAACTAGAACACATTCCCCTGGAAACAAACAAACCCCAAAACACACAAAACAACCCCCCTGCCACGCCCTGACCATTCTACTATGGCAAATGACCCTTTTCACTGGCCAGGATGTGACAGTCCTAACCGACTTGCCAAACTATAGTTTAACAAGAAATTTGTGGAGTGGTAGAAAAACAAGTTTTTATGACTCCAACCTAAATGTATGTAAACTTCCGACTTCAACTGTATTTATTTAAAAAAATCAAATATTAAAATTGATGAAAAAAACAAGAAAATAAAGTTCAAACTGTGTATTGACTGTTTTGTAAATCATACCATGGGTATTTGAAAATACCCCGGTATGCCTATACTGCCCAAGCCTAATGTGATCACATTACCTTCAGAAAGTATTCACACCCCTTGCCTTTTTCAAAATGTTGGTGTGTTACAGCCTGAATTTAAAATTGATTAAATTTAGAGTTTTTGTCGCTGGCCTACACACAATACCCCATAATGTCAAAGTGGAATTTTGTTTTACTTCTTATTTTTTTAAAACGAATTAATAAAAAATGGAAAGCTGAAATGTCTTGAGACAATAAGTATTCATCCCCTTTGTTATGGCAAGTCTAAATAAGTTCAGGTGTTAAAATGTGCTTATTAACAAGTCACACAATATGTTGCATGGACTCACTGTGCAATAATGGTGTCTAACATGATGTTTGAATGAGTACCTCATCTCTGTACCCCCACACATACAATTATCTGTAAGGTCCCTCAGTCGAGCAGTGAATTGCAAACACAGATTCAACTACAAAGACCAGGGAGGTTTTCCAATGCCTCGCAAAGAAGGGCACCTATTGGTAGATGGGTAAAAACAAAAAAAGCAGAGTTTGAATATATCCCTTTGAGCATGGTGAAGTTATTAATTACACTTTGGATGGTGTATCAATGCACTCAGTCACTACAAAGATACAGGTGTCCTTCCTAATGCCCTTGCTGGAGAGGAAGGAAACCGCTCAGGGATTTCACCATGGTGACTTTAAAATAGTTACATGGAGTTTAATGGCTGTGACAGGACAAACTTGAGGATGGATCAACATTGTTGTTACTCCACAATACTAACCTAATTGACAGAGTGAAAAGAAGGAAGCCTGTACAGAATAAAAATATTCCAAAACATGCATCCTGTTTGCAACAAGGCACTAAAGTAATACTGCGAAACACTTTTTGTCCTGAATACAAAGCGTTATGTTTGGGGCAAATCCAATAAAACACATTACTGAGTACCACTCTCCATATTTTCAAGCATAGTTGTGGCTACATCATGTTATGGTATGCTTGTAATCATTAAGGACTGGGGGATTTTTTCAGGATAAAAAATAAACAGAATGGAGCTAAGCACAGGCAAAATCCTAGAGGAAAACCTGGTTATCTGCTTTCCACCAGACACTGGGAGATTAATTCACCTTTCAGCCGGACAATAACCTAAACCACAAGGCCAGATCTACAGTGGAGTTGCTTACCAAGAACACAGTGAATGTTCCTGAGTGGCTGAGTTATAGTTTTGACTTAAATCTGCTTGAACATCTATGGCATGACTTGAAAATGGTTGTCTAGCAATGATCAACAACCAATATAACAGAGCTTGAAGAATTTAGAAAATAATAATGGGCAAATATTGTACAATCCAAGTGTGCAAAGCTCTTAGAGACTTACCCAAAAAAGACTCACAGCTATAATCGCTGCAAAAGGTGATTCTAACATCTATTGACTCAGGGGTGTTATGGAAATTAGATATTTCTGTATTTAATTTTCAATACATTTGCTACAATTTCTAAAAACATGTTTTCACATTGTCATTATGGGGTATTGTGTGTAGGGGGGTGAGAATAAAAATCTATTTGATCAATTTTGAATTCACGCTGTAACACAAAATGTGGAATAAGTGAACAGGTATGCATACTTTCTGAAGGCACTGTAAGTTTCCATAATTTCTCCCTAGCCTCATTCCTTTTCATTGAAACGCAGCCCTGACCTCAGAAGCCAACCAAGTGCCCTCTCAATCCCCCTGAATCAGTAAGCTCACCTGAGAGCAGGCTGTCATTTAGCAGACAGTCATTAGTGACTGTGTGTGTGTGTGTGTGTGTGTGTGTGTGTGTTCACTTTCAGTGTCATTTGACCCCTCATTTTTGGTGTACTTTTAAAATTGTGTGTGTTAAAAGTGTATATTTTACAAATATATGTGCTCTGGTCATTTATTAGACTTGGAACAAGACTCTGCTGTGCACAAGGACATTATCTTATTTTTCTCCTGATATAGGATATTAATGCGTCTCCTCTCCCCAGTCTGAAAGTCGCCCTCTCTTCCCCTCCCGTGGGCGATGCCGTGGACCTCTCTGGAGTGCCACTGGGTGTATGGGACATGGAGCGCCTGGCTGCCCACCTCTGTCTGCATGCCGCCTGTATGCGAAGCCTCGAGTTGGGCTTCATCGAGCTCACGGACCAGGTCATATGAAAACGTCTCAATATTACAAATACAGCTTGTATAAAATATTTCATGACTATGACCGATTGTCAGTTGAACCAAAAATCATAGTATTTCACTTCTAAAAGGAAAATTCAACACTGAGCAAGAGCTTGTGTAACCCACAGGGATCAAACCCTAGATTGCTTCTAAACTCGGCAAAAAAAGAAACGTCCCTTTTTCAGGACCCTGTCCTTCAATGATAATTCGTAAAAATCCAAATAACTTCACAGATCTTCATTGTAAAGTGTTTAAACACTGTTTCCCATGCTTGTTCAATGAACCATAAACAATTAATGAACATGCACCTGTGGAACGGTCGTTAAGACACTAACAGCTTACAGACGGTAGGCAATTAAGGTCACAGTTATGAAAACGTAGGACACTAAAGAGGCCTTTCTACTGACTCTGAAAAACACAAAGATCGATGCCCAGGGTCCCTGCTCATCTGCGTGACTGTGCCTTAGGCATGCTGCAAGGAGGCATGAGGACTGCAGATGTGGCCAGGGCAATAAATTGCAATGCCCGTACTGTGAGACGCCTAAGACAGCGCTACAGGGAGACAGGATGGACAGCTGATCGTCCTCGCAGTGGCAGACCACGTGAAACATCACCTGCACAGGATCGGTACATCCGAACATCACACCTGCGGGACAGGTACAGGATGGCAACAACAACTGCCCGAGTTACACCAGGAACTCACAATCCCTCCATCAGTGCTCAGACTGTCCGCAATAGGCTGAGAGAGGCTGGACTGAGTGCTTGAAGGCCTGTTGTAAGGCAGGTCCTCACCAGACATCACTGGCAACAACGTCGCCTATGGGCACAAACCCACCATTGCCGGACCAGACAGGACTGGCAAAAAATGCTCTTCACTAACGAGTCGTGGTTTTGTCTCACCAGGGGTGATGGTCAGATTTGCGTTTATCGTCGAAGGAATGAGCGTTACACCGAGGCCTGTACTCTGGAGCGGGATAGATTTGGAGGTGGAGGGTCCGTCATGGTCTGGGGCGGTGTCACAGCATCATCGGACTGAGCTTGTTGTCATTGGAGGCAATCTCAACGCTTTGCGTTACAGGGAAACATCCTCCTCCCTCATGTGGTACCCTTCCTGCAGGCTCATCCTGACATGACCCTCCAGCATGACAATGCCACCAGCCATACTGCCCGTTCTGTGCGTGATTTCCTGCAAGACAGGAATGTCAGTGTTCTGCCATGGTCAGCGAAGAGCCCAGATCTCAATCCCAGAAATATCCGGGAACATGCAGGTGCCTTGGTGGAAGAGTGGGGTAACATCTCGCAGCAAGAACAGGCAAATCTGCTGCAGTCCATGAGGAGGAGATGCACTGCAGTACTTAATGCAGCTGGTGGCCACACCAGATACTGACTGTTACTTTTGATTTTGACCCCCCCCTTTGTTCAGGGACACATTATTTCATTTCTGTTAGTCATATGTCTGTGGAACTTCTTCAGTTTATGTCTCAGTTGTTGAATCTTGTTCTGTTCATACAAATGTTTACTCATGTTAAGTTGACAGTGAGAGGACGTTTCTTTTTTTGCTGAGTTTAGTTAGTTCTATCTCCATGGTGTAACCCAGAGATTGAACCCTAGATTGTTTCTAGTTAGTTTGTTTTATCTTCATGGTGTAACCCATCTCCAGCGCAGCTTGGAATATCTCCAGAGGAAGGAAATTACACCCTACTAATGCACAGACACAGTTACCTCCCCTAGCCAGTTGTCTCCAAACAACTATGTGCTATATAAACACTAGTGTCTCAATTTTGGTGAAAGTCACAATATACAAGGGATGCATGTTCAACTATGTTATGCTCCGGGTGACGTTTTCCTTAGGTGCAGATCCAGGATCAGCTTCCCCTCCCCCAACCTTAACCTTAATCATTAGTAGGGAAAATGCATCAGCGACGGGGGGCAACTTCATCCTACTCACTCTGTTACACAGGCACTGCTACTGCTGGTGCCAATGCTGGCCACGGTGCCCTGCCTCCAGATGCTGGCGCTCAACGCCAACCGGCTGACGCGTGCCGTCCTTCGCCAGCTCACCGACACCCTCAAGGACCCGTGCTGCTTCCCTGCCCTCACCTGGATGGACCTGGGCAACAACATGGACATTTTTTCCCTTCCTCATGGGCCTAAGGAAGCGCTGCCCCAAGCAGTGCAAGCTGCCCACCATCGAGGAGCAGGGAGAGGCTCAGGGACAGGGGGGCAACGCCCATGGAGAGAACTCCAACGGCAGGCCACTCAAGGGGGAAAGCAGGGCTGGAGCTGGGGATGGGACCTCTGGTGAGTGGCAAGGATGGAGGACACTGGACGATACTGAGGAAGAGGAGGAAGAAGAGTTAGAGGACGAGATATGGGACTGTAACATGAGGAATCCAGTGAATGGAGACGGAGGACATAAAGATTTAAAGAGCGTGGCACACAGTGGCGTTGGCGAATAATCATCCAGCCAATCCAAACAGCCAATAGGAAGGGAGACTGATGATCACGTGTCCCCTTAGTCAACCAATCAGACCTGAACATTTTTGGGGGGCTGTATATTGAGTGAAATAAAAAATTCAGCAAGTTGCAGATAGAAACGTATGAATAGAGCTGACACCATTCCCTATTCGCCAGACATAATGGGACCCATCTCGTCCAAAAGGTTTGCCAAAAATCACCTGGAAGTACCTGGATGATCATCAACACTCTTGAAAGAATGTTCTACGGACAGATGAGTCAGAAGTATAAAGTTTTGGACGACATGGGTCCCATTATGCCTGGCAAAAACCAAACACTGCATTCCACAGTAATAACCTTATACCAATGGTCAAGAATGATGGCGGTAGTGTGATAGTTTGGGGATGCTTTGCTGCCTCAGGACCTGAATGACTTGCCTTAATAGAAGGAACCATGAATTCTTCTCAAATGTGATGTTTTTTAATGGCCTAGTCAAAGTCCAGACCTAATCCCAATTGAGATGTTGTGGCAGGACTTGAAACGAGCAGTTCATGCTTGAAAACCCACAAATTCGCTGAGTTAAAGGAGTTCTGCATAGAAGAGAGGGCTAAAATTCTTCCACAGCGACGTGAGAAACTGATCAACAACTACAGGAAGAGTTTGGTTGGAGTCTTTGCAGCTAAAGGTGGCACAACCAGTTATTGAGTTTAAGGGGGCAGTTACATTTTTACACAGGGGCATTGGGTGTTGCATAACTTTGTTAATGAATAAGTATGTCATTGTTGTGTTATTTGTTCACTTAGGTTCCCTTTATCTAATATTAGGTTTTGGTTGAAGATCTGATAACATTCAGGAAAAAAAAGGTGCAAAAGTAGAGAGAATTAGAAAAAGGGCAAATATTTTTTCACAGCACTGTACATCGAGGGGAGCCCCCTGTAGAACATCGAGAATTTAGACTCCCTGTTCTTTCAGGGGTCTGTTCAGAAGGGTGCAGCGTTACAAAACGTTCTGATATAAAAATGCATTTTGTAGAACAGAAAGGATTTTCCCTCGTGTAATTGGGAATCATGTCAGCTCTATGTATCATTTTTTTTTAATATGAAACGTTTTGACGTTTCAACTCACTGAATGTACCATTGATGTGCCCTGTGTCCATGCCCTCTCTAAGTGGGATGGATCCAACTGTATGCAGCATATTTAGGACAAGAGAATAAGCTGCATTCAATGTTCATTGCAGTATGATAGAACTGGAATGGAAGCTATAACATGTGACTTTGTCGGTCATCACAACCAACCTTGGCACATGAAAATGAGAGAGAGAGAGAGTTTGGAATGGATCACGTACAGTACCTCTTGCTTGCTCACTCTTTTTTTTGTGAGATCTCTGAATAGAGAGTTGGTGAAGATGGTGAGTGGATGCTGTGGGGACTTCACACTCTGCTGACTACAAGTTTTAGATGAGAGACCAAGCAAGTCCTATTCCTTAACTAGATTTTTGGATGAGATGGAGACGTGAGTTCAACATATCAATTATTAATTTGTAGACATTAGCCTATTAAATACATACCATCCTAGGTTTTGTATTGAAGTCAATGTACCCAGAGGAGGACAGAAGCTAGCTGTCCTCCGGCTACACCACAGTGCTACCCGACAGAGTGCTGTTGAAGCTACTGTAGACTTTCTTTGAAGAATAGTGTGTTTGAATCAATTATTTGGTGATGTGATTATATTTAGTATAGTTTTATCTAAAAAGGATAACTTTTTAAATGTTTTACAATTTTTATTTTCTATGAAATTCACTGAGGAGGATGGTCCTCCCCTTCCTCCTCTGAGGAGATAGATTTCACTAAATATCATTACATTTGAAATCAACCAGAGCTTGAAACCCTAGGCCTATGTATTGTCTATTTTTTATTTAACCCTGGGTTGAATTGAAACAATAGCTGTTCATGACTTTGCAAATGCTATATAGGCCTAAATAGCATCATTGATGATTTATGAGTGATAAAGTATGGTCACATTTCCTCTGCTCTGCTAAACCTACCCTTTTGGAATGAATTCGATAAAAACTAAATAGATTCATTGTTGCTAAGTGGATATTTCTCAACATTCATTCTCACGATATCACATAGCTATTGGGCTGGGCTTGGTTAAAACCTTGGATGAGAGATCAAACGGTAGCTGTAGATAGATCAATTCTCCAGTAGGAGTTAATGCCCAGCCTATTGTTTTTTTTATGATAGTCGATGTAACGTTGAAGTTCTGCCGTTGTGTTAAAGGTACAAATTCAGCATAATTTATACACGGTTTGTCTCTGTTCAAATTTGGTTACCATAATAACATAATCATGTGGTTCAAATTTGTCCATCAAAACAAGAGTTTACATTGATTACTTTTTTCCACGTAGATTCCACGTCACAATACGTTGACAAATTACGTTGAAACAACATTGATTGTGGTCCCGTGTGGCTCAGTTGATAGAGCATGGTGTTTGCACGCCAGGGTTGTGGGTTCGATTCCCACGGGGGACCAGTACGGAAAACAATGTATGAAATGTATGCATTCACTACTGTAAGTCGCTCTGGATAAGAGCGTCTGCTAAATGACTAAAATGTAAATGTAATTCCACCAGTTTGTGCCCAGTGGGTTGTCACTCATTGTCATCCATTGCCAAACATGAGCAATGGAGACACAAACAGATCTGGGACCAGGCAGTAAGTACTTCCCATCTGGTAAGGTGTCATTCTAACCTCCATCAAGCTTGTCAAGCAATGTTAAAAAAAATACTGTAAAATAGCACATACTACACGTTTTTTTAATGACCAGTATTTTATTCCCTGTTCTTTTCATTCTTCGACGGAAAAACTAGAGCGAGATTTGTTTGCATCCAGTGTGGATTAATGTTATGGCCTACATTACAGCATGTTTTATGCATTTAAATGACAATGTCTCCCCAACGTGGTTCTTTGGAAGTTTGGGGAACGTATGTTTTTAGTTTCACATTGGTTGTGGAAACAAAGCCATACGTTTCCTGACCGGTAAAACTGAATGTTTTTTTTAAATGTTCTGACAACAGAAGTGAACATTGACTGTTCTGGGAATGTTTATTTTTAGGTTGCAGGGAGGTTCTAAGAACATTTTACTGATTCCTTAAGTTTTCCATTAAGGTTTTATTAACGCTCTGAGAATGGAAATTATTGGTTATTTTGAGTTTTTTGAATAACTTAACTTTCACTGAATGTTAAGATTATTTTCTTTTAGGAATGTAGTGAAGTAAAAGTTGGCAAAAATATCAATAGTAAAGTACAGATACCCCAAAAAACGACTTAAGTACTTTACGCCACTGTGTATGTGTAACCTACACCGTTTTCACTACAGTATCATGACTGTCCTGTGAGGATCCAAATTGATCAGATCAGCTTGGCAATAAATAACTTCAACCAGACCCCCTCTCACCCGCAGAGGGGGGAGAAGGGAACTGGTGGGGGTTGACAGCTCACACCCTGTTGTAAATCAATGACAGAACATTCAGCATCTCTATCTCCAATGTTCACCACAGGAATGTGCCTTTGCTTCACAGACATTTTCCTGCCGAAACTCGAACATGTTCTAAAGCGAATACTGGAACAATATTTCTAATATAGAACGTGGGAAATGGTCAGAGGTGACCTAAAAGAACACTGATGTCGGTTTGGTTGTTATTTTGTGATGTCATAAATGTTATACTTTAGAGGAAATACTGTAACTTAAAGTATACATACTACATGAACAAAGTTTGCATCCTCTGTGTTGTGCATGAAATATGAAAAATTATTAGAGTTTTTAAGAGAGGGATATGATTTTAGGAGCCATAAGAGATAATAGTTTTACATAACTTTGTACAAGTGACAAGCCACACCCCTGAATGAGGTCAGTGAGCCTGACGGAACCGCCCTTTTGAATGAACTGTATAAAATGATGGGTTAAGAATTAACATAGCAGACCAGAGAGATGTTGAGCTGCAGCTCACGTTTAAAGTGGTTTGAACTCTGAAACCACTCAACGAGGTAGAAACGATAAAGTCACCTCCCGGACAATCACTGGTACGGCTGATTAGTAAATTATCTCGAAAAGTGAATTTATGTGTGACCGTTACCCTTCTCAAATCACCGTAGTCTCTCATCACCCCATTGAGAACCATCGACACGGCTGGCTAGCCTATCTTCAAATAAGCATCTGCCAGAGCGAATGGAAGTAGAATAAGCTCTGTAGTTCTGTTCAGGACTACACAATAAGTCATCGGATATCGGACGACTGCAGAAGAGAACAACCGTAGAAGACGGGTGGGGACCCCTTTTGGACAATCAGAGCCTTACAAGCGTGCCGCGAAAATGTTCAACCAACCCCCTTTCCAAGAAGGCCAGGTTCCGAAAGAGATATACGGTGAACCAAGGCATTTCCATGTAAATACATTCACGATTTCTTTACTCCAAGCGGGCGGCGGTTCATGTGCAAAGTATAAGTGAGAGTAGTTTCAAAATGTACCAACGTTCACTGTCTCTGTTCCTGTCTCCCTCTCCCTCTCTCTCTCCCCCTCTCTCTCTCTCTCCCTCTCTCTCTCTCTCTCTCTCTCTCTCCCTCTCTCTCTCCATGTCTTTTGTAACAAGCCGCCATATTGTTGTCAGTCCGCTTGGGACCTGTTTCTAATGTATTAAGTGTGTATGTTTATCCTGTGTTACCATTTAGTTAGCTAGTAAATAAATAATTAAACCAATTTGTGTAGTACTGAATCATAAGTAAGGCTCAGGTTCTTTCGGATGCAAGGAGGATACAACTGTTCAGAATGATGATATGATACGAGGTTATGATTGATAAGTTGACTGTTTATGGATGTAATAGCTTTGTTTAATTCAGGACATGTTAACTCTTTCAAGAACCACTCTCGTGGTGTCCCAAATCCTAATGAGTTAATTATTACATGATTAATTTAATCAATTAACAATTAAACATAGTTAGTTGATTAGATAAATAACAGTCATCAGATTAATGAAAGTAAAGTCACGACAACAGGCACAAACACATAGTCCTGAGCTGTGTTTGAATACTCATACTAACTGTACTATTTGTGACGTGAATTGAATATATAGTAAGCTTATTGGTCATAGTATGGATATAGTTAGTATGCCAAAAGTTCCCGGATGTCGTACTAAATTCACCAAAATATGAAGTATACACACAGAGGACACTATTTCCGTACTTTAGGGCCCATAATGCAATTCTTAAGGAACTGGGCATGGCTTTACATCATTTTCAGATTTGAAGAAAATGGCGGAAAATATGCACCCGAAGTACAACAAGAGCGGATATAAATTAACTGTTTTAACTAATTATGACAAATGTTAAGAAAATGTTGAGCAATGTAATGACTTTTCAAATAAGTTACCTTACACTTTATGTTGGCTGATAATTTGTTACCTACGCTGTACTTACGAACCACATAGCATATCATTACAGCAGTATGTACCGGTATGTTGTTAGCTAGCTACCTAACTTAGTTGGCAACTTATACATAAAACTTGCCAGTATATTAACTATAGGCTATCTAACTAACTACCCATCGTTTATTAACTTGATTATTCCCGTAAGTCTTAGCTTAGCTAAATGGTATAGTCATTGTGCGTTCTCAAGCGACATTCGGGTGCTTTCGTAAATTCGCTCTGGCTATCTACTCCGATTTCAGAGCACTCAACACCAGTTGAATATGGTCGGTGTCAGTAAACGTCTGCAAAAAAGCGCAATTCAATTGATGCCAGCGACACAGTTACAGTCATTAACACTCTGGATAACATGACAACTGCCTAACCAGCTCTGCTAGGGCGAGTAAAATGGTCAGTGGTCTCATTTGTGTCTGGGAGAAGCTCGCAAGCTAGCCAACGTTAGCTTGACTGCCGTTGTAAGATCAGAACACTCAAATCAACCCTACTCCTTGGCCGTGGCGTCCAGTGTGTGCTCCGAGAGCGAAACACTCTGAATTTACAAACGGACAATCTGACAACGTTCCCCAGCTAGCAATGAGGAATCGGCCCAGAAGCGGCCCTCTTTGGGGTATCGGAACTGAATGAATCGGCCCAGAATCAAGTATCGTCACTCGGCCCGGGAATCAAAATGAATGACTGCCCAGAATCGGCCCAAGTACATCAGGCCGTTTCCGTCTACCGGAATTCAGCTGACTTTGCCGGCATCTTACCAGAATCCCCCCAGATACGGCCGGATGCAAATTTAAATAAATGTATAGAAAATTACCCGATTTAGTAATTTTAAATATGACTATTATACACATCCACAAAAAAAAACATTTTGTGTCGGAGGAAACACCATACACCTGGTGACCATGTCACTGTGCGTGCGCGTGGGCCGCCACAGGAGTCGCTACAGCGCAATAGGACAAGGACATCCCTGCCAAACCCTCCCCGAAATCGGACGACGCTAGGCCAATTGTACGTCGCCTCATGGGTCTCCCGGGCGCGGCCAGCGCGGGTCTCGAACCAGCATCTGTTGCAACACAGTTTGCACTGGATTGGAGTGTCTTAGATTGCTGCGCCACTCGGGAGGCTCCATCCACAAAGTTGTTGATGCTTATCAATTGGCTTGCACAAAGTATCAAAATACTAAAATACTACACAGGACTCTTAAAGAATTTCATTTAAATGTTAATTGTATTTTGTTGATCAGAGAAAATATGGAAAAATAAGTAATGGAATGTTAATTACATAAAGCAGCCCGTGTAATCATCTGCCAGAGAGTAGCCCCAATCGGCCCGAGCCTCAAGTAATACATTTGGTGCAGATAACTCACACCGGAATCAGCCAGAGCCCAATCCCCACATCCTAGCCATAAGTAATACTGCCGAAGGCGGCCCAGACTCGGGCCACATGACTTCAGCCGAGTCTGACTCTCAGCCTAGTGCCCCAACTCTCAGCTGGAATCGGCCTAGATCCACTGTGCTAGCTGGGTCTGAATTTACGAGCGGAATTTGGCACTTCAGATTGAATTTAAGAACACAATTTTGTAATTTGTTATGCTAACTAGCTAGTAAGAGGTTGCATAGCAACAGCATCATGTTCCAGTAGACTGGCAAAGAGCTAGTATGCTCAACTGGAAGGATACTGTTTGTTTACAGTATACTAAAATGTACTAATAGTACATAGTATGTACAGTGAGGGAAAAAAGTATTTGATCCCCTGCTGATTTTGTATGTTTGCCCACTGACAAAGAAATTATCAGTCTATAATTTTAATGGTAGGTTTATTTGAACAGTGAGAGACAGAATAACAACAACAACAAAAAATCCTGAAAAACGCATGTCAAAAATGTTATAAAATGATTTGCATTTTAATGAGAGAAATAAGTATTTGACCCCTCTGCAAAACATGACTTAGTACTTGGTGGCAATCACAGAGGTCAGACATTTCTTGTAGTTGGCCACCAGGTTTGCACACATCTCAGGAGGGATTTTGTCCCACTCCTCTTTGCAGATCTTCTCCAAGTCATTAATGTTTCGAGGCTGGTGTTTGGCAACTCGAACCTTCAGCTCCCTCCACAGTTTTCTATGGGATTAAGGTCTGGAGACTGGCTAGGCCACTCCAGGACCTTAATGTGCTTCTTCTTGAGCCACTCCTTTGTTGCCTTGGCCGTGTGTTTTGGGTCATTGTCATGCTGGAATACCCATCCACGACCCATTTTCAATTCCCTGGCTGAGGGAAGGAGGTTCTCACCCAAGATTTGACGGTACATGGCCCCGTCCATCGTCTCTTTGATGCGGTGAAGTTGTCCTGTCCCCTTAGCAGAAAAACACCCCCAAAGCATAATGTTTCCACCTCCATGTTTGACGGTGGGGATGGTATTCTTGGGGTCATAGGCAGCATTCCTCCTCCTCCAAACACGGCGAGTTGAGTTGATGCCAAAGAGCTCCATTTTGGTCTCATCTGACCACAACACTTTCACCCAGTTGTCCTCTGAATCATTCAGATGTTCATTGGCAAACTTCAGAAGGGCATGTATATGTGCTTTCTTGAGCAGGGGGACCTCGCGGGCGCTGCAGGATTTCAGTCCTTCACAGCGTAGTGTGTTACCAATTGTTTTCTTAGTGACTATGGTCCCAGCTGCCTTGAGATCATTGACAAGATCCTCCCGTGTAGTTCTGGGCTGATTCCTCACCGTTCTCATGATCATTGCAACTCCACGAGGTGAGATCTTGCATGGAGCCCCAGGCCGAGGGAGATTTGCGAATAATTGCACCAACTGTTGTCACCTTCTCACCAAGCTGCTTGGCGATGGTCTTGTAGCCCATTCCAGCCTTGTGTAGGTCTACAATCTTGTCCATGACATCCTTGGAGAGCTCTTTGATCTTGGCCATGGTGGAGAGTTTGGTATCTGATTGATTGATTGCTTCTGTGGACAGGTGTCTTTTATACAGGTAACAAGCTGAGATTAGGAGCACTCCCTTCAAGAGTGTGTTCTTAATCTCAGCTCGTTACCTGTATAAAAGACACCTGGGAGCCAGAAATCTTTCTGATTGAGAGGGGGTCAAATACTTATTTCCCTCATTAAAATGCAAATTAATTTATAACATTTTTGACATGCGTTTTTCTGGATTTTTTTGTTGTTATTCTGTCTCTCGCTGTTCAAATAAACCTACCATTAAAATTATAGACTGATTCTTTCTTTGTCAGTGGGCAAACGTACAAAATCAGCAGGGGATGAAATACATTTTCCCTCACTGTCGTGTATATACTCATTAAGTATGGGTATTCGAACACAGCTCTGGATTAGAAAACTTTCAATGGAGAATCTCACATGAGAATGTTTTAATCCTGGTCTGTATCCACAAAGCATCTAAGAGTAGGAATGCTGATCTAAGATCAGTTTTGCATTTTAGATAACTGTTCTATAGTTTGCATGGTGCCCTAGTAGCAGCATAAGCACAGAGCTCATGTTACTGTGTACATATTTTGTTATTTTGTAGGTGTTTTTAATTGCTGATTTTTAAATCAGCTTTTTTGTTTTTGATAACATTCAAATCAAATTCAAATCAAATGTATGTATATAGCCCTTCTTAGATCAGCTGATATCTCAAAGTGCTGTACAGACACCCAGCCTAAAACCCCAAACAGCAAGCAATGCAGGTGTAGAAGCACGGTGGCTAGGAAAAACTCCCTAGAAAGGCCAAAACCTAGTAAGAAACCTAGAGAGGAACCAGGCTATGAGGAGTGGCCAATCCTCATCTGGCTATGCCGGGTGGATATTATAACAGAACATGGCCAAGATGTTCAAATGTTCATAAATGACCAGCATGGTCAAATAATAATCACAGTAGTTGTCGAGGATGCAACAGGTCAGCACCCCAGGAGTAAATGTCAGTTGGCTTTTCATAGCCGATCATTGAGAGTATGTCTACCGCTCCTGCTGTCTCTAGAGAGTTGAAAACAGCAGGTCTGTTTAACATTGAGTTTTTATTGCATATATCTGATGTTTTAGAGCCACAGATTTTCAGATTGACTAACAGGTTAACACTTTTGTCATGGCTAGCTAGCTGGCTAATGTTTTTGTTTGAAAAAATGCATCTGGACACAGTAAAAAAAAATGTTTCACCTGGCTGCCAATTCCTGATCTCCTGAGAACATCATTTGAGGAGTCGGCTGAAGCGTGAGAGGAATGGGAGAGAGAGGAATACAGTAGTGCTGAGGCAGAGGGCTGGTAGTGAGGATAACTGCCTACGATTCTGAACTTTGTGTGGTGAGTTTTCTGGCACCCAGAGCTGCTGGGGCATCACCCAAGTGGGTGCTACACAGAATGGAAGAGGAGAAGTCCAGTGGCTCTAAGACTCACGTTGGTTTCCAGACTTTCCCTCTACAACATCATCAGCAGACTCCATCACCATCATTTACCATCCTCTGTGGATACGGGCCCTGGACAAAGCTTAATCTGCGTCTGTGAAACCAGCCTATAAAATCCAGCAAGTTTCAATAGCTTTTGTTCTACTTGGAAAATATACAAATAAATCAGCAAGGTAGTTTATAGATGGGACAGATCATGATTTTCTACTTATGATATCTTTAAAAATATATTAAAAACACAGGAAAGTTTGTGAAAGTTTAAATGTGTGCCAAAATGTTGTCATAAGTGTCACCATGTTACCTCAAAATAACTAGTCCATCTCTTTTCGAGGCATTAAGACATCACATTTTTTGTCCATTGAGATGGCAGTGGAGAGAGTCTGATGTCATAGACTCACAGAGCAATGTGTAGAATATAATTCATTAATGCCCTCACAAGTAACATGACATAACTACTTGTTAATTATGAATGTAATAATGACTGCTGTCCTAACCTAGTAGGTTCCCCCTTACGTCTTCCCTAGGCTTCAAGAAAAGTCACTCAACTGAGACTGCTCTCCTCTGTTACGGAGGCTCTCCGCACTGCCAAAGCTGACTCGCTCTCCTCTATACGCTGCCTTCGACACCGTGAACCATCAGATCCTCCTCTCAACCCTCTCAGGGCTGGGCGTCTCAGGCTCTGCACACTCTTTGATTGCATCCTACCTGGCAGGCCACTCCTACCAGGTGATGTGGAGAGGATGTGTGTGTGCACCACGTACTCTCGCTACTGGTGTCCCCCAGGGCTCGGTTCTAGGCTCTCTCCTCTTCGCTCCATAAACCAAGTCACTAGGCGCCATCATATCCTCACATGGTCTCTCCTTTCATTGCTATGCGGATGACACTCAACTACTTTTCTCCTTTCCCCCTTCTGACACCCAGGTGGCGACGCATCTCTGCGTGCCTGGCAGATATCTCAGCTTGGTTGTCGGCCCACCACCTCAAGCTCAACCTCGACAAGACGGAGCTGCTCTTCCTCCCGGGGAAGGCCTGCCCGCTCCAAGACCTCTATATCACGGTTGACAACTCCACGGTGTCCCCCTCCCAGAGTACATAAACTTTGGCGTGACCCTAGACAACATCCTGTCATTCTCTGAAAACATCAAAGCAGTGACTTTATCCTGCAGGGTCATGCTTTACAACAGGGGTATTCAACTTTTACCCTACGAGGTTTCTGTTCTGTTGGGAGGTGCTATAGGAGGACAGGCTCATTTTAATGGCTTGGATGGAATAACTGGAACGGTATCAAACATATGGAAACCACGTTTGACTCGGTTCCATTTATTCCTTTCCAAAAACATCTGAAACTGTAACTCTTCAAAGAATACCTTAAATAATCCCACAGCATGAACTAACACTCGCACTGACTTTGCTGATAAGTACTTTTTGAGGAAAAATGTACTTACTATGACTGAGAGATGCGTTTGTCCCACCTAGCTAACTTAAGATGAATGACTTACTATATGTAAGTCGCTCTGCATAAGACCACCTGCTAAATGACAAAAATGTCAAATGTAAATACAATTAAGTGGCATTTGAGTGACATCTAGTGTCAAATTGTTGAAGCTGCATACACTTTACTTATATTCATCAATAACAAAATTCTGCGGTCCAGGCTAAATAACCAGTTAGTGTAATATTTAACAAGCAACCAGATGAGTTGAAGTCAGAGGTGAACTTTTGATAATTGATTAATCAACAACATTATTTCTCGACCTTCTCAAAATGGATGGATGTGATGCCCATCATGACATGCTCCATCATGACTAGCTACACCTCATTACATCCGGTGGATGAGGTCAATCTTTCCCTAAAGATCCGCCATTTCAGCCTCTGAGTTTATATTTCAAATTACTTAAGAGATTTATTTTAAAACGCCTTGACAAATAAATTATAGATTTCTGGTTGCCACAATTAATTCTTAATTAAGGGGTTAACTGTATTGTTTCGTGGGAGTCGGTGAAATGTACATGGATGTAACGGTTTAAAGCGGTATCGATGCCATGGTTTTTTCCCGGAGCGTGTTCCATAGTGAACCAAAGTTTTTGTATGAGTTGAATCCCGATTGCGAATAGGGAGAGGCAAGGGGAAGGCCTTGGATCCTCGGAGTGGATTTGGAGCCATGGCCGGGAATTTTGATGCCGAGGACCGTGCTAGCTGGTACTGGGGAAGGTTGAGCCGACAGGAGGCGGTTTCTCTCTTGCAGGGTCAGAGACATGGCGTGTTCCTGGTCAGGGACTCGATTACCAGTCCCGGGGACTACGTGCTATCTGTCTCAGAAAACTCAAAAGTCTCACATTATATAATTAACAGCATCAGCAACAACCGGCAATCTGGATCAGGTAAAATAGCGAGCTAGCCAGCTAACTAACGTTACACCAGACATACATAGCTAGTTAGCTAAGCTAAACCAAAGACAATAGCTATTTGTTTAGAAACTCTGGCTAAGCTATGAACATCTAGCTAACGTTAGTTAGATGTCTACTGATGTTAGCTAAGGACTGAATATACTGTATTATGTTGCAACGGAAGCAACCCTAACGTTACGTCGTTAGCTGTGGCGGTCATGTAGCTAGCGTGTGCTTAGTGAACTACATACAGTATATAAGACTGGTGGTGGCTGTTTTTAAAAAAAAGCTGTTTAATAGTGGGTTTTCAAAGGTCTGTTTAGTTTTGTCATCTGGAGTTTTAGGTACTTTCTGTTTAGTAAGAACCTGGTAGACGGAGTGAAAGGGGTGGGTTGGGCTGATCCTGTGAATGAATGGACAGGCTGTCACAATTGGAGGATGACTATTCCGAATGGTGTGTGTGTGGAATGTCTGTGTTCCTGCCCTGTTTTTTTTTTACACAGGCTCAGTTCTTATTTGTTACCTCATTTTGATATCGTAACGACCATCTGCACTGATCGGTGTTTTTGACAGATGGGATGCTGCCAATATCAGAAGTGACTTTACGCAGCAGTTTAGAAGAATTCATGTAGCATATAAGAATTATGGTTGGGGTTAGCTAAGTGCAAAAAGTCTCCCTGACGCGACTCAAATATGCAACTTTGAAATTAGCACATGCCATCTCGACATGCGCCTGATATATCTGATAACTCGCAAACACTGACGTGATAAAGCTTTGGCGATATCCAGATTGTTATACCTTCATACCGAACACAAGGGGCGCTATTTTCAAACACCACTGAGCCTTTGTAATCCAAAGGTTAGCAATGCTAACAAGTACAACAAGTAAAATCCCATAGAGAATGCTAACTAAATGCTAAGGAGGGCATTGAGAACATTTTATAGTCTCTGACCTGAAGTATTTGCAGGACAGACATCCCAGCTCAAAGTTATACAAGTAACTAAAAAAATGCTGCATGCAGAAAACCAATATTAGACAGCAAGTCTCTTGATCCAGGAGGGAATTCTCTGCTGTAACCAAGCGAAGCTTGATTATGGAAGAAGCTAACCACGTAGCTATACTAAACCAAAATATAAACGTAACATGCAACAATTTCAATGATTTTACTGAGGGACAGTTCATATAAGGAAATCAGTCAATTGAAATAAATTCATTAGGGCCTAATCTATGGATTACACATGACTGGGCATGTGCTCAGTCATTAGGGAGCCAGGCCCAGCCAATAAGAATTAGTTTTTCCCCACAAAAGGGCTTTATTACAGATAGAAATACTCCTCAGTTTCATCAGCTGTGCAGGTGGCACAGTCAGCATGTCAATTGCATGTGCCCTCAACTTGAGACATCTGTGGCATTGTGTTGTGCTGCACATTTTAGTGGCCTTTTGTCCCCAGCACAAGGTGCACCTGTGTAATGTATAATGCTGTTTCATCAGCTTCTTGATATGCCACACCTATCAGGTGGATTGATTATCTTGACAAAGGAGAAATGCTGACTAACAGGGAAGTAAATACATTTCTGCACAAAATTTGAGAAAAAAAGCTTTGTGTGTTTTTGAACATTTGTCTGAATTAATCCTACCAAAAACGATAGTTTTATTCCTGAGCAAGTCTTAACTACTTGATTTTACCCTTACTAAGTTTAGTGGTTGTTGGACCAGTATTTGTGAATTTTGAAATGTGCATGAAAATTAGCTAGAAGCTATTGTGCTTGCTAGCTGAATCAGTCTTATCAATCCATATGAAACGAAGGACGCTAACAATGCCAGTTCACACACTCCATACTGAATACTCCTTCTAGCCTACAGTGCCTTCAGAAAGTATTCATACCCTTTGACTTATTCCACATTTTGTTGTGTTACAGCCTGAATTCAAAATGGATTAAATATTTTTTTCTCGCCCATCACACAATACCCCATAATGACAGTGAAAAATATTTTTTGAAATTTTACCAAATGTATTGAAAATTAAATACATCTCATTTACTTAAGTATTCACCGCCAAAGGTTATAACCACCTTTGGCAGTGATTACAGCTGTAAGGCTTTCTCGGTAAGACCCTAAGAGCTTTTCACACCTGGATTATACAATATTTTCCCATTATTATTTTCTAAATTCTTTAAGCTCAGTCATTTTGGTTGTTGATCAATGCTAGACAACCATTTTCAATTCTTGCCATAGATTTAACTCCCCAGTCCTTAATGATTACAAGCATACCCATAACATGATGCAGCCATCACTGTGCTTGAAAATATAGAGAGTGGTACTCAGTAATGTGTTGTATTGGATTTGCCCTAAACATAACTCTGTATTCAGGACAAAACGTTTTTTTGCTTTGTCACATTTATTGCAGTATTACTTTAGTGTCTTGTTGCAAACAGCATTCATGTTTTGGGATATTTTTGTTTTGTATAGCCTTCCTTTTCACTTTGTCAATTAGTTTAGTATTGTGGAGTAATTCTACTTTGACAATGACAAAAGGCTGTAACACAACAACATGTGGAAAAAGTCAGAGTTTCTGAAGGTGCTGTAGCTATCCACTGTAGTGAAATTCTAGCTAATAGCACAGTTCATGTTTTCATGATAATGCAGTTTCTGTTCTGCCGTGACTAGTGCACTGCTCAAGCTGCGACGTTATGGCGCTGGCCAAATGTTAAAGTAGCGAGGCACAGTACCAGCTGTCAGATACATATGATTTCTGAGAACAGTCCCATAACTTTAGTGCCATACAACTTAAGCTTGCAAATTAGCTACCGCAATGGCCATTCAAACAAGCTAGCAGTAAGCTTCTAACTGGAGCAAGTTTGCACTGCTCGTCGAGCATGGTGTGCTGTAGTAGCCAGCCCAGTGTATCATAGTGGAGTGATTTAGGAACTAGTGTAAGCGAATGAGCAAAATCATGATTTTTAGAGATTAGTTCCATGATTTGTAATACAGATGGCAACTGCAGGTCACTTTAAAATGACGGCACCTATCGGAAGACAATGGTGTGACCATTAGCTATGCTTTGAAATTGAATCAAACTATTGAATGAGTAGGCCTATGTCTTCTTAGACCCAGATACTGTGGGTGGCATTAAAATCTATTATGACGACGATCCCCTTGAACATATTTGTTTTTCTTAATAAACTTGCAAAGAAATTGTGACCGGGAGCGTATGCATGCTGTATGTGAAGCCGTGGGAGACTTAAATACTATTTCAGCTAACTCCTTGACTTGAGCCACATTTTTTTGTTAGGGCTCCATTGTCAGAATTCTTTGTTTGCTGTGAGGCTCTTTCAGTAGCCTCTGAGTTCCAGGAGAGTGGTTTTCTCCAGAATAGGCCAGGCAACAGCAGGAGCCTAGGTCACATCCGCTTGGGATAACTCTATAAAAGCATGAGACCTAGCCAACATCAGCTTTTACATAAACAATTTCAACCAAATTAATTGCATCAGTGTCAGACCTTCATTTAGCGCAACACTACCTTTGATGCAGAAGGGAAAATCCACCCATTGGTCCACCATGCGTTGTTAGATCAGCCGTGGTAATGGTATGACATAACAAACTGCTCCATCCTCTACCCCTGCCTCGCCCGCCAGGTCTGGCCCCCCCACGGTTCCGCATCGGGGATCAGGAGTTTGATGCCCTACCCGCCCTGCTGGAGTTCTACAAGATCCACTACCTGGACACCACCACGCTGATCGAGCCCATCAGCAAGGCCAAGCATGCGGGCTTCGTGAGCTGTGCCGCCGCTGCATCGGGCGGCGCCCTGCAGGAGGCAGAGTTTGTTCGCGCCCTCTTTGACTTCCCTGGCAACGATGAGGAGGACCTGCCCTTCCGCAAGGGCGATGTGCTGCGCGTGCTGGAGAAGCCTGAGGAGCAGTGGTGGAACGCGGCCAACCAAGAGGGCCGTGTCGGCATGATTCCCGTGCCCTACGTGGAGAAGTACCGGCCTGCCTCGCCCAACTCCTTGGGGGCTCCGGCGGCAGGGAGGCCCGGCGGGGCAGGAGGAGTAGGCGGAGTAGCGTCAGGTGTTGGAGGCAGCACTACCGACGGAGCAGCTCCCCAGCTGCCCCCGCCTCTGGGGGAGCCGGGCCAGTATGCCCAGCCCGTGGGCAATACACCCCTGCCCAACCTGCAGAACGGGCCTGTCTACGCCCGTGCCATTCAGAAGAGGGTGCCCAACGCCTACGACAAGACGGCCCTCGCCTTGGAGGTATTCCATCCCTGAGTGTATTTGAAGTGGAAACTGACCTTGTTTAGAGAAACTAAATAGAGTTTAGCTACTGTGCATGTCAGGCAAGGGCTGGGGTCGGTTTGACAGGAGGAGGCTTTGTTCCTACACATTTTGAAACGTTTCCCCCCACAAAAACCTTGGATGTTGGTGCACCTGGCCGCATTTCAAATTAAACAAAACAGAATTTTGTTTAATAGTACGGGGTGTAACCAACTTATTAAATCATTTTCATGTGGTTGTTCAAGTGTGTGTAGAGCTGATTTGGTGTGTTCATTCTTCTACTATTATTGTTGATTGATTAGGCTGCATTAAATAACTAATTATAGATCACCATTGAGCCAGACGGGTTTTTTAAGAGCCACACGTTAGACCCCAGGAGGTCTTGTTTCTTTCCAATCTATCTCTATATTCTAACCTGTGTGTGTTTCTGCAGGTCGGAGACATGGTAAAAGTGACCAAGATCAATGTGAACGGCCAGTGGGAGGGCGAGTGCAAGGGCAAGCATGGCCACTTTCCCTTCACGCACGTCCGGCTTCTGGACCACCAACACCCTGAGGATGAGAGCTGAGAGACACACTTAGTCTCACTCCTCACTTCACAAAATCCCTCTGTGATCGTTTCTCACAGATGATAGGAAGAGCACACAGGATATACGGACTACACTGGTCAGGAGTTGCAACTCAGTAGCTGTTGTTGCCAATGGGGCTGGAGTACACTCCCCTCCCTTCACATACACACACAATAGAGTTTACACTTCCACCCCAGTATTGAAGTCCTGATACACGACACACAGCAGCGTTTATGACCCCTCTCCCATGTTATCCACGAAATCCTCCTCTACACACATACGCACGCACGCACACAATTCAGATGTGTATATGTGGCTTCTCTCACAGACTCATGGATCACCCTTTTGTAGTAATGGACTGTGAACTTGGCAGTGAGAAGAGTAGCCACCCTGACTCCTAATTTTGACTCCCTCTTGTGGAGATGGATGCTCACTGCGACTGAAACTGACCATTGCTGCACTTCACAGACAGCACGAGTTACCACAGCATACTCCACTACTCACCACAGGGGCCCTAACCCAGCCCCTCTCTGCTACAAACGTCACACTACAAACCCCCAAGTTCTCTTTTTGTATTGAAATGAAAAATATTATGATAGAATTATGACAGGTACAGCAACTGCCAAAAGAAAGGAAACACTTGAGTAAATGATGGATACAAAGTATATTGAAAACAGGTGCTTTCACACAGGTGCGGTTCCTCAGCAATTCCTAAGCAATTAACATCCCAACATGCTTAGGGTCATGTATAAAAATGCTGGGCAGGCCCAGTTGCCCATTATTTTGGCTAACATGGCTATAGGATGACAATGCCCCCATCCACAGGGCATTAATGGTTCGATGAGCATGAAAACGTCACCAGATCTCAATTGTACACTTATGCGAGATTCTGGAGTGGCGCTTGAGACCACCAACAAAACACCAAATGATGGAATTTCTCATGGAAGAATGGTGTCACATCCCTCCAATAGAGTTCCATCCAGAATCGTGTATAATCTATGGCAAGGCACATTGAGGCTGTTCTGGCTCATGGTGGCACAACGCCCTATTAAGACACTATTGGCGTTTCCTTTTTTTGGGCAGTTATATATATATATATATAGTACCAGTCAAAAGTTTGGACACACCTACTCATTCAAGAGTTTCTTTATTTTTACTATTTTCTACATTGTAAAATAATAGTGAAGACATCAAAACTAAGAAATAACACACAGAATCATGTAGTAACCAAAAAAAAAGTGTTAAACAAATCAAAATATATTTTATATTTGAGATTCTTCAAAGTAGCAACCCTTTGCCTTGATGACAGCTTTGCACACTCTTGGCATTCTCTCAACCAGCTTCACCTGGGATGCTTTTCCAACAGTCTTGAAGGAGTTCCCACATATGCTGAGCACTTGTTGGCTGCTTTTCCTTCACTCTGCGGTTCAACTCATCCCAAACCATCTCAATTGGGTTGAGGTTGGGTGATTGTGGAGGCTAGGTCATCTGATGCAGCACTTCATCACTCTCCTTCTTGGTCAAATAGCCCTTACACAGCCTGGAGGTGTGTTGGGTCATTGTCCTGTTGAAAAACAAATGATAGTCCCACAAAGCGTAAACCAGATGGGATGGCGTATCGCTGCAGAATGCTGTGGTAGCCATGCTGGTTAAGTGTGCCTTGAATCCTAAATAAATCACAGACAGTGTCACCAGCAAAGCACCCCCACACCATCACAGCTCCTCCATGCTTCACGGTGGGAACCACACATGCAGAGATCATCTGTTCACCTAC
This sequence comes from Salmo trutta, assembly GCF_901001165.1. Classification (NCBI taxonomy): domain Eukaryota; kingdom Metazoa; phylum Chordata; class Actinopteri; order Salmoniformes; family Salmonidae; genus Salmo; species Salmo trutta. The sequence continues at coordinate 21,654,976 of NC_042971.1, forward strand.
TCTGCGTCTCACAAAGACAACGTTTTTGCGACTGCATTTGAAACTCTCTAAGTTCTTAATTTTCCAGATTGACTGACCTTCATGTCTTAAATTAATGATGGACTGTAGGTTCTCTTTGCTTATTTGAGCTGTTCTTGCCATAATATGGACTTGGTCTTTTACCAAATAGGGCTATCTTCTGTATACCAACCCCTACCTTGTCACAACACAACTGATTGGCTCAAACGCATTAAGAAGGGAAGAAATTCCACAAATGCACTTTTAACAAGGCACACCTGTTAATTGAAATGCACTCCAGGTGACTGCCTCATGAAGCTGGTTGAGAGAATGCCAAGAGTGTGCAAAGCTGTCATCAAGGCAAAAGGTGGCTACTATGAAGAATCTCAAATATAAAATATATTTTGATTTGTTTACCACTGTTTTGGTTACTACATGATTCCATATGTGTTATTTTTTATGTTTTGATGTCTAGACTATTATTCTACAATGTAGAAAATAGTAAAAATAAAAACCCTTGAATGAGTAGGTGTGTCCAAACTTTTGACTGGTACTGTATATATACATCATTACATGCTAAATATTATGTTAAATGTTTTGTTTTTTCGTTGCCCTGTGTGTGAACAGACCCTCACGCTTTGCGTGGTCACTGCTATGCATCTATCTGAAACACTATGATGACTGTGTCTGGGGAGGAAGTGGAGACATTCCTTAGGACTGTCAGGTATGGGGCCTTTGTCCGGTCCACCTCATTGTTTTGAGAAATGGTCATATAAGGAGGGTATACAATGGCCAGACAATGACAGAAAAATGTAAATATACCAACACCGCCCTCTCTCCTCTTACTTTGATTTGCCCAGTCCCCTCCTCTCCCATCCTGTCAGTCTCCTCCACCTGTCTCATTCATTTGTTACATGGTCTGATCCATTTCCTCCCGTACCTCCCCTATGCTAAAGACACTAGAGGCACCTACAGAGTACAGTTTTGTTTCAGTGTACATAAAGGCCTTTTGGCAGATGGAACCTGTTAACGTCACATTTGAAATGATGCAGACTTAGTCCCCAGCACTGTGATGCAGAAGCTCACATTGTCACACTCGACAGAAAGCCGCAGCCTTAATCCTTTGGTGTCTCCCCTAGTTTCCCTCCCACGTGGTCGTAGCAAACACACAGTAAATATATATACACGTTTTTAACAGAATTCATTGTTTCTGTCAGCTACGTTTCAACTGGGTGCCCTAAGTTAGGTCTGGGTTGTATTCAGTAGGGCATAATATTGAAAGTGTTTTAAAAAGTTATGCAACCGAAAAAAATATTGAATGTTTCTTATTGGACAGGTTTGGGTAGTACCGCCCCGTTTTGAAACCTTTCCTCCCGACTGAACATGACCACGTTCATTTCCCTAGTGTCTCCCTTAGTGCCAATCTATCAGCATCTCACCCAGTACCTACCCTCTGGGCACAGTTATGACACATCGAGCCACTGACGTGCCAGATACACCGCAGTATGCTAAACGTCCTCATAGGATGACTACATTACATTGCTAAAGGACTGTGTGGGTGAAAGGCACATAGCCACTGATCGATCATAGTAACATGGGTGGGTGTATTGACCAATCGTAGGCACATGTGAGTGTTTTAGGCCAATCATCCTCATTTGGGGAGGGTCTGTTTATTTTGTTCCTTCTACCTCGTCTGAATTGTTTTAATTGATGTTAATTGTCTTTCCGAAATAGGAAAATAACATGACCTGAAGTGCCAGGCTCAGTTCATCTGTATTTTTGTGGAAATGTTGGTAGATTTTATTTCCTTATTTTATTTTATTTTTGCCAACCGAACAATTATAGTCCAAATACTCCTTACTCCCTCAACTATACCCTGTGGTATTATTGTGTAAATGTGCATAGTTGCACAACCTTCCCAACAGTGTAAGAACCCACGTTCCTTCCAAGTCCATGTCTATGAAGCTGCAAGGCTTTTTAATAATACTAAGAGTGAGAATATTAATTACAAGCCCTGTGTAGATGTTTTCTATGTTAAAGTTTACAAAGACACTACCGTTGCTCTATTGAAGGCAGAACTGAGGGCAACCTGCATAACTTGTGTTGACTGCAGCATTATTGTATTTATGAGACAATGAACAGTTAAAATGTGTCTGTAAAAGTTTGAATGGTTTTATGCTCTGTATGTGATATAAACAGAGTTCAGTGACAGGAGGAGTAGTACAGCAAGAGGATGATTGAACTATGACACATTACAGAAAGCACCAGGGTTGTGTTCAGTAGGGTACAAAGTAGCAAAATGTTTTGCAAAGGGGGTAAAACAAATAGTTCTTATTGGTCAAGTTCAGGTAGTAGGCTACCTCCCAGTTTCACAGTTTTGTTTTCTCCCTACTGAACCAGACCAGGGTCACTGCTAGATCCAAAAACTCGTGTTGCCCCTGTTAAGTAATATTTCTATATGTTTTATGAATTAGAAATTATGCAATCTGTATTTAGCAATGACAGAGAAAGATTTACACAAATAAATGAATGACAAACTCAAACTGAAAATATGACATTAAACTGCCTGACAGAGTTCCCCTATTGCATAACTTTGAATTATTTGTTTAAGTCAATACTGCAGATTGGGAAGGATGCTGTGGACATGTACCTGGCACCTCTCATTTTCCCTTTCTAGTTTTCTTGAACTCTGTTGTCAATACTGTTTGGATTTCTTGAAAGGAAACAAATAATTGATGTGCTTTCTGTTGGTCTTTGGCTTTTTAATGTTGTCCTCTGGTATGGCACTGATGGGTATGTATTTTACCATTATGTTCATAGTGTAAGAAGTTGTTGTACTTTGTTTGGTTAACATTGCTCAAATGTTCTCGAACATTTCCCACCAACACCATTCTGCAATGTGTTGCCAGTTGAGCCAGGTCCTGTTGTGTCTGTTGTACTTGCATGTTGCATCCAGTGACAGCCGTCTGTCATCCAACCATCTCAGGCTTGCCTTGAAGAGAAGAGACTGTCTCCATTTCATAGAGGGTCATGATCATATGATACTGTTTTGTCTAGTGGAGTATAGGCCAGTCAGGTGAAGCAACTTTCGCCCTTGGACCAACGAATACTTGGATTTTAACGAGTGATTTTAAAATGGTGTCCTTTCCCAAACATTTTTCAATGTTGAATCCCTTTTCTGCACCTTATCGCTTATATTGCCTCTGTTAGTGATGATTGTTTTTTATGCCTCATCATTCATGCCAAACTGTTTTCATTCTCCTGTATTTTTGTACCAGGTAATTCCACAGAAACTGAATTACGCTGAGACTCTGGTTTAAAAAAAGAATAATGTTATGCCAAACAAAAAACATGTATTTAAAAGTTTAATAACAAACCATACAACTATGCACAATGACTAATTTGAACAATTTAAACAGTAAATTACAAACAAATAACATTTACTGGAAAAACTATCTGCACAGTTCTTCCTGTAAATATTTTTTGTAAAAATGTATAAGTAGTCATTGTGCATAGAGTTTGTATGGTTAAACATTGAAATTAATGTTTTTTCTGTTTGGTATACATTTTTAAAGTGAAATCTCAGCATAATTCCATGACATGAAATTGCCTTATCCCAATTACAATTTTCCTTTTGTGCCATCCCTTTTCTTTTGAAGAGGACAGGAGTGGGTGAAAATATAAATAATTGATTTTAAGATGTTCCATTGTGATATAACACTATTATTTGATGTTCACATTTTACCTTTTATTTTCTGTAGCATGTAATGTGTTAATATCCTTAGTAAATAAAAACCTATTACAATTGTGTCAATTTGCTGTCTTAATTTGTGTTTGTTTCCATTCAACGCCTGACAGGACTGTGAAGCAACACGAACATTGGCACAGACACATGCATACGCACACACGATAACATACGCACTATACATACACATCGATTTAGTCCTGTAGATATGTGGTGGAGTAGGGGCCTGAGGGAACACTGTGTTGTGAAATCTGTGAATGTATTGTAATGTTTTTAAAATTGTATAAACTGCCTTAATTTTGCTGGACCCCAGGAAGAGTAGCTGCTGCTGGGGATCCATAATAAATACAAATACAGGCATTCTTAAATTCTGGGAATTTTTTTGTCACATATAGCCTATGTCTCCGCTGACTCACAAATCGAAAGTGAAGTGATACAATACACACTGAATGCTAGCTAGCCCTTGATCATGACTGTTCCATGGCATTACATTACACATAAGAGTCATTGGACGAAGGCGTCTTCTGTAAGGGGAGTTTTAATTAAGGATCGGCGTCCCGTCAACGGGACAGTTGTAAATCATGCAGCGCCTTATGTCAAGATCGCAGATTTTAGAGAAACAACAAATGGCAGTACATATAAGTATCTTATATCCGCTGAAAGCTTAAATTCCCAGAGATAACATGAAGTGTTGTTTTGTTAGATAAAATCCTTTTTCATATCCTAAAATGGTCCATATAGCATGCACAATCTATTTTGTATTTCCACTCGTTCAATTTGCTAAGAAAGGAATCTGAAAATCTCACCCTAAACGTTGTTTCAACGAGTCAAATCACGTTCTTATCTATTCCTCAGAGATCCTAGAAGGTAACAAGACTTCACAATTTCATTAGGGGTGTAGTATATCCTATAGGACACCATATTTTGTAAGAGAGCGACACCTTCATGGCACGCCGATGACGCGGGCGGCCATCACTTGAACGACTGTATCTTTGTCAAATAAGCACCAATCGGGGTCAAACAAAGCTAGCTAGATAGCCAATGAGCTGGGCTTTACGGGAGTATCCGGAAACCATGTATATGTCATAAAATGTAGCTACTAACCTTGTACGACAGCATGCCTTTTCATTTTGGACAAAAATTATAAGGATATTCAGAGTTATGAAGTTATGAAAACTGGTTGTTTTGCAAATGTTGAACTTCTAATATGGCTACTAATACCTGGAAAGCTAAATCAAAGTCCAAGTATACAGATTTGATGATATTCTTGCAGAAAAATGGAATATGAATGCGAATGTCTCCTTCACGATTTGCCCAAATGTACCTGGGGACTTCACACTAAAAGTATTGTAGTTCAGTCATACTTCAAACTTTGCACATACACTGCCGCCATCTTGTGGACACTATGGAATTACAACCAGAGTGATGGCTAGAACTATGAGCTTTCTTTAGCATTTCAGAGATGGTGGTAGAAAAAGACTGCTTGGTTTTTTCTTTGTATTTTCTTCAACCAGATCTATTGTGTTATATTCTCTTACATTCAATTCATATTTCCACAAACTTTAAAGTGTTTCCTTTCAAATGGTACCAAGAATATGCATATCCTTGCTTCAGGGCCTGAGCTACAGGCAGTTTGATCTGGGTATGTCATTTAGGCGAAAATTTAAAAAAAAGGGGGGCTATCCCTAAAGTTTTAAGATCCCAGACGCTCGGTCTGAACATTACCATGCATCACTCGCTGTATGGTTTTGGAAGCATAAGGACCTTATCTTTCATTTCAGTGAGATACAATTTTTTATACACACCTTGATAAGGTTAGTGTTCCCACACCGCCATATCTACATGTTACAGCGCTTGTTTACGGAAAACAGACAAGACAAGGCGACCACCTGTGCTAATTAGTTATTTAGCAAGCTCCCCCGAAAACTTTTGTGTAAGTGCAACTCGGGGAAGTGTATTTTTGTCAGATGGAGGCACCCATAGTTGTATGGATCTGTGCAAAACTGCTACAGTAAGTGTATCCTTTTTATTTGAAGGATTCTCGCTGATGAAAGTTAAGGGACGTATGTTGCAAAAGGGGTTTTGCAAGCAATGATTATTAACTTTCCTAAACGTTAAATACAGCGTCGGGATTGTAGTTCACGAGGCAGTCGTGGGAGAAGTCATGGTTGAGAACTAGGGGAAAAGCAGAATGCCACCTAGAGTTTGAGAGCTAACAATGCATACAGCCAACCTGAGATTATCACAGATTGATTGACTACCCATGGCTGGTGAGAAGAGGTGATAAAATCACTTATATTTTTTTTATTTACCCTTTTTTTTAACTAGGCAAGTCAGTTAAGAACAAATTCTTAGTTACAATGATGGCCTACACCGGCCAAACCCGGACAAATTGTGCACTGCCCTATTGGACTCCCAATCACAGCCAGTTGTGATACAGCCTGCAATCGAATCAGGGTGTCTTTAGTGACACTTCAAGCACTGAGATGTAGTGTTTTAGACCGCTGCGCCACTCTGGAGTCACAGGATTATAATAACAGTATTGACTCCAGCAATGATAAGGAGTTGTGAACCAGAGCCATATACTAAAATGTAAATATGTGGCCCTGATGTGTGAACCACCATTATTATATGCACACTACTTTATGGAGTCTGGTCATGCTGAGTGGATTATATTTAACTGAATCTTTTTAATACTGGCCTGTGTTTCACATTGTATTTCAATCGATTTTTGGTTGACACACACATTGTCTTTCAATAGATTTTTGGTTGACATATAATCACACCATAAATACATGAGATGAAATGAGTTGGTGGCCAATAGCTTGCACGTGAGTTTGTGAGAAAGAAAAGTGAAGAGCGGGGATGTGGTGTTGGCGTGGATTGCGTCAATTTCCCGGTATGAGTTCGGACGCCATCTTTAAACCAGTGCTACCGGTAGTTAGAGAGTGGGGACGCTGAGCTTCTGCTCCACCAGGAACCGCAGTCCGAGACAGACCCACGTTCGAGCCTCTCCTTCAAGCCGCACATCAGCCCGACTTCGAACACAATGGCAGATCGAGAACACTTAGTATACCAGGCCAAACTCGCCGAACAAGCCGAGAGATACGATGGTAAGGGCTAAGATTTACTGTCAATGCGGAGTATGCCCCTCATTCGCTTGTCTCCCTCTCTCTAGCGGGGGGCTTCGAGGAGCGGGTGAGGTGGTTTGAAGATGGATTCGTTAACTAGCTAGTAAGAGATCGTAGTAGAGACAAAATGGCGGAGAAGATGGGGTTTCCCAACTAGTTACAGTCATTTAACGTTAGTGGTTTGACTGAACAAAGGTATCAAGCGATACACATGTGTATTAGTGGGTTTTAGGATATTCCGTGTTTGCATGGGCATGGGTGATATTCAGCCCATGCTATCTTGAAAGCCGTTGGTTGTTTCTGCTGGTGGTCCTGTTGTTCCGACTTGGTTGTTAATTATCAATGGATATACTAACGTTACTATAACTAGCTGACGCTAGTTAACAAGAGAGCATGACAGCTAACGAACGTGAGCTAAAATCTGTGGTAAAATTGCGGTTAGCAATGGTTGACAAATTGCAATAATAGCTACCGTGTCATGGGGAATGGTTAAGGTTACCTAACCATTTGTTCACTAAAATAATTTGCTTATTTGATTAACTAGCTATTTTGACAGTAATGACGTTACACTAGAAATAGCGGCTTCGTAGCCTAGTTAGCTAACGTTTGTCTTGAAGCTACTTTGCTAGCGACAGCAGTTTTGCCAACTATTTTTCAAGGAAAGTATAAATTACTTAGATGAGGTTTAACGGCACCCAGAAATGTTGGATTACTGCCACCAACTAGACTGGAATAGAACCCTCTTATACTTTGCTTGGAAAAAGTACGGTATTTGTTGATTTCCCTATATAACCCTACACTAATTTAAAAACCCACCCGACTTCACTATTTAAACCTAATCTAGTCCTACCTCAGGCTTAAAGGACGGGACACCACCACTCAACATACCCGGTAACTCTTCTGACATCAAATATCGTACACCCAAATACTTCTCTGCAGCTGCCACCACAACCTCTATTTTCTGCGACTTGTGTTACATCCCTGCAGTACTATTGATAACCATTGTTATGAACAAAGCCAATCTTACTGAAGCATATATCCAGGGTTGCCAGGTCAAGTTAACATTTCTAGCACATTGACCACTCAAAACCTGCACCAAAGGCTTGAAAACTAGCCCAATTTTTCCCCCCCACAGCAAGTGAGGAGTTGCCATATTTATACAATAAACCGTTTTCTGTAAGTTATCGAGCCAATTAAGAAGGAATATCATTGTAACGACGTTAGAAGCAAAATGTAGGTTTCCTCAAAATAATTATTGCAAGCTATGACATGGTGTAATAAAGGAATTTGAATATGTGACATCGGAACTGATAAGTCGCCCTTATTTAACTTGCCAGATAAATCCACATCCATTGATGGAAAATTAACTCGCTTGACTGCTATGATTAAGTAATACGGCACACGGGGGTGTGGTATATGTCCAATATACCACAGTGGCCAATGGCTAGTAACCACGACGCAATGCGGGGTGCCTGGATACAGCCGTTAGGTGTGGGTATATTAGCCATGAACCACAAACCCCCGGGGTGCCTTATTGCTGTTATAAACTGGTTACCAACGTAATTAGAACAGTAAAAAGTTGTTTTGTCATACCCGTGGTATATGGTTTGATATACCACGGCTTTCAGCCAATCAGCATTCGGGGCTCGAACCAGGTTTATAATTGTAAGTAAATCGCTGTTGTGCATTTGCATAACAAATGATAAATCCGACAGGAGAGTTTGAGTGATGAATGTTGGACTGAAGATCTCAATCTCTGAGCAAGAAACACTTGGATGAACATAAAAAAATCTAATGTTAGACTATTTTCTGGCAATTGTGCTGATGTTAAGACTACAAACTGTTATAAATGGCCCATTTGCGAGATTGACTTGTCATTTCAATAGGCATAGGCTTCAGACTCATCTGGGTTTATGATTCTAATAAAATGTTGATATAGTTTGCTTAGATAAAGGCAGGTAGCCTATAGCCCTTGATATGTTCTACATCTCATTTTAGACAGTCTACAGTAGCCTACACAAGATCTAGGCAAGATGTAAACTGAACAATTCAGCAGCTTGCTTAGTTCAAATTAACAGACAAATTTGTTCAACATGAATAGCGAGGCGATTTCGCAATAAGAAGTGCTTGTTTCCCCAATAGCCTGCTGGAATAGGCTACTGAGGATGGGGTCATAATTTCAATCACTGAATTAAATATGAATAATATCTTAATGAACTGAATATGCTTGTCAACAATAGCCAGTGTTTATTTTTTAAATTAGTTTTATCTGTAGCCTAATCTGACTACTTTTACCGTCAATCTAATGCGTTCATAATAATACAAGGCTACATTAAACTGAAGTTACAGGCAGAATGATTTGCAATGACTCAAGTGATATCGTAATTTCAGCATATTTATTGTATCAAATGTTAGCCTACAACGGCATATACATTAATTGGCTATTTGTTGGCCATCAAAGGCAAATGTATAATTCTGCACACACACACACTGCCTGTCAGTTTAATTTAGGACTTTTCCCCCATAAAAATAACTGTAACTTCCATTTAAAATTTCTACTCGGGCAGCCCCCGGGAACCTAGAACTGAGCATGCATAAAGCACTTTGTTTGATACTGTTTTCTTTAAGCAGTCAACATTAGAATGCAGTTTAAACCACCTCAGAGTGGATTTATATAATGCTCCCAAAGTCTTTTTCCAGTGCTTTGTCACCATTATTTCTTGATGTGCATCAGTTCTACAGTATTAATGTTTTATGGAAAAAGGTTTGAAAATAGCTCTCTCCATAATGACAATCTAAATAGCCTACCTACAACATGTGCACGTGCTGGCTGCTGTCTCGCTCACGTGCCTCAGCCAATAACTGTAGTGCTTTCTCAACACACACACCCCTCTGGCCCTCCCCACCACTCACTCAGCAACAGCCTGTCTCACTGCTTGACAGTCAGGAGCAGGTCACAGTGGGGGGGGGATTTTATTTATATTTATATATATATATATATGAGATGCCGTGGCAGCCGCAGTGCAAATACCTGCAAACCAATACATTTTCACTCGCAATGTTTTCCAAGTAGCCCAATTAATCTGGAAAACTGCAAACATGGCAACACTGCATATATCACTCATTGGTCTTATCCCTCTATATTGGTACAGATCTACTACTCACAAATTATCTCAGGATCCCTCCCCCTTGACCCATTACTTTCTTCACTGCCTCAGCATTAGACACCCTCTGCACTACTCTAACCCTTGGTAACCTCAACCTGCCTCTCTCGCACTGGACATTTCTGATCCGAAGCCCCTTGGGCACCCCTACAACTAGCACATACCGCTTCTTTTCCCAATGCTACTCATTCCTTTGTCTCATGCCTTTCTGCACACTTCTCACACATAGAAACCTCCCTCCTACACAGTGCTGCCACATGCCCATAAGCTTGACACCTGTAACAACTAGGGATGCACAATATATTGGTGAACTTATCGGCATCTCCCCGATGTCTAGTTTAACGCCGATGTGCAAAACCAATGTCAAAGCTGACGTGCATACCTATATAACGTAATGACGCCACGTCAAATTTTGCGCTACACTTGTAACAACATTCCTAACCTAGCCCACAATGTCTGCTGTGTGGATCGAGCAGTCGTTTGAAAGAGTAAGACAATTAGGCGAAATCCATTAATGGCTTGATAATGGTATTCATTGCCCTTGACAATCAACTGTTCTGTCGTGGGTGATGTTGGCTTTCGCCGACTGGTCGAGCACTAGTACACACTACTAAGTGTGCTATTTTTCAGATGTTGCTCTACCAATGTTACACAGTAATGGCGTCACTGCTAAAAAAAAAAAGAAACATTGTGTCACTGCTATTGGCGTTATGACTGACATTTGGACCAGCGATATCAGCCCCGTGAGCATGCTGAGTCTGACAGCACAATGTGTCGTCGAGGATTTGGTACTGAGGAAAGTCGTATTGCATGTTCATGAATGTGCCGGTTTGTCATTCTGCTGCTGCCATTTCAATGGCATTTGAGAACATGTTTGAAACTTGGAAACATGAACACACTAGCAAGCTCCATTCAAACAACTGACTCGCGATATGCTCATCCACTGCGCCTGCAGCAGATGTGATGCCCTCTGTCATGGCATTGAAACGCCTGCTCAACAAAGCGATTCGGTGGAATTCTCTCTCTACTGTGTCGCCACAATGCTCGACGCAAGGACCGCTGCTTCGATGCAGACAAGAAACGGGGTTTACGTGAAATGTTACTTACGCAGCTGGACAAGATGGAAACGGACACAGTGACCATGCGCACCGAGAAAGAGAGGCCATGGACAGACAGAGCTGAAACTTCAGTGCTTGACATGTCATGAAATCCTGGTTGAGAATTAAACGACTGAACAAATGAACGATGAAACAGCACAGCAAGTAAGTGAAAGAAATAGGTTTTGATTGTTTTACTGGTAATGGGGACATGCATAAAAGCCAAAAAACGTACTTTTGGTGTGTGTGTGTAACCTTTTATTTAATTAGGCAAGTTGGATAAGAACAAATTCTTATTTACAATGACGGCCTTCCCCGGATGACGCTGGGCTAATTGTGCGCCGCCCTATGGGACTAGTAACAACGTAATGTGTTTGGCGCAAAATCTCATATGGTATAACTGAAATATCCTAACATCAATTTGTTTCATCAAATATTTTTTGTTTTGTTTGTGCTGGACTCCCAATCATGGCCTGGATTCGAACCAGGGACTGTAGTGATGCCTCTTGCACTGAGATGCAGTGCCTTAGACCGCTGCGCCACTCGAGAGTCTGGAGGAACAAAGAGGAACTGATTAAATAATTGAATAAGGTAGATTACCCTTTTTAGAAAATATTTGTACTTTAATTTTTTTAAATTTATTATTCATGCTTGTGGAGTCATTTAACAACAAGGAACAGATTTTAAAAAGTGATGGGTGCGCACACACTCAGCAGCCGCCCGGCAGTGCCACCGCACAGCTGAGTTCAGCCGAGCGGGCACACTTAAACAGTGAAGTCGATAAATCAACTAAGTCTCTGGGGCAGCCTTATAAAGTACTTGTGTGTGTGTGTGTGTGTGTGTGGAGTCCACACAGGTTGTCAAACCCTGATTTGCGGCCACAGAGCTCTGAGGGTTGGGTTTCCTGCTAGTTCTTGCTATCTATTATCAACGCTAACAGTAAGCAAACATTAAACTCAAGACGCTAGGCAGCTAGCTAGTTAATGCTAATTGATAGTTTTGTAGAATGTTTTAGCTGGTGCGATCGTAGTTAGATAGCTTGCTAACTATGAGGCGATGGGTCTAACCCCCTGCCATCAGAACAGCCTCAATTCGTTGGGGCATTAACTCTACAAGGTCTCAAGCGTTCCACAGGCATGCTGGCACATAGCGACTCCAATGCTTCCCACAGTTGTGTGAAGTTGGCTGTATGTCCTTTTGGCTTTTCTTGATACATGGGAAACTGTTGCGCCTGGCACCTACTACCATACCCCGTTCAAATGCACGTCAATCTTTTGACTTGCCCATTCACCCCTGGAATGGCACACGTTCACAGTCCATGTCTCAATTGTCTCAAGCATAAAAATCCTTCTTTAACATGTCTCCTCTTAACTTACACTGGACAAAAATATAACCCAACATTTAAAGCCCATGTTTCACCAGCTGAAATAAAAGATCCTAGAAATGTTCCATATGCACAAAATGCTCTCAGAATTTCTCCCAAATGTTTACAAATTTGTTTACATCCTTTTCAGTGAGCGTTTCTCCTTTGCCAAGATAATCCATCCACCTGACAGGTGTGGCATATCAAGAAGATGGTTAAAAAGCATGATTATTACAGAGGTGCACCTTGTGCTGGGGTCAATAAAATGCCACTCTAAAATGTGCAGTTTTGTCACCACACAATGCCACAGATGTCTCAAGTTGAGGGAGTGTGCAATTGCCATGCTGACTGCAGTTAATGTCCACCAGAGAATTTAATACTAATTTCTCTACCATAAGCCACTGTTGTTTTAGAGAATTTGGCAATACGTCCAACCGGCCTCACAACCGCAGACCACGTGTATGGTGCCGTGTGGGTTAGCGGTTTGCTGATGTTAACGTTGTGATCAGTGTCCCATGGTGGAGGTGGTGTTATGGTATGGGCATGCATAAGCTACGGACAACGAACACAGTTGCATTTTATCGATGGCAATTTGAATGCACAGAAATACCTTGACGAGATCCTGAGGCCCATTGTGGCCCATATGATCTTTAACTCAGTAAAATCTTTGAAATTGTTGCATGTTGCGTTTTATATTCCGTATACATTAAAGTGGATTTAACAAGTGACATCAATAAGGGATCATAGCTTTTCCTCTGTATTCACCTGGTCAGTATGGCATGGAGATGTTTTGTACACTCTGTGTATATGGACAGAGTTGAGTTTACTAAGATAATTATACCCAAGACCAGAGGTATTCTTATGAAAAAGAATACATGTTAGGTACACGTTAGTCAAGGTAATTTGTACATTTAGGTAGTGGGCAAAGTGACTATGCATAGATAATAAACAGTGAGTAGAAGCAGAGTAAAAACAAAGGGAGGGGTGTCAATGTAAATAGTCCGGGTGGTCATTTGATTGTTCTGTCTTATTGCTTGGGGGAAGAAGCTGTTAAGGAGCCTTTTGGACCTAGACTTGGCGCTCCAGTACCGCTTGCTGTGAGGTAGCAGAGATAAGTCGGACTTGGGTGACTGGAGACAAAACTGTTGCAAAAGCATTCCAGCTGAAGCTGGTTGAGAGAATGCCAAGAGTGTGCAAAGCTATCAAGGCAAAGGGTGGCTACTTTAAAAAAAATCTCAAATATATATCATAGATTTTGATTTGTTTCCCACTTTTTTTGATTACTACATGATTCCATGTGTTATTTCATAATTTTGATGTCTTCACTATTATTCTACAATGTAAAAAATGGTAAAAGCAAAAAAAGAAAAACCCTTGGATGAATAGTTGTCCAAACTTTTGACTGGTACTGTAGGTCCTGGATGGCAGGAAGCTTGGCCCCAGTGATGTACTGGGCCGTACGCACTACCCTCTGTAGTGTTTTACGGTCCGATGCCGGGCAGTTGCCATACCAGGCGGTGATGCAACCGGTCAGGATGCTCTCGATGGTGCAGCTATGTAACTTTGAGGATCTGGGGACCCATGTCAAATCTTTTCAGTCTCCTGAGGGGGAAAAGGTGTTGTCGTGCCTTCACGACTGCCTTGGTGTGTTCTGACCATGATACTTTGTTGACGTGGACGCCAAGGAAATTGAAGCTCTCAACCTGCACCACTACAGTACAGCCCTGTCAATGTTAATAGGGGCCTGTTCAGCCCTCTTTTTCCTGTAGTCCACAATCAGCTCTTTTGTCTTGCTCACATTGAGGGAGAGGTTGTTGTCCTGGCACCACAATGCCAGTTCTCTGACCTCCCTATAGGCTGTCTCATCATTGTCAGTGATCAGGCCTACCACTGCTGTGTTGTCAGCAAACGTAATGATGATGTTGGAGTCGTGCTTGGCAACACAGTCGTGTGTGAGCAGTGAGTACAGGAGGGGACTAAGGAGCCCCTGTGTTGAGGATCAGCGTGGCAGATGTTGTTGCCTACCCTTACCACATGGGGGTGGCCCGTCAGGAACTCCAGGATCCAGTTGCAGAGGGAGGTGTTTAGTCCCAGGGTCCTTATCTTGGTGATGGGTTTTGTGGGCGCTATGGTGTAGAACGCTGAGCTGTACTCAATGAACAGCATTCTCACATCAGTGTTCCTTTTGTCCACGTGAGAAAGGGCAGTGTGGAGTGCGATTTGAGATTGCGTCATCTGTGGATCTGTTGGGGCGTTATGCAAATTGAGGTGGGTCTAGGGTTTCCGGGACGATGATGTTGTCAGCCATGACCAGCCTTTCAAAGCACTTCATGGCAACTGATGTGAGTTTACTGGGCGGTAGTCATTTAGGCAGGTTACCTTCGTTTTCTTGATGTGCTTGAAACCTATAGTATTACAGACTCAGCCAGGGAGAGAGAGAAAATGTCAGTGAAGACACTTGCCAGTTGGTCCGTGCATTGCTCTTAGTACACGTCCTGGTAATCTGTCTGCCCCTGCGGCCTTGTGAATGTTGACCTGTTTAAAGGTCTTGCTCACATCGGATACCGACGGCGTGATCACACAGTCGTCCGGAACAGCTGGAGCTCTCTTGCATGCTTCATTGTCTCGTAGCAAGCATAAAAGGCATTTAGCTCGTCTGGTAGGCTCGCGTCACTGGGCAGCTCGCAGCTGGGTTTCCCTTTGTAGTCGGTAATAGTTTGCAAGCCCTGCCACATCCATGTAGTAGGATTCAATCTAAGTCCTGTATTGATGCTTTGCCTATTTGATGGATCGTCTGAGGGCATAGCGGGATTTCTTATAAGTGTCCGGGTTAGTGTCCCAGTCCTTGAAAGCGGCAGCTCTAGCCATTAGCTCGGTGCGGATGTTGCCTGTAATCCATGGCTTCTGGTTGGGATAAGTACGTACGGTCACTGTGTGGGGACGACGTTGTAGATGCGCTTATTGATGAAGCTGGTGACAGGTGGTCTACTCCTCAATGCCATTGGATGAATCCCGGAACATATTCCAGTCTGTGCTAGCAAAACAGTCCTGCAACATGGCGTCTGCGTCATCTGACCACTTCCGTATTTAGCGATTCACAGGTACTTTCTGCTTTACTTTCGGCTTGTAAGCAGGAATCAGGAGGAAAAAATTATTTTCAGATTTCCCTATTGGAGGATGAGGGAGACCTTTGTATGCGTCTCTGTGTGGAGTATAGGTGGTCTATATTATTATTATTATTATTATTATTATTATTATTATTATTATTATTATTATTATTATTATTATTATTATTTAAAAATAAATAAATAATTAATCAATAATTTTTTTTCTCTGGTTGCACGTGACATGCTGGTAGACATGAGGTACAGAGGATTTAAGTTTGCCTGCATTAAAGTCCCCGACCACTAGGAGCACCGCTTCGGGATGAGCATTTTCTTTTTTTACTCATGGCCTCATCGGTTTGTGGTGGTAAATAGACAGCTACGAAAAATAAGAAACTCTCTTGGTAAATAGTGTGGTCTACAGCTTATCATGAGGTACTCGACAGAGGTAGAGCAAAACCTCGAGACATCCTTAAAATTAGACATTGCACACCAGCTGTTAACATATTGCTCACATATCTGTTGCAGAGTGACGAGAGCCATGATAATGAGTTTAGATTAGTCATGGAAATAAAAGTGCATAAAACAAATTGCTGCCCTATTTAAAAAGATGGAGAACAAGCTATGAAGGAAAAATAGGTAGGTACAGCCAACTAGTGCAAAAATAATATTGCGATATTGTCAAAACGATACGATATAGCATCAAATAATATCCTGACATGTAACTTGATTTTTTTTCTTCGTATCACTAGTCTTGAAGAGAATGCAAGGAATGTGCTTTTTTTTTTCTTTTTCTCCTAACTTATTATTACTTGAATTATCTGAACTGTACCACTCTGATGACCTAGTTCATAAAGTATGCAGACTCATCTGGGCTAAGACTTTCCCATGATGATGAATGCAGAGGAAGATGCGTTAAATGCCTTTCATTTAACTTTTTATTTTCCCAATTTAACATGACAGCAGTATTGCTGAGAAGGCATACTGTTAAGTGCTGTAGTAGTACCTGAAGAGTTTTCTAGATTTTGATATCAAAGATCAGCAGTGCTACTCATGGGCCATGCAGTCTCTTCTCTGATCTCTTTTGCCCTGCTATGAAACAGGATACTGTCCCCTACCAGCTCTAGCCTACACCTCCCCCACCCCTCATGTCGTTACGCAATGCTGAAAGGGGTCAATCACCTGGAGGGGCCGGCCACTCAGAGCCAGGATGATTCCCCCCTTGCAGGCCTGCTGTGGAACAGGCCACTCCTCCTGAGCCCCCTTTGGCACAGAGGAATGTGCAAGGCGGATAGTGCAGCTGGGCTTAAGCCAGACCATAGACGGGAAGGTATGCACCTATGCAGCCACCCTGACATGGGGACCAAGGGACAGGAGGAGACTAGAGCAGCAGTGCGCTACTCTCTTATGTAACCCCTCTCTCTCGCTCTCTCTCTCCAGCTCAGGCGAGTCATCCAGCCCCAGTGTGTGTGTGTGTGTGTGTGTGTGCACAAATAGATCAGACAGGAGCTGCCTGCTTAGTGGGTATCTTTGCAAAGACTGTGCTGTCTTACCTTTTCCTCGCTCCCTTCCTTGGAGCCTATTCTTTCAGTAAGTGCACTTATACACTGCCTCCAGCCAGACCGGGCTCAGCAGTCCTGGTCTGTCACTCAACAGACCTGAACATGTTCCAATGTGGTGTCATAATGGTGGCGGTAACACCCCTCCCCCCAACACACCTCAGTCACCTCTGTTCTCTTCTTTCTAAAGAGACTGAGTAGTATTCCTCTTTCCTTGCTTGATGGGTTAAGATGGAACAGTTAACAGAAATTATTTTATTTAGACACCGATTGTTCTTGCAGTCATTTAAAATGTTAATTTGATTTTGTCGAGTCGTGCTAATCAGGGTGGCAGTGTAGCTGAGCACAATAGTAAGATGTGCTGCTTCCACACATGAATGAAAGGCAAGCTGGTGCGAGTCCTGTTCATTCAAACTAGCTGAGATCTTCCTTTTCTTCATGTGTTCTCGATCACCCAGGTCCCCCACACAGACATGACATTTCTACATTAAGTGAGGCACCACACCCTAATAGGGTGATCCCCCCCCCCCCCCCCACCAATCATTTCACAATTAACTTTTACCAGTTGAATATGGACACCAATATAACACTGTTTTTATATTACATATTTTCTGAAATATTGTTGCCTCATTTGTATAATTTTATACATCTCTCTATACATTTCTGCACACTGAATGAAGTCAGCATAAATATTTAGGTATAGTTTTAAAAAACCCCAGGACCAGACATGTGTAGAGCAGATTGTGGATATATACTTTTTTGTAAAATACTAAAGACGTACATACACAGCATTTTTGGTGCATATTTCCAACAATTGTTATCAGAATCAAAAGTTTGCAACATATCAACAATTCCCTCTATACAAGTCTGGAGAATATATCGACGTAAAACCACAAATCCAGATGTTTCTGAAGCTGAGAAATTAGTTGGCGTGTGGGAAGAGTCTGACTTTTGGGAAATGGCAGTTAAAGAACAATGACTTAAGCTGACCAAATGCCTATTTAGACCAAATCACGATCTCTTCAAAGTAAGTTACTACATGTAGTTCAGTTCGTACATTTTTTTAATGAAATGGGCTTTTAAATGATGTATGATTACATGTAGTGAGCTTTGACATTATGGATTTGTCCATTTTAATGTGATTTAAAAATCATAGTTTTTATGACAATAGCATGATAAACAAATAAGTTTGAGATTTTTCATGTTTTTGAAAGTACTAACAGTAAAGGTAGACTCAGCGATATGACGTAGATGCAGAAAGTAAACAGCATAGTGGGTACATTTCCACAACAACTAACAGCGTTGAAACGTGTGGCTCAACTTCTCTGCTGTTTTGGTGTCCTGGCTACGGCGCTGTGAAGTGCACTCATGCACATGCGCAAATACTGTGTGAGAGCGAAGTCTTGCATCTCGATTGTCTGAATGTCTGCAGTGCTGCTCGTGGCAGTCATTTCGCTGAGTCTACCTTTTTAAAGGTCCCAAACATTAATTCTGATTCCCTTGAGTGGGTGATTAGTACTAACATTTTTTGCATTTCTTTCTCTCATGGCTAACTACCATAAACCATAAACCAAAGACAGGTTTATGGGCGGTAAGCTTATATTCATGAGCTCACCTTGACTGACAGCTCTTTGAAACGCGTATGTCAAAAAACTTGGATTCAGTGTTGCAGTAAAATCATCTCAAGCAAATTTGGTGATGTACAAAGCAACTCAAACAACATTGATATTGCATGAATGATGTCTTTTTTATACATCTCCCGTATGGCATGTCTCTTGTGATACGAATCACAGCAGCACTGACGGATGTGCTGACATGACAACTTTGTCAGTTTTGAATGACCCTTCCCCCTCTGTTCCATACTGGCTGAAGACCTAGCTAGCCAGTAACTAGCTAACACCAGACACAGATGAAAGGGGAAACATATACAGTGCCTTCGGAAAGTATTCAGACCCCTTGACTTGTTCCACATTTAGTTAGGTTAAAGCCGCATTCTAAAATGGATTTAAAAAAAAAATTATCCTCAGCAATCTACACACAATACCCCATAATGACAAAGTGAAAACAGGTTTGTAGAAATGTTTGCAAATGTATTAAAAATAAATAAAAAAACATACCTTATTTACATAAGTATTCAGACCATTTGCTATGAGACTTGAAATTGAGTCCACCTGTGGTAAATTCAGTTGATTGGACATGATTTGGAAAGGCACACCTGTCTATATAAGATCCCACAGTTGACAGTGCATGTCAGAGCAAAAAACCAAGCCATGATGTAGAAGGAATTGTCCGTAGAGCTCCGAGACAGGATTGTGCCGAGGTAAAGACTTGGAAGGGTACCAAAACATTTCTGCAGCATTGAAGGCCCCCAAGAACACAGTGGCCTCCACTCTTAAATAGAAGTTTGGAACCACCAAGACTCTTCCTAGAGCTGGCCATCCCGGCCAAACTGAGCAATCGGGGGTTAAGGTTTTTGGTCAGGGAGGTGACCAAGAACCCGATGGTCACTCTGACAGAGTTCCTCTGTGAAGATGGGAGAGAGAACCTTCCAGAAGGACAACCATCTCTGCAGCACTCCACCAATTAGGCCTTTATGGTAGAGTGACCAGACAGAAGCCACTCCTCAGTAAAAGGCACATGACAGCCTGCTTGGAGTTTGCCAAAAGGAGAAACAAGATTCTCTGGTCTGATGAAACCAAGATTGAACTCTTTGGCCTGAATGCCAAGCGTCACGTCTGGACGAAACCTGGCACCATCCCTATGGTGAAGCTTAGTGGTAGCATCATGCTGTTGGGATGTTTTTCAGCGGCAAGGACTGGGAGACTAGTCAGAATCTAAAGATGAACGGCGCGAAGTACAGGGAGATCCATGATGAAAACCTGCTCCAAAGCATTCAGGACCTCAGACTGGGGCAAAGGTTCACCATCCAACAGCACACCGACCCTAAGCACACAGCCAAGACAATGCAGGAGTAGCTTTGGGAAAATTCTCTGAATGAGTAGCCCAGCCATAGCTGAGATTGAACCCGATCAAACATCTCTGGAGAGACCTGAAAATAGCTGAGCATCAACGCTCTCCATCCAACCTGACAAAGCTTGAGAGGATCTGCAGAGAAGAATGGGAGAAACTCCCCAAATACAGGTGTGCCAAGCTTGTAGCATCATACCCAAGAAGACTTGAGGCTATAATCGATGCCAAAGGTGCTTCAACAAAGTACTAATTTAAAGGGACTGAAAACACATTTCCATAAGTTAACTTCGAATTATTTTGGTAATTTATAAAAAATTAAACAGTTTTTGCTTTGTCATTATGTGGTATTGTGTGTAGATTGAGGGGGGAATAAAAAAAAAATCTATTTTAGATTAAGACTGTAACCTAACAAAGTGGAAAAAGTCAATTGGTCTGACTACTTTCTGAAGGCACCATGTCTTTGCCATAGATGAATAGTGTAAACTAGTAATTATATTCGCTGACACCCTACAGTCAAATTTTGACACTGATAGACTAGTTATCCCAGCGCCATTGGTTACAAGGTGGTACTTATTTAAATTTGGTAAAAAATACCACGTTACGTTGGTGTATTAAAATGAGTTAGGTTGACGTCACCCTACGCCCTTAATAATCCCGCCTTTCTGAATCCAAGTTTTTGACATGGGGGAGGGGACAAGTAACTTCATGATCTAACTTTATCAATCTAGAAGCAACAGTAATTTTTCATACTTTGGTCATCATACTTTTGATCTGCTTTCATCCAATTTCATGAGAAATGTTATTTCAGCTTGTTAAATCCTTTTCGAATAAATATTGTTTCCTTTCCCTTACCGTCCTTTCAAATTTTGTGTCAATCCGTAGAGGGGTCACTGAGTGTGTTTGAGCACGGCCCTAGTCCGCTGAGCAAAGCCACGGCTCAGTGGTCTTCTGCTGCAGAGATACTGTAGTGCTGCTGCTCTTCCTGGGCGCTGACTGTGGAGCATTGAGTTTCTGCAGCATGCTTTGTGGAGGTCTGCCATTGGCTGCTGTAGGTACACTCTCTGTAGAAGTCATAGGCTGTATATGGCACACACTGAGCTGCCTGCCTGTGCACCGCATGGCGGTGCTCTGATTTTTATGCACCTGCAGGGTCACAGTGCAAGATCCCATGCTTTCTGGGGGTTCCCACTCAGTCCCATAAGCATTGGTATAAAGCAATTGTAGGGTATTGTGTAACTGTAAACATATAGGCATAACGTGGGCTATAGGCCTAGTACGGCAATATGTTATGCCGTAATTATTACGAGCAATACTTCTGCTCTAGCTAAGACCTGTTGTAACCACTTACTGTATTATAACACCCATATTGGACAGCTGCACAGCTCCTGTCATTTTTCTTGATCTGATTTACTGGTGTAACATTAAATGTGAAAGGCCTCCACCTGCAAGTTGCCTCACTGTGATTACACCAGCCCTGTAATGGTGTCTCTTGATTAATGTGTTTTACAGACAAAAACCCAAAGTTATTTTACAAAAAAAATCTCCCAGACTTGGATACTGACGCAGTACTGAATTCGGCGACGTTCTATGAGGGAAGATTCTAGAATTTCGAGACACTCCTCTGGTCTTTGGCTCTACTCCCACGGCTACGCCCATCTAGCGTTAATGCAGGTTTGCATAAAGTCCCCCCGTCTACGCTGGCAACTCCCCAAACACTCCATTAAGAGAGCTTGTGATGACAGGAACCTTTCAAGGTGTGCATCTAAACTCTTTATACATCTAAATATGGAAGAGAAATGTGCCAGGAGACCCTGTTCTATACAGTGAGTGTAGTTGGCCTATTTGATCTGTCCTGATAGTCATTGTGTATGAAAACCCAGTGAACTGCTTTGGATTGAGGATAAATCCATTTGAATTCAATCACTTTTTGACAATCACCTCTTTTTGATTGAACAAATCCTTTAATAAATATTTGCCCACTGTAGAAGTGCTCAGAAAGGGATTTTTTTAGACCTGAATGCCAAAACATTCACGAGATGGTGCTCAAAGTTTACATACTGTATTTTGTGTACCCCACCCTACCATGAGACCTCGATGTTTTCAACACTCAAAACTAGAAACGTTTGATTTTGATATAATTTTACAAACAGGGTTGTCAAACAATTTGATAATTTCTTAGTGTTTTTAATAAAAATTGTAATTTACATAGATTTTTTTTGTGTAATAATTAAATTGTCAAAAACTAAAAGAAATAAATTACGACTGTCAGGACCAATCCAGTTAACAACCCAAATAAAACTATCAGTAATCAAAGTTGCAATCTGTGTACATACACCAAAATATATACTAAGAATATGTACAGCAGTAAATATATTAGTGAGCTATGTCAAGAATCCAGTATATAACTACAGGCTGTGTTTTATATAAGCAGTATTTAAAAAATGCAATGTACAGCAGTAGATAGTGTTTCCTCTGCTTTCATTTGTGGCGCTGCGCCACAACAGAATCATTGCCACCACACCAAGAGAAACTATTTCTACCAAACGTAGTTTCAATAATATTCTGTGAAGCACATCGGCGGTTCTTCGTAAATAGATCATCTGGCTTCAACACAGTTCTGAAGGTTATTTAGCTCTCTGAGCTGTGGCAGGCAGCCTGCAACTCAAGAAACACAGCGTGCCAGGGACCAATGCGCAATACAAAACTCTGTGGCGCGAAACACAATTCACTTCAATCACCTCAGTGTACCCGTGTGAGAAACTGCAAGAAAGGTATGTTAGCTTGTTTGACAATCGTTAGCCAGCCAACTAGTTAAGTACATAAACTACCTATAACCTAAAAACTCTAACATCATTTAGATCTACAGTTGAAGTCAGAAGTTTACATACACTTAAATTGGAGTCATTAACTTGTTTTTCAACCATTCCACAAATTTCTTCCTCTCTGGGATATGTGGGACGCTAGCGTCCCACCTCGACAACAGCCAGTGAAATTGCAGGGCGCCAAATTCAAAACAACAAAATATAATCATTAAAATTCCTCAAACATACAAGTATTCATAATTAAAATTCCTCAAACATACAAGTATTATACACCATTTTAAAGATAAACGTATTGTTAATCCAGCCACAGTGTCTGATTTCAAAAAGGCTTTATGGCGAAAGCATACCATACGATTATGTTATGTTAGCGCCTAGTCACAAAAAAACACAACCATTTTCCAGCCAAAGAGAGGAGTCATAAAAAGCAGAAATGGAGAGAAAATTAATCACTAACCTTTGATCTTCATCAGATGGCAGTCATAGGACTTCATGTTACACAATACATGTATGTTTTGTTGGATAAAGTTCCTATTTATATCCAAAAATCTCAGTTTACATTGGCGCGTTATGTTCAGTAATGTTTTTCCTCCAAAACAACCGGTGATTTTGCAGAGAGCTACATCAATTTACAGAAATACTCATCATAAACTTTGAAAGATACAAGTGTTATGCATAGGATTATAGATACACTTCTCCTTAATGCAACCGCTGTGTCAGATTTCAAAAAATCTTTACAGTGAAAGCACACCATGCGATAGTCTGAGTACAGCGCTCAGCCACCAAAACAAGCCATACAGATACCCGCCATGTTGTGGAGTCAACAAAAGTCAGAAATAGTGTTATAAATATTCACTTTGATCTTCACCGGAATGCACTACCAGGAATCCCAGTTCCACAATAAATGTTTGTTTTGTTCGATAAAGTAAATCTTTATGTCCAAAGTCATAGTTCCATTACAGTTCGTAGAAACATGTCAAACGATGTATATAATCAATCTTTAGAATATTTTATCATAAATCTTCAATAATATTCCAACCGGACAATTCCTTTGTCTTTAGAAAGGAAAGGGAACGGAGCTCGCGCTCACGGCTGCGCGTGATCAACAAAGGCTTTCAGCTGAGGCAGTTACTGTGACTGGTGTTATTCACTCCCCTTTCACAATAGAAGCCTGAAACAATGTTCTAAAGACTGTTGACATCTAGTGGAAGCCTTAGGAAGTGCAATCTGACCAAATTTACACTGTATATTGGAAAGGCAATCACTTGAAAAACTACAAACCTCAGATTTCCCACTTCCTGGCTGGCTTTTTCTCAGGTTTTCTCCTGCCATATGACTTCTGTTATACTCACAGACATCATTCAAACAGTTGGATAGAAAACACTCTGAAGTTTCTAAAAATCTACAAATAATATGCATATCCTAGCTTCTGGGACTGAGTAGCAGGCAGTTTACTCTGGGCAAGCTTTTCATCCGGACCTGAAAATACTGCCCCCTATCCCAAAGAAGTTAACAAACTATAGTTTTGGCAAGTCGGTTAGGACATCTACTTTGTGCATGACACAAGTCACTTTTCCAACAATTGTTTAGACAGATTATTTCACTTATAATTCACTGTATCACAATTCCAGTGGGTCAGAAGTTTACATACACTAAGTTGACTGTGCCTTTTAAACAGCTTGGAAAATTCAAAACAATTATGTCATGGCTTTAGAAGCTTCTGATAGGCTAATTCACATCATTTGAGTCAATTGGAGGTGTACCTGTGGATGTATTTCAAGGCCTACTTTCAAACTCAGTCCCTTTTTGCTTGACATCATGGGAAAATCAAAAGAAATCAGCCAAGACTTCAGAAAAAAATTGTAGACCTCCTTGGGAGCAATTTCCAAATGCCTGAAGGTACCACATTCATCTGTACAAACAATAGTACGCAAGTATAAACACCATGGGACCACGCAGCCGTCATACCGCTTAGGAAGGAGACGCGTTCTGTCTCCTAGAGATGAGCGTACATTGGTACAAAAAGTGCAAATCAATCCCAGAACGACAGCAAAGGACCTTGTGAAGATGCTGGAGGAAACAAAAAATACCAAAGTATCTATATCCACAGTAAAACGAGTCCTATATCGACAACCTGAAAGCAAGGAAGAAGCCACTGCTCCAAAACCACCATAAAGAAGCCAGACTACGTTTTGTAACTGCACATGGGGACAAAGATTGTACTTTTTGGAGAAATGTCCTCTGGTCTGATGAAACAAAAATAGGACTGTTTGGCCATAATGACCATCGTTATGTTTGGAGGAAAAAGAGGGAGGTTTGTAAACCGAAGAACACCATCCCAACCGTGAAGCACGGGGGTGGCAGCATCATGTTGTGGGGGTGCTTTACTGCAGGAGGGACTGGTGCACTTCAAAATAGATGGCAACATGAGGAAGGAAAATTATGTGGATATATTGAAGCAACATCTGCAGACATCAGTCAGGAAGTTAAAGCTTGGTCGCAAATGAGTCTTCCAAATGGACAATGACCCCAAGCATACTTCCAAAGTTGTGGCAAAATGACTTAAGGACAACAAAGTCAAGGTATTGGAGTGGCCATCACAGAGCCCTGACCTTAATCCTGTAGAAAATGTGGGCAGAACTTAAAGCGTGTGCGAGCAAGGAGGCCTACAAACCTGACTCAGTTACACCAGCTCTGTCAAAAGGAATAGGCCAAAATTCACCCAACTTATTGTGGGAAGCTTGTGGAAGGCTACCTGAAACGTTTGACCCAAGTCAAACAATTTAAGGGCAATGCTACCGAATACAAATTGAGTGTATGTAAACTTCTGACCCACTGGGAATGTGATGAAAGAAATAAAAGCTGAAATAAATCATTCTCTCCACTATTATTCTGACATTTCACATTCTTAAAATAAAGTGGTGATCCTAACTGACCTAAGACATGGAATTTTTACTAGGATTAAATGTCAGGAATTGAGTTTAAATGTACTTGGCTAAGGTGTATGTAAACTTCCGACTTCAACTGTATAATATTGCTGCCACAATTGAAAACTGCAAGGCCAGCTATTGAATATCCACAAGTAACGTTATGTTGATGATAGAAACATGGTTATCTAACGTTACTAATCTAGCAAGTTAGCTAGGTAGTTTGTTTGGAACTGTATCGTGCAAGAAAGATGGCTCCATTTATCTGTCTTCAATTAGATTTTATTTTTCTCAGACGAGTTAATTGAAGTACACTGCTCAAAATAATAAAGGGAACACTTAAACAACACAATGTAACTCCAAGTCAATCACACTTCTGTGAAATCAAACTGTCCACTTAGGAAGCAACACTGATTGACAATACATTTCACATGCTGTTGTGCAAATGGAATAGACAACAGGTGGAAATTATAGGCAATTAGCAAGACACCCCCAATAAAGGAGTGGTTCTGCAGGTGGGGACCACAGACCACTTCTCAGTTCCTATGCTTCCTGGCTGATGTTTTGGTCACTTTTGAATGCTGGCGGTGCTTCCACTCTAGTGGTAGCATGAGACGGAGTCTACAACCCACACAAGTGGCTCAGGTAGTGCAGCTCATCCAGGATGGCACATCAATGCGAGCTGTGGCAAGAAGGTTTGCTGTGTCTGTCAGCGTAGTGTCCAGAGCATGGAGGTGCTACCAGGAGACAGGCCAGTACATCAGGAGACGTGGAGGAGGCCGTAGGAGGGCAACAACCCAGCAGCAGGACCGCTACCTCCGCCTTTGTGCAAGGAGGAGCAGGAGGAGCACTGCCAGAGCCCTGCAAAATGACCTCCAGCAGGCCACAAATGTGCGTGTCTGCTCAAACGGTCAGAAACAGACTCCATGAGGGTGGTATGAGGGCCTGACGTCCACAGGTGGGGGTTGTGCTTACAGCCCAACACCGTGCAGGACGTTTGGCATTTGCCAGAGAACACCAAGATTGTCAAAAATCGACACTGGCGCCCTGTGCTCTTCACAGATGAAAGCAGGTTCACACTGAGCACGTGACAGACGTGACAGAGTCTGGAGATGCCGTGGAGAACGTTCTGCTGCCTGCAACATCCTCCAGCATGACCGGTTTGGCGGTGGGTCAGTCATGGTGTGGGGTGGCATTTCTTTGGGGGGCCGCACAGCCCTCCATGTGCTCGCCAGAGGTAGCCTGACTGCCATTAGGTACCGAGATGAGATCCTCAGACCCCTTGTGAGACCATATGCTGGTGCGGTTGGCCCTGGGTTCCTTCTAATGCTAGACTTCATGTGGCTGGAGTGTGTCAGCAGTTCCTGCAAGAGGAAGGCATTGATGCTATGGACTGGCCCGCCTGTTCCCCAGACCTGAATCCAATTGAGTACATCTTGGACATCATGTATCGCTCCATCAACGCCACGTTGCACCACAGACTGTCCAGGAGTTGTCAGATGCTTTAGTCCAGGTCTGGGAGGAGATCCCTCAGGAGACCATCCGCCACCTCATCAGGAGCATGCCCAGGCGTTGTAGGGAGGTCATACAGGCACGTGGAGACCACACACACTACTGAGCCTCATTTTGACTTGTTTTAAGGACATTACATCAAAGTTGGATCAGCCTGTAGTGTGGTTTTCCACTTTCATTTTGAGTGTGACTCCAAATCCAGACCTCCATGGGTTGATAAATTGGATTTCCAATGATTATTTTTGTGTGATTTTGTTGTCAGCACATTCAACTAAGTGAAGAAAAAGTATTTACTAAGATTATTTCTTTCATTCAGATCTAGGATGTGTTGTTTAAGTGTTCCCTTTATTTTTTTTGAGCAGTATATTTCCAGCCACAGCAGCAAAATAGAAAGGGGGAGCAGGGACAAGTGTCGGGTAACGTTAACTTAGCTAGCTAATGGCAAATCAGCCTGATTTTTATATGAAACTTTCTTTAGATAGCTAACTCTTTAAAAGCTTAAGCTATCCTTTTTATAATAAGTGTGTCACTTTGCTAGACCGAGACGAGGCAGAATCCTGGGAGTGAGTTAGGGTTGCATGAGGGACAACATTTTTAAGAGGAGAGGAAAGCCAGGAGGGTAGATGGAAGGAGTAGAGGAGGAGAGCTGAGTAAGGCCAAGTGTGTACCACTGGCAATCCAGATGTGACCCAAAGTGACTTTAAATTGACAGACTGAAGCTGTGGCTATATAATACGCCACACGGTTAGTCAAATGTCCTTTAATTTGGCTACGGGCTAAAAATGTTTCTGTATATTTAGTCTGTACTAGTCTGCAGCATTATGTATTTATTTTTGAGCCAAATCCACCAGGACCTCGATGGCCCAATGGGTTTCTGGGTGCATTCAACATCGAGGAGGAGGAGAGGGAGAGGCCAGGTGGACAAGACCAGGGTGCAGTTCTGGGTTCGGTTCAGAAAGAAGGTAAAAACATTTGTTTAAATGCTGTGATTAAACCAATGTTACATCCTGTGTGTTGGATAAACTAAAATGGCTATTAATTCCTTATTTTCTCTTTTGTGCTATAATTAGGTAATGGATCCATATCTTGTTGGCCTTCAGGACAGCCTAGACCGGCGGTTCCAACACCGGTAGATTCTGGGGGGCCTTCAGTCTGTTGGGACCTCAGCCTGCTTTCTCCTGGTTCTCTTACAAGCAACATGTGCTTGTTGGAGCATTCAAGGTATGGCATTGAGTGTGAGTCTTTTTGAAGAGAACATTTTAGGGCAGTGTTGCCCAACCCTTTTTCCTGTTGAACTACCACTCTGTTGGCTCTTTAATGTTGTATATCTTTTTGTATTTCAGGGGTTGGACCAGATGATGGCAATGACAAAGCTGGCCTCGCAGTTTGAGTGGAGGCAATCTACACTTTTTTTATTATCCAACTGGCAGCAATCACACTGACTATGCCAGTGTCTTCTGTTAATTGTGAGAGGGACTTCTCTGCAATGAAACGAGTAAGAACATTTAAATGTGGAAGTAGATCCTCTTTGTCCCACTCCCGTCTCTTATTATTCTTTGTTATTGCAGGTCAAAACAGACTTGAGGAACAGACTGCAGGGAGAGCATCTTGCGTCATCCCCCCCCCCCCCCAAATCAAGGAGCTCAATTACAGGAGGGCGTTGGAAATCACCAAGGCTGTTACCTAAATCAGAACTAGGTTTTTGTCAGAACCTGGAAAGAGATTTCCAACACCCTCCTTTTGTGATGAACATGAATCAGGGGGCTCTAATTCATGTTCCTCTGTTACTTTTGTCAATATAAACTTTTTTAGTTCAGAAAGGTCTCCGTTGTGTTTCTTTAGATGGCTGCAGCACTCAACCTTAAATTGCATCCTGTATACTATAATCATTTTACCAATACATTATTGAGCTCATTTCTTGGAGTGGGAATATATTTAAGATGATTTCAGTTTTTTTCCTTTAAAAAGTCACCAGAACCAAGCTTTTCAGTACTTGTTTTGGGAGAGAGGAACACTGAGAATGGAACACTGAGAATGAGCTATGTGAAGAGTTGAGTATATGAATAAGAATACAGTATTTAATCCAGTATATAAACACTGTGTATAAATAGTGTAATGAAAATGCAATAGTAGTAGATGTATTAGAATGAGCAATATGAAAGGGAAAGGAAGAATACATTATATGAATACACAGTGTTAAAGACAGTATAAAGGAAACGGTCCAGTGTTTAATGTCTCAATATACAGTGCTTTCGGAAAGTATTCAGACTCCTTGACTTTTTCCACATTTTGTTACGATACAGCCTTATTCTACAATTGAGCAAACAAAAAATCTAATCCATCAACACACAACACCCCATAATGACAATGAAAACTGTTTTTTTTTTTTTTTGCAAATGTATTAAAGAAAAAAATGAAACCATATTTACATAAGTATTCAGACCCTTTGCTTTGAGACCCTAAATTGAGCTCAGGTGCATCCTGTTTCCATTGATCATCCATGAGCTGTTTTTACAATTTGATTGGAGTCCACCTGTGGTAAATTATATTGATTGGACATGATTTAGAAAGGCACACACCTGTCTATTTAAGTCCCACATTTGACAGTGCATGTCAGATGAAAAACCAAGCCATGAGGTCGAAGGAATTGTCTGTAGAGATCCAAGACAGGATCGTGTCAAGGCACAGATCTGGGGAAGGGTACCAACAAATGTATTCAGCATTGAAGGTCCCGAAGAACACAGTGGCCGCTGTCATTCTTAAATAGAAGAAGTTTGGAACCACCAAGACTTACTAGAGCTGGCCTCCCGGCCAAACTGAGCAATCGGGGGAGAAGGGCCTTGGTCAGGGAGGTAACCAAGAACCTGATGGTCACTCTGACAGAGCTCCAGAGTTCCTCTGTGGAGATGGGAGAACCTTCCAGAAGGACAACCATCTCTGCAGCACTCCACCAATCAGGCCTTTATGGTAGAGTGGCAGGACGGAAGCCGTTCCTCAGTAAAATGCACATGACAGCCCACCTGGAGTTTGCCAAAAGGCACCTAAAGGACTCTGACCATGAGAAAGATTCTCTGGTCTGATGATAGCAAGATTGAACTCTTTTGCCTGAATGCCAAGTGTCACGTTTGAAGGAAACCTGGCACCATCCCTACGGTGGAGCATGGTGGTGGCAGTATCATGCTGTAGGGATGTTTTTCACGGGCAGGGACTGGGAGACTAGTCAGGATCGAGGGGAAAGATGAACGGAACAAAGAACAGGGAGATCCTTGATGAAAGCCCACTCCAGTGTGCTCAGGACCTGACTGGGTCTAAGGTTCACCGACCCTAAGCACACAGCCAAGACAATGCAAGAGTGGCTTCAGGACAAGTCTGAATGACCTTGAGCGGCCTAGCCAGAGCCCGGACTTGAACCCGATTCAAATATCTCAGGAGAGACCTGAAAATAGCTGTGCAGCTACACTCCCCATTGAACCTGATAGAGAAGAGAAGAATGGGAGAAACTCCCCAAATACAGTTGTGCCAAGCTTGTAGGCCAGGTACTTCTATGCGTGCACGGGCTCAGGCACCAGACCATTATTCCTCCTCCACCAAACTTTACAGCTGGCACTATGTGTTGTTCTCCTGGCATCCGGCAAAGCCAGATTCGTCTGTCGGACTGCCAGATGGTGAAGTGTGATTCATCACTCCTCTGAACGCGTTTCCACTGCTCCAGAGTCCAATGTTGATGAGTTTTACACCACTCCGGCCAACGCTTGTGTGCCTAAGATCACCATGGAAACCCATTTCATGAAGGTCCCGCCGAACAGTTGTTGTACTGACGTTGCGTCCAGAGGCAGTTTGAAACTCAATAGTGAGTGTTGCAACCGAAGACAGACGATTTTTCCAGCACTCGGTGGTCCCGTTCTGTGAGCTTGTGTGGCCTACCATTTCGTGGCTGAGCTTCACAATAACATCTTAAATGCAAGTAAAACTAAATGCATGCTCTTCAACTGATCGCTGCCTGCACCCGCCCGCCCGTCTCGCATCACTATGGACGGTTCTGACTTAGAATATGTGGACAACTACAAATACCTAGGTGTCTGGTTAGACTGTGAAATCTCATTCCAGACTCCCATTAAGCATCTCCAATCCAAAATTAAATCTAAAATCGACTTCCTATTTCGCAACAAAGCATCCTTCACTCATGCTGCCAAACACACCCTCATAGAACTGACCATCCTACCGATCCTTGACTTCGGCGATGTCATTTACAGAATAGCCTCCAACACTCTAATCAACAAATTGAATGTAGTCTATCACAGTGCCATCCGTTTTGTCACCAAAGCCCCATATACTACCCACCACTGCGATCTGTATGCTCTCGTTGGCTGGCCCTCACTTCATATTCATCGCCAGATCTTCTCCACTGGCTCCAGGTCATCTATAAGTCCTTGCTAGGTAAAGCCCCGCCTTATCTCAGCTCACTGGTCACCATAGCAGCACCCACCTATAGCACTCGCTACAGCAGGTATATTTCACTGGTCCCCCCCCCCCAAAGCCAACTCCTCCTTTGACCGCCTTTCCTACGAGTTCTCTGCTGCCAATGACTGGAACGAATTGCAAAAATCACTGAAGCTGGAGGCTCATATCTCCCTCACTTACTTTAAGCATCAGCTGTCGGAGCAGCTTACTGATCATTGCACCTGTACATAACCCATCTGTAAATAGCCCACCCAACTACCTCATCCTCATATTGTTTTTTATTTTTTGTTCCTTTGCACCCCAGTATCTCTACTTGCACATTCGTCTTCTGCATGTCTATCACCCCAGTGTTTAATTGGTATATTGTAATTATTTCGCCACTATGGCTTATTTATTGCCTTACCTCCCTAATCTTACTACATTTGCACACACTGTATATAGACTTTTTTATTGTGTTATTGACTGTTTGTTTATCCCATGTGTAACTCTGTTTGTGTCGCACTGCTTTGCTCAATCTTGGCCAGGTTGCATTTGTAAATGAGAACTTGTTCTCAACTGGCCTACCTGGTTAAAAAAAGGTGAAATAAAAAAAACATCACTTATATTTGACCGGGGCAGCTCTAGCAGGGTAGAAATTTGACAAACTGAAGGTGGCATCCTAATGAAGGTGCCACGTTGAAAGTCCCTGAGCTCTTCAGTAAGGCCATTCTATTGCCAATGTTTGTATATGGAGATTGACATTGCTGTGTGCTCGATTTTATACACCTGTCAGCAACAGGTGTGGTTGAAATAGCCGAATCCACTAATTTGAAGGGGTGTCCACATCATTTTGTGTATATATTGTGTACTTGAATGGGAATATTGGTTTGAAATTCTGTTAATCCCCCATAACAAACCTATTCATAGAAATATAGATAATAGAATAGATGTTACCATTTAAATTGACCTTTGACGGTGGGTGACTGGCGGCCATCTTTGTTGTAGTAATGAAAAGTTCAAATAAATGAAATTATAAAGGTGTATGAATGGACAAAGCCATCGATCACTTGACATCATTCATTCCTATGTTTAGACTCAATAGCGCATTGAAGCCAACTGAAGTTGGTTAAGATGGCGTCTCATGGAGACATTAGATGTGCAGTTTGAACTACTCCAAGAAGTGACGTTTCAGGCTAGCTCAGTGCTGCACCATCTCATTGAGTAACTCAAGTTGAAGGCCTGACCGTGGTACTGCAGGCTGCAATTAGCAACTAAATTATCCGTAACTTCTGTGTGCGATTAAATTTTTTTTTTTATTATTATTTTTTTTTTGAATAATCTGTTCAAGGGCATACATCTGGTGTATTGGAAGTAATTTTTGGCAACATGATTGTCTTCTAAAATGTTTTTATTTATATAAAGATTGACCACGTAATTTTTCCATTCTATAATGGGGATCTTGTTTTCTGCTAACAATGCCCACAGTACCACTGTCGGCCTTGAACTTCTGTGGCTTCATTGAGAAGGGGCAGTCGTTCTCCCCTGGTCTCAACTGATAGAGGGCACAACACAGCCTCAGAGTATATAAAGTAGGGTCTAAGCTATGCGAGTATGCAAAAAAAATATTGACTTTATGCGTTTTTAGGCTATAGGTATGGCGTTTGGTAATGGCTTTGTAACCTCTTGTGATGAGCTTTCTTATAGGCTACTACTGAACAGTGGGAGTGGCTATTTGTAGACTGATTCATAAATGCAGCAAGTGTCCTTGTTAACACCGGTTACCCCATCAAATGACCCAGTTGCGTTCAGTTCATTCCTCAGTTTGACTCATTCACTCACATGACTTATGAGACAGTCAGTGGCCCAGTTCAAATGCTCCGTTCTACGTTGACCCATTTCTCCCCGGTTTCAGGGGGTCGACCTTTACTTACACTGACAAGTTTGGTTGGTGCAGCCCAAAATACTTGCTAATTAAACTTACAACCACCAACAAACCCTTGACCCCTATAATTTCCCTCACAGTGGCTGTAAATGTGGTTAAAAAAATACTGCTGTGCTTCCTGATATGTTAGTCTCAGTCAGGGATGTAATTCGTCAGGAATTCCTGCTTTCTCGACATTATCCTCAATTCCCGCATAATAAAAACTGACCTATCCCCTAGTGAAAATCTTGATTTTCCTATGTTGACTGTCATGTGTGAACGACTTTGTCAACCACTTTGAAAATAACCACTTTAAAAAGGTTGACGACATCCGCTCCTCATTCACTCTGCCTATTCAGTCCACAGGTCCCACTCACACGCTTTGACGTCTTTCTCCCCTTTCTCTCCAGATGAAATCCTGCGACTAGTGAGGTCAGACCGCCTGACAACCTACCCGCTCGACCCCATCCCCTCCCTTCTCCAGAACATCTCTGGAGATCTTCTCCCATTCCTCACTTCCCTCATCAACTCATCCCTGACCACTGGCTGCATCCCCTCTGACTTAACAAAAGCCAGAGTTGCTTCCCTCCTCAAGAAACCAACACTCTGATGTCAAACTACAGACCGGTATTCATTATTTTCTTTCCAAAACACTTAAGCCTGCTGTCTTTCTCTGAACGATATTGACCCTAACTAGTCAGGCTTCAAGACAGGTCTCAACGTAGACTGCTCTGCTCTCTGTCTCACGAATGCACTCCGCACTGCCAAAGCTGACGCTCTTGCCTCTGTTCTCATCCTCCTAGATCTATTCGCTGCCTTCGACACATGAACCATCAGATCTAACTCTCCACCCTCTCAGGGCTGGGCGTTTCAGGCTCTGCACGCTCTTGGGTTACATCCTACCTGGCAGGCCGCTCCTATCAGGTGACGTGGAGAGGATCTGTGTTTGCACCACATGCTCTCACTATTGGTGTCCCCCAGGGCTCGGTTCTAGGCCCTCTCCTCTTCTCTATACACCAAGTTACTCGGCTCCGTCATATAACATGTTCTCTCCTAGCATTGCTACGCGGATGACACTCAACTATTTTTCTCCTTCCCCTCCCCTTCTGACACCCAGGTGACACACCCAGGTGCCTGGCAGATATCTCTGCTTGGATGTCGGCCCACCAGCTCAAGCTCAACCTCGACATGATTGAGCTGCTCTTCCGCCCCGACAGGCCTGCCCGCTTCAAGACCTCTCCATCATGGTTGACTCCACAGTGTCCCCCTCGCAGAGAGCAAAGAACTTGGCATGACCCTGGACACATTCTTTTGTTCTCTGAAACCATCAAAGCGGTTACTCGCTCATGCAAGTTCGACCCCACCTCACACAGGAGGCAGCGCAGGTCCTAATCCAGGCACTTGTCACCACCCGTCTGGACTACTGCAACTCGCTGTTAGCTGGGCTCCCCGCTTGTGCCATCAAACCCCTGCAACTTATCCGGAACGCCACAGGCCGCCTGGTGTTCAACCTTCCCAAGTTCTACCATGTCACCCTGCTCCTTTGCACACTCCACTGGCTTCTAGTCGAGGCTTGCATCCACTACGGAGCAGCAAGAGAACTTGCCTTTCGTGAACTAACAGTCACACTTGACTTTTTCCCCCCTACTGGCACTAACTGTGATAACTACGTTATTGAAGAAAAATGTACTTACTATCAGTGAGATACTTTTGTGTACATGTGGACACCCCTTCAAATATGTGAATTTGTTGATTTCAGCCACGTTGCTGGCAGGTGTATACAATCGAGCACACACAGCCATGCAATCTCCATAGACAAACATTGGCAGTAGAATGGCCTTATTGAAGAGCTCAGACTTTCAACGTGACACCGTCATAGGATGCCACCTTTCCAACAAGTCAGTTCGTCAAATTTCTGCCCTGCTAGAGATGCCCTGGTAAACTAGCTGCTGTTATTGTGAAGTGGAAACGTCTAGGAGCAACAACGGCTCAGCCGCAAAGTTGTGGACCACACAAGCTCACAGAACGGGACCGCCGAGTGCTGAAGAACGTAGGGCGTCAAATTCGTCTGTCCTCAGTTGCAACACTCACTACCGAGTTCCAAGCGGCCTCTGAAAGAAAAGTCAGCATAAGAACTGTTTGTCGGGGGCTTCATGAAATGGGTTTCCATGGCCGAGCAGCCGCACACAAGCCTATGATCGCAATGTGAAATGCCAAGCGTCGGCTGGAGTGGTGTAAAGCTCGCCGCCATTGGACTCTGGAGCAGTGGAAACACGTTCTTTGGAGTGATGAATCACGCTTCACCATCTGGCAGTCAACGGACGAATCCTGTTTCAGCATGACAATGCCCCCGGGCACAAAGTGAGGTCCATACAGAATTGGTTTGTCGATCGGTGTGGAAGAAATTGACCGGCCTCCACAGAGCTCTGACCTCAGCTCCATTGCACACCTTTGGGATGAATTGGAACGCCGACTGTGAGCCAGGCCTAATCGCCCAACATCAATGCCCGACCTCAGCTGCTCTTGTGGCTGAATGAAAGCAAGTCCCCACAGCAATGTTCAAACATCTCGTGGAAAGCCTTCCCAGAAGAGTGGAGGCTGTTATAGCAGCAAAGGGGGGGACCAACTCCATACTAATGCCCATGATTTTGGAATGATATGTTGAACGAGCAGGTGTCCACATACTTTTGGTCATATGTATGTGGTTGTCCAACCTAGCTATCTTAAAATGAATGCACTAAATAAGTTGCTCTGGATAAGAGCTTCTGCTAAATTCTTAAAATGTTTAAATATTGCAGCCAGCAAGCAACTGACGATCCCCCAGAACAGACTGTTCCTACCTTTTTGAAAACGGGTTGTGTGATGGTTGAGCTTCATTCTTTTCTGTCTCTTCTCTCCGTCAGAAATGGTGGAGTCCATGAAGAATGTGGCCGGCATGGACGTGGAGCTGACGGTGGAAGAGCGGAACCTCCTGTCGGTGGCGTACAAAAACGTGATCGGAGCCAGAAGAGCATCCTGGAGGATAATCAGCAGCCTCGAACAGAAAGAAGAGAACAAAGGAGGCGAAGACAAACTAAAGATGATCAGGGAATACAGGCAAACGGTGAGCCACCGGGACGGCGGTAGTAGAAGAATAGAATCCCTGATGAAGGCAGCTTGCTGTCGAAATGTTAGTTACATAATAGATGTAGACCTATTGCATCGGAGGGATGGTGTGTGGCTCCTTTCAAAGTAGGTTAAGACTCGGGTCCTCTTTAATCTTTTGAAGAGGTCATTCAATGGTTATGTAAAACTGAGACTTCAAAGTTGAGTGTGATGTTTTTTCCCATTCTCCTTGAGTTTGTTGTCAACTGGTGTTTGTGTTGTCTGCTCTGCAGGTGGAGACTGAGCTAAAATCAATCTGTAACGACATTCTGGATGTACTGGACAAGCACCTCATTCCAGCTGCAAACACGGGAGAATCAAAGGTTTTCTACTACAAAATGTACGTCTGTGGATGGGAGATATCTTCAAAAACTATGTTGCACACACCAGCGAATATGTACGCCCTGACTGCGCTAGTAATATGAGAAAAGGCTGCCATGTCTTCTCAGTGCAGCGTTGTGGCCGTCGCTCATACAACACTCGCTCTCTCTGGCAAGCAGAGCGTAAAACCTCTTATCTGAGCTGTGAAAAAACAGCTACTCTGCATCTGTTTTCCACACTTTTCCGTGAAGTGTGCACTTGTACGCAACCTAGAGCTTGGCCAATAAACCAAAAATGATCAATACCGACCATACCAATCACTTATCGCAGACATTTTGCTGATATCATTCATTACAATAAGCAGACTATACTACAAAAATGTGACTTTTGCTAATATGGGTGATTGTTAATGGGACAATTGATGGCTACAACCATCAAACTAGTAGTATTAACATTTGGTCTTCAACAAGGACCTGAGGGCTGCGCTGAAAATGGGTTATATTTCCTCTCTGTAAAAATTAGTGAAAAGTAGTCTTCTATCCAAAGTGTTTAAAATGTTCTATGCTCCCTGACTGTCTTACTTTCATTTCGGTCTTTATTAGCGAGCTGGACACAGTCAAGAAACTGTATAAATGTAGGGCCATTATAATTTCTGCACATTTTCATTTGGTTTTTGGCATTTTAAAGTATATGTGACCGACCGCCTCGATTTGGTCTTATGTATCAACATTTGAAATAGTGTTTTTTACGTTGGATAAAAGTGGAGACGCAGAGCTAGAAAATGTTATATTATACACTGCAGTTGAGCAACAATGGGAAAGTAATTCTGCTTTGAAAGTTGATAAACTTGTAACCCCACTTTTGAGAAAATGGCCCTTTTGGTACACGTACTGGAGAGCTGCTCTTTGTCTATACCCGTTCAGCATTGTTTACACCCACTGAAGCCTTAGTCCCAGCCATCCCTTTAAGGATTCACATGTGAGGTCATGTGGTAAACACACGTTATATCAAATCAAAGTTTATTTGTCACATGCACAGGATGCGGAAGGTGTAAACGGTACAATAATAGTACTTGCATAGTAGCAATATCAAAAACAGAATGTGTCCAGATAAAAATATTTTATGAATATTTTATCGTTATTAGATGACGCTTACCTGACACGCTTGTCTAAATTGATGGGTTATGTGAAGGAAATGCTATAACCACCCCTCACCCAGATCTAGCTAAGTGAATGGATCACTATTATAGACATGTACACATGTTCATGAAATGCCATCGATGGTTGTAATCACCCACAGACACACCTGCTAATTTGATGGGTCTTGTAATAATCTGGACGAAGTGAAGTCTTGTTAGACATGTAGCTAGCTAGCTAAACAATGAACCGGCATAACCCCAACTACTACCAATACAAACATTGTCATAGCTGTAGTATGA
This sequence comes from Salmo trutta, assembly GCF_901001165.1. NCBI lineage: Eukaryota > Metazoa > Chordata > Actinopteri > Salmoniformes > Salmonidae > Salmo > Salmo trutta. The sequence goes on from NC_042971.1 coordinate 21,693,628, forward strand.
ATCTGCAGGTAGCTAAAGCTAACCAACTAGGTTAAATGTTAACTAGCTAACATTAGGCTATAACTAGCAATGCAAATGGATTTCTGCTTCAAATAATATTACTACACAGATCATACACCTAACGTTAGCTAGTGAGCCCGCAAGCTAACATTTGCTAGCTAACAGTCTGCTTTAACTTGCAAAAAAAATGACTTTCTGACCAAATTTGAAACTTATATCAGAAAAATTTAGCTAGGCTCTTACCCGTATACATGGATGAACGCTTCATGGGCAGACTGGAACCATTTTAACTCAGTTTTCTTTGTAGCTAAGTCTTGTTTGGCCAACTTTGTGTCAAGTCACTCCAGTTCAAACTAACCGTAGCGTGTGCAGAATGTTGCCCATCGCTTTTTCCTACTGATCTGTTGATGGTGCCTACTAAATTCAAGGCATCAATCTTGTGAAAAGTAGCAAAACTTTTGTAGTTCTCGATGGCTAACGTTATCTTTTTTTTTAAATGGCGCGGTCGAAAGGACTGTCAACAAATACTAAACAGCTTACGTTATAGACAGAAGCATGCTACATGGCAGACCAAACCCATCTCCTGGCATGTCCAGCCCATACATTATCTCAGCCAATCATGGCTAGTGGGAAGGTTTTTGTCACCGCCCCCAAATAAAATCAATAAATAATTCTAATACTGTATATATTTATTTTACCCCCTCACGAGCTGGATCTGTCCCACGGGCCGTATATTTGACATTCCTGGTTTAAAGAATCATAACAAAACTTGTGTACATGGTTATAGACTTATTGTTCTATTTATCGTTATAGCATCAATTCAGGACATTTATCGCGATATAGATTTTTGTCCATATTGCCCAGCTCTAGCAATACCCCACAAGGGTTTAAAAGCACACGCTTGGTGTAAGCAAGGGCTCTTAACACCAATCCTTTTAATTCCAAATAGGGGAGTTCAGTGCAGAAGTGCATATTTCAGGAAAAGAGTCCTATGTTAACATAAGGAGACCATGGATTTATTGTTTTGTGGGGTTGAGATAACCGTGGTCTCGTTCTCCCCTCTGTCCCCAGGAAGGGAGACTACCACAGGTACCTGGCAGAGTTCGCCACGGGCAACGACAGGAAGGAGGCGGCGGAGAACAGTTTGGTAGCCTACAAAGCTGCGAGCGACATCGCCATGATTGAGCTCCCCCCGACTCACCCCATCCGCCTGGGACTGGCACTCAACTTCTCCGTATTTTATTATGAAATTCTCAATTCCCCTGACCGTGCATGCAGGTGGGCCCCTTCTCTCCTGTCTCATCTTCTCTTCTCATCTTCTCTCTTTTCCCTGCTCACTCCACATGTGTCTCGCCCATCTCCCTCTACACTCAATTGCCAGATGTGTTAAGTAGAAAGGGATTGTGAGGGAGTAATAATACACTTGATTTATATGCATTGCCTTACTCATCGTTTTCCTGCAGTACCAGGCATTGAACCGTCTTTCAGTAATATCTTCAAAGAAACAGAACGAGTTCTGATTTGATTATTATTTGGGGCTCATATCTGGTGCTGCATCATGCCATGGTGAAATTTTCAGACTGGGTGTGCAGTACAGTCTCACCAATACAGTACATTGAGGAAGTCACCTCATGCCCTGGCTAGTAATACAATGTGTGTGTGTATGTGTATATATATATATATATATATATATATATATTTTATTTTATTTATATATATATATATACTTTATTTATTTTTTTTTTTTATTTTTTTTTACAAATACATTTTATTGTATATTCCATACCGGTACATGTTACTAGATGTTCAGCCCATTGTTGATGTGTGACTTGGATGCTGTGTGAAATCCAACCTTTGACCCCTCTGCTCTGCCCATGCTGCTGCCCTCAGGTTGGCGAAGGCGGCATTTGACGATGCCATTGCAGAACTGGACACGCTGAGCGAGGAGAGCTACAAGGACTCCACGCTCATCATGCAGTTGCTACGCGACAACCTTACATTATGGACTTCAGACATGCAGGGGGACGGTGAGCGTTCCATGCTTCTTCACCTGTTATATGTAGCACAATAACTATTGACTAAACACACTCCAGCGTCTCTTTTCAGTGTTGTTCAAAAAGTATGCTGCTACATCAGCTTGACAGCAAACAAGGTCACGTAGAGGATGGGTGTTTTCCAGCTATTGACTTTACAGACTGCTGGACTGGTGCGGTCCACTTGACACACTTGACCTCACCCACCCTTTCTCTAACTTCCCTCCTCCCCTCAGTACAGTGGTCCTTCTCTAACCGAAGCACCTCTCCATCTCTAGCGCTCTCTTTCTCCCACTCGTTCTCTTTGTTTTTCACCTTTCTCTTTGTTTCTCTCCCTTTTACTTTTTTTGTCCTGGTCCGTCTGTTGAGCTGTACTCCCTTTCACTGCTCTAATATCTCTCTCCCATCTCTCTCGTGTCTCCGTTTTCCTCCGTGTAGATTCTTAAGGACAACCCCTCTTCATTCCCTCTATAGAACTGTATTTTGTAAGTTATCTCTTTCACCTTTCTTGGGCATACCTCTTGCTCCCTCACTCAGACTTGCTACCCCTCACTAACCCTTTGTCACTGCATCATCCAGCGCCAGGTTGGGCTCATTAGGGCACACCGTAGCAAAATGTTGTGCAACGGGAAACAGGTGTTTCTTATTAAATAGCGCTGAACATTGAGTGCATTTTTAGGTCTGTTCAGCTTTGGTTTGATAATGAAACAATAATCACGGTTTTCGGTTTCTTTTTTTAATTAAATGTTTTATTACATGCACTATGCATTATGTGCATTAAATGCTGTAACAACACAGAATAAAACTATTAATAAACGTCCCATGATGGTAGGGACTTCCCATTACTGCTTATCACTTATTAACCCCGTAAGACAATACACATCAATATCTGTCTGTTTTTTTGTTGCATGGCCTGTGTCTCCATCTGCCGATGTTGGCCCTCAGCATCTGCGGTGGAAGTTGGCAGCGTTACAGCGGTGTTTGTCAGTCCGGAAATCTGTCTTCTCACGAAAATGCCTGTCGCGTCCGAACGGTTATAGCCTAATGTTAGCTAGTTAACATTGAACCTAGTTTGTTAGCTTTGCTTATTTAGTCTCAAATTAATAATGAAACATGTTCAATTTGGTTTAAATAATGCAAAAACAAAGTGTTGGAGAAGAAAGTAAAAGTGAAATATTTGTCATGTAAAAAAGCTAACGTTTAAGTTCCTTACTCAGAACATGAGAACATATGAAAGCTGGTGGTTTTAACATGAGTCTTCATTATTCCCAGGTAAGAAGTTTTAGGTTGTAGTTATTATAGGACTATTTCTCTCTATACCATTTGCTCAGTCAGACTGCTATATCAAATCATAGACTTAATTATAATATAACACACAGAAATACGAACCTTAGGTCATTAATATGGTCAAATCCGGAAGCTATCATTTTGAAAACAAAACGTTTATTCTTTCAGTGAAATACGGAACCGTTCCGTATTTTATCTAACGGGGGGCATCCCTAAGTCTAAATATTGCTGTTACAGTGCACAACTTTCAACGTTATGTCATAATTATGTACAATTCCGGCAAATTAATTACGGTCTTTGTTAGGAAGAAATGGTCTTCACACAGTTCGCAACGAGCCAGGCGGCCCAAACTGCTGCATATACCCTGACTCTGCTTGCACAGAACGCAAGAGTAGTGACACAATTTCCCTAGTTAAAATGAATTCATGTTAGCAGGCAATATGAACTAAATATGCAGGTTTAAAATATATATACACGTGTATTGATTTTAAGAATTGATGTTTATGGTTAGGTACACCGGTGCAACGACAGTGCTTTTTTTCGCGAATGCGCTTGTTAAATCTTCACCCGTTTGGCGAAGTAAGCTGTGATTCGATGATAAAGTAACAGGTACTGCATCGATTATATGCAATGCAGGACAAGCTAGATAACTACACATGGTTGATGATATTATTAGTTTAACTAGTGATTGTTTTAAGATTGATTGTTTTTTTTATAAGATATGCTTAATGCTTGCTAGCAACTTACCTTGGCTCTTGCTGCACTCGTGTAAAAGTTAGTCAGCCTGTCATGCAGTCTCCTCGTGGAGTGCAATGTAATCGGCCATAACCGGTGTCCAAAAATGCCGATTACCGATTGTTATGGAAACATGAAATCGGCCTTAATTAATCGGTCATTCCGATTAATCGGTCGACCTCTTTGGGCTACACACTAATATGACCCCTCTATGGAAAGGTGAGACTCACGAACACGTACAATGCCTTCAGAAAGTATTCACACCCCTTTAGTGTTTCCATATTTTGTTGATACAGCCAGGATATGAAATGTATTACATTGAAATTGTGTTACAGATCTACACACAATACCCCATAATGTAAAGGTGGAATTTTGTTTTGTAGAACATTTATTTTATGAAAATGAAAAGCTGAAATGTCTTGAGTCAATAAGTATTCAACCTTTTGTTATGGTAAGCCTAAATAAGTAAAAAATGTGCTTAGCAAATCCCATAATAAGTTTTCAATGCCACTCAAAGAAGGGCACCGATCAATGGCTAAAAGTAGCTGAATGTCCCTTTGAGCATGAGGAAGTTATTAATTAAGCTTTTCATGGTGTTTCAATACACCCAGTCACTACAGAGATAGAGGCGTCCTTTCTAACTCATTTGCCAGAGAGGAAGGAAACTGCTCAGGGATTTCGCCATGAGGCCAATGGTGATTTTAAAATAGTTATAGTTTAATGGTTGTGATATGAGAACTGATGGAGCAACAACATTGTAGTTACTAACCTAAATGACAGAGTGAAAAGATTGAAGCCTGTACAGAATACAAATATTCCAAAACATGCATCCTGTTTGCAACAAGGCACTTAACTAATACTGCAAAAACGTGGCAAAGAAATTTACTTTTTGTCCTGAATACAAAGTGTTCACGGAGTACACATTACTGAGTACCACTCTTCATATTTTCAAGCATGGTGGTGGGTGCATCATGTTATGGGTACGCTTGTCATTGGGAAAGACTAAGACGTTTTTTAAGATAAGAAACCGAATACAGTCTAGCACAGGCAAAATCCTAGAGGGAGAAGCTGGAAGTCTGCTTTCCAACAGACACTGGGAGACATTCACATTTCAGTGGGACAATAACCTAAAACACAAGGCCAAATCTACACTGGATTTTCTTACCAAAATAACATTCAATGTTCCTGAGTGGCTTAGTTACAGCTTTACTTAAATCGGCTTGAAAATCTATGACAAGACTTGAACATGGTTGTCTGGCAACGATCAACTTGACAGACCTTGAAGAATTAAAAAAATAGTAATGGGCAAATATTGTACAATCCAGGTGTGCAAAACTAATCTCCACCAACGGCGCTTCTACTGTGTGTAGATGGGTGAGAATCTATTTAATGTTTTTATTCTGGCTGTAACACAACAAAATGTGGAATAAGTGAACGGGTATGAATACTTTTTGAAGGCACTGTACATCGCTTGTTTTGCTCTAGGATGCCCACAAGCCTCATAAGACTCATAGCCTGATACCAGTTTTAAAAAATGAATGGAAGTATAAATGAAAGTAGTTTAGTGCCTAAGAAATGTGTTAAAAGGATACTTTGGGATTTTGGCAATGAGGCCCTTTATCTACTTCCCCAGAGTCGGATGAAGTCGTGGATACCATTTTATGACGAATTATCCCTTTAAATATGGGTAAAACAAATGAATCATATATCTTTCTTACATCTCTCAGATATAGGACAGACACTTCAAAACAATCTTCCTTTTAATTTATTTTTTGACTATCTATTTTTCCTTCTATGAATCTGTTATTCAGTGTGTTTCTATGGGCTAATGGATGTAAGGCCAAATTCAATGTTTAATCAAATATTTTTCTTTTTATACCTAAAGGGGTCCCTCAAGCGTAGACTCTCGGACAGGAGTCTCCAACCTTTTCTAACATGAGAACTACTCAAATAAGCCTTTTCTTCTCTTCTCCCTTGCAATGCTTCCCCAGGTTCTTAGTGCACTACTTTCTCTTGTCCACTATGCTTTATTTTAAAGGGGGCACAATATAATGAGTCCTTGCGCTAACTGAGGAAATATTGACGTAACACAACCGGTCATATTTAGCTAACTCTCGGCTGACAGAAACCACAATAGGAATTAGCTATTAGAAATGACTATTTACAATTCATCAAATCACGGGTGATCTCACCGTTGATTGAAATAATTGAGTAAAACACTTTCTAAAAATCGTGTGCGCCACAATGTTTGTTTTTTCACGTCAGCCGAAGAGGAGACAAGATTAGTTTGTTCTGTTTGCACTATGCATGTTGAGAAGGTGGTGTGTCTATGATCATTCACTTCCGGAAGTTTACTCGAAAGATGAGTGAACCATTCCTTCACCTCGTTATAACATCTTTGGTCTGACAGATGTTTACGTGACACCCAGAATGCATTGTAGAATGTCAACAAACATGGTGCCACATATAGCTGGCAAATGGCTTAACATTCGCTCATCATAATCAGTACAACCTTCAAAAAAGTATTTTACACACATCATGGGTGTCCATTAAAATCTATACAATAACCAGAATGCATTATTTGCCACTAGTACTTGAAAATGTGAATAAAACTGTAAATACATTATGCTTCATACATAAACGACAACACGATATACAGGAAATAATGCACTTATTTTGATAGGAACACGCACGTTTCATTTATTTAACCTTTGTTTAACTAGGCAAGTCAGTTAAGAACAAATTCTTATTTACAATGATGGCCTAGGAACAGTGGGTTAACTGCCTTGTTCAGGGGCAGAACGACAGATTTTGACCATGTCAGCTCGGGGATTCAATCTAGCAACCTTTCGTTTACTGGCCCAACACTCTAACCACTAGGCTACCTGCCGCCCCAACATGTCCAAAGTTATTATTTGTAAGGAAAACAACAATGAAGGCAATGCGAGTGCTAGCCAGAAAATGTCAGTCAATTCGTAAATAAATAAAAAATAAATAAAATAAACAATTTCAGTTAATCATTGAGCACTATTATTGAGCAAGTTCATATATGTACTTTCCCGTTTCATAACCATTTTCTTCAGTTTCCTGCCTAGTGAACATGACCCTGTTCTAATCTTAGTCTAGGCCAGATGAGACTCTCTGGCCTAAAGTGCTCTGTGATGTCCACATGGCCCAACTCAACCATCAAGTATCTGGGCTGCATTTAGAACAGCGTTTTCGGGTGTGTGTCTGTGTGTGCATTAAGTAGAAGCTAGAGATGTTCCCCTCTCATTCGGCATGAGTTGAATGGGGTGTGGTTAGTGACACTGTCTGACTCACTGAAATGCAAGTTCTACCAACACTGTCTGTCTGGTTTTGGGCTAAACTTAAGGGACTCCACTTATTAATATGGCTGAACATGATACACTCAATCTTCACACGAAACACAAATGTGTGGTTGATGTGCACCAACACACTAACTACATGTAGCTAAGATGTTTAGTTTTTCTCCCCTCACCATCTCACGTGTGGCACTAGTCTGGGTGATGTCAGAGGACATGGGCGGTCCAACCAAGCAGCCTGTTGGTGTGTATGTAATGGTTATAGTAGGTCTTAAAAATAAATTATATATATGTCATTTATTTTGAGGCGGGGGAACAAACTCAGTACTTTAAAATGACTAAAACCTGTAGAAATGATAATGATCTACATTAAGTCCTCACTGCCCTGTTGTCATGGTAACAGTGGGTGGGCTCTGGATTCTTGTCAGTTTTTTAAAAATGTTTTTTGCATTTGTGGTGAAATTGACAAACTGGCTTTTTAATTATGAAAATGTAATCGATTTTCCTCTCTTCAGGTGAAGAACAGAATAAAGAAGCACTGCAAGATGTGGAGGGTGAGACCCAGCAGTGAGACTTTACAGCCAATACCCGACACCTCCCTCTCCCTCCTATTGCCTGCCCCGCTAGCCCCAGGTCCTACTACGTGTCACAGTGAGAGCTCCCAAACTTGGCTTTTACTCCGATGTCCACTCGCTCTATTTTTCCCCACCTCTTCTTTCTTTAATTCTTTCTTTATGTTCTATTACTTTGTCTGTCAGCTCATCGCCCCTCTGTGCTTCCTAGGGTTTTTATTTTCTTTAAAAACAATCCTATTAAATTCACCTATTTCAGTGGAAATAATATACTTCCACGTTAAAACACAAGAGAAAATGTAAAAGCTAAAGCTTCGAGCTGTTCCTGGTTGTTACCTTTTTATTGATTTTTATAACTCCTGTTGCAAGCCTGTAAGGTTCACGTCGTTCCCTTTCCTTTTTTTTGTTGCTTTTTTTCGTTTACATTTTTGCCATGTCATCAGTTGCCAAGTGTGCTTGCTTGGGGTCGTCAACGTTCACACAATTAACGAGTTGATTTTTAAAACACAAACGTTTGCTGTAACTCTTTTTCCATACCTGTGATGTGTTTGTGCTACTTTACGCTAATCGTCTAAGCTTTTGGTGGCAAATTAGGGATGGTCGTGAATTTTGACGGTTTGTAAAAGGGACATTTTAATGCCCTCTTTATTTGTGATTCTCCCCTCTCTCTCGCTTTCTCGCTCTGTCGCTCATTGCAAGACTGTTTTATCAATGGTGACAGCTGAACTTCCCATGAGTGTCTTTCTTTGCGATCACCCCTCAAGTCCAGAGCATGGACCATGCAAGAGGCTGTAGCGCTACACGATGGCTTGTAGCAGTTGGATGGGGGGGAAAACAAGAATCTCCCTCTCTCTGATGTTAGGTAAAGCAGGTTTGCATTGGCACTGTCAAAACAAAAACAACCTTTGTTTAAAAAAATAAAAACTTGCTTATGTCATCTTGTATCCCCATTCTGTTCCAGAATGTTCCCTTTCTTTCTCTATTTCTTTCTTTCTTTGTCTTGCCCCCATATTTTCTCTCTCTGTTCAGTATGTGTAACTTGAATCTGATTTGTACTACTGGATATTCTGACTGGAGCCACAAGCACTGTCTGTATTCTTACTGAAACACAGCATGGAAATTAACATTAAACTTCAAATTAAAATTAAAAAAAGGAACTTAAATTAAAATGCACCTGTCATGTCATTTTTCGCCTCAAATGCCAGAGACTGACAACAGTTTACCTTCTGTTACTGTCATTGAAGGGTAAGGTGCTCATTCAGTGAGTTGATCAGGAAATTAGTCTTACCCTCCAACAGTAACAACAGAATGTAAACTGTAGTCTGTCAGTTTCTGGCTAATCTTTTGATTCTGTGGATCTTTTTCTTTTGGAGTACCTAGGTTGAAGAGGGAAAGGCATAAGAACAACACACATTTTTGGAAAGATGTCTACTAATTAATACAGTATCTAGTTTTTGGCCCCACATATTACTTGTAGTCCATGGGCCAGAGAGCCAAATTTCACATATTATGTGGGTTATATTTATGTGGGTTATAATACCCACATTTAGCTACCTCCGATACATGGGTATCACTGCATTATTATGACCCCTATGCTGTTATTTGGGCCAACAGGATTGAAGATATGAAAGGTCATTTTGTATTATAAGGGAAAAATCATCTGTAAGTCAATTTGATAAGTTAACTTCATAATACAATACATTAAGGTGGGAAACAATTGGAATGGTGATGTCATCTCTATATCGAGCTAGAATGGACAGTATTGGGATGTGCTCTATTATGACATGGTATCCTCATATCTATACCAAATTTCACACATAACAAGGAGACACACAGGGTCTTATTTTTGGAAATTGATCCTACCAAAGGGGCCGCCAGTTGCCCATCCCTGCAACAGACTATTACAGGTGGCAACTAGAAAACCAATATGCTACCAGATTTCGATCTTTTGTCCTTGAATTATTTCCCTGTATGACCAATTTCCCGAAAACAAATACAGTGCATTTGGAAAGAATACAGACACTTTTGACTTTTTCCACGTTGTTACGTTACAGCCTTGTTCTAAAATGTATTTTTTATATTTTTTTTCAATCTACACAATACCCCATAATGAAAAAAGATCACATTTACATAAGTATTCAGACCCTTTACTCAGTGCTTTGTTGAAGCTCCTTTTGCCGCGATTACAGCCTTGAGTCTTCTTGGGTATGACGCTACAAGCTTGGCACACCTGTATTTGGGGAGTTTCTCCCATTCTCTGCAGATTCTCTCAAGCTCTGTCAGGTTAGATGGGGAGCATCGCTGCACAGCTATTTTCTGGTCTCTCCAGAGATGTTAGATCAGGTTCAAATCCGGACTCTGGCTGGGCCACTCCGGGACATTGAGGCTTGTTCCCGAAGCCACTCCTGCATTGTCTTGGCTGTGTGCTTAGGGTCATTGTCCTGTTGGAAGGTGAACCTTCGTCCCGGTCTGAGGTCCTGAGTGCTCTGGAGCAGGTTTTCATCAAGGATCTCTGTACTTTGCTCCGTTCATCTTTCCCTCGATCCTGACTAGTCTCCCAGTCCCTGCTGCTGAAAAACATCCCCACAGCATGATGCTGCCACCACCATGCTTCACCGTAGGGATGGTGCCAGGTTTCTTCCAGATGTGACCCTTGGCATTCAGGCCAAAGAGTTAAATCTTGGTTTCATCAGACCGGTGAATTGTGTTTCTCATGGTCAGAGTTCTTTAGGTGCCTTTTGGCAAACTCCAAGCAGGCTGTCATGTACCTTTTACTTAAGAGTGGCTTCCATCTACCATAAAGGCCTGATTTGGTGCAGTGCTGCAGAAATAGTTGTCCTTCTGAAAGGTTCTCCCATCTCCACAGAGGAGCTCTGTCAGAATAACCATCAGGTTTTTGGTCACCTCCCTGACCAAGGCCCTTCTCCCCCGATTGCTCCGTTTGGCTGGGTGGCCAGCTCTAGGAAGAGTGTCGTGGTTCCAAACTTCTTCCATTTAAGAATGATTAGAGGCCACTGTGTTCTTAGGGACCTTCAATGCATGTTTTGGTACCCTTACCCAGATCTGTGCCTCGACACAATCCTGTCTCGGACCTCTACGGACAATTCCTTCGACCTCATGGCTTGGATTTTACTCTGACATGCACTGTCAACTGTGGGAACTTATATAGACAGGTGTGTGCCTTTCCAAATCATGTCCAATTAATTGAATTTACCACAGGAGGACTCCAATCAAGTTGTAGAACATCTCAAGGATGATCAACGGAAACAGGATGCACCTGAGCTCAATTTCGAGTCTCAAAGCAAACGGCCTGAATACTTATGTATATATTTTTCTGTTTTTATTTTGAATACATTTGCAATAATGTCAAACTGTTCGATTTCTCATTATGGGGTATTGTGTAGATTGAGGGAAAACATTGAATCAATTTTAGAATAATACTGTAACGTAACAAAATGTGGAAAAAGGGAAGGGGTCTGAATACTTTACGAATGCACTGTAGTTCTGCTATTTGTAACGTTGTTTCAATGATGAGTCAGTCTAGGTAAATCATCATAGGTAAACAAAATGCTATGTTTTTTAAGATGAAATTCATTCCAACTTGTCTCAACATGATAGGTTTTCGTAGGGAGGTTCCTTTTCTAAAATCAGTCCAGTTCTTGTAACACCTGATAAGCCTTCATCATTGGGCTTGTTAATGCACGTCATTGTTGGAGCCAACTGCAAAATACACTTCAATTGGATGCTCTGATGCCACTTAAAATATTGATTGGGTAGCTATTTCCGGAGGAATGTGGCTGTTTTTCTTGATTATTTGATTTGTATGTGCAGGGTTCCCTTGCAAAATAGACCCTGGTCTCAACGGTGCCCCCCTATTTAAGTAAAGGTCAAATAAAAATACTACTCATTCTTCTTTGTAGATCAGTCTATCAATCACAATTAACAATTAAATGAATGTCTGCTGCAATTTATGGACGAGCCCCTTTCTGTTGTGTGGGAGCTCTGCGGCCTGAAGCGTTTCCCTCTCCTGTGAGATTTCTGGTTTTCTCATGACCTCTGGTGGTCAGTCAACTGCAATCGCGTAACAAATGTTGCTCAAATTGAGCTAGGGCCCAGTCGATACATTCTAATCCAGCGATTCTCAACTGGTGGGTTGCCACCGACATTTTGGAGTGTCTGAGTAAAAAAAAAAATATATATATATATATATATATATATATATATATATATATATATATATATATATATATATATATATATGAAAAAAATACTCCAGTCTGAATTTAGATGACTTAAACCAGGTTGAAAGTGTATACACAGCATTCCGGTGTGTACACGTTTGTGTGTCTCTTTCTTTGAGGGGGGGGGGGGGGGTGTTAATGTCAGCTCAAATCGGGTCACGGTTTTATTAGGCTTCTATGCAATGATGTGCGTCATCTCTCTCACGGTGCGGACGTACAGCACTCAATACCAGAGGACCAAACCGATACGTACAGCTGGAAGGATCTTGGGTCAGTTTTGCATTGTTACACTATGTATTGTCCTGAAGTTCAGGAAATGAGTTGTACCTTGAAAGGAGCCTGGGTAATCTCTAACCTGTCGTATATTTACCATGTCTTTCTTCTCCTTCATGAAACACACACACACTAGAGCCATTTCCCCCCGAGTCTAGATAGTTTTGTCTTTATTTATCATTCAGTCCATAAGTCCCCTGCTTACTGGTTTCAGTGTATCACCGTTCGACACCATCTCTATCACAAGACTCCAAACAAACAGCTTGATTGAAGATAGTCAATGATGGATCAAAAGATCAAGTGCCAGTGTTGCTGATCAGTCCTGGAGCAGATGTCAGCTAAAGACCCGAGCTGTATCAAAGTAAATTGCTTGCGCCAGCAGCCAAGTGACGTCACCATCGCTGAGACGTGAAGTAACGTCTCTTCTTTTGCCCAACCACGACAAAGTTCGTCCACTAGCTTCTGGAGTATGAAGTTGCTGGCTTTGGATCGAATCCTGCCTCCTCGAACAGACAAGGATCTACTGTTGATCGTAACAGATAGAGAGCACCAGCTAGTTGGATGTGGTTGAAGTAGTAGGATCAGTCCTAGAGGGAGAAGGGTTTGTATCACGAAACACCGCGCTAGATCTTTCCTCCATTGTCGTCCTCATCTCTTATTTTTGTCATCCTGCGCTCTTTCATCAAAGCAATCTATCCGCCGCTCCTGCAGCACTGTGTGTGTGTGTGTGCGTGCATGCTAACATTATCAGCTAACAGAGCTGTTACATTGCAGGCGTACAGCAGAGCGGGAAAGGGGGATACCTAGTCAGTTGTACAACTGAATGCCTTCAAATGAAATGTGTCTTCCGCATTTAACCCAACCCCTCTGAAGGGGGGGAACCCTCTGTTACTGGAGGCATCAGTATCTGTCTGCATCACACACATCACTGAGCCGAGGCACAGCCGAACATTTGGGCTATAAGGGAGGCAGGAGGCTGCTATGGGCGGAAGATGAACAATCTTTTGGGAAATGGCTAATATGCTGCTGTTGCGGCTCTGCATGTCGGCCATTTTGGTGCAATGTTGCATCAGCTGATAAGAGACCCTTACTAATGTGTACTGTCTGCTCCTGGTGGAGGAGCTGGATGAGGTTTCTATCGATCTGTGATGAGGCCCAAAGGGGTGTCTGTCTGTCTGCCTGTGTCTGTCTGTCTGGGTGTGTGTGGGTTTGTCTGTCCATCTGTCTGTCTGTGTGTGAGCCTGACACACAAACATAACCACTGATTTTCAACACGACAGTCCGCGTTTCTCTCACGAGCTCATGAGGTTATTTGAGGCTACCACGAATTATTGATGTTACCCTCTACTGTTCTCATCCGCTACCCTGCTAAATAGGTTACTAGCTGCCCTGTCAGGGTATGGGACTTACTAGCCCTAGAGGAGAGTGTGCAGATCACATCAGATCCCTCTCTGTCTGTGTGTGTGTGTCACATTCTCTTCTATATGTGAGTGAGAGAAAGTGTGTGTGTGTGCGTGTCATGCTCTCCTCTCTCAAACCTGCCCTCTCTCCACTCCACACCAGAATGGATACCAGCCCCGAGTAGTTTAAGAGCCACTTACCTTTTTAGCTGACCGATTGTCAATGTCTGTTACCCATGGACTTTTGGAGTGTAGAAAGCTTGTGTTTTCATACAGTTCAGTCATTTGGAGATGACTCTCAGCTCATGTTCACAGCGTGTGTGTGTGTGTGTGTGTGTGTGTGTGTGTGTGGCTAGCTTGAGCAATTTATTTAATTGTGTTATCATCGTGATTGATGTCCTAAAACTTTAGGAGTACAGAGAGCATGATGTCTTTAGACTCTGCTCCTTCAGCTTAAACAGGTTGGAGGACTACTAAGACATTTGATCTTTCTTGAATTGCGGTGGCATTTTCTGGATTGTTTTGCGAGGCAGAAGTCCTGGGTTTGAGCATCGGTATCAGTTGAATTAGGAGGAAGTGTTACTTGCTAAGCCTTTACCACACCAGCAGTGTTAGGTCAGGACACATGCCTGAGACTGACTGTCTCACCCTAACTCCATCTCCCTATACACGCACAAACACAATACACACATCACCTGGGCTTTGGGGGCTTTGTCAAGAGGCTCTGTTATCAAACTCACTGGATGCCTCCTTGGAGAGAGAGCATGTAAGAGAGAGCACCTCTTTAAGATCAGACCGAGGGGGCTGTGTGAGAACAAAGCGGGGAAACGCTGCGTTGTGCATCACATCAAAGTCCAGGATTTAAGAGGATCAGCCACAGACAGACTTCCAGTACAGGTAAGGAGTCCTCAGGTAAACCCTGTGTGTGTGTCTGTATGTGTCTGTGTCTGCCTGCCTGCCTGCCGTCTGAGTGAGCTGACACTGTCACTCTCCCCCGGCACACACATGCACAAGTTTAACAGCACCGCTCACTGGGAGAGAACTGATGTGAACTCACACAAACAAACTTGTCACTGGGGAGAATGTTTGGGTGAGGATTTTTAGTCTTGTCCACACTTTCTGCTCTATATTACACTAGGCCTGCTACAGCTAGTTGGGTAACATTCTTCTTTACTAAATACCAGCCATTTTGATACGTAAAGAGTCATGTTATACAGTATATAGCCTACTTATAATACGTTCTAAATCATTATACCTGCAGGCTTTACGATCTGACCCTTTTTTTCAATTTTCGTCTAAAATGACATACCCAAATCTAATTGCCTGTAGCAAGGATATGCATATTCTTGATACCATTTGAAAGGAAACACTTTGAAGTTTGTGGAAATGTGAAATTAATGTAGGAGAATATAACACATTAGATCTGGTAAAAGATAACCAGGAAAGATTGGCTCTGCTTGATTCAGCACAGCTCAGTAGTATGAAAAAGGTCAGTGTGCCACCAGAGGCTGTCCCTTGAGTCTGGTTTTTAACAGGAAATGTTGTACTAAGACCTGGGGCCATTTATTGAACCTTTATTTATAAAGGGAATCCCTAATGGTATTCCCTTTATAGGGTCTCTCTTTCAATGGTGTCCTATGTTTCAACAATCCAAACAGATAACATTAAATACAGAGAAAAATGATTAGATTTATATAATATATAATAATATACGCCATTTAGCTGAAGCTTTTATCCAAATTGACATAGTCATGCTTGCATACATTTTGCATATGGGTAGTCCCGGGAATCAAACCCACGAGCTTGGATTTTACAAGTGCACTTTTTTGTCCAGCGATTTTTATTTTTTTTGCGATTCCACTTGGTTATGAGAAACTTACCCCACCAGCACCATGCTCGTTCTGCAGTATCGGTATCATGTTTCAAAACATGAACAAAGGCTCCAAAAACACCAAAATATGTGATGCCGGTTTTAGATGTTGTACTCATGAAATGATGTCATTCCGAACTTTATCCGCAACATTATATCCCATTTTGTTGGACTAGAGAGAGAGTTTAACATGCACATGCTTTCTATCAGCACAATGAAAACAAGAAAGCATGCGCATGCTCGCACACATTTTTGCTCGAGTCCAACAAAAATGGAATATAATGTTGCGGATAAAGTTCAGAATGACACAATTTTGTGTGTACAACATCATAGCAGCCTTTAGATCATAGCCGCCTTTCTCTCCTCACCGCCCCCATTGGTCTGTCAGGAATAGAAGTGTCTTTTTTTCTCTCTGTGTGGAGAGTCATTGGATTCATGCAAGGCACAGTCTACTGCTTCAATTGACTATTGATCGTAACCGAGCTCCTACATTGACTGGCTGTATGTGTAACTTTTAGGCTGCATCCTAAATGACACCCTACATCAAATCTAATTTTATTGGTCACATACACATGGTTAGCAGTGGTTAATGCGAGTGTAGCGAAATGCTTGTGCTTCTAGTTCCGACGGTGCAGTAATATCTAACAAGTAATCTAACAATTTCCCAACAACTACCTAATACACACAAATCTAAAGGGGTGAATGAGAATTTGTACATATAAATATATGGATGAGCGATGGCCGAGCGGCATAGGCAAGGTGCTGTAGGTGGTATAAAATACATGTGATATGAGTAATGTAAGATATGTAGACATTATTAAAGTGGCATTATTTAAAGTGGCATTGTTTAAAGCAGGGGTCACCTACCTTTTTGAAACTGAGAGCTACTTCATGGGTACTGAGTCATACGATACTCATCTATGTGAAGACACTGATCACTCTAATAATTTCTCGCAATAATTATCAACAATGACAATAAGGTGGGAAACAGATATCAATATTCAGCACTTTAATCTCAGTAATTGTTACATTTTCAGATGATCACTTACATCACTACATTTCATAGGAAAAATGTCCCATTTTCACTAGCCACTGACAAACCCTTTTAACAAATCATGAACTGTCTCAAAAAGTTATCAATTATGTAATGTTAGAAAAATCAACTTATTTTTAAATAAATCTTGTCACATTTTGAACTAATGACCAAATCTGCTGCATTTTTTAACACACTTTTAAATTGAACACAATTCTTCAATATTTTAATTCAACTTCGCCATGGCACTGCCATGTTGCCACTGACAACATCTGGTATCTGTTTCTTTGTTAGTGGGAAGACTGGCATTGCATGCTGTTCACCAGTGTATTGTAATCTGGTGTGTAACTTGACACTGCAATTGAGAGTGAGTCTTTCAGATGTGCATCAGTGAGGCGTGTTCTGTGTTTGTTCTTGATGAAGTTCATGTCAGAAAACGCTGATTCACAGAGATAGGTTGAACCAAACAGGCTAGCAACCTTCATAGCTGCTGTGCATACTCCACTGTACTTCTCTGTGTCAACAAGGCACCAAAAGTTTGGTGCAGCCTGGTAGGCTTTGAGGTGGAGGTCATTTTGCAATGTTATGATTTCAATCTCCACCTGTCCAGCATCCAAGTTGAACGTTGCACTTAGTTGCTCAGCAAAGAATGTTGTGTCCACATTCATGAAAGGATTGGAAATGAACGACACACATGGCTCAAGCTGATGAAGGTCACAAAACCTATTCTCAAACTCTTGCCCAAGTCTGTTTATGACTTCACAGTACTTTTCTGCAACTTTGTCAAATGTCTCAGATGCTGAAGCATTGTCTTTCAGCACCGACTGCACAGAGGGAAAGTGCAGCACCTTTTTTTCTGTAAATCCACAGAAAATGTTCATCTTGGCTTTAAATGCATTTAAAGCACTTATCAGATCAACAACAGTCTTACCTTTGCCTTGCAGCTTGCAGTTCAAGTTGTTTAGTTTCCCAGTAATGTCTGTCAAAAATGCAAGGTCAAGTGTCCACTCTGTGTCCTCTAGCAGTGAGACGTCTTTGCCTTTGGACTGCTTGAACTCTTTGATTTCACCCAAAAGTGACAAAAAACGAAGTAAAACTCGTCCTCTGCTGAGCCATCGGATTTCTGTGTGTAGCAGCAGGTCACCATATTCAGCTGACATCTCCTCCAATAGCACATTGAAAATCCTGTGCTGTTTTGCTTTGGAGCGAATGTTGTTTATGATTTTTACAACGGAGTCATCACGTGCTCAAAGCCGATCACTTTTGTTTTCTTCGCTGCGCCCGCTAGCTTACTCTCCACGAGCACTGGTTTTTTCACGCGCACAATACTGACCTTTGAACTAGAGTAGGTCAGAGTTCACCTAAACTTATCTAAACTCATGTATAATGAAAATATTTGTAAGATATTGTCATTTTTAAATATATATAAATGCAAGTGTGATTAAAAAGAATAGCAACAGAATACAATTACATTTCAGACATAGCTGACTAGTGAGTTGTGCTATTTTTAGACCAGGCCTGCGGGCGACTCATGTGGTCCCTGGGGGCGACCTGGCACCGTGTTGGTGACCGTGTTGGTGACCCCTGGTTTAAAGTGACAGGTGATCCATTTATTAAAGTGTCCAGTGAATGGGTCTCAATGTAGGCAGCAGCCTTTCTGAGTTAGTGATTGCTGTTTAGCAGTCTGATGGCCTTGAGATAGAAGCTGTTTCACAATCTCTCGGTCCCATCTTTGATGCACCTGTACTGACCTCGCCTTCTGGATGGTAGCAGGGTGAACAGGCAGTGGCTCGGGTGGTTGTTGTCCGTGATGATCTTTTTGGCCTTCCTGTGACATCGGGTGGTGTAGGTGTCATGGAGGGCAGGTAGTTTGCCCCCGGTGATGCGTTGTGCTCTCGATTGTGCATCTGTAAAAGTTTGTCAGGGTTTTGGGTGACAAGTCAAATTTCTTCAGCCTCCTGAGGTTGAAGAGGCGCTGTTGCGCCTTCTTCACCACACTGACTGTGTGGGTGGACCATTTCAGTTTGTCTGTGATGTGTACGCCGAGGAACTTAAAACTTTCCACCTTCTCCACTGCTGTCCCTTCAATGTGGATAGGAGGGTGCTCCCCCTGCTGTTTCCTGAAGTCCACGATCATCTCCTTTGTTTTGTTGGCATTGAGTGAGAGGGTGTCCTCCGTGTAGGGTGTCTCGTCGTTGTTGGTAAACAAGCGCACTACTGTTGTGTCGTCTGCAAACTTGATGATTGAGTTGGAGGTGTGCATGGCTACGCAGTCGTGGGTGAACAGGGAGTACAGGAGGGAGCTGAGCACGCACCCTTGTGGGACTCCAGTGTTGAGGGTCAGCGAAGTGGAGATGTTGTTTCCTACCTTCACCACCTGGGGGCGGCCCGTCAAAAAGTCCAGGACCCAATTGCACAGGGTGGGGTTGAAACCCAGGACCTTCAGCTTGATGATGAGCTTGGAGGGTACTATGGTGTTGAATGCTGAGCTGTAGTCAATGAACAGCATTCTTATATAGGTATTCCTCTTGTCCAGATGGGATAGGGCAGTGTGATGGCGATTGCATCGTCTGTGGGCCTGTTGGGGCGGTATGCAAACTGAAGTGGGTCTAGGGTGGCGGGTAAGGTGGAGGTTTTATGATCCTTGACGAGTCTCTCAAAGCACTTTATGATGACAGAAGTGAGTGCGTCGGGGCGGTAGTCATTTAGTTCAGTTATCTTTGCCTTCTTGGGTACAGGAACAATGGTGGCCATCTTGACACATGTGGGGACAGCAGACCGGGATAGGGAGCAATTGAATATGTCCGTAAACACACCAGCCAGCCAGTCTGCGCATGCTCTGAGGACGCGGCTAGGGATGCCGTCTGGGCCAGTAGGCATGCGAGGGTTAACACGTTTAAATGTTTTACTCACGTCGACCACGGAGAAGGAGAGGGGTGGGGGCGCAGTCCTTGTTAGTGGGCCGCGACGATGGCACTGTATTATCCTCAAAGTGGGTAAAGAAGGTGTTTAGTTTGTCTGGAAGTGTGACGTCGGTGTCTATGACGTGGCTGGTTTTCTTTTTGTAGTCCATGATTTCCTGTAGACCCTGCCACATACGTCTCGTGTCTGAGCCGTCAAATTGCGACTCCACTTTGTCCCTGTACCAGCATTTCGCTTGTTTGATTGCCTTGCGGAGGGAATAACTACACTGTTTATATTCAGCCATATTCCCATACCTCTTTCCATGGTTAAAGGCAGTGGTTCTCGCTTTCAGTTTTGTGCGAATGCAGCTATCCATCCACGGTTTGTGGTTAGGGTAGGTTTTAATAGTCACAGTGGGTACAACATCGCCAATGCAGTTCTTTATAAAATCACTCACCGAGTCAGCGTATAGATGTTGTTATCTGAGACTGACCGGAACATGGTGCACTACTTTTGTAGATACTGTAGGTGAAAATCCACTTCGTCTGAGGATGACAGAGAATTAGTGTAGGGGTCAATGACCCTAATATGATATACCATCTGACTCCATTATCATATGAATGCTATATGCCCATAATCATATCAGGTGGATATAGCCAAGGTTGCGAGCCTTGCTTCACCAATCGGAATACTATATGCTGCACGTGTCTAGGTTTACCATTATGCAATTATTAAGAGGCTAAGGAACAAGGAGCTAATATCTTGCAATCGATGTGCTCGCATTCAATGATTGAGTTAACCTTAGCTCAGAGATGCACAGTTAAAGACCAAGCACATATGCTATGTGGATTGTGAATAACATTTCCCATTAGACATTTCACCAAATAATAATTCAAGGAATGTTACTCAGGAATGTGAGGGCTACAGTTTGTACCTATTTAAAAGTAATCCAATTTATTACAGTTACGCAATAAGAATACAATTAGCAAATGGTACATACCAGAAATCTTCAGGATAAAAATAATACAAAATATTCTAACTTTTAACAGCATAGAAAATTCACCACTATGACATACATCAGGAGATCGGTTTACCTGTCACAGGATCCAACGAAAGTGGCGCCCCTCCTCGGTCGGGCGGCGCTCGGCGGTCGTCATCGCCGGCCTATTAGCTGCCACCGATCATTGTTTCTGTCGTTAAGTTTTGTCTGTCTGTTCCGCACCTGTTTTGTGTTGTCATTAGTGGGGATTTATTTAAGGTGTGTTTTCAGTTGGGATTTTGTGCGGGATTGTTGATTGTCCACTCAGGACGGTGGTCCGTGTTTTATTACGGGTTTGTTTTCTGACAGTTTAAGGAAGAGAGGATTTACCGGGTTGCGCCCCGTGCCTTTTTTGTGCCGCTAATATATATAGTTCGCAATATCGGGAATGTGTTTTTCCCAGGCAGTCTGTCTGTAGCGCCCTGTGCCTCGGGGTTTTGTTTTTGTGTGTCAAATTATTAAAAGGACACTCAACTCCAGCACCTGTCTCCTGCATCTGATTCCGCCTTACACCAGTCCAAGTCAACTGTGACATTACCAATGACTCCATGATCAAAGTTTAAACCCAGCTTTTATTCTTCCAGGAGCTTCAAAT
This sequence comes from Salmo trutta, assembly GCF_901001165.1. Taxonomy (NCBI): domain Eukaryota; kingdom Metazoa; phylum Chordata; class Actinopteri; order Salmoniformes; family Salmonidae; genus Salmo; species Salmo trutta. The sequence goes on from NC_042971.1 coordinate 21,714,933, forward strand.
CCCAGTATCTCCCATCGTCTAATTAACATCACTTTGCATGGCCCAAAACATTAAAACAAAAGGCTTCAAACTTTACATACATTCCCTAATCTAATCACCACACCTCAAAGCTGTACAATAAGAGCGAAACCCTGTGTCGCTCCTCTTTGAACTATCCACTGTCCGACGAACAGAATAACACAGTTTCTCTGTAACAATAAATCTATAGCACTTACAGTACAATGAAAACATATCAAAATGTGTAGTTCTTTATGAACTCCTGAAACAATCCAAACATTACAATTTAATTCACACAGTAACATTCATTTTGTCGATTCAAGTTTCATCAGTCTTCACACCTCTCCTGGCGTCAGTGACCCCAGGGCGTCTGTGGGAATGTCTCCTCCTCGAGATTGCCACAGATAAGGTGTGTTTGACCCCTGCGATATCCCACAGATGGTCAGCCATTCAAAAAATGTCATAAATCGTGATTGAGTCATCATGCTGGGCCTCTGTGCCAGCAAGTTCTCTAGATGCGTCTTCATCACTGGCCTTCATCATTGTTCACATTGATTCACTCTCTGTTTTCAACTACACTTTTGACCAAAGGTAGTGCACGAGGGAATAGGGTGCCATTTGGAACACAATGTGTTTGTTTGTATTAATGTGACTGTATCCGTGTATATGATGAGATGACAGTCAACTTCTGTGAGAATAAGTTCAATCACAGACGAAGAAAGATTAATCTAGCGTTGTTTATGCCCTCCATCTTGATAGTACTTAATGGCATTACAGGTAGTTAACAGTTATTAAGGGGTGATAAACCAACCAGGATGTGTCTCACTGTCAGTCATGGATGAGAGGATTTATTGCCAGCTTCTTTCTGTCTCTTTCATTCTCTTTCTCTCCCCCTCCTGTTTCTCTTTGCCCCTCCTCACTCTCGTTCTCACTCTAATTCTCACTCTCTCTTTCCAAGTTAACACGAGACTGAACTGAGGTAATATCATTGCCACAAATGGAAATCCACAACAAACCATAATCCAATAATGCAATCTCAATTCTCATCTGATCTGTTATAGTGTTTACATTATACAATAAAGTCTTAGGGGCCGATTCCGACTTAGGAATTAATTCCTTTCCTATGCACGCCTTTCCTACGCACGTCTCAGTATTTGGTATTCAGACTTACCTTGTTGAGATGTGGCTCCCTTGCATGCTCTGAATAAATTTCATTCAACCACTGAAAACCCTTCCACTTAGTGACCAATACATTTTCTCGTGGAGTTTTCATTCAATAGGGTTTTCAGTACATTTATCTTAAGCCATCCCTTTAAATACGCTGTACCTTTTAAGTTCGGATTTTGTCTAGAGACTCACTAGAATGTATATCGAGAGAACGGGTTCAGAGTATTTGGGATCAATGAAAGAAAGCCATCTAAATATATGCATATTAGTCTCCGTTTCAACACCAATTGGTAGATACAAAAATACTCTGATCTTATAGATTATTTTGTTTAGGAAAGTATTTATGAAACATAAAAAAACAGGTTTGGAGAGCCTTTAAATCACATGCGCTGAATACAAGTGTATACTTTACTGTGAAATGCTTACTTACAAGCCCTTAACCAACAATGCAGTTCAAGAAATAGAGTTAAGGAAATATTTACTAAATAAAAAAATAAAAGAGTAACCAAGAAAATTACACAACAAGGCTATATACAGGTGGTACCGGTACCGAGTCAATGTGCAGGGGTATAGGTTAGTTGAGGTAATTTGTAAAGTGACTATGCATAGATAATAAACAGTGAGTAGCAGCAGTGTAAAAACAAAGGTGGGGTCAATTTATATAGCCCAGGTGGCCATTTGGTTAATTGTTCAGCAGTCTTGTGGCTTGGGGTAGAAGCTGTTAAGGAGCCTTTTGGTCCTAGACTTGGCACTCCGGTACTGTCACGACTTCCGCCGAAGTCGGCTCCTCTCCTTGTTCGTTCGGCGGTCGACGTCACTGGCTTTCTAGCCATCGCCGCTCCATTTTTCATTTATCCATTTGTTTTGTCTTGTTCCCTGCACATCTGGTTTTCATTCCCCAATCACACTACATGTATTTATTCCTCTCTTCCCCCTCATGTCTTTGTGTGAATTTTTTTTGTGTTATGTGTCAATTTTGACGCGATAGACTGGTGTTCGTTTTGTTCCGTGTTTTATTCACAAGGTATGTTTATTTGTTTGAACATAATTATTGTGACTGCGCGTTTTGCACTTTTGCATATTGGCTGGAGGTTTCAACGCAGTGGCGTTCGTCTGTTGGTTTCTCCTGCCTCAATAAAGTGTGCGCCTGTTCACAACTCTCTGCTCTCCTGCACCTGACTTCGCTCCCAGTACGCACACCATTGACAGGTACCGCTTGCCGTGCAGTAGCAGAGAGAACAGTCTATGACTTGGGTGACTGGAGTCTTTGACAGTTTCTTCTGACACCGCCTAGTATATACAGTGGCTTGCGAAAGTATTCACTGCCCTTGGCATTTTGTTGCCTTACAACCTGGAATTAAAATTGATTTTTTGGGGGGGGTTGTATCATTTGATTTACATAACATGCCTACCACTTTAAAGATGCTAAATCTTTATTATTGTGAAACAAACAAGAAATAACACAAAAAACAGAACTTGAGCGTGCATAACTATTTACCACCCCTAAGTTAATACTTTGTAGAGTCACTTTTTCAGCAATTACAGCTGCAAGTCTCTTGGGTTATGTCTCTATAAGCTTGGCACATCTTGCCAATGGGATTTTTGCCCATCCTTCAAGGCAAAACTGCTCCAGCTCCTTCAAGTTGGATGGGTTCCGTTGATGTACAGCAATATTTAAGTCAAACCACAGATTCTCAATTGGATTGAAGTCTGGGCTTTGACTAGGCCATTCCAAGACATTTAAATGTTTCCCCTTAAACCACTCAAGTGTTGCTTTAGCAGTATGCTTAGGGTCATTGTCCTGCTGGAAGGTGAACCTCTGGAAGACTGAAACAGGTTTTCCTCAAGAATTTCCTTGTATTTAGCTCCATCCATCATTCCTTCAATTCTGACCGGTTTCCCAGTCCCTGCCGATGGTGTCCTTAGGGTGATGAGAGGTGTTGGGTTTGCGCCAGACATAGCATTTTCCTTGATGGCCAAAAGCTCAATTTTAGTCTCATCTGACCAGAGTACCTTCTTCCATATGTTTGGGGAGTCTCCCACATGCCTTTTGGCAAACACCAAATGTGCTTGCTTATTTTTTTCTTTAAGCAATGGCTTTTTTCTGGCTACTCTTCCGTAAAGCCCAGCTCTGTGGAGTGTACGGCTTAAAATGGTCCTATGGACAGATACTCCAATCTCCGCTGTGGAGCTTTGCAGCTCCTTCGGGGTTTTCTTTAGTCTCTTTGTGGCCTCTCTGATTAAAGCCATCCTTGCCTGGTCTGTGAGTTTTGGTGGGCGGCCCTCTCTTTGCAGGTTTGTTGTGGTGCCATATACAGGTTGTAATGCATCAAAATAGGAAAAACGCCAAGGGGGATGAATACTTTGGCAAGGCACTGTAGGCCCTGGATGTCAGGAAGCTTGGCCCCAGTGATGTACTGGGCCGTATGCACTACCTTCTGTAGAGCCTTACGCTCAGATGCCGAGCAGTTGCAATACCAGGCGGTGATGCAACCAGTCAGGATGCTCTCGATGGTGCAGCTGTATAACTTTTTGAGGATCTGGGGACCCATGCCAAGTCTTTTCAGTCTCCTGAGGTTGGAAAAAGGTGTTGTCGTGCGCACGGAATAAAAAAAACGGTGGTTTGAATAGTGTACATTGTAGACTATACCCTGTCTATTGCCTACACCAACGATGGAACTGTGTGACGACATGGCCAAGTATTGCGCCAAGGGCTTGGTCTGCGCTCCACCTCATAACAATTTAATGATCATTCCTGTCTTTTAAAAAATATGATCAACTGTTATTAATGATCCTCAGCAACAACCACACAGCCGTGACAGCGTTTACAGAGGAATCAAATGAAGGTAAATGAAGCAATGTAATTACATGAAATTATAATATAGGCTATACCACCTGAAGGGAACTAACAGTAAATTGGCAGTTGAATATGTGTGGTTTTAGACCTACTGACGGTCGATACTGATAGTGGCTAATATTTAACATGATAGAAATAGGAGACAGAGAAAGTCGGGTTAGCCTATGATTAAAACATTTGAGAGTGGCCATCCCTGCATTAAAAGGCTGTACAATTCCTCCCGAGTGGCGCAGTGGTCTAAGGCACTGCATCGCAGTGCTAGCTAGAGATTTTGGTTTCGAGTCCAGGCTCTGTCACAGCTGGCCGTGACCGGGAGACCCATGGGGCGGCGCACAATTGGCCCAGCGTCGTCCAGGTTAGGGGAGTGTTTGGCCGGCAGGGATATCCTTGTCCCATCATGCACTAGCGACTCCTGTGGCGGGCCGGGCGCAGTGCATGCTGAAACGGTTGCCTGGTGCACGGTGTTTCCTCCGACACATTGGGTTAAGTGGGCATTGTGTCAAGAAGCAGTGCGGCTTGGTTGGGTTGTGTTTCGGAGGAGACAGAGAAAGTCGGGCTAGACCTTCGCCTATCCCGTGTCTGTATGGGAGTTGCAGCGATGACACAAGACTGTAACTACCAATTGGATACCACGAAAAAGGGGTAAAAGTAAAAAAAGAAAAAAGAGGCTGTACAATTTAAATTCTGCATAAAGGTATAGCATTTCAGAAACTTTACTGTGGGAAAGTTGATATGTTTATATGCTTCCGTTTGCTGTCATATGACTGGTTTCACATTTGTCTCCAGCGATTATAAGGTAAAATAGATTAAAACCTTATCCAAACGGATTACAAATGTACCTAGCTCTTATCAATAGCTGTTATTAAGTTGTAAATTAAAGTGCATGGAGAAGAAAAAATAGATGATTTTCCAACTTGAAACAGGTTGGTTCGCTAGACTTTATTCATGGTTTCCTCACACGTAAAGGTGTTGGAATTATTAGGGAATTAAGGTCAGAAGACAGTAGACCTCTCCGCCACACCTTAATTTATTCGATCTCTACCCCAAACGAATAGCTGGTAAATAGCATGCTATTCTCATGCTTAAATTCAAGGTCAGAATACACAGAGACAAAAGTGCATAAAAAGGGGATTACGCTCCATTTACACTCACTTAACTCGGGTCGGAATCGGGCCCTTATAGAATATGCAGTTATCACAGGATCCCCTTCTGACAGCTGCAGTAAACCTGGGTCATGTTCCTTAGGACTTGCAACATTAAACGTTGTGCATGCTTTTCTCATTGGACAAGACCTGTTTCAGTCACTTTTCTTCTGTTTGGTGCCTAATGGATATCATAAGGTGAATCCACCAATTTGTAAGTCGCTCTGGATAAGAGCGTCTGCTAAATGACGTAAATGTAAATGTAATGAACACGACCCTAATCTCTGTGCGTATGGCAATCTGACATTGCTGCTGGTGCAGCAAGTGGCCATGTGGTGGTGCCAGCGGACAGCAACATCCACTCTCTGCTACGCTTGTGTCTGACTGCCGCAACATATACATTTGCAGTGGGGTGAGTTGAGATATTGAATAGATTTTGCAAAGTCATAACATACCTAAATGAATGGGCCAAGGAGAATGTTGTACTGTAGGCTATTGCTTGAATGGCATTTTCTATTCATTCTTTATTAAGAGATCAGGCTACACACACACACTTTTGGAGGTTCAAATGCGATCATGACTGTTTGTTTTTTAATCAGTCAAATAAGAAAACTTTTTGTATTTCAAACTATAAGTGTATGAAATTATTTCTACCTCATTGATTAGGTATAGGGAGTGACAACCCTTGCAAGAATTCAGAGGCCCTCATGCATTATCAAAGCTCCATGACATTTTACCTAGGTAAAGATCTATGATTAGCTTCCCCTCTCCCATTCCTAACCTTATTTGTTAGTGCGGGAAATGCAAAACTGACTCAAGACAGCGTCAAGGGGCAACTTTACCCTACACCGTTACATTATGGAAAGAGCTATATGTACAGTATTATATATCTTTATATGTGGCTCTGTCTCAAACTGTACACACAATCAAAGATTCATATTACTGCACAGTAGTGGATTGAATATATTTCCTACTCATGAATCCAAATGGATGAATCAGCAATTATTCATTTTGACAAAGATGATTTGCAACATCCATTTTATCGCTATCTGTCTCACCCTTCAAAGCTTTGATACAATGCTTATGATTATGACTAAGTGAAAACTCAAGGTGACAGAACCTGAATAGAAACATCCTTCAAACTAAAATTCAAAAGCGACTTTTAGTCATTCCTTTTGCTCGATTAAAAGCTACAAATTAATCAAGACATACTATCACCGCTGTATCCTTTCATAGGTGCGATTAACCTAATATAAATCAATAATCGAGTTGTTTTCTGAAAACAAAACAGTAACAAGCGACTCTGTTTTCATTCGCTGCGACCACATTTATTTCTCTCCCCCTCACTCCCCTCATTTCTCTCTCAATTCAATTCAATTCAAAGGGCTTTATTGGCATGGGAAACATATGTTTACATTGACAAAGCAAGTGAAATGGATAAACAAAAGAGAAATAAACAAAAAGTTGACAGTAAATATTACACTAACACAAGTTCCAAAATAATAGAGACATTTCAAATGTCATTGTGTGTATATACAGTGATGTAACTAAACATAAATATGGGTGTATTTACAATGGTGTTTGGTCTTTACTCGTTGCCTTTTTCTTGTGGCAACAGGTCACAAATGTTGCTGCTGTGATTGCATTGTATTTCACCCAAAAGATATGGATGTTTATCAAAATTGGATTTGTTTTTCAATTCTTTGTGGGTCTGTGTGATCTGAGGGAAATATGTGTCTCTAATATGGTCATACATTTGGCAGGTTAGGAAGTGCTACTCAGTTTGCACCTCATTTTATGGGCAGTGTGCATATAGACTGTCTTCTCTTGAGAGCCAGGTCTGCCTATGGTGACCGTTCTCAATAGCAAGGCTATGCTCTCTGAGTCTGTACATAGTCAAAGCTTTCCTTAATTTTGGGTTAGTCAGTGTCGGGTATTCTGTCACTGTGTACTCTCTGTTTAGGGCCAAATAAAATTATAGTTTGCTCTGTTTATTTGTTCTTTCTTTCCAATGTGTCATGTAAGTAATGATTTGGTTGGGTCTAATTGTGTTGCTCTCCTGGGGCTCTGTGGGGTCTGTTTGTGTTTGTGAACAGATCCCCAGGACCAGCTTGCTTAGGGGACTCTTCTCCAGGTTCATCTCTCTGTAGCTGATGGCTTTGTTATGAAAGGTTTGGGAATTGCTTCATTTTAGGTGTTTGTTGAATTTAACGTCTCTTTTCTGGATTTTGATAATTAGCGAGTTTAGGCCTAATTCTGCTCTGCATGCATTATTTGGTGTTTTACGTTGTACACAGAGGATATATATGCAGAATTCTGAATGCAGAGTCTCAATCTGGTGTTTGTCCCATTTTGTGAATTCTTGGTTGGTGAGCGGACCCCAGACCTCACAACCATGAAGGGCAATGAGTTCTATAACTGATTCAAGTATTTTTTGCCAGATCCTAATTGGTGTGTCAAATTTTATGTTCCTTTTGATGGCATAGAAGGCCCTTCTTGCCTTGTCTCTCAGATCGTTCACAGCTTTGTGGAAGTTACCTGTGGCGCTGATGTTTAGGCCGAGGTATGTATGGTTTTTTTGTGTGCTCTATGGCAACGATGTCTAGATGGAATTTGTATTTGTGGTCCTGGCAACTGGACCTTTTTTGGAACACTATTATTTTTGTCTTACTGAGATTTACTGTCAGGGCCCAGGTCTGACAGAATCTGTGCAGAAGGTCTAGGTGCTGATGCGGGCTCTCCTTGGTTGGGGACAGAAGCACCATCAGTGAACAGTAGACATTTGACTTGAGATTCTACAAGGGTGAGGCCGGGTGCTACAGACTGTTCTAGTGCCCTTGCCAATTCGTTGATATATATGTTGAAGAGGGTGGGGCTTAAAAATCAAATCAAATTTATTGGTCACATACACATGGTTAGCAGATGTTAATGCAAGTGTAGTGAAATGCTTGTGCTTCTAGTTCCGACCATGCAGTAATATCTAACAAGTAACCTAACAATTTCACAACAACTACCTTTTACACACAAGTGTAAAGGAATGAATAAGAATATGTACATATAAATATATGGATGAGCGATGGCCGAACGGCATAGGCAAGATGCAGTAGATGGTATAGAGTACAGTATATACATGAGATGAGTAATGTAGGGTATGTAAACATTAGATAAAGTGGCATTGTTTAAAGTGACTAGTGATACATTTATTACATCCAATTTTTAATTATTAAAGTGGCTAGAGATTTGAGTCAGTATGTTGGCAGCAGCCACCCAATGTTAGTGATGGCTGTTTAACAGTCTGATGGCCTTGAGATAGAAGCTGTTTTTCAGTCTCTCAGTCCCAGCTTTGATGCACCTGTACTGACCTTGCCTTCTGGATAATAACGAGGTGAACAGGCAGTGGCTCGGGTGGTTGTTGTCCTTGATAATCTTTCTGTAGTCGATGAACAGCATTCTTACATAGGTATTGCTCTTGTCCAGATGGGTTAGGGCAGTGTGATTGTGATTGCGTCATCTGTCGACCTATTGGGGTGGTAAGTAAATTGGAGTGAGTCTAGGGTGTCAGGTAGGGTGGAGGTGATATGATCCTTGACTAGTCTCTCAAAGCACTTCATGATGACGGAAGTGAGTGCTACGGGGCGATAGTCGTTTAGCTCAGTTACCTTAGCTTTCTTGGGAACAGGAACAATGGTGGCCCTCTTGAAGCATGTGGGAAAAGCAGACTGGGATAGCGATTGATTGAACATGTCCGTAAACACACCAGCCAGCTGGTCTGCGCATGCTCTGAGGATGCGGCTAGGGATGCCGTCTGGGCCGGCAGCCTTGCGAGGATTAACACGTTTAAATGTTTTACTCATGTTGGCTATGGTGAAGGAGAGCCCGCAGGTTTTGGTAGCAGGCCGTGTCGGTGGCACTGTATTGTCCTCAAAGCGAGCAAAGAAGTTGTTTAGTTTGTCTGGGAGCAAAACATCGGGGTCCGCGACGGGGCTGGTTTTCTTTTTGTAGTCCGTGATTGACTGTAGACCCTGCCACATACCTCTCATGTCTGAGCTGTTGAATTGAGACCCTACTTTGTCTCTATACTGATGCTTAGCTTGCTTGATTGCCTTGCGGAGGGAATAGCTATACTGTTTGTATTCGGTCATGTTTCCAGTCACCTTGCCCTGATTAAAAGCAGTGGTTCGCTCTTTCAGTTTTGCGCGAATGCTGCCATCAATCCACGGTTTCTAGTTGGGGAAGGTTTTAATAGTCGCCTTGGGTACAACATCACTGTTGCACTTGCTAATAAACTCACTCACCGAATCAGCGTATACATCAATGTTGTTGTTCGATGCTATCCGGAACATATCCCAGTCCACGTGATCGAAGCAATCTTGAAGTGTGGAATCAGATTGGTCGGACCAGCGTTGAACAGACCTGAGCACGGGCGTTTCCTGTTTCAGTTTCTGTCTCCATTTTGCTGGGTGCAACAAAATGGAGTTGTGGTCAGATTTGCCCAAAGGAGGGCGGGGGAGGGCTTTGTATGCGTCACGGAAGTTGGAGTAACAATGATCCAGAATTTTGCCAGCCCAGGTCACACATTCGTTATGCTGATATCATTTAGGGAGCCTTGTTTTCAGATTAGCCTTGTTAAAATCCTCAGCTACAATAAATGCAGCCTCAGGATATGTGGTTTCCAGTTTACATAGAGTCCAATGAAGTTCTTTCAGGGCCGTCGAGGTGTCTGCTTGGGGGGGATATACATGACTGTGATTATAATCGAAGAGAATTCTCTTGGTAGATAATGCGGTCGGCATTTGATTGTAAGGAATTCTAGGTCAGGTGAACAACAGGACTTGAGTTCCTGTATGTTGTTATGATCACACCACAACTCGTTAACTTCTCTAGGGTCTGTGGGACGCTACCGTCCCACCTGGCCATCATCCAGTGAAATTGCAGAGCGCCAAATTCAAAAACAGAAATACTCATTATAAAAAGTTATGAAACATGCAAGTGTTATACATGGGTTTAAAGATAAACTTCTTGTTAATCCAACCACAGTGTCAGATTTCAAAAATACTTTACGGCAAAAGCAAACCATGTGATTATCTGAGAACAGCGCCCAGCAGACAAATCATTACAAACAGTAACCAGCCAAGTAGACGAGTAACAAAAGTCAGAAATAGCGATAAAATGAATCACTTACCTTTGATGATCTTCATATGGTTACACTCACAAAACTCCCAGTTACCCAATAAATGTTTGTTTTGTTCGATCAAGTCCCTCTTTATATAAAAAAACCTCAGTTTTGTTAGCGTGTTTTGTTCAGTAAAACACTGTCTCAAACAACAGCCGGTGAAATTGCAGAGCGTGAAACTCAACAAAACAGAAATTCTCATAATAAACATACATAAAAGATACAAATGTTGTACACCAGCATAAAGATAAACTTATTGGTAATCCAACCGCTGTGTCAGATTTCAATAAGGCTTTACGGCGAAAGCAAACCATGCGCTTATCTGAGAACAGCGCCCAGCAGACAAATCATTACAAACAGTTAGCAGCCAAGAAGAGGAGTAACAAAAGTCAGAAATAGCGTTAAAATGTATCACTTACCTTTGATGATATTCATATGGTTGCACTCCAAAGACTCCATGTTACACAATAAATATTTGTTTTGTTCGATAATGTCCCTCTTTATGTCCAAAAACCTCAGTTTTGTTGGTGCGTTTTGTTCAGTATTCCATTGGAACAAAGCGCGGTCACAAAAGACAGACGAAAAATCTAAAAAGTACCATAAAGGTTCGTAGAAACATGAAAAACAATGTTTATAATCAATCCTCAAGTTGTTTTTGTCATAAATAATCGATAATATTTCAACCGGACAAAAGCTTCGTCAATAGAAAAGGAAAAACAAGAAAGGCTCCCGGTCGCGCGCTGGCTTCATGTCTGGAAATTTCCACTGTCCACTCATTGAATGTGCTTTTTCTCCCTCATTTTTCAGAGTAAAAGCCTGAAACAATGCCTAAAGACTGGCCACATGTTGTAGAAGGCATAGAGATTATTAACTGCGTCATAAGTCTTTGTATGGTGGATAGGCTTTCAATGGAAAAACAGGCATTTCAAAATAAAGGCACTTCTTGGATGGATTTTCCTCAGGTTTTCTCCTGCCATATCAGTTCTGTTATACTCACAGACATTATTTTAACAGTTTTGGAAACTTCAGAGTGTTTTCTATCCAAATCAAATGTTTTCTATCCAACCAATTATATGCATATCCTAGCTTTTGGACCTGAGTAGCAGGCAGTTTACTTTGGACATGCTTTTCATCCAAAATTCCAAATGCTGCCCCCTACCCTAGTGAAGTTAATCATAAGGAATACACCCCCGCCCTTCTTCTTACCAGAGAGATGTTTGTTTCTGTAGGCGCGATGCGTGAAGAAACCAGGTAGCTGTACTGACTCTGATAACGTATCCCGAGTGAGCCATGTTTCCGTGAAACAGAAAATGTTACAATCTCTGATGTCTCTCTGGAAGGCAACCCTTGCTTGGATTTTGGCTGCCTTGTTGTCAAGAGACTGGACATTGGCGAGTAGTATACTCGGGAGCGGTGGGCGATGTGCCCCTCTACGGAGCCTGACCAGAAGACCGCTCCGTCTGCCCCTTCTGCGGTGCTGTTGTTTTGGGTCGCCTGCTGGGATCCGATCCATTGTCCTGGGTGGTGGGCCAAACAGAGGATCCACTTCGGGAAAGTCGTATTCCTGGTTAAAATGTTGCTAAGATGACGTTGCTCTTATATCCAATAGTTCCTCCCAGCTATCCGTAATAAGACTTAAGATTTCCTGGGGTAACAGTGTAAGAAATAATACATAAAAAAACAAAATACTGCATAGTTTCCTAAGAACGCGAAGCGAGGCGGCTGTCTCTGTTGGCGCCGGAAGTAAATGGGCGGGGTCGAGCCTGCATCCCTGTCTCACCCCGCGGCCCTGTAGAAAGAAATGTGGGTGTTTTTTGCCAATTTTAACCGCACACTTGTTGTTTTTGTACATGGATTTTATAATGTCATAATTTTTTCCCCAAACACCAATTTCCGTCAATTTGTATAGCAGACCCTCATGCCAAATTGAGTCAAAAGCTTTTTTGAAGTCAACAAAGCATGAGAAGACTTTGCCTTTGTTTTGGTTTGTTTGTCAATTAGCGTCTGCAGGGTGAAAACGTGGTTTGTCATACGGTAATTTGGTAAAAAGCCAATTTCATATTTGCTCAGTACTGTAAGGTACGGGGAGTTGAACATCTAATGCGGAACAGACAGGTAACAGGACAGGAACAGCGTCAGTCAACGGGTATAAAAAGAAATACGAACATTAATGCTGAGGCAGGGAACAGAGCGGGAAACCAGAGAGATATAGGGGAGGTAATGACAGAGGTGACTTGAGTCCAATAATCGCTGATGCGCATGACAGGGCGGAGGCAGGTGTGCGTAGTGATGGTGACAGGGGTGTGTAATGCTGGGCAGCCTGGCGCTTGGAGGGGGAGTGGGAGCAGGCGTGACTCAGTACATTGTTTTCACTGAGGAAAATGTGCAAGTCTACTGTTAATGATAATGCAGAGTATTTTCCCAAGGTTGCTGTTGAAGCATATCCCACTGTAGTTATTGGGGTTAAATTTTCTTTCTCTTTTGTGGATTGGGATTATCAGTCCTTGGTTCCAAATATTGGGGAAGATGCCAGAGCTGAAGATGATGTTAAAGAGTTTTAAGTATAGCCAATTGGAATTTGTGGTCTGTATATTTTATAATTTCATGTAGGATACCATCAACACCACAGGCCTTTTTGGGGTTGGAGGGTTTGTATTTTGTCCTGTAGTTCATTCAATGTAATTGGAGAATCCAGTGGGTTCTGGTAGTCTTTAATAGCTGATTCTAAGATTTGTAATTGATCATGTATATGTTTTTGCTGTTTGTTCTTTGTTAATAGAGCCAATAAGATTGTAAAAGTGGTTTTGGATAGATAACTTTGTGGTGTTGTTTGTTTAGTGTGTTCCAATTTCCCCAGAAGCGGTTAGATTCTATGGACTCTTCAATTACATTGAGCTGATTTCTGACATGCTGTTCCTTCTTTTTCCATGGTGTATTTCTGTATTGTTTTAGTGATTCACCATAGTGAAGGTGTAGACTGGTTTTCTGGGTCTCTATGTTTTTGGTTGGATAGGTTTCTCAATTTCTTTCTCAGGTTTTTTGCATTCTTCATCAAACCATTTGTCATTATTGTTAATGTTCTTAAGTTGCCTGCTTGAAATGTTTAGATTTGATAGGGAAGCGGAAAGGTCAAATATACTGTTTAGGCTTTCAACTGCCAAGTTTACACCTTCACTATTACAGTGAAATGTTTTGTCCAGGAAGTTGTCTAAAAGGGATTGAATGTGTTGTTGCCTAATAGTTTTTTGGTAGGTTTCTACGTTACGTTTCTTCTATCTATAGCACTTCTTAATATTGTGTAGTTCTTTTGGCTTTGATGTCTCATGATTGAGTATTGCTATCTTCATGTAGACTGTGATTTTGTTGTGATCTAATAGGGGTGTTAGTAGGCTGACTGTGAACGCACTGCCAGATGCTTTATGGCATCTCTCTCTCGCCCCAACCATACTCTTCTCTCTCTCTCGCTCTCTCTCACTTTCTCCCTCTCTCCCCCCACCCACCCTCCTTCAATCTCTTTCTCCTCCAACTCTCTTTCCCCCCAAAACTTTCTCCCCCCCACCCTCTCTATTTTGGCTCGCACCACGCTGTCAGTCGCCGAGCGACAATTAATTAACAAGAGGATGTTAATGGCGCTCCACTTAAGCGCGGCAGGTCACCCCTGGTAATCAAGGTGTATTTTACGCAAATCAAATGATCATACACAGGTCTGCCATCTCTCCCTGAGTACCCTACTCATGCTCCCATCATTCATCATCTCATTCACCTTTGCACCTTTGCGTTGCCTCCGCTCTGCTGCCGAGAATACAGTACTGCAGGTTTGGTTGTCTTTCACACGCATACAGATACAAATCAAACCAAACTTTATTTGTCACATGCGCCGAATACAACAATTGTAGAGCTTAACGTAAAATGCTTACTTACAAGCCCTTAACCAAAAGTGCAGTTCAAGAAGAGTTGAAGAAAATATTTACCAACTGAAATAAAAAATTATAAAAAGTAACAATAACATAACAATAATGAGGCTATATACAGGGGGTACCGGTACTGAGTCAGTGTGTGGGGGTACAGGTTAGTTGAGGTAATTTGTACATGTAGGTAGGGGTGAAGTGACTATGCATAGATAATAAACAGCGAGTAGCAGCAGTGTACCAAACAAATGGGGGGGTGTCAAGGTAAATAGTCTGGTGGCCATTTGATTAATTGTTCAGCAGTCTTATGGCTTGGGGGTAGAAGCTGTTAAGGAGCCTTTTGGTCCTAGACTTGGCGCTCAGGTACCGCTTGCCGTTCTGTAGCTTAGAAAACAGTTGATGACTTGGGAGACTGAAGTCTCTGACAATTTTATGGGCATTTCTCTGACACCACCTATTATATAGGTCCTAGATGGCAGGAAGCTTGGCCCCAGTGATGTACTGGGCCGTACGCACTACACTCTGTAGCGCCTTCCGGTCAGATGCTAAGCAGTTGACATACCAGGTGGGGATGCAACCGGTCAGGATGCTCTCGATGGTGCTGGGGACCCATGCCAAAACTTTTCAGTCTCCTGAGGGGAAAAATGTTTTGTTTGGACCATGATAGTTCGTTGGTGATGTGGACACTAAGGATCTTGAAACTCTCGACCCGCTCCACTACAGCCCCGTCGATGTTAATGGGGGCCTGTTCGGCTCGCATTTTCCTGTAGTCCACTATCAGCTCCTTTGTCTTGCTCACATTGAGGGAGAGGTTGTTGTCCTGGCACCACACTGCCAGTTCTCTGACCTCCTCCTCCATCCTCCACTTCCTCCTCCATCGAAGACTCATATCTCCCTCACTAGCTTTAAGCACCAGCTGTCAGAGCAGCTCACAGATCACTGCACCTGTACATGGCCCATCTGTAAATAGCCCATCTATCTACCTACCTCATCCCCATACTGTATTTATTTATCTTTCCCCTTTGCACCCCAGTATCTCTACTTGCACATTCATCTTCTGCACATCTATCACTCCAGTGTTTAATTGGTATATTGTAATTACTTAGCCACCATGGCCTATTTATTGCCTTACCTCCCTTATATTACCTCAGACTTTTTCTACTGTATTATTGACTGTATGTTTGTTTATTCCATGTGTAACTCTGTGTTGTTGTATGTGTCAAACTGCTTTATTTTATCTTGGCCAGGTCGCAGTTGTAAATGAGAACTTGTTCTCAACTAGCCTACCTGGTTAAATAAAGGTGAAATAAAGAAATAAAAATCGTTGTCGTGATCAGGCCTACCACTGTTGTGTCATCAGCAAACTTAATAATGGTGTTGGAGTTGTGTTTGGCTATGCAGTCGTGGCTGAACAGGGAGTAGAGGAGGGGACTAAGTACCCACCCCTGGGGGCCCTCAGTGTTGAGGATCAGCGTGGCAGATGTGTTGTTGCCTCTTCTTACCACCTGGGTGTGGCCTGTCAGGAAGTCCAGGATCCAGTAGCAGAGGGAGGTGTTTAGTCCCAGGGTCCTTAGCTTAGCGATGAGCTTTGTGGGCACTATGGTGTTGAACGCTGAGCTTCAACACCATTTCTTGTTAACAAACAATAGTTTTGGCAAGTCGGTTAGGACATCTACTAAGTCATTTTTCCAACAATTGTTTACAGACAGATTATTTCACTTTTTATTCACTGTATCACAATTCCAGTGGGTCAGAAGTTTACATACACTAAGTTGACTGTGCCTTTAAACTGCTTGGAAAATTCCAGAAAATAATGTCATGGCTTTAGAAGCTTCTGATAGGCTAATTGGCATCATTTGAGTCAATTGGAGGTGTACCTGTGGATGTATTTCAATTCCTACCTTCAAACTCAGTGCCTCTTTGCTTCACATTATGGGAAAATCAAAAGAAATCAGCCAAGACCTCAGAAAACAAATTGTAGACCTCCACAAGTCTGGTTCATCCTTGGGAACAATTTCTAAATTCCTGAAGGTACCACGTTCATCTGTACAAACAATAGTATGCAAGTATAAACACCATGGGACCACGCAGTCATCATACCGCTCAGGAAGGAGACGCGTTCTGTCTCCTAGAGATGAACGTACTTTGGTGCGAAAAGTGCAAATCAATCCCAGAACAACAGCAAAGGACCTTTTGAAGATGCTGGAAGAAACAGATACTTTTGTAGAAGCCACTGCTCCAAAACCTCCATAAACAAGCCCGACTACGGTTTGCAACTGCACATGGGGACAAAGATTGCACTTTTTGGAGAAATATCCACTAGTCTGATGAAACAAAAATAGAACTGTGTTACGTGAATTAAGAGTGTGTAAGATTCTGGTTGAATGACGCAGACGGATAGCCAGCCTACAATGGTCAAAACATTTATTTATGAGAGCTCTGAAATCCTTACAATGTACAAAGCCTTTTATATTAACACATACGCACACACACACACACACACACACACACACACACACACACACACACACACACACACACACACACTTACATCAGTAGAGAACTCCACCCCGCTTTAGGCGGCTGTATTTTTCCACAGTACACATACATTCCTTATCAAACCTTGCCACCTGTCTTCTAATCTCCTGCCAACTAAGCAGTTCCCAGGCCGTTGTTTCTCTCCCTAACTTAGGGAGGCATCTTCTCCTGTTCCTTTCCCAAGGTCGTCTTATCAACTCTGCCCTGCTCATTTTGAAGTGGTAACAGTGTCTTAGTTTTAAACAGTCTACTCACCCACAGCCATAGCCTTTATAATTTCTAATACATTTCAACAGGTTATATGGTTTCTGAGTGAAATCATTTAGTCAAACCTTTAATCATATAATTTCCATTACAAACTGTTTGGACATTATGACCTTCGTTATGTTTGGAGGAAAAAGGGGGAGGCTTGCAAGCCGAAGAACACCATCCCAACTGTGAAGCACGGGGGTGGCAGCATCATGTTGTGGGTGTGCTTTGCGGCAGGAAGGACTGGTGCACTTCACAAAATAGATGGCATCATGAGGCAGGAAAATTATGTGGATATATTGAAGCAACATCTCAAGACATCAGTCAGGATGTTAAAGCTTGGTCGCAAATGGATCTTCCAAATGGACAATGACCCCAAGAATACTTCCAAAGTTGTGGCAAAATGGCTTAAGGACAACAAAGTCAAGGTATTGGAGTGGCCATCACAAAGCCCTGACCTCAATCCTATAGAAAATTTGTGGGCAGAACTTAAAAAACCGTGTGCGAGTAAGGAGGCCTACAAACCTGACTCAGTTACACCAGCTCTGTCAGGAGGAATGGGCCAAAATTCACCCAACTTATTGTGGGAAGCTTGTGGAAGGCTACCCAAAACGTTTGACCCAAGTTAAACAATTTAAAGGCAATGCTATCAAATACTAATTGAGTGTATGTAAACTTCTGACCCACTGGGAATGTGATGAAAGAAATAAAAGCTGAAATAAATCCATCTCTCTACTATTATTCTGACATTTCACATTCTTAAAATAAAGTGGTGATCCTAACTGACCTAAGACAGGGAACTTTTACTAGGATTAAATGTCAGGAATTGTGAAAAACTGATTTTAAATGTATTTAGGTAAGGTGAATGTAAACTTCCGACTTCAACTGTAGGTGTTCCTTTTGCCCAGGTGGGAAAGGGCAGTGTGGATTGCGATTGAGATTGCATCGTCTGCGGATCTGTTGGGTCGGTATGCGAATTTGAGTGGGACTAGGGTATCCGGAGGATGCTGTTGATGTGAGCCATGACCAGCCTTTCAAAGCACTTCATGGCTACCAACGTGAGTGCTACGGTGTGGTAATCATTTAGGCAGGTTACTTTCACTTCCTTGGGCAAAGGTACTATGGTGGACTGCTTGAAATATGTCGGTATTACAGACTCGATCAGGGAGAGGTTGAAAATGTCAGTGAAGACACTTGCCATTTGGACCGTGCATGCTTTGAGTACACGTCCTGGTAATCCGTCTGGCCCCGCGGCTTTGTGAATGTTGGCCTGTTTAAAGGTCTTCCTCACATCGGCTACCGAGAGTGTTATCACACTGTCATCCAGAACAGCTGGTGCTCTCGTGCATGCTTCAATGTTGCTTGCCTCGAAGCGGGCATAAAAGGTGTTTAGCTTGTCTGGTAGGCTCGCGTCACTGGGCAGCTCGTGTCTGGGTTTCCCTTTGTAGTCCGTAATAGTTTTCATGCCCTGCCACATCTGACGAGCTCAGAGCCGGTGTAGTAGGATTAAATCTTATTCTTGTATTGACGGTTTGCTTGTTCGATGGTTCCTCTGAGGGCGTTTGAGGGCATAACGGGATTTCATATAAGCGTTCGGATTAGTGTCGTGGTCCTTGAAAGTGGCAGTTGTAGCCTTTAGCTCGATGCGGATGTTGCCTGTAATCCATGGTTTCTGGTTGGGATATGTACGTACGGTCACTGTGGGGACAACGTCATCGATGCAACACTATTCCTGGATTCCCCACTCTACTACTCCCTTGCATTTTCCTCCGGACCTGCTTACCCTGTCTCTACCCCTCTCGCTCCAGCCTCCACCTCCACACCTGGTTTCCAGCAACCCACCCGAGCTTCCCCTGACCTGCACTCCATCTCTCCCATGTGTTTAAATAAATACCTCGGTTACTTCATCCCAGTCTCCTCATCTGAGTCTGCTCTTGGGTTCCCCTGTTCCACTCCGCGTAACATCGTCTTACCAGACGTAGCTTTTTCTCTGTTCTGCCGGTGCATGGAAAATCCCACCAGCTCTATATTATCCGTGTCCTCGTTCAGCCACAACTGGGTGAAACATAAGATATTACAGTTTTTAATGTCCCATTGGTAGGGTAATCGTAGGTCATTCATTTTATTTTACAATTATTGCATGTTAGCAAGTAGAACGGAGGGCAGTGGGAGTTTACTCGCTAGCCTACGGATTCTCAGAAGACAGCCCGATCTGCGCCCTCTTTTCCTCCGTCTTTTCTTCACGCAAATGACAGGGATTTGGGCCTGTTCCTGGGAAAGCAGTATATCCTTCTCGTCGGACTCGTTAAAGGAAAAAGCTTCTTCCAGTTCGTGGTGAGTAATCGCTGTTCTGATGTCCTGAAGTTATTTTCTGTCTTAAGAGACGATAGTAGCAACATTATGTACAAAATAAAAATAATAAATCAGTAACAAACAACGCTAAAAAACGAACAAAATAGCACAGTTGGTTAGGAGCATGTAAAACGTCAGCCATCCTCTTCGGCGACATCTTACATGTACAAATAGAAGATATAGGAATAGGGTTGCACAATTTCTTGTTGGAGGATTCCTGAACCTGGGAGCTGGGAGTTCTGGAAAACCCTGACATTTCAAAAAACAAATATTCAAAATTTTGCACAAAACTAATATAGAGTAATGAAACCCTCACGAACTGACCAGCAGCATGACGCCTCAGTGCACATTAGTTTGGTAACAGATTCAGGCAAGCACAGTAAGAGTACGTTATAGTAAACACACACGTGCATACTCACACACATGCACACCTCAGCATGTGACACGCATACTGTGCCGCTCATTGTGCCGACGCTTTGATCACTGCACCATCAAAGCGATGGATAGGTTGCTCGTATCTTTATAGATACTCACTTTGACGCACACACACACCAACGACATGAGAACCAGTTAATATAATGCTTGTAGTACAGAGCGGGGCAGTCAGAGGCCAGGCAGAATTAGCATTTGTTGATCTTCATAATTATGATTTGTTTATCTGGCAACCTGCATGAGACACGTGATTATCTGGCAACCTGCATTAGACGAGAATAAGACAATCCGTTGCTGTTGGCGAGAAAATGTTGATAGACTCCGAGATGAGACAGGATGAGTATTGACTCGGGTGTGAATGGGGCCTGACTGTTGTTTCTATCTTTCTCTCGCTCCCTCTGTCTCTCCCTCTCTCTTCCCCTATCGTTCTGTCTTTCTTCCTCTCTCTCTTGCACACTTTCTCTAGAAGATGAAATCCCAATGCCCCAAAAAAACACAACTACTTTTTTTTATTTTATTTTATATTACTTGATCCCCTCCCAAGCACTCTTCACTGTGATATTCTTTCTAGATTGAATGAGGTCGAGGGCCTTGATGGTTGGTGCTTTGACCTATTTCTGCATATTCTATGGGATAATACGACTGAAGCAATTGATAGAGGTCATTGCTGATGTGTTCCTAAGACTTTGAGCTAGACTGATGGGTATCACAGGCTGCGTACACACTGTACTGTAGCTTAGAGTCTATCTGCCGTACCCTTATTGATCTACTTCACACTCTTCTTTTTTTCTCCCCCTCTCTTTCCTCTTTCTTTCTCCCTCTTTCTCTCCTTTCTTTCTTTTCTCTCTCCCTCTCTTTCCATCCTCTTTCTCTTCCTCTGTTTCTTTACCTCCTTTCTCTTTCTTTTCCCTCATAGCTTTCATTTTATCTCTCTCTTTTCAAGTACCTCTCTCTCCCTGTCTCTCGTAAACTGCTCCTCTCCTGCTCCTCTTGTTCTCCTCTTTGACTGTAAAAGTATTAGCGTTGAGGTGTTTCTGCAGGAGAGGAGCCATGTTAGAGAAACAAGGAAATCACACGAGTATTCTGGTGAGCACAATTCCCTTTGATCCATTCCCTCTCTCTCACTATATACCCTCTCGCTTCCCTCTCTCTACTGCCTCTTTCCCTCTACCTTCATCTCTCCCAGCTCTTTCTCTACCTGTATCTCTCTCCCTCTCTCTTGTCTCTCTCTCTCTACCACCTCTTTCCCTCTACTTCATCCCTGATCTCTGCCCGTCTCTTTTTCTCTTTCCCTCCATCTCTATCTCTTCCCTGCCCTTTCTCCCCCCATCCCTCTGCCTCCCTGCCCTCCATCTCCCCCATCTTCCTGCCATCTCTCTCTCTCTCTCCCCCCTCCCACCACCCTCATCTCTGTCTCTCTGATTAAGCATGCTGATGCATTAATCAAGTTAAACTCCCCCCCCTCCTCCATTGGGATTAGGCAGAGCACTAATTCTCTCTCTCCAGTCCTGCTCTCGCTTTGAAGTCAAACTGTGAGGGGAAACCGCCAGATTCTCTGCACGGTGCCATTTCCATAATCCCGCTACTACACTCCATCTCACACACGCCTATCAGGCGAAGGAGAAGTTAGATGAGCTAATATTCAAACTGTGATGTAACAGCTTTATCAGCGTTGCCGATAGTGTTATTGAAATCGTTATCAATATAAATAATTATTGTTATCGTCAACATCTTTACCGTCAACATCGTTATCATCTTCATCACCACCATCATCGTAACCAACACCACCGTCACTGAACTCATCCCTATTAATCAATCTGAGCCTGGTTGTTTTCAGTAATAATCAGTAATTAACTAACACAAATGATTATTATCTCATCAACAGTTACTGATTGGGCCCCTTGGATACACCTTGTGTTAATATCAGCTAATTTCACTTAATAGTTGATAACAAGAGTCTGCGATTCCCAATCCTGCACCAAGGAACCAACATGTGGGATCAGGAATGGTGATTCAACAGTGTCTAGTATACACACACCAGTAGACCTATTGATGTCTAACAAGGAACAGTGGTAATATAATTGCAACTTCGACACATATACTGTATATAGTGCACTCCTTTTGACCAGAAACACTTCTTGGAGGACTAGCCCGCAGAACAGCGCGCGTTTCCAATAACACAATATACTAGCTGAAACAGGGATGTACTACCTGAAGTTGTCCAATAAGAAACCATTATTTTTGTTTTCTGATGCAAAACATTTGAAAATGTTTTCTGTTGCAGGCCCTACTGAATGTGCCCCATGTTGTAGTCGGATCCTTGCTGGTTTCCACTGTAAACGTGAGAGGCCGTTTGTAACAATGAATTACTCGAGTGGTAAGAGTTGAATTTCTCTCTTCACCAAAGGGCTTTAAATAAAACAGAAGCCAGCAGGCTAGGCTGCCCCGCACATTAGCATAGGGAAAAAACTGTTTTAATCGAGTGCAGAGCTAAGGACTGCGAGATAGATGTAAACATGTAATACGAGAGTGGGGTAGGATGACGGACAGAGAAACTGTTAAACTCTGCACCTTGTGCTCTCAAGCGTTCCTCTGAGGTCAGTGATAAATGTATAGGTGAGCGCGGGAAGCAGTGCTGCTCATCAAAATCTATATTCTACGATTCTCCCAGACACTTGCACAGCGAGGCTTGAGTCCCCGATTACTATAACCACTGACTGTATCATCTCTCTTTATTTGGAAATTTAAGCCACAAGAATAGGGACTTTATAATCTAGCCCCACATTTTCACAGAGGAAAATCAGCTGCAGCAGGCATGTTAATATGAATGTGGTAGTTACAGAGGTAAGGGTAAGTGCATCCACCAGTAAGTAAGCCTTGTCCCAGACAGAATGGACCATAGGTATCATGTAGTACAGGGGTTCCCAAACTTTTTCCCTCTGGGACCCCCTTCCAGCATTGGGGAACATCACGCGTCCCACTGGCGTACACACACGTGCCATGTCTATTTCTATGGGCACAAGCAATGTTCATGACACAAACTGTTCACAACCCTCTTGTTGGTGGAGAGACTTTTGCAGGTTTAAAGCAAATGTTCATGCAATTCTATACATTTTGTCATGTCTAATGTGTATTCATGTAATATTTGAGTGACAAAATAATTACAACAATATCTATGGGCTAAAAAAACTAAATAAAACAACTTTGCTGACATGGGCTAGTTGATCTGGACATTTCTGACAAGTTATAAATAATAAAGGTTTGCAATGACTAACATGACAAGAGGAACTGACGATGCATTACCCAATTCCGAAATTGCACCTTGTGCATTGTACTATTACAACTTTCAAAACCTTCAAGGCTAAGTTAAAAGCCAGACTGAGTTCTGAAATTATTATTTTTTAAATATATATATATATATATACAGTACCAGTCAAAAGTTTGGACACACCTACTCATTCAAGGGTTTTTCTTTATTTTTTACTATTTTCTACATTGTCAAATAATAGTGAAGACATAAAAACTATGAAATAACACATATGGAATCATGTAGTAACCAAAAAAAGTGTTCAAGAAATCAAAATATATTTGAGATTCTTCAAAGTGGCCACCCTTTGCCTTGATTACTGCTTTGCACACTCTTGGCATTCTGAGACGTAGAGTAGGTGAACGGATGATATCCGAATGTGTGGTTTCCACTGTGAAGCATGGAGTAGGAGGGGTGATGGTGTGGGGGTGCTTTGCTGGTGACACTGTCAGTGATTTATTTAGAATTCAAGTTACACTTAACCATGATGGCTATCACAGCATTCTGCAGTGATACGCCATCCCATCTGGTTTGCACTTAGTTGGTCTATCATTTGTTTTTCAACAGGACAATGACCAAACACACCTCCAGGCATTTGACCAAGATGGAGAGTGATGGAGTGCTGAATCAGATGACCTGGCCTCCACAATCACCTAACCTCAACCCAATTGAGATGGTTTGGGATAAGTTGGACCGCAGAGTGAAGGAAAAGCAGCCAACAAGTGCTCAGCATATGTGTGAACTTCTTCAAGACTGTTGGAAAAGCATTACAGGTGAAGCTGGTTGAGAGAATGACAGGAGTGTGCAAACGGACCACAATGTCAATTCCAAGTTTTTGCCATGGCCTTCAGGAAGAGGAACAGATTGGAAAGGCAGTTTTGTAATTTTTCTGACACAGTTGACATGTTGATATTGTAGTTGTCCATTCCAGTCCACCAGTAGAGTTTACGGAGCCGTTGTTTTGTTCAGACAACTCCCTGATGGCTGTCATGAGCGAGTGAAACCAGTCAGTGACGCAGCAGAGAGTTCATCCCGAATGGGAAAGTAAGGTACCAGTTCTGGGGGTAAAAATAATTATTGTTTTGGGACAGCCTTTTTCAATCTTGCTGCGTAAAGCAGCCAGTTCAGGTCATGTAGCACATTGGGAGGAGAACTCAGCCACTGACAGTGTGTTAAGTACCCCTCAGGAACGATCGCCGCCGCTCAACCGACCACACACAGGCAAGCGCTTCCTTTTCTACTATAGAGTATTTGCGCTCGGCTGAGGAGAGGGAAAGGGATGCAAACGCCACTGTGCGTTCTGTTTAATCTGTATGTATTTGCGTAAGCACACCACCCAAGCCATAATCTGATGCATCTGTGAACACCAGGGTAGGAGAAGCAGCATCCAATATTGCCAGGGCAGAGCTATTGACAATCAGCTGCTTGACTTTGTCAAAGCTCTCCTGCGCAGCATCCGTCCATGTGAAATAGCCGTCTGTCCTGTGGCAGGTGCGCATATGCTCGACCTAGAGAGAGTAGTTGCAGACGAATTTGGAGTACCACCCAGTTAAGCCAAGGAATGAGTGCAGGGTGGTAGCATCGGAAGGAGCAGGGGCCTTGTGAATGGCAGTGACTAAGTAGTAGTCCTTGTGCAGTAATGGTATGACAAAGAAAGTTACATTTTCTTTGTTTAGCAGCACTCTCCAAGGTGCTGAGAACGAGTTGCAAGTTGCGATCATGTTCCTTTTTAGTTTTTCCGTATATTACGACGTCATACAGGTAGGCTTGTGCACATTGTATTTTCTGCAGTAGGGAGCACATCATCTTTTGAAAAGCAGCAGGAGGCCAAACCGTAGGGGACCTGGTGGAATCTGAAAAGGTTGTTGTGTGCAGTGGTGGAAAAAGTAACCAATTGTCATACTTCAGTAAAAGCCTTAATAGAAAATGACTCAAGTGAAAGTCCTCCAGTAAAATACTACTTGAGTAAGTCTACAAGTATTTGGTTTTAAATATACTTAAGTATCAAAAGTAAATTTAATTGCTAAAATATACTTAAGTATATTTGTTGTTCTGGGATTGATTTGCACTTTTCACACCAAAGTACATTCATCTCTAGGAGACAGAACGCGTCTCCTTCCTGAGCGGTATGATGCCTACGTGGTCCCATGGTGTTTATACTTGCATACTATTGTTTGTACAGATGAATGTGGTACCTTCAGGTGTTTGGAAATTGCTCCCAAGGATGAACCAGACTTTTCTTTCTGATGTCTTGGCTGATTTATTTTGATTTTCCCATGATGTCACGCAAAGAGGCACAGAGTTTGAAGGTAGGCCTTGAAATACATCCACAGGTACACCTGCAATTGACTCAAATTATGTCATTTAGCCTATCAGAAGCTTCTAAAGCCATGTCATAATTTTCTGGAATTTTCCAAGCTGTTTAAAGGCAGTCAACTTAGTGTATGTAAACTTCTGACCCTCTGGAATTGTGAGACAGTGAATTATAAGTGAAATAATCTGTCTGTAAACAATTGTTGGAAAAATGACTTTTGTCATGCACAAAGTAGATGTCCTAGGACTTGACAAAACTATAGTTTGTTAACAAGAAATTTGTGGAGTGGTTGATAAACAAGTTTTAATGACTCCAACCTAAGTGTATGTAAACTTCCGACTTCAACTGTAAGTATTCAGACTCTTTACTCAGTACAGCCTTGAGTCTTCTTGGGTATGAGGCTATAAGCTTGGCATACCTGTATTTGGGGAGTTTCTCCCATTTTTTTTGCAGATCCTCTCAAGCTCTGTCAGGTTGGATGGGGAGCGTCGCTGCACTGCCATTTTCAGGTCTCCAGAGATGTTCGATCAAGTCCGAGCTCTGGCAGGACCACTCAAGGACATTGAGACTTGTCCCGAAGCCACTCCTGCAGTGTCTTGGCTGTGTGCTTAGGGTTGTTGTCCTGTTGGAAGGTGAACCTTCGCCCCAGTCTGAGGTCCTGAGTGCTCTGGACGTGACGCTTGGCATTCAGGCCAAAGAGTTCAATCTTGGTTTCATCAGACTAGAGAATCTTGTTTCTCATGGTCTGAGAATCCTTTAGGTGCTTTTTGACAAACTCCAAGTGGGCTGTCATGTGCCTTTTACTGAGGAGTGGCTTCCGTCTGGCCAATCTACCATAAAGGGCTGATTGGTGAAGTGCTGCAGAGATGGTTGTCCTTCTGGAAAGGTTCTCCCATCACGGTGGGAACCACACATGTGGAGATCATCCATTCACCTATTCTGCGTCTCACAAAGACATGGCAGTTGGAACCAAAAATCTCAAATTTGGACTCATCAGACCAAAGGACAGATTTCAACTGGTCTAATGTCCATTGCTCGTGATTCTTGGCCCAATCAAGTCTCTTCTTCTTATTGGTGTCCTTTAGTAGTGGTTTCTTTGCAGCAATTCAACCATGAAGTCTTCATTCACACAGTCTCCTCTGAACAGTTGATGTTGAGATGTGTCTGTTATTTGAACTCTGTGAAGCATTTATTTGGGCTGCAATTTCTGAGGCTGGTAACTCTAATGAACTTCTCCTCTGCAGCAGAGGTAACTCTGGGTCTTCCTTTACTGTGGCGGTCCTCATGTGAGCCAGTTTCATCATAGCGCTTGATGGTTTTTGCGAATAGACTTGAAGACACCTTCAAAGTTCTTGAAATTTTCCATAATTTGGACTTGTTCTTTTACAAAATAGGGCTATTTTCTGTTTACCATCCCTAACTTGTCACAACTCAACTGATTGGCTCAATTGCATTAAGAAGGAAAGAAATTCCACAAATTAACTTTTGACAAGGCACACCTTGTTAGAAGTGCATTCCAGGTGACTACCTCCCGTAGCTGGTTAAGAGAATGCAAAGAGTGTACAAAGCTGTCAAGGCAAAGGGTGACTACTTTGAATAAGTAGCACATTTATGGTTACTACATTATTCTATATGTGTATTTCATAGGTTGATGTCTTCACTATTATTCTACAATGTAGAAAAAGTGGGCGTGTCCAAACTTTTGACTGGTACTGTATGTCTTGTCCAGGACAAGAGTCTACACAGAGCGGTGCGCTATAGCCAATCAGAGCTACAGTAGACCTCTATACCAACAAGCCATTTGCCACACGGTGCTGCCATCATTCACTTTGAACAGGACTTTGTTTTTACAGGCAGTTGCAACAGTGTGACTTTAGATCATTAAAACGCATTCAACAAAAGCCACAAAATACACCTGAATGGATTTCTGCAAATATGTCAATACCACGGGAGTCTTCTTGCATTTGGGAACTTTTACCGTCCTATTGGTCAAACAACCATGACAAGATAGGCTCTCTCTTCCTCAGTTATATACATCAACAAGATCAACAACTAATGCTAGACAGAGCAAGATGGGCTACAATCTAACGAAGGGACAAATTAGATAAACCCTCTCAAATCTATTCAGCTAGTTGGCCATCAAAATTGCACTGATAGACGATGGGGAATTGTAGCCTCCTCATCCTTCTGCAGCTTCCCTGCCAATGCATGCTTGTCCCAACCAAACACCCAAACTAACTAACTAAAGTTGGCTAGCTTGCTAGCTAGCTACTTCCAGACACAAATGAGAGAACACCTCACGCTGACCATTTTACTCGCCGTAGGAGAGCTGGTTAGGCTGTTTACATGTTATCTCAAGCATTCTTGGCTAACTATAACTTGTTTTGCCTACGTTTACTGGCACAGGTCATATTCAGCAGGTGTTGTGCGTTGGTAAATTCATCAGTTCCACGCTCTGGCACAATCAGATGAGAGTGCTCTGAAATCTAAGTAGATAGACAGAGTGAATTTGTGAACGCCAGAGATCTACCTCTGATTTATGAAAGTAGTGCATATACAAATGCTTGGGCAGGATAGAGACTGAGGACCCCATATCAAATAAAAGTTAAATGGGGTGAGGAGCAACGTCAGGGGTACCAACAGACTTAGTAATAGTGTAAGCTCCGATACCTCAATCTCTCGTACATTTTTTTTTATCTGCACGGCACACCCGTGCGTCATAACTAGGGCTGTTATGTTATTACCGCCACACTGGCAGTCACGAGTCATGAAGGCAGTCAAATTTCAAGTGACCATTTAGTCACGGTAATGAGGCTTCTCCAAGCTCTGATGCTGCTGATGGTCATTAGTATCCTACCAAACTTGCTAACTGCCTGGTACTCAGTGCTCTATTGTCCCTCTAATCACTCCGACATAAATGCAAATGTCAGCGAAAGTCTAATCAAACACTTCATGAGAGTTCATGTTGCACAACATTTCTATAGGCTATGCAATTGAATGAGAAAACAGAGTGATGGCTTCTATTAAAAAGTGGAGGATCGCATCAGCTTTCTATAGGCTAGGCTTACTACATTTATATATCAACTTTCCTAATATTAAGAATATTGCTTGTATTTACAACAGGAGTATAGCCTACCTGGCTGGCATAAAAATGAACCACGGGAAAAGCATCCTCCATTGGCTTTTTAAGTGCAAAGATTAAATGTATTTTTCCCCGTTTCGAGACAGGTGCATGATAATGGTCCATTCTAAATCAAAACAAATTTCACACATTTTATTTAGTATATGTAAAGACAAGATTAAATCAGGAATTGTCTGATGGGTGACAATTTTAGCCTATCACTTGTAAATTACATATTATCACTTGTGAATGATGCCCAGCGAGAAACAATGCATACCTCTTTTTTTCAAATCGAACTTTTTCAAATCGAAGTCTCACACTTCATATAGGCCAGCCCATAGGCCTATATGTTTAGATTTGTATAACAACTAAAGTGGCCAAATAACTTTAAGCCATGTGAGTGAGAGGTGCTTCGTGGGGCATGCAGCACGCAGGGAGAAGGGGATTACAATGATTATATTCTGCCCAAGGGCACAATGGCCACTGGCAAAAGGCATAGATTTTTTTAGGGGGCATTACGGCCACACAAAGGGGATGCCGCCGTTAAATTCAAGGCATTATCAACTGCATGTCAAATTGAGAATGAAAGACTGATGAAGCGTGTACAGCCTGCACAAAAAAACAAAGCAGAGCTCATGCCTTTCATGCAACTTTTTTCAAATCATCATTAGTCTCATAATGCAGCCTTAGAATGTATTAAAAATAAAAATATATAGCCCAATGTTTGTATCGCAACTAAAGTTACACATATAACTCTAAATGAAGCATATAGTAGTACCTATTTCTTTATTAACCACTCAACACAGAATAGCCTCATGTGCACACTCCCTGAAATTGTTTGGAGAAAATATCCTTTCTATTTTATTCAGCTTTGTTCAATGGTATTCTTCATACTATAAAATAGTATAAAATAATGCCACAGAATTCTAAGAAAATCTTGTCTGCTAAATGAGTGTAGCCCACAGCCATATGGCGCATAGCTAGATCAGGACCTAACATAAGGACAACTCAGAGTATGCTATTCTGTTCTTCTGAAATAGCATGTTTCTGTAGACCTGTCTAAAATAAATAATGGCTTTATTGTGAAGGTGTAGGCTATATTACATGGATTTATTAGACACAGATTTATTAGACTAAAATGTAGATGTTCCAAAGGTCTGCATCAAGGTTGGCATCAGTGGATGTGTGGAAGCCAGGAGACGCTAAATGTGTTTATGTTAATTAACGGTCAGTTTCCATGAGACCGGCAGTTATTTGCTTGACAATTCACCGGCTGCCGAAATTTTGTGACCGCCACAGCCCTTTGTCAGAGGCCTTGCATTTAGCCTTGGAGGCGGGGCACTCCATAACGTTAGCTAAGTGAGTATTAGTGTGTTGTTGGGGTCATAGGCAGCATTCCTCCTCCTCCAAACACGGCGAGTTGAGTTGATGTCAAAGAGCTCCATTTTGGTCTCATCTGACCACAACACTTTCACCCAGTTCAGATGTTCATTGGCAAACTTCAGACGGGCATGTATATGTATTCTTGAGGAGGGGGACCTTGCGGGCGCTGCAGGATTTCAGTCCTTCACGGTGCAGTGTGTTACCAATTGTTTTCTTGGTGACTATGGTCCCAGCTGCCTTGTGATCATTGACAAGATCCTCCCGCGTAGTTCTGGGCTAATTCCTCACCGTTCTCATGATCATTGCAACTCCAGGAGGTTAGATCTTGCATGGAGCCCCAGGCCGAGGGATATTGACAGTTCTTTTGTGTTTCTTCCATTTGCGAATAATCACACCAAATGTTGTCACCTTCTCACCAAGCTGCTTGGCGATGGTCTTGTAGCCCATTCCAGCCTTGTGTAGGTCTACAATCTTGTCCCTGACATACTTGGAGAGCTCTTTGGTCTTGGCCATGGTGGAGAGTTTGGAATCTGATTGATTGATTGCTTCTGTGGACAGGTGTCTTTTATACAGGTAACAAGCTGAGATTAGGAGCACTCCCTTTAAGAGTGCTCCTAATCTCAGCTCGTTACCTGTATAAAAGACACCTGGGAGCCAGAAATCTTTCTGATTGAGAGGGGGTCAAATACTTATTTCCCTCATTAAAATGCAAATCAATTCATAACATTTTTGACATGTGTTTTTCTGGATTTTTGTTGTTGTTATTCTGTCTCTCACTGTTCAAATAAACCTACCATTAAAGACTGATCCTTTCTTTGTCAGTGGGCAAACTTACAAAATCAGCAGGGGATCAAATACTTTTTTCCCCCACTGTACATATAACTCATTATATGCAATCAGATACTCCCCAACCCTGCCCATACATACAGCTCTTCTTGGTAGGAAGTAACCTTCATGCCTTGCATACTAACTAGTATGCCAGCAGGCAATATTTACTGTATATCAGAAACACATGGACTGTCTCTCTTCTCACTTGTAAAGCAGTTGACCGTGTGTGTGGATGGTTGTCCATGGGCAATGTGTGGGTGGTGTACAGTACATCAGAACCAACATAAAGCGAAGCACACAAGTCAACTGATGATGAACCGTCAGCACTGATGACATCACAGACAGGTCTCCCTCAACTCCCGTTGTTCTGATTGGCCCGTCAGAAGGTTGAGCCAATCAGATGGCAGAGACCGAGAGAAAAAAGAACAATCCTTCTAATCTCCGCTCCAGCATCTCAATTTGCAGCTTGAACTGGAGTAACGTTACTCACTCTCGCAAAACTTCAATTTGTGGTTAATGCAGAATTCCTTTATTATATTAAGTGCACAACCAATTTAAGGTTTAAGCGAGTTAAGTGTGAAGAAATGTGTTTTCTTGTTCTCTTGGGATGGGTGAGTGCTTTGATCTCGTGCAACGGAGCTAGCATTTTTTCCTTCCCTTCCATCCTCCTGCCAAATTGAAGAGGGAATTTGCCGCAGTCTCTATCTGCAATGGATCAGTGCACCGTAGAGTTCAATAGTGTCTTGGATGTCATTTAAAAGAGGGATGCAATCAATAGGAAAGAGAAAGGAGAGAGGGAGCCTATTTTACTCAGTAGCACAAAGAGAGAATTCGGTTCCACCTCCTCCTCAGCTCTGACCCTTTGTGTGGTCAGATGAGGCTCTCCATCTGTCAACATCCTGCATGTATGAATACACCTATAGGCCTTGGCAGAGTACAGTAGAAGTTGAACATTTGTTTTATTTTATTAGGGTATTTTACACTTTTAGTTGGACAATGTGGAAATCAGATACAGGCCAATGGGAGAAACAGTGGGAAGGGCAGACACGAGGTTTGAAACAGTGTCCGGTGGGGAGATTTGTGACATGTGCCTGGATTGTTACCACTTGGTGAAGCATAACAGTTTGGATTCCAGGCTAAAGGATTGGACCCAGGTGCTCTGAAATTTGTGCATGAACACACATGCGGCCTAATTGTGTGTACTCATCCGTCACTGCGCATTACTCATGCTGCAATGCAACCTCAACGGTAGCACGTCAAAGCATGGTCACAACATTTTTGGGTTACAGCCTGAATTTAAAATAGATTAAATGAGATTGTGTGTCAATGATCTACACACAATTCCCCATAATTTCAATGCAGAATTATGTTTTTAGAAATGTTTACAAAGTAATTAAACATGAAAAGGTGAAAGGTCAATAAGTCAGTCAATAAGTATTTAACCCCTTTGTTATGGCTAGCTTAATTAAGTTCTGGAGTAAAATGTCACTTAAGTTGCTTGGACTCTGTGCAATAATAATGTTCAACATGATTTTTGAATGACTACCCCATCTGTACCCCACACATACAATTATTTGTAAGGTCCCTCAGTCGAGCAGTGAATTTCAAGCTCATATTCAAGCACAAAGCCCAGGGAGGTTTTCCAATAATTCGCAAAGAAAGGCACCTACTGGAAGACCCATTTGCGACCAAGCTTTAACTTCCTGACTGATGTCTTGAGATGTTGCTTCAATATATCCACATAATTTTCCTCATCATGATGCCATCTATTTTGTGAAGTGCACTAGTCCCTCCTGCCGCAAAGCACACCCACAATATGATGCTGCCACCCCTGTGCTTCAGGGTTTGGATGGTGTTATTCAGCTTGCAAGCCTCCCCCTTTTTCCTCCAAACATAATGATGGTCATTATGGCCAAACAGTTCTATTTTTGTTTCATCAGACCAGAGGACATTTCTCAAAAAAGTACGATATTTGTCCCCATGTGCAGTTGCAAACTGTAGTCTAGCTTTTTTATGGCGGTTTTGTAGCTGTGGCTTCTTCCTTGCTGAGCGGCCTTTCAGGTTGTTGATATAGGACTTGTTTTACTGTGGATATAGATCATTTTGTACTTGTTTCCTCCAGGATCTTCACAAGGTCCTTTGCTGTTGTTCTGGGATTGATTTGCACTTTTCGCACCAAAGTATGTTCATCTCTAGGTGCCAGAACGCGTCTCCTTCCTGAGCGGTATGACACCTGCGTGGTCCAATGGTGTTTATACCTGCAAACTATTGTTTGTACAGATGAACGTGGTACCTTCAGGTGTTTGGAAATTGCTCCCAAGGATGAACCAGACTTGTGGAGATCTACCATTTCTTTTCTGAGGTCATGGCTGATTTCTTTTCATTTTCCTATGATGTCAAGCAAAGAGGCACAGCGTTTGAAGGTAGGCCTTGAAATACATGCACAGGTAAACCTCCAATTGACTCAAATTATGTCAATTAGCCTATCAGAAGCTTCTAAAGCCATGTCATAATTTTCTGGAATTTTCCAAGCTGTTTAAAGGCACAGTCAATTTAATGTATGTAAACTTCTGACTCACTGTAATTGTGATACAGTGAATTATAAGTGAAATAATCTGTCTGTAAACAATTGTTGGAAAAATTACTTGTCATGCACAAAGTAGTTTTCCTAACCGACTTGACAAAACTATAGTTTGTTAACAAGAAATTTGTGGAGTGGTTGAAAAACAAGTTTTAATGATTCCAACCTAAGTGTATGTAAACTTCCGATTTCAACTGTATATACAATGCATTCGGAAAGTATTCAGACCCCTTGACTTTACAACATTTTGATACGTTACAGCCTTATTCTAAAATTGCTTTTCCCCCTAATCAATCTACACACAATACCCCATAACAACTAAACAAAAAACGTTTTTTTTTTTTTTTTAGAAATCAGGACCTCAGACTGGGGTGAAGTTTCACCTTCCAACAGGACAACAACCCTAAGCACACAGCCAAGACAACGCAGGAGTGGCTTTGGGACAAGTCTCTGAATGTCTTTGAGTGGCTAAGCCAGATCCCGAACTTGAACCTGATCGAACATCTCTGGCGAGACCTGAAAATAGCTGTGCAGCAATGCCCCCCGTCCAACCTGACAGTGCTTGAGAAGATCTGCAGAGAAGAATGGGAGAAACTCTCCAAATACAGGTGTGCCACGCTTGTAATGTCATACCCAAGAAGACTCGAGGCTGTAATCGCTGCCAAAGGTGCTTCAACAAAGTACTGAGTAAAGGGTCTGAATACTTATGTAAACGTAATATCAGTTTTTTTCTTTAACATAAATTTGCTAAAACCTGTTTTTGCTTTGCCATTATGGGGTATTGTGTATAGATTGATGAGAGAAAAAAACGATTGAATCAATTTTAGAATAAGGCTGTAATGTAACAAAATGTCTCAATACGGTTTTTGCTCTGACATGCACTGTCAACTGTGGGTCCTTATATAGACAGGTGTTTGCCTTTCCAAATCATGTTCAAGCAATTTAATTTACCACAGGTGGACTCCAATCACGTTATAAAAACCTCTCAAGGATGATAAATCGAAACCAGGATGCACCCGAGCTCAATTTTCGAGTCTCATAGCAAAGGGTCTGAATATAATGTAGAAAATAGTAAAAATAACGAGAAACCCTTGAATGAGTAGGTGTGTCCGAACTTTTGACTGGTACTGTATATATTTACCAAAAACGATATGGGGGATTGGAAATGATGCAGACAATTACATTGATGGAGCTGATCTACCCCCCCCCAAAAAATAAATACAAATAAAAACAGGGCCTGGCCTATGTTAAACATGTAAATAAAAAAGTACAGTGTGTGTTAGGTGTTAAAACCTCTTACATCTAGATGTTCCGCTAGCGGAACACCTGCTCCAATATCCAATGATGGGCGTGGCGCGAAATACAAACTCCTCTAAAATCCGAAAACTTCAATTTTTCAAACATATGACTATTTTACAGCATTTTAAAGACAAGACTCTCGTTAATCTAACCACACTGTCTAATTTCAAAAAGGCTTTACAGCGAAAGCAAAACATTAGATTATGTCAGCAGAGTACCCAGCCAGAAATAATCAGACACCCATTTTTCAAGCTAGCATATAATGTCACAAAAAACAAAACCACAGCTAAATGCAGCACTAACCTTTGATGATCTTCATCAGATGACAACCCTAGGACATTATGTTATACAATGCATGCATGTTTTGTTCAATCAAGTTCATATTTATATCAAAAAACAGCTTTTTTACATTAGCATGTGACGTTCAGAACTAGCATACCCCCCACCGGTGAATTTACTAAATTACTCACGATAAACGTTCACAAAAAACATAACAATTATTTTAAGAATTATAGATACAGAACTCCTCTATGCACTCGATATGTCCGATTTTAAAATATATTTTCGGTGAAAGCACATTTTGCAATATTCTCAGTAGATAGCCCGGCATCACAGGGCTAGCTATTTAGACACCCAGCAAGTTTAGCCTTCACCAAACTCCGATTTACTATTAGTAAAGTTTGATTACCTTTGGTGTTCTTCGTCAGAATGCACTCCCAGGACTTCTACTTAAATAACAAATGTTGGTTTGGTCCAAAATAATCCATAGTTATATCCTAACGGCGGCGTTTTGTTTTTGCGTTCAAGACACTATCCGAAGTGTAAATAAGGGTCACGAGCATGGCGCATTTCGTGACAAAAGATTTCTAAATATTTCATTACCGTACTTCGAAGCATGTCAACCGCTGTTTAAAATCAATTTTTATGCCATTTTTCTCGTAAAAAAGCGATAATATTCCGACCGGGAAAGCGTGTAAACGTACAAAGAGAGAGAAAATAAAAGCATGCTATCCTCTCGTGCACGAGCCTGAGTCTCATAGTACTGTTACTGGCCACTATCCAAACGCGCTAATGTTTTTCAGCCAGAGCCTGCAAAGCCACGATTCAGCTTTTTGCCGCCTTCTGAGATCCCATGGGAGCCGTAGGAAGTGTCACGTAACAGCAGAGATCCTCTGTAATGGATAGAGATAATCAAGAAATGGTCAGACAGGGTACTTCCTGTACAGAATCTTCTCAGGTTTTGGCCTGCCAAATGAGTTCTGTTATACTCACAGACACCATTCAAACAGTTTTAGAAACTTTGGAGTGTTTTCTATCCAAAGCTAATAATTAAATGCATATTCTAGTTTCTGGGCAGGAGTAATAATCAGATTAAATCGGTTACGTTTTTTATCCGGCCGTGAAAATACTGCCCCCTAGCCATAACAGGTTAAGCCTGTGTTAAAAATGCTTAAAATACAAAAATTCTATTGTGTTGAATTGATTGGGAAATAAAGATAGACATGGTTTTAAATGGTAGTGGTAATATTTCATGCAGTACAGAAATGTGTAAGCGAGTTAACTTACCCTGTCCCGCGGTTCACGTTACACCATACCCGGGTTAAGTTTTGCCAAGAGACCACTTTTTTTTGGACAAGCTATGTTTTCAAAACTATTATGTTGACATGAATTCTGATTATTTCCAGGGATACACAACATCCTGAAATATATGTAGATGTCTTTGTTAGATAGAATGATATAATACTATATTTCCGTTGATGGAGTGATGCTGACTTTAAAAGAAATGTCTCAACGTATCCAACTTTCCCCTACCTGCATATTTATCACGCTCAATCTCTGTATAGCTTGTTATAAAATTTTCACAGGCAAGTAAATAATTGTTCAATCCATATACATAGCTCCTTTGATGTGCTCAACGGGTCTTTGAGATTCAAAACCCTGTGAAGTGTATCGTCTTGTAACATACTCTCGACACACACATTCACACACCATGTGCTTGGTGAATGAAGCTCTGGCAGTGATTAATATGTTTGTGATAGAGATGGTGCACGACGGGGAAACGTCTCCCCCCGGTATTTTGACACTTCCCTGGCGTCGGTTTCCCGCCTTTCATCTGATTAATCGGAGATCTTTCTCTCCTGGAGCGTCCCTGCCTTGTTGACATCTCTTTCTGGTGCGCTAAAAAACACACGCATACATACACACATTCCACAAACAATAGACGGGCCTGTTTAGCATGCCAATTCTGTTTCTCGCTACTCAACCCCCCCCATAATTCTGTTTCCTTTTTCTAAAATAATTCCCTATGGGCGATCATTATGAAGAAAATGCAGAAAGAGAGAGAGTATGTATGTTTGATGGAGAGAGAGAGGGGAGAGTGACAGAGTGTGTGTGTGCTGTGTACACTTGTTTTCCTACATTATCAGGACCCCAATGTCCTAACATTTCACCTTAATATCCTGAAAACCTTTCAGGTCCTGAATTTGTTCCAATTATAAACTCAGCAAAAAAAGAAACGGCCCTTTTTCAGGACC
Organism: Salmo trutta; assembly: GCF_901001165.1. Lineage (NCBI taxonomy): Eukaryota > Metazoa > Chordata > Actinopteri > Salmoniformes > Salmonidae > Salmo > Salmo trutta. The sequence continues at coordinate 21,752,115 of NC_042971.1, forward strand.
CTGTCTTTCAAAGATAATTCGTAAAAATCCAAATAACTTCACAGATCTTCATTGTAAAGGGTTTAAACACTGTTTCCCATGCTTGTTCAATGACCTATAAACAATTAATGAACATGCACCTGTGGAACGGTCGTTAAGACACTAAATGTTTACAGACTGTAGGCAATTAAGTTCACAGTTATGAAAACTTAGGACACTAAAGAGGCCTTTCTGCTGACTCTGAAAAACACCAAAAGAAAGATGCCCAGGGTCCCTGCTCATCTGCGTAAACGTGCCTTAGGCATGCTGCAAGGAGGCAGGAGGACTACATATGTGGCCAGGGTAATACATTGCAATGTCTGTACTGTGAGACGCCTAAGACAGTGCTACAGGGAGACAGGACGGACAGCTGGTCGTCCATGCAGTTGCAGACCACTTGTAACAACACCTGCACAGGATCGGTGCATCCGAACATCACACCTGCGGGACAGGTACAGGATGGCAACAACAACTGCCCGAGTTACACCAGGAATGCACAATCCCTCCACAGTGCTCAGACTGTCTGCAATAGGCTGAGAGAGGCTGGACTGAGGGCTTGTAGGCCTGTTGTAAGGCACATCCTAACCAGACATCACCGGCAACAATGTCGCCTATGGGCACAGACCCACCGTCGCTGGACCAGACAGGACTGGCAAAAAGTGCTCTTCACTGACGAGTCGTGGTTTTGTCTCACCAGGGGTGATGGTCGGATTCGCGTTTATCGTTGAAGGAATGAGCGTTACACCGAGGCCTGTACTCTGGAGCAGGATCGATTTGGAGGTGGAGGGTCCGTCATGGTCTGGGGCGGTGTGTCACAGCATCATTGGACTGAGCTTGTTGTCATTGCAGGCAATCTCAACATTGTGCGTTACAGGGAAGACATCCTCCTCCCTCATGTTGTACCCTTCCTGCAGGCTCATCTTGACATGACCCTCCAGCATGAGAATGCCACCAGCCATACTGCTCGTTCTGTGCATGATTTCCTGCAAGACAGGAATGTCAGTGTTCTGCCATGGCCAGCAAAGAGCCCGGATCTCAATCCCATTGAGCACATCTGGGACCTGTTGGATCGGAGGGTGAGGGCAAGGGCCATTCCCCCCAGAAATGTCCGGGAACTTGAAGGTGCCTTGGTGGAAGAGTGGGGTAACATCTCACAGCAAGAACTGGCAAATCTGTTGCAGTCCATGAGGAGGAGCTGCACTGCAGTATTTAATGCAGCTGGTGGCCACACCAGATACTGACTGTTACTTTTGATTTTGACACCCCCTTTGTTCAGGGACACATTATTCAATTTCTGTTAGTCACATGTCTGTGGAACTTGTTCAGTTTATGTCTCAATTGTTGAATCTTGTTATGTTCATACAAATATTTACACAAGGTACGTTTGCTGAAAATAAACGCAGTTGACAGTGAGAGGACGTTTCTTTTTTTGCTGATTTTATTTTAAGCTTAAGGGTTAGGTTTAGGGTTTCGGGGTTAGGGTTTTTGGAGTTAGATTTAGATTTAGGGAAACTTGGATTTTTAATGGTGAAAAAGTTTTACAACAAAAAGTCCTGACATTTCATGAAAACACGGCTGTGTGTGTGGTGTGAGAAGAGAGACCAACGATAAAGCACACAGAGCAAAAACTAGAGGCAGAGAGAGGAAAGAGGAAATTATAGAGGAGGAGGGAGATATAGAGAGCAAAAGAGCAGAGGGAGAGGGAGGCTGCACATTGATATATGGCCAGTAAGCAGCACCCTGACAGCGTTCACATCTTTCAGCAAACATTATCCACCAGGGCACAAGTAGGAGAGCCGCCAGGGCCCGCAGTCTGTCCACAGATAACAATTCTGTCAGCAGAGCTAGAGCCACGGCTTAGGCACGTACACACACAGGCGCACACAGACAGACCGACAGACACACACGTATTCAGACAGACAGACAGACAGACAGACAGACAGACAGACAGACAGACAGACAGACAGACAGACAGACAGACAGACAGACAGACAGACAGACAGACAGACAGACAGACAGACAGACAGACAGACAGACAAGCACCCCATGCACACAAACAGTGTGGTCAAAAATGATTGGATCCCTTGATAAAGATGACCAAAAAAGACTGTACCAGGACAAGTTTGCCAAAAACCTTGTTGCCTCTGCCAGGAGGCTGAAACTCAGCCACAAGTGGATCTTCCAGCAAGACACATCAACAATCCACAAAGAAATTGTTAATTGACCACAAAATCAACATCTAGACTTGAACCCCATTGAAAACCTGTGGTTTGAATTGAAGAGGGCAGTCCATAAGCACAGACAAAGTATATCAAGATTCTGGAAAGATTCCGTATGGAGGAATGGTCTAAGATCCCTAACAAAGTGTTCTCCAATCTCTTAAAACATTTTAGAAACAGGCTCAGTGTCGTTGTCCTCACATGGGGAGGGTGCTGGAGTATTGAAAACAGGGGATCCAATTGTATTATTTTATTATTAGTTGTTAATTAAAATCTTTCTCCAAGCAATTATATTAGTATAAAATAAATACCGAGCATACAATATAGCTCAGTATTTGCATTATTTATTTTATACAGTCTTTTTTGCTCATCTTTATCAAGGGGTCCAATAATTTTTGGACACAACTGTGTATAGAATGCATGCACATGCACACACACATGCCTGCCTAACACACACAAATGCACACTCGTAAATTCGGCAAATCAGATCATGACTCCGTACTCCTGCTTTCTGTTTACAAGCAGAAGCTCTAACAGGAAGCACCTGTGACTCGCTCCATTGATAAATGGTCATCAGAATCAGAGATAATGCTACAGTACTGCTTCGCTGATTGTAATACATTGTAATAAAAAAGATATAATCATCAATCTACACACAATACCCCTTAATGACAAAGCAAAAACAGATTTTTATGTTTGCAAATGTATTAAATAAAATACTGAAATACCTTATTTACATAAGTATTCAGACCCTTTTCTATAAGACTTCCGAAATTTGGCTGAGATGCATCCTGTTTCCATTGATCATCCTTGAGATGTTTCTACAAATTGATTGTAGTCCACCTGTGGGAAATTCAATTGATTTGACATGATTTGGAAAGGCAGAGACTTGTCTATATAAGGTCCCACAGTTGACAGTGCATGTCAGAGCAAAAACAAAGCCACGAGGTCGAAGGAGCTCCATAGAGCTCCAAGACAGGATTGTGTTGAGGCACAGATCTGTGGAAGGGTACCAAACAATGTCTGCAGCATTGAAGGTCTCCAAGAACACAGGGGGCCTCCATCATTCTTAAACCACCAAGACTCTTTTGGTCGCCCGGCCAAACTCAGCAATTGGGGGAGAAGGGCCTTGGTCAGGGAGGTGAGCAAGAACCTGATGGTCACTCTGACAGAGCTCTAGAGTTCCTCTGTGGAGATGGGACAACCTTCCAGATGGACAACCATCTCTGCAGCACTCCACCAATCAGGCCTTTATGGTAGAGTGACAACACGGAAGCCACTCCTCAGTAAAAGGCATATGACAGCCCGACTGGAGTTTGCCAAAAGGCACCAAAAGGACTCTCAGACCATGCAAAACAAGATTCTCTGCTCTGATGAAACCAAGATTGAACTCTTTGTCCTGAATGCCAAGCGTCACATCTGGAGGAAACCTGGCACCATCCCTACGGTGAATCATGGTGGTGGCAACATCATGCTGTGGGGATGTTTTTCAGCGGCAGGGACTGGGAGACTAGTCAGGATCGAGGCAAAGATGAACAGAGCATAGTACAGAGAGATCCTAGATGAAAACCTGCTCCATAGTGCTCAGGACCTCATGACTGGGGTGAAGGTTCACCTTCCAACAGTACAACTACCCTAAGCACACAGCCAAGACAATGCAGGAGTAAATGTGATATTTCTGTTTTAATTTCTAATAAATTAGTAAAAAAATTCTAAAAACCTGTTTTGCTTTGTCATTATGGGGTATTGTGTGTAGATTTATAAGGGGGAAAAAACGATTTAATCAATTTTAGCATAAGGCTGTAACCTAACAAAATGTGGAAAAAGTCAAGGGGTCTGAATGTCTGAGATTATATGAACATGACTGGGCATTCTGACATATCTGTATCCATTCATCATCATCAATAGCGTCTCCCTGGTCTTCCTCAAATCTTTCTTTGACATGTTGTGTGTAAAACTTTTCTGGAAAAGCCTCAATCAACCCTTGATACAGTTTGGAAATCAACCTTGGAGGTTTGTCAGACTGCCTTAAAATAGCATCTGGCTTGTCCAGTGTTTGCTGGACAGAGAGTATATATTTGTATCTGCAAATATTCACCTCACCTTTGTCACAGACTAGTCTTCCCTGGCTGCCTGACACTGCTGAGACCCCTGTTACCATCTGATCCTCCTAAAATGAGGCATGACAAAGAATTACCTTGGTGTACATCAGTGGAGGCTCCTCAGAGGAGGAAGGAGTGGATCATCCTCCTCAGTGAATTTCATAAAAATATATATTTGTAATCATGTTTAGATAAAACTATACTAAATATAATCACATCACCAAATAATTGATTAAAACACACTATTTTGCAAATAAGGTATACAGTAGCCTCAACAGCACTCTGTAGGGAGTACCATGGTGTAGGCGGAGGACAGCTAGCTTCCGTCCTCCTCAGAGTACATTGAATTCAATACAAAACCTAGGAGGCTCATGGTTCTCACCCCCTTCCATAGACTTACACAGTAATCATGACAACTTCCGGAGGACATCCTCCAAACTATCAGAGCTCCTGCAGCATGAACTGACATGTCCACACAATCAAAGGATCAGCTAATTAATCTAGTACTGAAAGCATAAGCTACAGCTAGCTAGCACTGCAGTGTATGACATGTGGTGAATAGTTGACTCATAGAGAGAGAAAGAAAATAGTTGAACCCTTTTTAACAAATTCATTTCTTCCTAAATGAAGGAGAAGCAAGAGAGAAATAGAGAGGGAGGGATTGTCATTTTTTTCACTTTCAGTTTCACTTACTTAGCTAGCAAATGCAGCTAGCTAATTTAGCATATTGGAACACTGCACAAAAAGGGGGATGATATGTTAGCTAGCTGGCTATGACTATCCAACACAATACTGAAACTCTTCCAAGTCAAGGTAAGCGTTTGGTTTTAGTAATTTTTTGCCACCAGGGCCTGCCGGTGTAACTGCTTACTGACTGTACACTGTAACGTTACTGCATGATTGTAGTGGGTTTACTAATGCGTTAGTTCTATTAGCAAAAGCTGACTATGATGTTACTTTAGCGATTATGGTGACAACGATGTAGGCTGTGTGTAGTGGTTTGGCATCGAAAGTTGTTTTTTTGCCTGGTCACATACAGCTGATCTGTTGTGCATTGAAGAGATGAAAGGAGCAGCGCGCATAACGTAGATGTGAGAAGGAATACAACGTGGCTGCTATGAAACTGTGAACTGTGTTTACACGTGATCAGGGGTGTATTCATTCCGTTGATTCTGTTGAAAAACGTTTCATTAACAGAAGCAAACGGAAACAAAACGGGGATAAACATACCTGAATTTGTCCAATAGAAACTCTCGTTTGCAACTGTTGGACTAATGATTACACCCACTATCAGCTGGATATAGGCAAGAGTGTACAAGACGGTATTGAATGTCACCTTCTGTCTATGTGTCACTGTCTGTGACATCAAATTTTTCTCTCGACTTGTGTGCACCTACGTTGTAAACTTTCATTCATAGGCTAGGATGTAGCAACCTCATGATGGGTATAGGGAACATTTTAATATCATATAGTAGTCTAAACCAATCACTGTTATATTGAATTGGGTGAATGGAATATAAATGACAGTCATCCAATATGCTGTAATAGAAGTAAGGCCATGCTCATGAAAAAAAAATGACATCCTTCATCTGAAACGCACTGGTGTACATTTATACTTTATATTATCCAAGAATATAATTAATGATTCAATAGTTTAAATTACCACTATTCCCAGACTGTAGCTTTAAGCTTAAATTGCTGTCCTGTAGCTACTGTAGGTCTACCCATCAATTCAAGATGAAGCTTTGTATAATTCACTGAGTATACTGCAAGAGCTCCGTAGACTGGTCTTCCCTGACTGTCTGACCCTGCTGGGACCCCTGTCACCATCTGATCCTGCTAGACATGATGAGCAAAGTGTTGTGTACTGACTGCGGGCTGCATTCCCGCAGGATGCCTTGTGAGACCTGCTTGTTCCTACAAAGATCATTGCGGCGCGGTCTGGCATTTTTCATGCTGCAGGCGGGAGGTCAGACAGACTATTTTGGAATTAAAATATGTTTCTTGTCCCACAGATTATTTTTGAAACGGTCCTCTTTCTGCTTTGTATGCGTTAGCCTACCTATTGTATTAAAAACACATCTTTTTCTGCTTTGTATGCGTTAGCCTACCTATTGTATTAAAAACACATCTTTTTCGCATTATTCACACACTCAGTATTCGCTGCTTCAACTTCAGTAGCCTACCTCTCCGAAGAATCACGTGGCAGTTAAATTGAACATGAAATGAACTTAAATTTGATTAGACTTAAATTTGTAGCTTACTACGTTGTCTGTAAATAAATATTGATCATGAAAAGAAGTGGAGGGCGCTCAACCAACATGAGTCGAAGTGCAATCAAAAAAATGTAAGACACAACGCACACATATTAGGCTACTATGGTGAGCGAGCATTGCACCTTTTCATTTTCAATAAGTAACCCCTTTATTTGTCTTTGCCTGCAAATCGTCCTTCGAAAAGGTAGGCTATATCCTATAGGACTATGCAAAACGAAGCAAGTGTCGCTATCATTATTCTTGCTGTTTCCAATTCAGTAGCAATACCTGTGAGATCAGGTGCGCATGTGGTCTCAATTAAATAGAGTAGTAGGCTATAGCCTATGTATACATGAGCGTTGAAGCACGGAGCAGTTATCTTTCCAAATAAATGTACTTCCTAAATAGGCCTATGATTAGGCTATTGTTTACTACATTGCCTAGTAATAGGCCTAAATATTGATCGGTCTGAAAATCTTCCCACTCCTAAAAGGTAGGCTATAAACATAGCTCAAGAGAAAGTGCAAGCCTCTCCAACTCTGCTCTATTCAAACTACATCTAGTATATTGGCTGATATAGCCGAGTAATACAATGTAAGGGCCATGTGAGAATCTCTGGTAATTTATTTTTGCGCATTTGATATTACCTATAGGGAGAAAAATTGCTGGGACCATGGCTGGCAAGTGAGCTGCGTCACATACGCCTAAAATAACATTGCGGACTGTGGGAGCATGATGAAGAAATCGGTCCTGCCAGACCTCTACTGTGCACAATGACTGTGAAGCCTGTCAATGTAAAGCTGTTTATTACTGTGTCAGTGTGAAAAGTAGGGGATTAGCTACGGAAACTGACCGATCAATGAACTAACATTGACGTACTGACTAATACAACTCACATTGCACTGAAAAAACATCAGAATATCAATCTTGGCCGATGGTTTCATTTTTTGATTCAGGTCTAGTTTGATTGAGGAAAAAAATAATAGCTAATGTAATCCAACTTTTGCCATTTCTCTCTCTAATGTTACATCAACTGGCGAAAGCTTGCCAAGTTAATTTACGTCTGAAACGTGACAAAACAAAGGCTACAAAACATTTCCATACAAACAGCTGCTAGATAGCAATATGAGGTGGCTATTTTTACTATCTGACAGAACTAGAGGCTAGAGCTGACCTGGCAGTGGTAGCTACTAGCTAGCGTAGCTTATTCATTCACCTCAGTCGCGAGGGGATGAAACATTAGCTAACGTTACATGTCAGTTAAATTACTAGCTCAGCACTGCTAATAAACACTAGTTTAGTTTTTTTCTGTTAAGTTAAACAGCAGTTACCTTGCCAGCTACATCAGTCAACTAAAGATAAGCCAGGTTCTGTTCTACTTGGGGTGAAGGTTCACCTTCCAACAGGACAACGACCCTAAGCACACAGTCAAGATAATGCAGGAGGCACAAGTCTCCTAATGTCCCTGAGTGGCCCAGCCAGAGCCCGGACTTGAATCTGATCGAACATCTCTGAAGAGACCTGAAAATAGTTATGCAGCGACGCTCCCCATCCAACCTGACAGAGCTTGAGAGGATCTGCAGAGAAGAATGGGAGAAACTCCCCAAGTACAGTTGTGCCAAGCTTGTAGTGTCATACCCAAGAAGACTCGAGGCTGTAATTGCTGCCAAAGGTGCTTTAACACAGTACTGACTAAAGGGTCTGAATACTTATGAAAATGTGATATTTCAGGTTTTTGTTTGTAATAAATCTGCCCAAAAATCGAAAAACTAGTTTTGCTTTGTCATTATTGGGTAATGTGTGTAGATTGATTATCCATTTTCGGGGGGAATCCATTTTAGAATAAGGCTGTAACGTAATAAAATATGGAACAAGTCAAAGGGGTCTGAATGCTTTCCAAATGCACTGTAGGCTTCTGCTACACTGTTTATCATATATCCTGATGCCTAGTCACCTTAACCCTATGCATACTATATCTAACTCTATTGGAACTGACCCTGTATATAGCTTACTTCTTGTGTTCTTATTTTTATTTATTGTATTTTGTACTACCTTATGTTATTTTTAGTACTACATGTACATTGATAGAACTTGCAAGAAAGGCATGTCACTGTACTTGTGCATGTGACTTTAAAACGTGAAACTTGAAACATACACTGAGTGCACAAAACATTAGGAACATCTTCGTAATATTGAGTTGCACCCCCGTTTGCCCTCAGAACAGCCTCAATTTGTCGGAGCATGGATGCTACAAGGTTTCAAAAGCGTTCCAGAGGGATGCTGGCACATGTTGACTCCAATGCTTCCCACAGTTGTGTCAAGTTGGCTGGATGTCCTTTGGTTGGTGGATAATTCTTGACACAGATGGGAAACCGTTGAGCGTAAAAAACCCAACAGCATTGCAGTTATTTACATACTCAAACCATTGCGCCTGGCACCTACTACCATACCCCGTTCAAAGGCACTGAAATATCGTGTCTTGACCATTTGCCCTCTGAATGGAACAAATACACAATCTATGTCTCAATTGTCTCGAGGCTTAGTCGACATACAGTACCAGTCAAAAGTTTGGACACACCTACTCATTCAAGGGTTTTTCTTCATTTTTAAAATATTTTCTACCTTGTAGAATAATAGTGAAGACATCAAAACAATGAAATAACACATGTGGAATCATGTAGTAACCAAAAAAGTGTTAAGCAAATCAAAATATATTTTTGATTCGTCAAAGTAGCCACCCTTTGCCTTGATGACAGCTTTGCACACTCTTGGCACTCTCAACCAGCTTCATTAGGAATGCTTTTCCAACAGTCTTGAAGGAGTTCCTACATTATCCTTGTTTCCTGCTTTTCCTTCACTCTGCGGTCCAACTCATCCCAAACCATCTCAATTGGGTTGAGGTCAGGTGATTGTGGAGGCCAGGTCATCTGATGCAGTACTCCATCACTCTCCTTCTTGGTCAACTAGCCCTTACACAACCTGGAGATGTGTTTTGGATCATTGTCCTGTTGAAAAACAAATGATAGTCCCACTAAGTGCAAACCAGATGGGATGGCGTATCGCTGCAGAATGCTGTGGTAGCCATGCTGGTTAAGTGTGTCTTGAATTCTAAATAAATCACTGACAGTATCACCAGCAAAGCCCCATCACACCTCCTCCTCCATGCTCCTGATGTCCATTGCTTGTGTTTCTTGGCCAAAGCAAGTCTCTTCTTCTTATTGGTGTCCTTTAGTAGTGGTTTCTTTGCAGCACTTCGACCATGAAGGCCAGTTCATGCAGTCTCTGAACAGCTGATGTTGAGATGTGTCTGTTACTTGAACTCTGTGAAGCATTTATTTGGGCTGCAATCTGAGGTGCAGTTAACTCTAATGAACTTATCCTCTGCAGCAGAAGTCACTCTGGGTCTTCCTTTCCTGTGGCGGTCCTCATGAGAGGCAGTTTCATCATAGAGCTTGATGGTTTTTGCGACTGCACTTAAAGAAACTTTCAAAGTGCTTGAAATGTTCCGTATTGACTGACCTTCATGTCTTAAAGTAATGATGGACTGTTGTTTCTCTTTACTTATTTGAGCTGTTCTTGCCATAATATGGACGTGGTCTTTTATCAAATAGGGCTATCTTCTGTATACCCCCTCCATATGTGTTGTTTCATAGTTTTGATGTCTTCACTATTATTCTACAATGTAGTAGGTGTCTCCAAACTTTTGACTGTTACTGTATGTCCAGTTGTATTTTGAAGTCGTGTAAGTCGGAAGGCGATGTTGCAGTTCGTCCATTAGAGGCCTGTAGAGTGCATGTTACCGTGTTGTAACAGAGCTGTTGGCTAGGGTGCTGTTCAGTGGTATAGCAAAGCGTAAATGCACATTGTTGTTTACTCACCTTTTTTATTTTGCCTGACCATTAACCTACATATCGCAGAAAAATACTTTGAAAATAAGGGATCATTACTTTATTCACCACGAACGGCAATTAGCTTTTACCAAGCTATTTATTTTATCACTGGTGCTGTTGTACGGTTGATGGTGGGTGTAAGTTGTGGCTTACGGCACTCAACTTCCTTGGTTTACTTTTTGTTTTACTTTATGGTCTCGTTCTTAACCCAAACCCATCGCCTTTAGCTTAGCCACACAGGGGTTGCCTAACCCATGGAGGTTCTTACATTTTTTTACAAACACATCTCAAATTTCAACCTTGCAATTTGATATACCAGCAAGTGTTTTTGAGAACATGTTGCCACACAATATTGACCCTCCACACACTCCATAATAATAGCCTTGTGCTGTGTTTGTACAAGGAACTGGGCGTTTTCACATCACAGTCAAATGTACCAGAATTGGGCCTAACATCCTAACCATATGCCGTAACTATCCCATAACCATAACTATCCTCCACTTCTACCATTCTACAAGTGTTCATAACAGTAACGGCAACTCCTAGATTTCCTGTATGGGAATTTCCATTCATTCTGTGCACAAATACGGCTGTGCAGGTGTAATCTTAGTTCCATTTGTTAGCGCATTATGCTCATTACATCCAATTCTATTGGCGGTTAAACCCTAGGGCGGCTGACACGAACCTTTTCAACTAGCTGGCTTGAGGGTGTCATGAGATGTCAGAGGTTTCCTATCTAAAATCCTTTACATGCAGCATCAGCCCTCTTTCAAAGGCCTCTGAAAAGATAAGCGTGTCCTGCCGCGATGACTCAAGAATACCAATTCCCTCTTTAGTTTAAGGAGGAGATGAAAAGGAGAGATAGCATAGAAATGCATGGATGGTGATGGAAAGAGGGGAGGAGAGAGGTGGTGTCTGTAAGAGGAAGAGACAGAGATAGAAAGAGGAGGAGAATGGAAGAGTGAGATACAGATGCAGAGAGCAAGAGAGGGAGATAGCAAGGGATAGAAAGAGGTAGAGAGATATTCAGATACTGAGAGAAACAGACAGAGTGATGAAGAGGGAGAGAGACAGCGCAAGACAGAGATATACAGATATCAAGGGAGAGAGGGGAGGGGAGAAGTTACAGGGAGGAGTACAGAGTCATTTGGCCCGAGGCAGAAATATCAGTCAATCGCTCAGAACTTTGTCCTAGGCACAGTTATCCTTGCAGCAGATTTCCTACATTTCCTCTTGAATTTTTTCGCCCTCCTGTGATGAATATTACATTCAGACTGTGAATAATGAAACCTATCTCACATAAATTAAAGAGACAGTCTGAATTCCCCCTGGTTCAATCACTTTGAGAGAGAGAGAGAGAGAGAGAGAGGGGTGCAAAAGAGAGAGCGAGTGTATAAAGAGGTGAGCGCGCTGCAGGAGAAAAGTAGACCTGTTTAATTTAAATCAAGTGTCACCGTGTAATCATTTTGGTCACGGTTGCGAACAAGCTGCGAAAATGGGGACAAATTGACATGCTGGACGGAGTTGACGCTGCCGTTTCGGCGTACTAGTTCTTGGCTGTTTCGTACATCTAAATGTTTAGTGGCGGCGGTTGGACGGCGCGATGGACACAAGAATTCGGCTCAGGGGTTATGTATGGGCCCAGAAGTGTCAAAGTGTTGGTGTTTGTAGGCTTTTCTTCCATAAAGAACTACAGTTCCTATGTTAATGGTTTATGGTTGACTGTGAAGATTAACTTTCCCTCCCACTGTTTACCTCCGGGTGACATAATCAGTGGAATCTGGCAACTAAGTGATTAGAAGATCTAGACGATTAGAAGATCAAGGAGGTCTTTCTTCTTCATGATGATAACAGTGCATGATGAATTAGGCTATGTACGATTTCAAACAAGGATATATGCTTTTCTGTGAATGGTAGTGGCAGGATTGCTGCTGGTTGAGAACAGATAAAGGACCGTTCAGAACAGAACTATGGATGGGTTCCTGATTCAGTGTTCCAGTCTTCATATAAAAAAATATGTATATTTCTGCGCATGTGCCCACACCGTTGCCTACTTATTTGCTGTGCTGAGTGCTCCGCTGCCATGCTTCAGTAAGCATAAGCGCAATTTCATGTTCTTTTTTTCAGGAGGGGAATAGGCTATATGCAGCTATTTATGTTTTACCCAAAATACATTATTGACATGTTCATTCAAACGTAGGTCTCTATTGCAAACATAAGCACGACACAAACAGGCAGTCTAGCAATATCACGTTCTTCTTAGCTGCTGAGTTAGGCATGCAGCTATTTACTCTCGCCACAATATCCGCATATGTGGCATAACTATGGTACAGGGCGATGCAAAACCTACTCACCCATTGTCGGACTCTTTCAACCATCCGGATACACGCCCGTCTGCGAAGAATGTTCGGCTGCCCAGCAGTGGAAAGCAGCAAGACACAGACACACAGTGCAATTAGTGATTGAATGTTATTTTTCCCATCATCATTGCAAACATTAGCTAAGCTGCACAGGAGGCAGAGAGGCAGTGTTAGTGTTATTTTTTCAGGAACTACGATATGGCAGCAACTATAAAGGTTAGCCTACATCACACAAAACGCTGATAGTTTTTTCTCTAAAGTGCAGGGACTGCTTCAGACAGACAAGGTTGTAGCATTCATAATATATGTTTTGGAATGTTCGTTCAAATCACTGGAGGGTTTTTATTTCAGCTTTTCATAAATATGAGGCAAAGACATACATCATCATGGTTCAGAAGAGGGTGAGTAGAGAGCGAAAGGAGATGGGAGGGGGGAGTGTGAGTTTGTGCATAAAATAACACATGCACAGAATGTGATCCTGATCCTTAGCTTTAAGAACGAGGTTTCCGGAGGGTAGTGGGCAAAAACTATGTATCCATAGCCACATCCTTTTTTAATATTAATCCTCGTTGGTGCTGCAATTTAAATTGCCATTTTTATTTTCTACAATGTTATAGAGGGCCTTGGAATCATTTGAGAATATAAGGATAGATACTGTAGTTTCTTGGTTGAGTTGGGAGTGGCTGACTGCTTACTCTGCAGTGTGCATCAGCTGGTGATAAGGGGCATGTAACGGCCGCCGTTAAAATGAGACCAAGGTGCAGCGGAGGATGTGTGTTCATCTTAGAAATTTAATAGAAAAAAGAGAACACTACAAAAATAAACCAAAGACGACAGCAAAACAGTCCTGTCAGGAAAAACTCTCAACAGAAAACAATCACCCACAAACCCCAAAGGAAAAACAGGCTGCCTATGTATGACCCCCAATCAGCACCAATGAACTACAGCTGTTCCTGATTGGGAGCCACACACGGCCAACCAAAGAAACAAACCAACATAGAAAAATAAACATAGAACGCCCACCCATGTAACACTCTGGCCTAACCAAAATAGAGAACAAAAACCCCTCTCTATGGCCAGGGCGTTACAGTACCCCCCACAAAGGTGCGGACTCCGGCCGCAAAACCTGACCCTGAAGGGGAGGGTCTGGGTGGGCCATCCTACAGCGGCGGCTCTGGTGCGGGACGTGGACCCCGCTCCCCCCTTGGCTTAGCCCACTTAGGTGGCGCCCCTAGCTGCGCCGGAGGACTGGCGGGCGACCTTGGCTGTGCCCGGATGGCGGGCGACCCTGGCTGCGCCCGGATGGCGGGCGACCCTGGCTGCGCCCGGCTGGCGGGCGTCCCTGGCTGCGCCCTCTGGCTGCGCCCTGCTGGCGGGCGACTCTGGCTGCTCCCTGCTGGTGGGCGGCTCCGGACAGGTGGGCGGCTCTGGCAGCTCCGGACAGGCGGGCGGCTCTGGCGGCTCTGGACAGGCGGGTGGCTCTGGCGGCTCCGGACAGGCGGGCGGCTCTGGCGGCTCCGGACAGGGCTGGCCTATAGCGCACCGGGCTATGAACGCGCAATGGAGACACCGGGCGCTTCACAGCATAACACGGTGCCTGACCAGTACCACGCTGCATCCGGTAAGCACGGGGAGTTGGCTCAGGTCTCCAACCTGACTCTGCCACACTTCCCGTGTGCCCCCCCCCCAAAATGTTAACTATTTAACTAGCTAACGAACTAAACACTATCTGTGAACTAATTTTTTCCCTCTACAGTATGTGGTTAATTTTCATATTGAGAGTATTATGTGAAAATGAGGCATTGCCTGTTAAACAAGTGGATTCAGGGATCAAGTGTAGCTGGAGCTGAGCCTGGCTTAAACTCGATGCCACTATAGAGTTGAAAGGAACACACTTTCCCTCTTTCTCACTTTTGCTGGCACATTGTAGAACAGATGTCCACAGGCAGAAAGTTTACAATGTAATAATGTTCAGTGTAGCCCAAAGATATTGTTTTTGCTGTGTTGAACTTGACAGTAACGTGTGTGTGTGTGTGTGTGTGTGTGTGTGTGTGTGTGTGTGTGTGTGTGTGTGTGTGTGTGTGTGTGTGTGTGTGTGTGTGTGTGTGTGTGTGTGTGAGAGTGAGTGAGGGGGATTATACTTTTTTTTTACTCAGTGAACGTTATTTTTGCACACATGTAGCCTTGTGCACTTGATCGATGTCTATAGTGGCTACTATAATAGAGCAAAAATATTATTTGTTGTTTAATGAGTTAAAACCTTTCCCCCTAGCAGGGATTTTTTGTTTCAGTGCAAAAAAAAATAAGTGTCACTTTTTGGGCCCTCAGCAGTTTGTATCCCTGAGAGAAGAATGGGAGAAACTCCCCAAATACAGGTGTGCCAAGCTTGTAGCGTCATACTCAAGAAGACTCGAGGCTGTAATCACTGCCAAAGGTGCTTCAACAAAGGACTGAGTAAAGGGTCTGAATAATTATTTAAATGGGATATTTAAGTTTGATTTTTTTTATACATTTGCCTGTTTTTGTACAAAACCTGTTTTTGCTTTGTCGTTATGGGGGATTGTGTGGAGATTGATGAGGGGAAAAAAACAATTTAATCAATTTTATAATAAGGCTGTAATGTAACAAAATGTGGAAAAAGCCAAGGCATCTGAATACTTTTTGAATGCACTTTATACCTAGTTATCGCTTGATATCTCTTGTTCTTTCTCTCTCTCTCCAGTGGAGTGACACAGACAGAAACTAGCGTCTCACTCTGGGATCGGAGCGAGGAGGAATTTTTTAAACAAGCAAACGGCAGTCGGTGGATCCAATCCGTTCCTCCCCATCTGGTGATCTTGTTTTCCGCCGCCCCCGCCACATTGTATACTCGCTGCCACAGCCACAATCGTCTCCTAGCCACTCGCAGACAGATAACACACAACTAGCTGGGCGGCACTCAGTCTCACCTTTTATAACAGACACACACACACACACCAACCCAGATGCATACACACACATAAAGTGTTTATCTGTAAAAAATTATTATGAAGAACAGCATCACTCCCAGACAGTTTATGAAATATCACAAACTATGAAATATCACATATGGAATCATGTAGTAACCACACTCTTAGCATTCTCTCAACCAGCTTCACCTGGAATGCTTTTCTAACAGTCTTGAAGGAGTTCCCACATATGCTGAGCACTCGTTGACTGCTTTTCCTTCACTCTGCGGTCCAACTCATCCCAAACCATCTCAATTGGGTTGAGGTCGGGTGATTGTGGAGGCCAGGTCGTCTGATGCAATACTCCATCACTCTCCTTGGTCAAATAGCCCGTACACAGCCTAGAGGTGTGTTTTGAGTCATTGTACTGTTGAAAAACAAATAATAGTCCCACTAAGCGCAAACCAGGTGGGATGGCGTATCACTGCAGAATGCTGTGGTAGCCATGCTGGTTAAGTATGCCTTGAATTCTAAATAAATCACTGACAGTGTCACCAGCAAAGCACCCCCACAACTTTACACCTCCATGCTTCATGGTGGGAACCACACATGCGGACATCATCCGTTCACCTACTCTGCGTCACTCAAAGACACGGCGGTTGAAACCAAACACCTCAAATATGGACTCATCAGACCAATGACAGATTTCCTCCGGTCTAATGTCCATTGCTCGTGTTTCTTGGCCCAAGCAAGTCTCTTCTTATTATTGGTGTCCTTTAGTAGTGGTTTCATTGCAGCAATTTGACCATGAAGGCCTGATTCACACAGTCTCTCTGAACAGTTGATGTTGAGTTGTGTCTGTTACTTAAACTCTGTGAAGCATTTATTTGGGCTGCAATCTGAGGTGCAGTTAATTACTTATTTCTGAGGCTGGTGACTGAAATGAACTTATCCTCTTTAGCAGAGGTAACTCTGCAAAAGTTTCCATATTGACTGACCTTGATGTCTTAAAGTAATGAGGGACTATTGTTTCTCTTTGCTTATTTGAGCTGTTCTTGCCATAATATGGACTTGGTCTTTTACCAAATAGGGCAATCTTCTGTATACCACACCTATCTTGTCACAACACAACTGATTGGCTCAAATGCATTAAGAAGGAAAGAAACTCCACAAACTTTTAACAAGGCACACCTGTTCATTGAAATGCATTCCAGGTGACTACCTCATGAAGCTGATTGAAAGAATGCCAAGAGTGTACAAAGCTGACCTCATGGCAAAGGGAGGCTACTTTGAAGAATCTCAAAGATAACATACATTTTGTTTTGTTTAACACTTTTTTGCTTACTACCAGATCCCATATGTGTTATTTCATAGTTTTGATGTCTTTACTATTATTCTACAATGCAGAAAATAATAAAAAGCAAATGTTACTTCATAATGTTTATATCTACAGTACCAGTCAAAAGTTTGGACACACCTACTCATTCAAAACCCTTGAATGAGTAGGTGTGTCCAAACTTTTGACTGGTACTGAAGATATAAACATTATGAAGTACCATATGCTTTTTAAGTATTACAATGTGTGTGTGTTTTCTTGTGTGAAAGAAATGTTCAGTACTTAGACATCCCTCTTCTACTGTAATATAAGGTGTGTGATACCTTCAGCTGAATCAGGTAGGCCCATGTGCTGTCTGAGCTCCCTATCACAGCATGACAAAGATGTTAG
Organism: Salmo trutta; assembly: GCF_901001165.1. Classification (NCBI taxonomy): domain Eukaryota; kingdom Metazoa; phylum Chordata; class Actinopteri; order Salmoniformes; family Salmonidae; genus Salmo; species Salmo trutta. Next base: position 21,769,612 of record NC_042971.1, read on the forward strand.
TTGACAGTAATTGCTGTTAAGGTTGTTCTACAATTCCCCCTGTAGCCTCCACACAATATGATCACAGCTGATTCTGTCGGCTACAACAAACCATCAATCCACCAAACTATTTTGTGTTCTCTATTTTGTATTTTCTGACACTGCATCAACACCGAAAAGGGCTGACAAAATTGAACAACTAATTTTGGCGGCTTAAACGGAGGGTGGTTTTAAAACAGCCACCGTAGAATGAGATGTTTTAATGGCCCTTTGTTTCTTAATTACAGATTGTAATTGAATATAATGTGATATCTCCTCTGTTGCCTTTAGCAGCGTGCCCTCGCTACAATAGAGTAATCCTTACACCCACCAGCTCATTCAGGGCTCCTGACAGTGAGCAGTGGTTCTCAGCCAACCGGCGTATGGAGAATCGTTTGGCTTTGGCTGGGGAAAAGAGGTGGTCATGCTTTTGGAATCCCAACAAGCTTCCATGGCTGAAACACACTCCGCACACAAACACATGACTATACACACGCACACAGATGTATACATACACACACTCATGACTATACACACGCAAGAATGCGCACACACACACACACACACACACACACACATACACTCAAATGGATAGAGAAATGCCAGCCAAGTCACCACCCACTGGGCACACCACATCATTTCAACGTGGAAATGGGGGTAGTATTTGGTTGCAAGGTTGATCAATGAAATTTCAACCTTTATTCACCCATTCAAAAAGACTTCCAGAAGTTTGTTGAATTCCCAATGTGTTATCACTATGCTTTCAACCATCTAAAAGCACAAATTCCAACAGAAAAACAATGTCAGATTTTTGGTTTAGTTGACATCTAAATGTGTTATCACTGCACTTTCAACCATTTAAAAGACCAACAAAGTTGAAATGGGAATACAAGGTCAGATAATTTACTGTACAAAAGTCATATTGAATTGTGTTTGGTTGACAACACAAACAAATATCACCATTTAATGGATATCTAATGCTTGGATAGTTTCATCTGAGCCACTGGCTTAATCCTATTTTTTTTTTACCTTTTTGTTATTTAGTTGGAGATGTGAATCCAACATATAATTTGTTAACTTCTTGACAAAGTCAGCAGCTGACATGGTCTTGGAAGCCAAACAAGAGAATATGCCTCAGGTTTGCCGTAACTGAAATGAGCACTACTGACTTTCCGGTCCCAGTTTATATGAAGTGAAGCTTATAAAGGCTTCATAAAGCATTCATAAAGTCTTTATATGCACTGCATAAATGTGTCAAATCATCTATAACCATATGTTGTGCTCTATGAAGGGTTCATAAATGTGGCATAACTGTGTGACATAATGTACTATGTCAAATATGACAAACCTGTGGTTTATAGAGGGTGACATAAGCACCGCTTAATTAAGGCTTAGTAAATCATATTAAATTAAGGCTTAACAAAGCATCTATAACCTTGGCATGCATGCTGGTAGAGCATTGCAACACCAGGATAGTGGGTTTGATTCCTGGAACCACCCATACGTACAAAATGTATGTGTAAACGTATTGCTTCTGTCCCTCTCCTTGCCCCAACTTAAGTGAAGATTGAAAACGCTACTAGCGCACACTGTTAACTAGCTAGCCATTTCACACCGGTTACATATGCAAGTAAGTAGTTTTGGACTAAAAATCTCCAGTGTAAAGCCCAAAAGGTACCATTATGTCAGATCGTGAAATGCACATTCAAATTCATTTTTACAGGGCCAAATGTTTATATGGCCTGCAATCAGCATGGACCAGATTGACACGCTCTCCCTACTATTTATAGTTTCTGCAGTGAGGATTCACCCTCTTTAGATAATTATTTTTCTAACTTATCTGCAGAAAAACATTGTTTGAGCTTAAAAAGCAGTAGTAGCAGTATGCAAATCAGGGAGCCAAATGAACAGCTCTTTCACCAATGCGATTTGGTTCCCGACGTTCGCGAATGACCCATCACTAGTCAGCAGTGTTTCTGTAGCGCACATGTGATGGAGTTCGCAAATCAAATGCCCACTTGTAGTTCCACTGGACAGCAAAAAAATAGCAAGTTAACCTTTATTTATGTGTTTAGCTAGATTACATGGCTACCTCAATCGTTATTACTATGATTATTATTATTTGACCATGCTGGTCATTTACGAACATTTTAACATCTTGACCATGTTCTGTTATAATATCCACCCGGCACAGCCAGAAGAGGACTGGCCACCCCTCATAGCCTGGTTCCTCTCTAGGTTTCTTCCTAGGTTTTTGGCCTTTCTCAGGAGTTTTTCCTAGGGAGTTTTTCCCAGCCACCGTGCTTCTTTCACATGCATTGCTTGCTGTTTGGGGTTTTAGGCTGGGTTTCTGTACAGCACTTTGAGATTTCAGCTGATGTACGAAGGGCTATATAAATAAATTTGATTTGATTTGATATTTCAAATAATGTCAGTGATTTCATACCACCTGCTAGCTATACCAATACGAAATTTAGCTAGCTACAGTTGAAGTCGTAAGTTTACATACACCTTAGTCAAATAATTTAAACTCAGTTTTTCACAATTCCTGACATTTAATCCTAGTAAAAAATCCCTGTTTTAGGTCAGTTAGGATCACCACTTTATTTTAAGAATGTGAAATGTCAGAATATTAGTAGAGAGAATTATTTATTTCAGCTTTTATTTCTTTCATCACATTCCCAGTGGGTCAGAAGTTTACATACACTCAATTAGTATTTGGTAGCATTGCCTTTAAATTGTTTCAGGTAGCCTTCCACACGCTTCCCACAATAAATTGGGTGAATTTTGGCCCATTCCTCCTGACAGAGCTGGTGTAACGGAGTCAGGTTTGTAGGCCTCCTTGCTCGCACATGCCTTTTCAGTTCTGCCTACACATTTCCGATGGGATTGAGGTCAGGGCTTTGTGATGGCCACTCCAATACCTTGACTTTGTTGTCCTTAAGCCATTTTGCCACAACTTTGGAAGTATGCTTGGGGTCATTGTCCATTTGGAAGACCCTTTTGTGACCAAACTTCCTGACTGATGTCTTGAAATGTTGCTTCAATATATCCACATACTTTTCCTTGCTAATGATGCCATCTATTTTGTGAAGTGCATCAGTCCCTCCTGTCGCAAAGAACCCCCACAACATGATGCTGCCACCCCCGTGCTTCACGGTTGGGATGGTGTTCTTCGGCTTGCAAACCTCCCCCTTTATCCTCCAAACATAATGATGGTCATTATGGCCAAACAGTTCTATTTGTGTTTCATCAGACCAGAGGACATTTCTCCAAAAAGTGCGAGCTTTGTCCCCATGTGCAGTTGCAAACCGTAGTCTAGCTTTTTTATGGCGGTTTTGGAGCAGTGGCTTCTTCCTTGCTGAGTGGCCTTTCAGGTTATGTCGATATAGGACTCGTTTTACTGTGGATATAGATACTTTTGTACCTGTTTCCTCCAGCATCTTCACAAGGTCCTTTGCTGTTGTTCTGGGATTGATTTGCACTGTTTGCACAAAAGTACGTTCATCTCTAGGAGACAGAACGTGTCTCCTTCCTGAGTGGTATGATAGCTGCGTGGTCCCATGGTGTTTATACTTGCGTACTATTGTTTGTACAGATGTACGTGGTACCTTCAGGTGTTTGGAAATTGCTCCCAAGGATGAACCAGACTTGTGGAGGTCCACCATTTTTGGCTGATTCTTTTAGATTTTCCCATGTCATGCAAAGAGGCACTGAGTTTGAAGGTAGGCCTTGAAATACATCCACAGGTACACCTCCAATTGACTCAAATGATGTCAATTAGCCTATCAGAAGCCATGACATCATTTTCTGGAATTTTCCAAGCTGTTTAAAGGCACAGTCAACTTAATATATGTAAACTTCTGACCCACTGGAATTGTGATACAGTGAATTATAAGTGAAATAATCTGTCTGTAAACAATTGTTGGAAAAACTACTTGTGTTATGCACAAAGTAGATGTCCTAACCAACATGCCAAAACTATAGTTAGTCATCAAGAAATTTGTGGAGGGGTTGAAAAACGAGTTTTAATAACTCCAAGCTAAGTGTATGTAAACTTCCGACTTCAACTGTATCTAGCTCAGCTAAATAAGAATCCCCCTAGATACTTTACTACAATATATCTCATAGCCACGTCATGAGATTTGTAAATGAAATATGACTAGGTTGTCTCAAGCTATAGCTAATAATCTTTTATTTTTTTATTACAGACACTGTTTGTGCAGGACAACAGAGTGTAAATCAGGTCCTGATTAAGATACCGTTATATTGAAGGGGATTCTAGCTCAGAAACCAATTAGCTAGCTTGGTCTAGGCCTAATTGTTTTGTATTGCTTTGCATGGGTTGTTATTGCATTGGTTCTTATGTTATATTGCCTTGACTCTTATCGCTGTTTAATAAGCCTTCTAGGTAGCAGTGGCATATATTCATGGATGCCAAAGGAAGCCAGACTTCCCCCAAAAATGGCCCAAGAAAAATATATAAAATGATTTATCTTTCATCTCTCTGTGTTTTCATAATTTTTCTTCAATTCGCAAAACGCTGAATGTATCTCACTGGATAAAGCTTCCGAACGAGCGAAGCAGCGCCCCGCTGTCTCTGTATTTGTAGTCCATCTATCTGATGCGGTCTGGACATAAAGAGTATGAAATTGTTGCCGCCCGTAGCATTGAATGCAAGGGAAGCCAGTGAGCATTTGGCCTCTCTTGATAAAAAAAGTATAAAATAATAGGCAATCAGCGTTGAGCTGAACTGAATGAGCTCAACTGTGAATGGTTCTGGCGCACCAAAAAAAAGTGTCAGGGAAGCCAATTTGGATTTGGCTTCACTGCTATCACAGAGAAATACGTAATCGATAGAAACAACTTGAATTGTTGCATCTTGTTGTGTTGTTGTCCTAGCTAAAATTGGCCCTTTCACAAATTAGCAATGGATGGAGATAGGTATTTGGCCTTGTGGTTTTACATATTTCTCCATACTGGTCAATGATTCTAATGGTAATGCTGATCCAACCATAAAATACATTGTGCCCCTGGGGAATGAGAGGATGGAAGTTCAATATGTAGCTAGATGTCGAAGGCTAATGTTAACTAGCTGACAATGCCCATGAAAGAAAGTTTGGGTGAATTTTGGCCCATTCCTCCTGACAGGGCTGGTGTAACTGAGTCAGGTTTGTAGGCCTCCCTGCTCGCACACGCCTTTTCAGTTCTGCCCACAAATTTTCTATAGGATTGAGGTCAGGGCTTTGTGATGGCAACTCCAATACCTTGACTTTGTTGTCCTTAAGCCATTTTGCAACAACTTTGGAAGTATGCTTGGGGTCATTGTCCATTTGGAAGACCCATTTGCAACAAAGCTTTAACTTCCTGACTGATGTCTTGCGATGTTGCTTCAATATATCCACATAATTTTCCATCCTCCTGATGCCATCTACTTTGTGAAGTGCACCAGTCCCTCCTGAAGCAAAGCACCCCCACAACATGATTCTGCCACCCCCGTGCTTCACGGTTGGGATGGTGTTCTTCTGTCTTGCAAGCCTCCCCCTTTTTCCTTCAAACATAACAATGCAATACATTCACAGGCACACCTCCAACTGCCTCAAATGATGTCAATTAGCCTATCAGAAGCTTCTAAAGCCATGACATCATTTTCTGGAATTTTCCAAGCTGTTTAAAGGCACAGCCAACTTAGTGTATGTAAACCTCTGACCCACTGGAATTGTGATACAGTGCATTTAAGTGTAAACAATTGTTGGAAAAATGACTTTTGTCATGCCCAAAGTAGATGTCCTATCCGACTTGCCAAAATTATAGTTTGTTAACAAGAAATTTGTGGAGTGGTTGAAAAACGAGTTTTAATGACTCCAACCCAAGTGTATGTAAACTTCTGACTTCAACTGTATATCATGGTCGCAAAGCATATGAACTAACAGGTTATAGAGCAAACAACGCATTTATCACAACACATAGGTTGTAATAGGGCTTTTTTTCTAGCTTGATTTTACCCACACACTGCTACTGCTAGGTAGATAGCCAAGGAAACCCCAATGCTCAACTTCAACTTCATTTTTGACGGTTCAATTCCAAGAGTGTGCAAAACACCAGTCTTAACATCACCAGTAAAGAGGCGACTCCGGAATGCTGGCCTTCTAGGCAGAGTTCCTCTGTCCAGTGTCTGTGTTCTTTTGCCCATCTTAATCTTTTCTTTTTATTGGCCAGTCTGAGATATGGCTTTTTCTTTGCAACTCTGCCTAGGAGGCCAGCATCCCGGAGTCGCCTCTTCACTGTTGACGTTGAGACTGGTGTTTTGCGGGTATTATTTAATGAAGCTGCCAGTTGAGGACTTGTGAGGCGTCTGTTTCTCAAACTCTAATGTACTTTAATGTACTTGTCCTCTTGCTCAGTTGTGCACCGGGCCTCCCACTCCTCTTTCTATTCTGATTAGAGCCAGTTTGCGCTGTTCTGTGAAAGTTGTAGTACACAGCGTTGTATGAGATCTTCAGTTTCTTGGCAATTTCTTGCATGGAATAGCCTTAATTTCTCAGAACAATAATAGACTGAAGAGTTTCAGAAGAAAGTCTTTGTTTCTAGCCATTTTGAGCCTGTAATTGAACCCACAAATGCTGATGCTCCAGATACACAACTAGTCTAAAGAAGGACAGTTTTATTGCTTCTTTAATTACCACAACAGTTTTCAGCTGTGCTAACATAATTGCAAAAGGGTTTTCTAATGATCAATTTGTCCCATCCTGACCATAGAGAGCTTGTATTTTTCTATGGTAGAGTAGGTCAGGGCTTGACTGGGGGGTTTGGTCTATTTTATTTATTTCTATGTTGATTCTAGGTTCTTTTTTCTATCTTGGGGTTTTTGTCTAGTTTAAATTTTCTATGTTGTGTTCTAGGTTCTTTTTTCTAGGTTGGGGTTTGCGTATGATTCCCAATTAGAGGCAGCGGGTCATCGTTGTCTCTAATTGGGGATCATATTTAAGTTGTTGTTTTTCCCACTAGTGTTTGTGGGAGATTATTTTGAGTTAGTGTATGTTGCACCTCTTCGTCACGGTTTGTTGTTTTTGTTTATTAGTTTATTGTATGTCTTGCATAGTTTCACAGTTAAATAAAGATACACACGCGCTTTGGTCTCATTCATATGACGCCCGTGACACAATTAGCCTTTTAAAATGATAAACTTGGATTAGCTAACACAACGTGCCATTGGAACACAGGAGTGATGGTTGCTGATAATGGGCCTCTGTACGCCTATGTTAATATTCCATAAAAAATCAGCCGTTTCCAGCTACAGTAGTCATTGACAACATTAACAATGTCTACACTGTATTTCTGATCAATTTGATGTTATTTTAATGGACAAAAATGTTATTTTCTTTCAAAAACAAGGACATTTCTAAGTGACCCCAAATGCTTGAACGTTGATACTCCAAAAAATATATGGGGGATTGGAAATGATGCACACAATTACATTGATGGAAGCTACAAGCTATCTGCAATATTAAAGCTGATCTACTTCCTAAAAAAATGTATGATGATAAATCAAATACATTTGTCTCACGAATATGCATGTGTTATGAATGACCAAAGGAGTCGGATTTTATAGTAAGTACAGCATCATATGATATAAGGCATTGATGTATGTGTTATGAATGACCAAAGGTGTCTGACTTTAAAGTACATGGTCACGTGATCTAAAGTTTTTATGGATGTGTTCTGAATGACCGAAGGTGTCTCACTTAAAAGTATTACAGGACACAATAAATAGCTTATAAATGTTCTGCCTATTTTTGAAGGTTCCCATGATCCACAGGTTACTGTAGGGTGTGAAAGTTATTTAGATGGGTCGATGGACCGGCAAAGCTTGCGTTTGTGCATGCGTCAGAGCCAAGATTATTTGGAGTAGTCCTACCTGAGACTACCTAGTCACCAGGTATTCCTCTTCTGTCTCTATGCTGGAGACCAGCACTTGATTACAACTTGTTCGTCACGCCCTGATCTGTTTCACCTGTCCTTGTGCTTGTCTCCACCCCCCTCTAGGTGTCGCCCATCTTCTCCATTATCCCCTGTGTATTTATACCTGTGTTTTCTGTCTGTCTGTTGCCAGTTTGTTCAAGCCAACCAGCGTTTTGTCTCAGCTCCTGTTTTTTCCTACTCTCTCTTTTCTCATCCTGGTTCTGTTTTTTGACAGTTGCCTGTCCTGACCCTGTACCCGCCCGCCTGACCACTGCCTGTCTCTGACCCTGAGCCTGCCTACCATCCTGTACCTTTGCTCCACCTTTGGATTACCTACCTCTGCCTGACCTGAGCCTGCCTGCCGTGCTGTACCTTGGCCTCTTCTCTGGATTATCTACCCCTGCCTGCCTTGACCTGCCCCTGTGGTTATAATATACATTGTTACTTCACACAGTCCGCACTTGTGTCTTACCTTGATTCCTGATATTGTTACAATGGCGCCAAAGTTTTGAGGCTGATTGTTAGCGGGGGATAGGGCGAATGTGTCAAAGACCTGACTGGGTCCAGCACCGCACGGTATGGCTCGTTATATTCTGTGTGTTTTGTGTACTGAGGAACATGTAACTTGGTTCCAGAGGAAAGCCACTTTCAATTTCCTTATGTTGGGGGCTTTCATCAAGGTAAGTGGTGTAATGTGACTAACATAACTTCTCTTTAGAGCGTGCGTCATCCTGCAGCACAACACATCAGCCTTTATAAAGCACATGTTTATGTCATATTCGACATAGTGGGTTATGAATCCTTTATAAAGCACGATGTAACAATTGCTTAACACTATGGGCTACATTTTTTTGTAAGTATTTTTATTTACAAAATACAAGCCGGCATTCTGTTCCTAAATTATTCAGTTGTGTGGTTTTCATTTCTCCTTACTGCTCCAGTAGCAAACCTAACTGGTCCAATAGAGTTTAAGCTTAAACATATTAAGCTTAAACTCTATTGGACCAGTTAGGTTTGCTACTGGAGCAGTAAGGAGAAATGAAAACCACACAACTGAATAATTTAGGAACAGAATGCCGGCTTGTATTTTGTAAATAAAAATACTTACAAAAAAATGAATCATCTTGAGTATATATTGATATGTGAAATTTGTACAGTGAGCTCAATATGAATGAAATACATCAATAGTACAATAGAGATATCGGCCATATATCCTGCCTATAGTTTACTAGAGAGTACCCAACTCTATCTTATTCTGAGGGTCTCTCAAAGTTCAATAGCAATACAATAAACATGAATCCACAGAAAACACAAACCAATTCACAAATACTGACATAAACCACTGTGAGATGGAATCAAATGTGAGTGACTGTGCCTGTCAATAAGTGTAGCATGTGCTTATAACAATCCTACTGCAATGTATGATGCAATGATGTCTTGCAAGAAAAAACCGACCACACTGTAGCATGGCAGTGCAAATTCAGTGTCCTCCAAGGAAAATAACTCTCCGCATGCAAATCTTCTTATCGATGTCCTGGGTTCGGGCGGCTCGCCATCCTTGGTGGAATTGAATCCATACTCAAAAAAACCTGACCAAATCCTGGCGTCAATCTTTCCCTCAATCCCTTCACAGCATGTTCGTATAGATAAGTGAGTGTTAATATCCAGTTCTCTCTTTTTAGTTCAGTTTTATACAACTTCTCAATAATTTGAAACTTAGTTTATCTTCCATGGAATGGCAGTAGCTCTTCTAGCTTTTTTTTTCAGTATGTTGGCGCCAACTGGTGTATAACGTGAGGTTAGGGGTGGGACTAAGAGAATATTGAGTTTTGATTGGCTCAAAATAAACTCATCATGCAGCTTCTGACAGCTGATTTGTGATAGCTGTCAACTTAAACACATCAATAGCAATATAGTATAACATGATTGGTTACTGGAATCTCATTAGTAACGATAAGTATTCAACATTAGTTGACCTGCGTTACAATGACATACAGCTATAGATGATTTGTGACACATTTATGTAGTGCTTATGAAGGCTTTATGAAGCATTTTATAAGCGGCACTTTTTTAAAGCTGGACCGACTTTTCTATATCGTAGCACTCGAAACGACCATAAACCGATCCTTGATTTCAAACGCTTTTGAAAAGATTATGGTTTATCATGAATGATTTGTGAATAAGGATGAGTGAGAAAGTTACAGATGAACAAAGGTCATGGCCCCAAAACATGCTAACTTATAAACAACTACACCAGGAGAGGTTAGCGTTTTGGGGGGATGATATTTATGCCTCTAACTTTCTCAATCATCATTATTCACGATTCATTCATGAACTTTATTATACAAATTGTCCTGCAGTCAGAATCCTCGGGCTTCTTCCCAGAATCTGTGTTTTTTTCCTGCCTAATTGCCTAACTTCAATATTTTTCCCCATCCGTTACTGTAATGCCTGCACAAACACTATCAAGAAGAAGCCTATAACTTATGCAGTGTGCAAAGCAGGGATGGGGCCCAAATTCCCTATATACAGTGCATTCGGAACGTATTCAGACCCCTTGACATTTTCAAAAAAGTGTAAAGTTACAGACTTATTCTAAAATAAATTTAATCATTTTTTCCCTTCATCAATCTACACACAATACCCCATAATGACAAAGCAAAAAACTGTTTTTTAGACATTTTTGCAAAACATTTAAACTGAAATATCACATTTACATAAGTATTCAGACTCTTTACTCAGTACTTTGTTGAAGCATCTTTGGCAGCGATTACAGCCTCAAGTCTTCTTGGGTATGATGCTACAAGCGTGGCAAACCTGTATTTGGGGAGTTTCTCCTATTCTTCTCTGCAGATCCTCTCAAGCTCTGTCAGGTTGGATGGAGAGGTCTTTACAGAGATGTTCAATTGGGTTCAAGTCTGGGCTCTGGCTCGGCCACTCAAGGACATTCAGAGACTTGTCACGAACCCACTCATGCATCGTCTTGGCTGTTTGCTTAGGATTGTTGTCCTGTTGGAAGGTGAACCTTTGCCCCAGTCTGAGGTCCTGAGCGCTCTGGAGCAGGTTTTCATCAAGGATTTCTCTGTACTTTTCGCCATTTATCTTTCCCTCGATCCTGACTAGTCTCCCAATCCCTTCCGCTGAAAAACATCCCCACAGCATGATGCTGCCACCACCATGCTTCACCGTAGGGACAGTGCCAGACGTGACGCTTGGCATTCAGGACAAAGAGTTCAATCATGGTTTCATCAGACCAGAGAATCTTGTTTCTCATGGTCTGAGAGTCCTTTGGGTACCTTTTGGCAAACTCCAAGCGGGCTGTCATGGGCCTTTTACTGAGGAGTGGCTTCCGTCCTGCCACTCTACCATAAAGGCCTGATTGGTGGAGTTCTGCAGAGATAGTTGTCCTTCTGGAAGGTTCTCCCATCTCCACAGAGGAACTCTGGAGCTCTGTCAGAGTGACCATTGAGTTCTTGGTCACCTCCCTGACCAAGGCCCTTCTCCCCCGATTGCTCAGTTTGGTTGGTCGGCCAACACTAGGAAGAGTCTTGGTGGTTCCAAACTTCTTCCATTTAAGAATGATGGAGGCCCCTGTGTTCTTGGGGCCCTTCAATGCTGCAGAAACGTTTTGGTACCCTTCCCCAGATCTGTACCTCGACACAATCCTGTCCCGGACCTCTATGGACAATTCCTTCAACCTCATGGCTTGGTTTTTGCTTTGACATGCACTGTCAACTGTGGGACCTTATATAGACAGGTGTGTGCCTTTCCAAATCATGTCCAATAAATTGAATTTACCACAGGTGGACTCATAGAAACATCTCAAGGATCATCAATGGAAACAGGATGCACCTTAGCTCAATTTCGTGTCTCATAGCAAAGGATCTGAATATTTATGTTTAATACATTTGCTAACATTTCTAAAAACTTGTTTTCGCTTTGTCATTATGGGGTATTGTGTGTAGATTGATGAGGAAAATGTTTTATTTAATCCATTTTAGAATAAGGCTGTAATGTAACAAAATCTGGAAAAAGTGAAGGGGTCTGAATACCTTCTGAATGCACTGTATAATGCATTACTTTTGACCAGAACTCTATGGACCCTGGTCAAATGTAGTGCACTATGTAGGAAATAATCCGCCATAAGAAATACAATCATAATTTTGCGGCATAGAGGGAACTAAAATGAGACCTCTGAAGGACCTCTGACGGATACTTATTTCCCCAGCTGTCAGTTGCACTGTTGCAGACTCTTAAGCCCAAATCAATTCTGAGTAAAGTTAGTCTCTGACCTTGACAGAAGTGGCAATGTTATGATGTAAGCGGTTGAAACCTTGCTGAAATGAAACTGAAATATGGGTATGATTGAAGAGAACATCAAACAATGTAGCTATTATTTTTCTAATCATTTTTGTAGCTAGCTAGCTAAAATCGTGCCTTTCCTAAATTAGCCAGGGATGGAGATAGGGATTTGGACATGATTATAACGGCCAATGATTATAACGGCGATTCTGATCCAACCATAAATTCATACATTGATGTGCCCCTGGCCTGAGAGGATGGAAGTTGAACATGAAGCCAGATGTAGTATGCTAATGTAAACTAGCTGGCCTGGCATTTCATTGCCCGTGAAAGGAAGTTAGGCTAGCAAGCAAGTATTTTAGCCAGGCAGCCTAGGACAACAAAAACTAAAAGCGTTTACATATTTTACATATTTACGTCATTTAGCAGACGCTCTTATCCAGAGCGACTTACAGTAGTGAATGCATACATTTCATACATTTATTTTATTTTTTTTCTGTGCAGGCCCCCCGTGGGAATCGAACCCACAACCCTGGTGTTGCAAACACCATGCTCTACCAACTGAGCTACTGTATGACAGAGTCATTGACTGTTTAGGAAACATGAAAGAGGAGGATGGCATTGGTGTTTCTCTTCAAGTAGTGTATGTCAACATGTTTTTCTACTTGCACGCACACACACAGAAATCAGTACCATGTACAGCCACATCATATTTAGTTTGGATTAGATCGTTTTTGGTGTCTTTTAGTTGTCACTGTATTAGACTAAGCATAGGTGATTAGATGATGTTGAATTGAAGTGGTGCTGGAATAGTGGAGCCTGCTCCTGTTTATTTACGAATTGCGGTAACTCTCCGTTGTTCTAATTCAATAGTTGTTTAGTAGTCCGAAAATGTTGGAAACATTACCTTGCTTGACCATGCTGTAGGCCATGTAACTGTTTGTTACATGCAATATGTTCTTTGGACTTCACCGGACTGATGTTGCTCTCCGGTTTTGTGATGAAAAAAAGGTGTGGTTGAACGTATTCTGCTACTGTGTCTTCTTATTGTCTCAACCTTAGGCCTACGTATCACAGTGGCAAGGCATATGAACTAACAGGTTATAGAGCAAACAACACAATAATCACAACACACAGGTTGTAATATGGCTTTTTTTTTGGATTGGCAGGACAAAGAGGACCAAGAAAGTAAGTACGTTTTAGACCCCTGAACCTAAATCTGCTGGATGTTTGCACACTACCTGAAACCGTATACTTGAGTATAAATCAAATCAAATTTGATTTGTCACATGCGCCGAATACAACAGTTGTAGACCTTACAGTGAAATGCTTACTTACAATCATTTAACCAACAATGCAATTTTAAGAAAAATAAGTGTTAACGAGAGTCTTATCTTTAAAATGGTGTAAAATAGTTGTATGTTTGAAAAATGGAAATTATTGCATTTTTGAGGTTTTTGTATTTCGCGCCACGCTGTTCCACTGGCTGTTGAATAGAGTGGGACGGTCACGTCCCACCTAGCCCATAGAGGTTAAGAAAGTATTTACTAAAATAAACTGAATTAAAAACAAATAAATAAAAATAAAAAGGAAGAAAATAGAACAATAACAAATAATTAAAGAGCAACAATAAAATAACAGTAGCGAGGCTATTGTAACGATCGTCGCCTGGTGACGAGGAAGCGGACCAAAACGCAGCTGGGAGCGAACACATGTTTATTGAACACACTGGAATTAAACATGTACACAAAATCAAGAAAAAATGTCGATACGTTACGTGCTCAAAACAAAGAGACAACAACCCACAAACATCGTGGGGGAAAAGGAACTTAAATGTGATTCCCAATCAGACATAACTAGCGACAGCTGTCTGATTGGAAATCACCCCCGAGCCCAACATAGAAATAAACCACAAAGAAAGGCTATAACAAAACATAGAAAATAAACCATAGAAATGCCACACCCTGACCAAAATAGCAGAGTTCACCTGGTCAGGGCGTGACAGCTATATACAGGGGGGACTGGTACAAAATCAATGTGTGGGGGTACAGGTTAGTCGAGGTAATTGAGGTAATATGTTCATGTAGGTAGAGGTAAAGTAAAAATGGGGGTGGCGGGACAATGCAAATAGTCCGGGTAGCCATTTGATTAGCTGTTCAGGAGTCTTATGGCTTGGGGGTAGAACCTTCTGTTAAGAAGCTTTTTGGACCTAGACTTGGCGCTCTGGTACCGCTTGTTGTGTGGTAGCAGAGAGAACAGTTTATGGCTAGGGTGGCTGGAGTCTTTGGAAATTCTAAGGGCCTACCTCTGACACCGTCTGGTATAGAGATCCTGGATGGCAGGAAGATTGGCCCCAGTGATGTACTGGGCCATACGCACTACCCTCTGTAATGCCTTGTGGTTGGAGATGGAGCAGTTGCCGTACCAGGCGGTGATGCAACGAGTCAGGATGCTCTCGATGGTGTAGCTGTAGAACCTTTTGAGGATCTGAGGACCCATGCCAAATCTTTTCAGTCTCCTGAGGCGGAATAGACATTGTCGTGCCCTCTTCATGACTGTCTTGGTGTGTTTGGACCATGATAGTTCGTTGGTGATGTGGACACCAAAGAAATGTAAGCTCTCAAACTGTTCAACTACAGCCCCGTCGATGAGAATGGGGGCGTGCTTGGTCCACCTTTTCCTGTAGTCCACAATCATCTCCACTGTCTTGATCACTTTAAGGGAGAGGTTGTTATCCTGGCACCACACTTCCATGTCTCTGACCTCCTCCCTATAGGCTGTCTCATCATTGTCGGTGATCAGACACTGTTGTGTCGTCGGCAAACTTAATGACGATGTTGGAGTCGTCCTTGGCCATGCAGTCATGGGTGAATAGGGAGTACAGGAGGGGACTGAGCACGCACCCCTGAGGGGCCCCCGTGTTGAGAGGCAGTGTGGCAGATGTGTTGTTATCTACTCTTACCACCTGGGGGCGGCCCGTCAGAAATTCTAGGATCCAGTTGCAGAGGGAAGTGTTTAGTCCCAAGGTCATTAGCTTAGTGATGAGCTTTGAGGGCACTATGGTGTTGAACGCTGAGCTGTAGTCAATGGTGGGAAAGGGCAGTATGGAGTGCAATAGAGATTGCATCATCTGTGGACCTGTTTGGGCGGTATGCAAATTGGAGTGGGTCTAGAGTTTCTGTGATAATAGTGTTGATGTGAGCCGTGACCAGCCTTTCAAAGCACTTAATGGTTACATATGTGAGTGCTACGGACCAGTAGTCACTTAGGCAGTTTATCTTGGTGTTCGTATGCACAGGGACTATGGTGGTCTGCTTGAAACATTTTGGTATTACGGACTCGGTCAGGGACCGTTTGAAAATGTCAGTAAAGACACATGCCAGTTGGTCAGCGCATGCTCAGAGTACATGTCTTGGTAATCCATCTGGCCCTGCGGCCTTGTGAATGTTGACCTGTTTAAAGGTCTTACTCACAAGTGTCCGGGTTAGAGTCCCGCTCCTTGAAAGCGGCAGCTCTACCTTTTAGCTCAGTGTGGATGTTGCCTGTAATCCATGGCTTCTGGTATGTATGTACAGTCACTGTGGGGGGGACGTCATCAATGCACTTATTGATGAAGCCAGTGACTGATGTGGTGTACTCCTCAATGCCATCAGAAGAATCCCGGAACATATTCCAGGAATCTGTAGGATAGAGGTATGGTCAGATTTGCCAAATGGAGGACGAGGGAGAGCTTTGTACGCGTCTCTGTGTGTGGAGTAAATGTGGTCTGGAGTTCTTTTTCCTCTGGTTGCACGTGTAACATGCTGGTAGAAATGAGGTCAAACAGATTTAAGCTTCCCTGCATTAAATTCCCCGGCCACTGGATGAGCATTTTCTTGTTTGCTTATGGCCTTATACAGCTTTTTGAGTGCGGCCTCTGTGCCAGCATCGGTTTGTGGTGGTAAATAGACAGCTACGAAAAATATATATGAAAACTCTCTTTGTAAATAGTGTGGTTTACAGCTTATCATGAGATGCTCTACCTCAGGCGAGCAAAACCTCAAGACTTCGAGATTTTGTTCACCAGCTGTTATTTTCAAATAGACACAGAACACCACCCCTTGTCTTACCGGACGCAGTTGTTCTATCTTGCCGATGCACTGAAAAACCAGCCAGCTGTATGTTATTCATGTCGTCTTTCAGCCATGACTCTGTGAAACATAAGATATTACAGTTTTTAATGTCCCGTTGGTAGGATAGTCTTGATCAGAGCTCATACATTCTATTATCCAATGATTGCACATTGGCTAATAGGACTGATGGTAGAGGCGGGTTGCGCACTCCCCGTCGGATCCTTACAAGGCACCCCCCGAGTTACATCCCCGATATCTCCGTCTCTTCTTCATGCAAATGACAGGGATTTGGACCTTGTTGGGTGTCTGAAGTAAGTATTTCATTTTAGACTCGTTAAAGAAAACATCTTTATCCTGTATGCGGTGAGTAATCGCTGTCCTGACATCCAGAAGCTCTTTTCGGTCATAAGATACGGTTGCAAAAACAAAACATTATGTACAAAATAAGTTACAAATAATGCAAAAAAACCACACAATAGCACAATTGGTTACGAGCCCGTAAAACGGCAGCCATCTCCTCCGGCGCCATTTTAGCGGAGTATGACTAACATACAATGTGATTTAAAAGTTGTCGTAAAAACAAACAAAGTAAACATTAAAGTTTACTTTAGAAAACATTTGATTTTCAAATGTCCTGGAGACTGGACCGAAACCAGCAGGTCACATAACACATGACTGATCTAAGGTCATCAGCAGCTCTGCTGGGCTTCCCTTCGGGCTGAGAAATGCCCCCAAGCTAATGCTAGCACTAATGCCGCTAAAGATGGACATTTTTCACCGGCCCGTAAAGACCTGCTGGCCGAGGGGAAGCCTCCCATGGCATCTCTTTCTCAGTCTGTCAGCTTTTTTGTGTGTTTCAGTGTGTGTGTGTGTGTGTGTGTGTAGGAGCGAATCTCCCGGATCTCTGCCTGTCAGGGATTACTGGATTATATCCTCTTTTAAAGAAGCACTGTGTCACCGTCAAATGGACATTAGCGCTGGGTGATTTAGCAACCGTGGCTCTTTGGGGTGGATTTGATGGCACTGGGGTAACGATCACGCTGGGCCTAGGCTGCATGCTGTATCTATGTCACTTTACAGCCTTGTAAAGAGTTGAATGTGTCTGTCATATGTCAAAGCATATGTCATGTCTCTTTGTCATGTCATGTCTCTTTATGTGGTCTGGTTAGCTTGCCAGTGTTCTCTTTCTCACAAGTCAAGGACTTTTCCCACCCATAAAATATCATTCATCATTGTCCGTATGCTTGAGTGACACCTTAAGTGATAAATCTGTCATTCTAAGGAAGCGTCATGTTTTAATTTTTCTATCCTATCCTCTGCTCCCATCTATGCTGTCTAATCTAGGCAACAGACCAAAGTATTTGAAGTATTTCATATACTTTCAGTGTTTGATTGAGCCTGCCCTGAGAATGCCAGATGGGTGGAGTTTACACTTTGGACACTATATTCCATGTGTGCCAATGCGCCAGCCAAGCTCAATCCAACACAGCTAAAATATTTCAAAGCAAACAAACTCTATTTCAATCCAGGCCTATACAATGTATAGATACAAATCTCCCCCAAATGCTGGCTTAGAGTTCTGAGTTTGATGACTCTGATAATCACACCTGTGTTGTATCTGTGTGCGGCTGATATTGGCTGGATGTTGAGCTCAGTGGGAGTGTCAGTTTTCCTGCTGATCGCTGCGGTTTCACAGCACAGCAAAGTGGGAGAATGTCATTCCCTGTCACATCATCCCACTGCAAGAAAAAAGAATAAGGGGGAAACAAAATAAAATAAAAATGTGAACGCCTTTAGTAACACTCAAAGGATAGCTAGCCTGGGTGCCAGTCTGTTTCTGCTATCTTACTAGGAGTTGGCATGATTGCACGAACAGACCTGGGACCTACCATCAAGCACAAATGAAAGTCTGAGTCTCTGTTTTATCTACAGATGTAGGATCTTAATTTGATCACTCTGTTGCTGAGAATTTTCAACTTGTAGTGTATTCAAAGTTTCAAAAATCTTCTAAAGTTTGTAATTTACACTTTAAAATGTCAGATTTGATTTGCTCTAACGAAAATTGTATTAACCTCGACAAGAAATATCCATTAATTATAATCCACATAATAATTCACATTTCCTGTTGCTGCAGGATACTTTTTCTGCTATAGCAAACTGGCTCATATTAAGATCCTACAAACAGGTAACTGCCAAAAATAATCGAAACACTTCAGTAAATGAGGGATACAACATTTATTGAAAGCAGGTACAGTTACTGAGTTAATTAAGCAATTAACATCCCATTAAGTTTTATTAGTCAGATGTACGGGACATGCATGGTATGCTGTACATCATACAATGTAATGCTTATGTACCAGTGACCTTTTGTATACTGGCCCAATGCTCTTAACCGCTAGGCTACATTACCTGCCGCCCCTTAAGGACACTCCATAAGGGCTGTCAACTCTGCCATTGGATTATCATTTGGCTATACAGTTACTTTCTGTAAAGGGACAGGTACAGATGTAGGATCTTAATTTGAGTTTGCTACAGCAGGAAAATAATCCTGCAGCATAAGGAATTGTTATTATTTGGATTATAATTAATAACTTTTTTTGTAGGGGTTGATACATTTTTTGTTAGGGCAAATTAAGTCTGACATCATAAAGGGGATTTTACTATCTTTGATGCCTTTTTAAACGTTGAATACACTTGCATTTCCTGCTATGCAGGAAAATTCTCTGCAAAAAAAGTAATAAAATTAAGATCCTAAATCTGTACTAATATCCTGTCGTTCCAGCCCAGTGTGCGTGTGCCTGTGAGTGTGCATTCGTGCGCGTAACCCTCTGTTTTCCCTTCCTTTGGCTCCAATCCGCCCGGTCTAACAGCAGCATTTCCCATTCCTCTTCTAATCCTGCACAAGGCAATCAGTTTAAATTTGTCTTTTTATGAAAGGGAATTATTCTAATGCTTATTATGGGTGAGTTACGGCAGGAGCCCGAGTCTGCTACCCGCTCCCTTTAATCTTCCTCTCTGTTAATTAAGATTGGGCTTGGCTAACGAGCCTGGGAACTGGATTTGTTTCTAATTTAAAACCTGCAAATGCTTATTGGGCCACGGTAATGCTGTCTCTTAAATATTTCATTGTCCCTTAAATGGCACTTCACACTGCAAGGGGAAACGGATCCCCCTCCCTCTATGCCTGCCTGCCGGTGAGGAAGCCAAGACCTTCTTCTGGCGCAGACACACAACTTTGATGTGTTTGTGTGTGCATACATGTGAGAGACAGTGTGTGTGTTTGTGTTTAGGTATTGTATGTATGCGTGAGAGAGAAAGGAGGCAGACAGGGTGCGGTGGAAGATTGGAGCAGGAGAAAACCCTGGAGAGCAGGAGGGAATGTTGTGAGCATGCTCAGTTCCCTCGGCAGCAGTCAGTACCAGAGCTGGGAGCACAACAAACAGGGAACACTTTCATTTGTGGGGCCTTTGAGGCTGCTGAAGCCCAGCATGTGGCTGTGTGTGTGTGTGTGTGTGTGTGTGTCTACTCGCGAGAGGGAAGGCGAGGGGGTATTACAAAGGGAGTGATACGAACATTTCTTTGAATGTTGCTCAACATTACCAAAGCATTGAGAGAACAAAAGGTAACTTTTCTTTTAAATAGCCCTTTTAACATTGGAAGCCCATTTATAACGCCTTATGAGACAATGCATAATGTATTATAATGCACAACATGGACGCTTATAATAGGAAGTGTTGCCCAAATGACCTGTATGGACTGGTTCTATATAGTACTGTATGTGTGTGAGAGTGGGTATTGTTTGTAGTGAGTCAGGTCAAGGGCATCTGTCACTGTGTCAGGTCAAATCACATTGATTGGCTGGACCGCGACTCTGTCACAACCTTACAGAAATGTTGATATGCCTTCTTCATGTGCCTTCATATGTGATCTAGCAAGCACACTCTATTGCCCTTTGCACACTATTATGCCGACCTGAACAAAACTGTCCTTTTAGGCAACACTTCACACAAAGCTGAACAGACATGTACTGTAGCTACATTGAATAATATAATAGTCCAATTATTTTTATTTCTTTGTGTAATTACATGTAGAGTTTGGAGTCTCTTTTCATTACAATCCATTGTTTCAGGCAATCGCTCCATGCATCTTATCTGCTGTTAGAACAGGGTGTCCCAAACTCTGTCCTCTGGACCACAAGGGGTGCACGTTTTGTTTTTTGCCCTAATACTACACAGCTGATTCAACTAATCAACTAATCATCAAGCTATGATAATTTGAATAAGCTGTATAGTGTTAGGGCAAAAACCAAAATGTGCACTCCTTGGTTTGGGAAACGCTGAGTTAGAATGTACTGTGGAGTAAGTCTGGTTCCAAACATAATAGTTATTGGGCCACATTTTCCTGTCGCAACTAACTGTCACTTTTCTTAGAGGGGATGAGTGAATTTACAATTTGCACAATTTAGATTTCGGCTTCAGGTTGAGACACTGTAGGTTTAGACTTGTCAGTGGGAAGGCATTGTTTAATTCAAATGTAGGTAAGCAGTGCAGTACACACAATGCACAATGTAGTTTTAAGAGTTCCCGTCTATTTAAAATGTTATAGTTTGCTCACGGTGCATGTGTCAATGCTAGAGTAATCTCTCATGGACTAACGCACATAACAAATGGTATCGTACCGTCTGTCAACAGACTGTGGGATGCGATGACTATTGAGGAACTTTGTTCTGGTACACTGATTTTTTTGTCACTGATCATTGGTCAAATCACGATTTCGCAGTTGCTCGCTTCTCATTCTAGTATCTTTTCTAACTGGGTTTCCGAGATTGGGTGTCCGAGATTAATGCTAGAGGAATCGATAATATGTAACTATACAGTGCATGTCATAGGCGTCGTAGTGAACAGACCAAGGCGCAGCGTGTTGAGTGCTCATACTTCATTTATTTTAAGAGAACACTTAAACAGCAAAATAACAACGACCAACAGTTCCGTCAGGTAAAACAACTAAACGGAAAATAAACACCCACAAAACCCAAAGGAAAATAGGCTGCCTAAGTATGGCTTCCAATCAGAGACAACGAAAGACACCTGCCTCTGATTGGAAACCACACTCGGCCACACATGGAAAATGAAACATAGAAACAGTAAACTAGAACAAATTCCCCTATAAACAAACCAACCCCAAAACACACAAAACAACCCCCTTGCCACGCCCTGACCCTTCTACTATGGCAAAATGACCCTTTTCACTGGTCAGGACATGACAGTGCAAGAGCAACATAGATATTGTGTGTTGCTCAAGAGCCACTGCGGTTAGAGAAAGGTTAAGATAACATAAATTCAATAGATTAAAATGTTACAAAGACTAAATATCCATAAGGTAGGGTGTAGTGACTCTTAGATTTAAGTGTACATACGTTTTTGCAAACTATTGCGAGAATATCATAAAAAGTGATCCTTAAACAGTGAATAACATTTTCTGCTTCCCCTGAGGCCATGGGGACACCTGGTGACTGCCCTTTCAACTCTTCCGCCCTGTCCTCTATGAAAATATCAGCATCGACAAAATCATTTGTTAAAGGGATAGTTCACTCAAATTACAAAATTACATATTGCTTTCCATACACTGTCTGCAGTCTATGGACAAGGTATAACAGCAATCCATGCTTTGGTTTAGTTTCCCTGGCACTGTTTCTACATGCTAATGTTTAAGCATTAGTGGCACAAATCCCATTCAAGTCATGGGACCAATATTGACATTTTTTTGCGCATCATGATCAAAAAATCCAGAAGTGACTTTGTTGAGCTTTACAATCCTTTTTAGATATGTTCAAATGATTTTGATATGATGTGAGAAAAATGCTAATATCAGTCCAATGACTCGAATGGGATTTGTGCCACAAATGCTAAAACGTTAGCAATGGGAAACAGTGCCAGTGAACCTAAACCAAAGCATGGATTGCTGTCATACCTGGTCAATAAACTTCTTACAGGTTTAAGAAAACCAATGTGTCATTTTATAATTTAGGGGAACTATCCCTTTAAGATAATATTCAAATCAAACATTTACCCTGTGTCCGTGGTCTCGGGAGCAAGGACTTGATGGCCTACACAACTATGGAAGAAAATAGATTTTCAATCGAATGGGTTTATCTTACGCCTATTATACAATTTTTTCCCATCTAGGGAGGGCAGGGAGGTTAGAGAACGAGGGGAAGAAGGGAGGGCGGGGGTGTCTCCAGGTAGAAAGAAAGAGAGAGAGAAAATAATGCGGTGGCGTAAATAAAGCGAAGCCCATTGAAGCTTTATTCAAACCAATCTGTGAGCTGTGGGGCTGTGGAATGTCGCAGAGCCAGAGAGCAGTCCACATGGTCACAGTCTTTTCATTGCCTCATAACAGTGTCGTCTCCAAGCACATCCATCAGTGTACTTCAAGGGTCAATGCTGTTTGGCTTGCTTTGGCGGTAAGGTCAGCGATAAGTATCTTAAAATGTAATTCATCATGGTAATCAGTGAATTAAGTATAGCTAATCAAAAGAAATCAACATAGATTTGTCACATGCTCCAAGTGTAGACATTACAGTGAAATGCTTACTTACAAGCTCTTAACCAACAATGCAGTTAAGAAAAATTTGTGGCTGATAATAAGAAAAGAAGAGCAGTTTTTACATGGCTAAAGGAGAAATATTGCCATATTTATTGTCTTCAGAAAACTCATTCAATATCTTCTGACGAAGTGGCCTGGGAAAAATAATGGGATTGTAAAATCTATTCCAGTCATGGGTTAAGAAATTCAAAAGGTGTTATGATCCTATTCAAAAGCAATTTCGACTTGAGGTACAATCCGTTAAAATATATCCTCAAGGAAGATGGATTGCCTGAATATACTACTTGATGATTAAAAGCTATGGCTCATAAATATACATGTATCCTTCCAGGATTATTATTTTTTTTTTTTGTGATTTCTGCCTGCCAATAATGCTTGATTGTTTTGCGGCAGCTTTTCTGAAATTCTGCAATACATTTTGCGATGCTTTTCTTCACGTAAATTTCATATAAAGCAATACAAAGTCATATGTGCTCAGTTTTAGGAGGATTTTAAGCAGAATACACAATACAAAACAATGAGAAACATCTAAAGTGCTCAATTTTGTTTCTTCTCCTGAACAAACAGCTCTATCATAATCCACTCACACATTCACTCACACACACCTCTCCATCAGGCTTGGGGCTTGCTATCAACACAAGATGCACCTCCCATTCCCACTCACACGCTCTCTCTCTCTCAATTTTTTTGGATTCAAAGCTGATCAATCGCTTTCAATTTGAGGATCGATATTTCTTTAGCATAAATTATCTTCAAAATACTTGATTGTGATTTTTTTCTGAAAAGGTCGTAAAGGAGATAAAGAACAGAAAATGTACAAATAGAGTATTGTGGTTGATATGTACTTTTAAAACAGTATTACCATTTCAAAAAAACTCCAGAAAGATTGTGCTTTCGTGATCCGCATTAGGTTTTACAGAGAGTTTTAAACGGCAAAGCTCACAAATTGCACTCAGTGCTTTGAGCAGCGCTTTCCATAGACAGACTGGGGAGAGCAGAATGTCGACCACCCTACTAAAGCCAAGGTTAGCGGAGTAAAAAAGTTTGAGTAAAACGCCACTCACTTTGATTCTTCCAGCACTTGCCACAGTCTTCCCTGCTACCACTTCAGTCACGTTGATCTGCCGCTGCTGTGAGAACTGTTCTGACATTCTCATATGCTTTGCTGATTCAAAGTGACTGTTGACTGCCGACTTTCTCTTGTTTCCAAAAACATTTGGTAAATTGATTCGCACGGACTTTAGCTGTTATTTTTGTTGGCAAATGAGATTGACTTCTGTTCATTTTACTGCCTGTCAGCCATCAACAATCACCCATCATCTTCGCACGTGAATATGCTGACAGGCCAGGGGGAAAAAAACTTTGTTGATGTGTGGTTGGATTGGGCCATTTTCCACCGTAACAGTGCAGTATTTGGTCCAAACTATGAACCCGCTTTTGATTGGACCCTTTTATGCGCTAAAAGTGTGGGGATTGTATAACGAAACAAGGGGAGACCCAGATGCAGACACGGGAGGCAGATGATTTGAGCTCTGATATTTATTATAGTCTAAGGGGTAGGCAAAAGGCATGTCGGGGACAGGCAAGAGTTCATAACCAGGTCAGAGTCCAAAACGGTATAGGGCGGCAGGCTGGACATAGGTTGTGGCCAATCCACTACTGCTTTCACCCTTTCAGGGTCCATTTGGACATTTCCTTCAGTGATGACATATTCCAGAAAGGAGATTGTAGAACGGTGGAACTCGCACTTCTCTGCTTTCACAAATATCTGGTTCTCCAGGAGGCGCTGAAGGATTTGTCGAACATGGAGGACGTGTTCTTGGGCAGAACAGGAAAAAAAACAGGATATGGTCGAGGTAGACGAACACGAAACGATTTAACCTGGGGCGTTGTCCAAACGGCATGACCAGGTACTCACAATGTCCACTGGCAGTGTTGAAAGTGGTCTTCCACTCATCTCCTTTGCGTATCCAAACCAGGTGGTAGGCATTCCAAAGGTCCAGCTTGGAAAAGATGGTAGCCCCCTGGAGAGGTTCAAAAGCCGAGGAGAGGAGTGGTAGGGGGTAACTATTTTTGATCATTATGTCATTAAGACCCCGGTAGTCAATGCACGGATGCAGGGTCTTGTCCTTCTTTTCCACAAAGAAAAACCCTGCGCCGGCAGGGGATGCAGAAGGATGGATGCTTCTAGCAGCCAGAGAGTCCTCAATATACTCCTCCATGGCCTTGGTCTCCGGGCCAGATAGGGAATATAGCCGACCACGAGGCGGTGTGGTGCCTGGGAGAAGGTCAATGGCACAATTGTAGGGATGATGCGGTGGAAAAGAAGTAGCCCGTACCTTGCTGAAGACATCCAGGAGGTCATGGTACTCTCCGGGAATGGCAGAGAAATCCAAGGCTTTGCTTAAGCCCTGAGGAGGACATCTCGGGGAAGGCTGCGCCGCTTTAACTTCTTATGTCTGGAATCCCGTTAGCGGGATCGATATGACAACAGCCAGTGAAAGTGCAGGGCGCCAAATTCAAAACAACAAAAATCTCATAATTAAAATTCCTCAAACATACAAGTATTATACACCATCTTAAAGCTTTATTTTTTGTTAATCCAGCCACAGTGTCTGATTTCAAAAAGGCTTTACGGCGAAAGCAAACCATATGATTATGTTAGGTCAGCGCCTATACACAAAAAACACAGCCATTTTCCAGCCAAAGAGAGGAGTCACAAAAAGCAGAAATAGAGATAAAATTAATCACTAACCTTAGATGATCTTCATCAGATGACACTCATAGGACTTCATGTTACACAATACATGTATGTTTTGTTTGATAAAGTTTATATTTATATCCAAAAATCTCAGTTTACATTGGCGCATTGTGGTCAGTAATGTTTTTCCTCCAAAACAACCAGTGATTTTACAGAGAGCCACATCAATTTACAGAAATAATCATCATAAATGTTGATGAAAATACAAGTGTTATGCATGGAACTTTAGATAAACTTCTCCTTAACTTTTAAGGTATAGGGGGAAGTATTTTTGATTTCAGATGAAAAGCGTGCCCAGAGTAAACTGCCTAATACTCGGGTCCAGAGTCATATATTTGCATATTATTAGTGGATTTGGATAGAAAACACTCTGAAGTTTCTAAAACTGTTTGAATGATGTCTGTGAGTATAACAGAACTCATATGGCAGGCAAAAACCTGAGAAAAATTCAACCAGGAAGTGGGAAATCTGATGCTTGTAGTCTTTTCAAGTCATTGCCTATCTAACACACAGTGACTTAGGGTTCATTTAGCACTTCCTAAGGCTTCCACTAGATGGCAATAGTCTTTAGAACCTTGTTTCAGGCTTTTGCAGTGAACAGAGAGCGAACAAGAAGGCCGGGAAGTTGGTGACTCAGAAAATGACATGACTTCAGTGGCGCGCATTCACGTGATGAGGTAGCTGTGTTCCATAACATTTTTCAAGACTTTGGAATCCTCCAGGTGGAATATTACTGAAGTTTTATGTTTAAAAAGGCCCTAAAGATTGATGCTATACAACGTTTGACATGTTTCTACGAACGTAAATATAACTTTTTTTGACTTTTCGTCGTGAGATTTTCGTCGCGATTCCTACATTTGGAGTAGCTTACTGAACGCGCAAACAACAAGGAGTTATTTGGACATAAATTATGGACTTTATCGAACAAAACAACATTTATTTTGGACCTGGGATTCCTGGAAGTGCCTTCTGATGAAGATCATCAAAGGTAAGTGAATATTTATAATGCTATTTATGATTTTAGATTGCCTGTATTGCCTATTTTTCTGAGCGCCGTACTCAGATTATTGCAAAGTGTGCTTTCCCCGTGAAGCTTTTTTGAAATCTGTCACAGCGGTTGCATTAACTCTGGGGCAGATGAGAGTGTTATGGACACAACCTTAGTTTCTGAATTAGGTATCCCCACTCAACTCCTCCCTGTTCCAATGGACACTAGAGCACTGAACGGCCGCTCCATTGGACGAGTTACCCACAGCACTGTTCCCGTTAATCTGCGGGTTTCAGGAAATCACAGTGAGTCAATACAGATTCTCCTCATTGATTCCCTCCATAATCCTGTTGTTTGGTGATTTTCTTGGCTCCAAAAACATAACCCCGTTATTGACTGGACCACGAGTTCAATCCTGGGATGGAGTCCGTTCTGTCATTCCCATATCCTTAACTTCTTATGGATGGTGGCAGTATTGAGTAGCTTGGATGACTGACGTGCCCAGAGTAAACTGCCTGCTACTCACGCCCAGAAGCTAAGATATGCATATTATTAGTAAAACACTCGGACGTTTCTAAAACTGTTTGAATGATGTCTGTGAGTATAACAGAACTCATATGGCAGGCAAAAATCTGAGAAACAATCCAACCAGGGAGTGGTTTGTAGTTTTTCAAGTGATTGCCTATCCAAAGTACAGTGTCTGGGGGGTAATTTTGCACTTCCTAAGGCTTCCACTAGATGTCAACAGTCTTTACAACCTTGTTTGAGGCTTCAACTGTGAAGTGGGGGAGAATAAGAGCTCATTGAGTGAGAGGACTGCCAGCAGGGCATGAGCTTCAGTCATGCGCACTCACGTGAGAGGTAGCTCAGTTCCATTGCATTTCTGAAGACAAAGGATTCTCCGGTAGAAACTTTATTGCAGATTTATGCTAAAAACATCCTAAAGATTGACTCTATACATCGTTTGACATGTTTCTACGAACTGTAATGGAATTTTTTGAGTTTTCATCAGACCTGCGCGTCGTGAATTAGGATTTGTGAACCGAAGGCGCGAACAAAAAGGAGGTATTTGGACATAAAGGATGGACTTTATCGAAAGTGAATATTTATAATGCTATTTCTGACTATTGTTGACTCCAACATGGCGGATATATTGTATGGCATGTTTTTGTGTCTGAGCGCCGTACTCAGATTATTGCATGGTGTGCTTTTTCGGTAAAGCTTTTTTTAAATCTGACACAGCGGTTGCATTAACTTCTATGGGCTACGTGGGACGCTAGTGTCCCACCTGCGGGACACAGCCAGTGAAATAGCAGGGCGGCAAATTGAAAACAACAAAATGTCATAATTCAAATTTCTCAAACATACAACTATTTTACACCATTTTAAAGATACACCTCCCCTTAATCCAACCACATTGTCCGATTTCAAAAGGGCTTTACGGCGAAAGCATAAAGTTAGATTATGTTAGGACAGTGCCAACACAAGAAAAACCACACAGCCATTTTCCAAGCAGGAGAGGGGTCACAAAAACCAGAAATTCTGCTAAAATTAAGCACTAACCTTTGACGATCTTCATCAGATGACACTCCTAGGACTCAATGTTACACAATACATCTATGTTTTGTTCGATAAAGTTCATATTTATATCCAAAAACCCCATTTTACATTGGCGCGTGATGTTCAGAAAATATTTTGCCTCCAAACTGCTGGTGAATCAGCACAATAATTTACAAAAAAACTCATCATAAACGTTGATAAAATATTAAACTGTTATTCAAAGAATTATAGATAAACATCTCCTTAATGAGCACCCGGAGAGACTTCCTCACAGCAGGATCACAAAAAAGGGAGTGTGGGTAATGGGAATTAGAGAATTCCCAGTCTGGCTCACCAGAGTACTTGTACCTACTAAAGAAATAGATCTCTTAACAGGGCAGGTGGATATATAATTTCCCACAGCCCCACAGTACAGACAACAGTTGGAGCTCACCCTACGTGAACATTCCCTAGGCGATAATCTAGCTCTGCCTAGTTGCTTATGCTCAGGAGTAACCGACTTACCCGTCGCCGATGATTCTCGAGGGAACTCGGGTGGCTTCGGTTCTTCTTGGAAATGCGCACTTCAGGGATTTACGGATTCCTTCGGAGGTGATTAAGCAGCAGCGAATGGACGAATGTTCCCGAGACCCGACCTCCTCTCATTCCGGTGTTCTCGTAGATGTCCATCAATCGTAATCGTAAGAGTGATGAGGGAATCGAGGTCCAATGGTAACTCCCGAGCTGCGAGCTTGTCTTTTATTTCCTCCAACAGCGTGAAGGAAGGTATCGAACAGAGCCTCCGGATTCCAGGCACTCTCGGCGGTCAATGTGCAAAAATCTACCCCGTAGTCTGCCTCACCACGGGAGTTCTGAAGTACCTTCAGTAGTGTTCGGGCCACCTCTCTCCCTGGCATCGAAGAATCAAAAACCTTCCTCACCTCCACCATGCAATCTTCCAGGTAATGGCAAACGGCGGATTGTTGCTCCCAAACAGCCGTCGCCCAGGAGAGCACCCTTCCGAACATTAGCGTAATTATATACGCTATCTTCGATCGATTCCGAAGGGAATGACAATGGCTGAAGCTCAAAAATGAGGGAGCACTGGGAAAGAAACGTCCGGCAGGTTCCAGGATAGTCAGCTATTGCTCCGGAGGAGGTAAGCGGGGTTCTCGGGAAGCTGGGGTAGGCTGAACAAACCCACTATTAGTAGAGAAGTTACTGAGTGGCTGGGAGGTCTCAGATGTGGCGTGCTGTCTGCGAGCTAATTCACGGAATTGCTCCGTTAACGCCTTGAACCCCTGATTGTGGCGTTCCGCCAGAGATTGGAACCCCTCCATCAGGTTCTGAAGTAGCTCCTCCTGTTTCTTAATGGTAGCTCCCTGCAGGGAGACAGTGTGATGGAGCTGGTCCAAGTTTGCTGTGTGGGTAACTGTAATAGAGAAGCACTGAATAATCTAGACGCAAAACAAAAGTAGTTTGAGGAATTTATTCAGGAAAGATCAGGTTTCATTTTCTAAAAAATGAAACAAATTGGATGGAGAACTGTGAAAAATACATTTTTCCTAAATCTTCAATATAGAAACACGACCAAAAATAACCTAAAAAATGGTTACAAACAATGGAGAAATCCTTATCTCACCAACAGAAATTTTGAATGAATAAGTAAAATATTTTAAACAAATGTACTCTTGTCAAGTTCCTCCAACTTCACTTGACTATAAGTTTTTTTCTTCTGAAAAATCATTCTTCTGAAAAATCATGTGAAACCATCTGCGGCACAAAAAACATATTGTGAAGGTCTAATTACACATGACGAACTATGGTTGGCAATTGATTATTTTGATATGGGGACAACCACTGGTCTGGATGGCATTCCAATAGATATATAGCAAACTGTTTATGAACTACTGAAAGATCCATTACTATCATATTTATATTATTAATAATCTTCCCTGTGGCTCAGTTGGTAGAGTATGGTGTTTGCAACGCCAGCATGGTGTGTGCAACGCCAGGGTTGTGGGTTTGATTCCCACGGGGGGCCAGTACAAAAAAATATATATATTTTAAAAAATGCATGAAATGTGTGAAATGTATGCATTCACTACTGTAAGTCGCTCTGGATAAGA
The DNA here is from genome assembly GCF_901001165.1 of Salmo trutta. Classification (NCBI taxonomy): domain Eukaryota; kingdom Metazoa; phylum Chordata; class Actinopteri; order Salmoniformes; family Salmonidae; genus Salmo; species Salmo trutta. Next base: position 21,800,029 of record NC_042971.1, read on the forward strand.
GCGTCTGCTAAGTGACTAAAAATGTTTAAAAAAAATAATATATAAGTGACAAACTGTTGGACACACAAAAAGAGGGACTGATCTCTCTCCTACTGAAGCAGGAGCCACGGGGAAATACAGACACCCAGTCCCTTTAAAACATTGGAAGCCCCTCACCTTTCAATGTTGTGATGCAAAAATATTGGTAAAAGGTATTGCTCATAGAATAAAAAGGTCTTATTGGACATTATATATCACAATAAGACGGGATTCTCATAATAAATATATATTGGAGACAACATTAGACAACTACTAGAAATAATGGAAAACTAAAGCAGATTTTGAGAAAGCATTTGATACAGTGTCTTGAATGCCTGGATTTTTTTTCAACTTTCGAGAATCTCTCATAAGATGGGTAAAAGTCATGTACAACAATCTTTTATGTAAAATAATAAATAATGGTTTATTGTCAAGAGTCAAGAGGCTTAAAACAAGGTTGTCTTCTGTCACCATAACTATTTATTATGGCCATCAAACTGTTTGCTTAAAAAAATATATAATGATAACATTATGGGCCTAAAAGGGATTAGAGACAATGATTAAAGTTTTCTCTTGGGTCCTCAATCTTCATCGTTGAAGGGCCTCATTGAGGATCTGGTTAATTTCTCCAGTTTCTCTGGACTAAAACACAACTGTGATAAGTGTACTATATTACAGATTGGATCTCTAAAAGATACAAACTTTAAATTGCCACGTCGTCTCCCGATTAAATAGGAGGATAGTGAAGTCAATGTGCTTGGTGTACATATCCCGGAAAAGTTCAGCGATCTTGCGACTATTAACTTTGAACATTTTGCAAAATAGATAGAATCTTGAAACTGTGGAGTGGGAAACACCTATCCATTTACGGGACCATTACCCTAATTAATTCTACCAACTCCAGGAGAATATTTTTTCAAATCATGCAAGAAAGAAATATTTAACTTTATTTGGAATGGCAAACCAGATAAAGTTAAAGAAGCATATTTATATACAGTGTTGTAGTCCTTCAGACCGGTCTCGGTCTCGAGTCCGCTCTCGAGATCAGATATTGAGTGTCTCGGTCTTGTCTTTGTGTCGGATACATTTGTACTGGTCTCGGTCAGTGAGCACTCATAATTTTTTCCAGAGACCAGCCAAGACCAGCGGAGTAAAAACTCATTATTATCAGCTTCCATTCAGTCAGTGCATAAAACCACTTCACCAGGCTAAATAAATACACTCCTTTCTTGAAACATGAATATGTTAACACCCTTTATATCTATTATATACATATTTGTGCAGTGGCAAACCTATACCCTTACAAAAAAAGATTGCAGATTTGAAACTGCAGAAAAAGTGCAGTAACTGCAGTCGACTGTGGTATTTTGGACTACAAAATTACTGCAGTAAAAAAAACGGTTATTTTGGATGCAGTATTTGCAGCATACTGCAGTTATACTGCACTCTGACTGGAATCTTTTTTGTAAGGGTAGGCCTTCAGTGTGTGACAGGTTTGTGATTCTGAAAGGACAGCAACCGTAATACCAGCGCACTCATGTAGGAGAGTGCACTTTTTGTATAACACAAAGGGCCAGTGGTGTAGTGAAGGGTATAAGCAGGTATAAGCCGTATACCCACTTTTTTTCAGTGGGCATTGCTTATACTCACTTCTTAATCCCTACCGATGCATATCAAAGTAGTGTAGTGGAGGTATACGACCTATCAATGATGTACTACAATAGAGAAATCATGCACAAAGTAGCCTATACAAAAGCAAAGCACGTGAAAGATATTCACATGCGTGCAGCACACAGCCTAGTTAAAACTGAATATCATCTGCAGGCAGCAAGAGTGTGCAGCTCTCAACTGGTTTTGGCATGGAGCAGCTCACAGAAGAATGACATCGGTAGCCAGTAGGGTAGGAAAGAAGTTTCAACTTATGATATCTACCAGTAAATGCTAACTAAGGCAACAATCGGTATGCAAACCAGGTATTGACAAAGTTGAGTCCGAAGTGATGGTTAGTAGGCTATTTGTGATGCACAATTGTCACATGCTTTGTTTGCATCGGGGGCTAGACATGGATGGGCCTGGGTGGACAGAGGCCCACCCACTGGGGAGCCAGGCCCTGACAGGTCCACCCAATCAGAATGATATGGTTTAAGCATTGTTGTGGACTTAGTCGATCAAATTCGTGTATTTCTTCTATTTAAAAAAGAGTGATTTTGAGAGTGAAAACCTGAAAAATCTATAAAAAAACTAAGGAAAGAATAGGATTTTTTACACAGGGTGCCTTTCCTTCACTGGGTGGGCTGTTTGCAAACTTTTGGTGAAAATTAGAGTATACCCACTTCCAGGCACGACTACGCCACCGCATAGGGCCGATAGAAAGACAGCAGTGATGTTAAAGGATAAGCAGTCCATAAACTCGCACATAATAAGCCAGTAGGTCCCAATCATAAGAATACAAGAACACAACCATTAAGCATTTCCCAATCAAAATGTACAAATATTACTTCCCATTGCAAAAAACATATCACGTTTAGCACAAAAAGTAACTGGTGACCTAAAGTTTAAGGTGGAAATGACAGCATGTTAACTACTTTGCAGATATGAAACAAACAGACAATCATAATATCAGTAAAAAATATAAAATTCCCAGTTCATGCTACAATTATATGGTAGTCCAAAAAATATTGCTATCAGGTTGTAAATCACAGCTGGCCTGGTACATTGTTTGCTGCCTCCATTCAGGTTGGACTGTTACAGTTTCAATGACTCAATAATCAGGAAAAAAAGGACAAATGTAAATAAGGCTGGGAATGTCAAAACAATCAAATTAGCAAGGGCAACGATCACAAGTCAGTTATAACGTGGCTAATAGGCTAGAGTATCAATTTTTGTAGCAAGCTAAAAACACAGAGCCTAATGTTAGCTAGATAACTAGCTAGCTGCTAGGAGGATGTCATGTCATGCCAATGGAGGAGTGGTTGTGACTGTCTTTTTCCCCTCATATCGTTTTTCTGTGGCTATACACAGCTAGAGATGCAGATGTCATTTGGTTAGCTAGCAAGAACTTGAAGAACTGAACTTGAACATCCACTCTGATTTTAGAGCACTCTCGTCTGACTTTGCCAGAGCGCAGAACAACTGATGAATTTATGAACGCGCAACACCGGCAGACTATGACCAGTGTCAGTAAAACATAGGCAAACAAAGTTACAGTTAGTCAATAACGCTCTAGATAACATGTAAACAGCCTAACCAGCTCTGCTAATGCCAGTAAAATGGTCAGAGTGAGGTGTTCTCTCATTTGTGTCTGGAAGTAGCTAGCTAGCAAGCTAGCCAACTTTAGCCAGTTAGCTTGGGTGCTTGGTTGGGACAAGAATGAATTGGAAGGCAAGCTGCAGAAGGACGAGGATGCTACAATTCCCCATCGTTTATCAGTGCAAAATAAGTTTGACAGCGTTTATCTAATGTTTCTTCGTTAGATTTTACCTCATGTTGCTCTGGCTAGCATTTGTTGTTGATCTTGTTGTTATTGATGTGCATAATTGAGGGAGAGAGAGCCTACCTTTTCATGGCTGCTTGATCAATAGGACTGTAAAATTACCAAATGTAAGAGGACTCCCATGGTGTTTACATATTTGCAGATGTATTTTGTGGCTTTTGACGAATGCGTTCTTATGATTTAAAGTTGCGCTGTTGCAACTGCCTGTAAACACTCAGTCCAGTTCAAAGTGAATGATGGCAGCCCTGTGTGGCAAATGACTTTTGTATAAAGGTCTACTGTAGCTCTGATTGGCTATAGCACACTGGTCTGTGTAGACTCTGGTCCCGGACAAGACAGATGTTTTTATTCAGTTTTATTTACTGCAGTTTTAATTAATTGTCCAAACGTACGGCCGCTTTCCCACTCTATATTGATATACATTTTTCACAAATGCCTTAGTATACGTGGTTGAAAGAGATGGGGCAAAAGGAGTGGCTAATAAGTCTGGCTGTACATCTGACTGGCTTACTTACTGCAAATTGAGAAATTATGTGACTAAACTCAACAAAAAGAAGAAGAAACTTTATTATGAAGCCAAGATCAATGATATAAAGAATGATGGAAAAAAACTTTGGAGTACTTTAAATGAAATTATGGGCAGAAAGACAAATTCAACTCCATCTTTCATCGAATCAGATGGCTTATTCATCACAAAACCATTTGATGTTGCCAATTGTTTTAATGATTATTTAATTGGCAAAGTGGGTAAACTTAGGCAGGAAATGCCCACGACAAACAGTGAGCAATTATATTCATGCATAAAAAAACAAATAATGAAAGAACAGCAGTGCAAGTTCGAATTTTGTAAAGTTAGTGTGGGAGAGGTGGGAAAATTATTGTTAACAATCAATAATGACAAACCTCCTGGCATTGACAACTTAGATGGAAAGCTACTGAGGATGGTGGCTGACTCTAAAGCCACTCCTATCTGTCATATTTTTAATCTGAGCCTGGAGGAAAGTCTTTGTCCTCAGGCCTGGAGGGAAGCCAAAGTAATTCCGCTACCCAAGAGTGGTAAAGCAGCCTTTACTGGTTCTAACAGCAGACCTATCAGCTTGCTGCCAGCTCTTAGCAAATGGTTGGAAAAAATTGTGTTTGACCAAATACAATGCTATTTCTCTGTAAACAAATTAACAACAGACTTTCAGCATGCTTATAGAGAAGTGCACTCAACGTACTGCACTGACACAAATGACTGATGATTGGTTGAAAGAAATTGATAATAAGAAGATTGTGGGAGCTGTGCTATTAGATTTCAGTGCAGCCTTTGATATTATTGACCATAACCTGTTGTTGAAAAAACTTATGTGCTATGGCTTTTCAACCTCTGCCATATCGTGGATTCAGAGCTATCTATCTAATATAACTCAAAGGGTTTTCTTTAATGGAAGCGTCTAATGTCAAACATGTAAAGTGTGGTGTACCGCAGGGCCGGACTTCACTTCACATCACGAACGGAAAAAATATATTTACGTTCGTTCAAACATGTCAAACGTTGTATCGCATAAATCATTAGGGCCTTTTTTAACCAGAACATGAATAAAATTCAAGGCGGACCATTGGGTTCTCTTTTAAAACGTTTCGGAAGGCTGGTGACATCTTGTGGAAGCAATAGGAAGTGCCAAAATATTCCTCAGCCCCTTTGTTTTTCAATGGCATAGGCTCAAAGTCAATTCAGCACATCAGGTATCCACTTCCTGTCAGAATCTGTCTCAGGGTTTTGCCTGCCAAATGAGTTCTGTTATACTCACAGACACCATTCAAACAGTTTTAGAAACTTTAGGGTGTTTTCTATCCATATATAATAAGTATATGCATATTCTAGTTACTGGGTAGGTGTAGGAGGCAGTTAAAAATGGGCACATATTTTTTCCAAAATTCTCAATGCTGCCCCCTAGCCCGTAGAGGTTAACCTCTCTAGGGCAGGTGGCACCAAATCGTCCCACCTACGTAACAGCCAGTTGAATCCTGTGGCGCGATTTTCAAATACCTTAGAAATGCTATTACTTCAATTTCTCAAACATATGACTATTTTACAGCTATTTAAAGACAAGACTCTCGTTAATCTAACCACACTGTCCAATTTCAAAAAGGCTTTACAACGAAAGCAAAACATTAGATTATGTCAGCAGAGTACCCAGCCAGAAATAATCAGACACCCATTTTTCAAGCTAGTATATAATGTCACAAAAACCCAGAAGACAGCTAAATGCAGCACTAACCTTTGATGATCTTCATCAGATGACACACCTAGGACATTATGTTATACAATACATGCATGTTTTGTTCAATCAAGTTCATATTTATATCAAAAACCAGCTTTTTACATTAGCATGTGACGTTCAGAACTAGCATACCCCCCGCAAACTTCCGGGGAATTTACTAACAATTTACTAAATTACTCACAATAAACGTTCACAAAAAGCTTATCAATTATTTTAAGAATTATAGATACAGAACTCCTCTATGCACTCGATATGTCCGATTTTAAAATAGCTTTTTGGTGAAAGCACATTTTGCAATATTCTAAGTACATAGCCCAGCCATCACGGGCTAGCTATTTAGACACCCAGCAAGTTTAGCCTTCACCAAAATCAGATTTACTATAACAACAATGTTATTACCTTTCCTGTTCTTCGTCAGAATGCACTCCCAGGACTTCTACTTCAATAACAAATGTTGGTTTGGTCCCAAATAATCCATCGTTATATCCAAACAGCGGCGTTTTGTTTGTGCGTTCATGACACTATCCGAAATGGTAAATAAGGGTCACGAGCATGGCGCATTTCGTGACAAAAAAATTCTAAATATTCCATTACCGTACTTCGAAGCATGTCAACCGCTGTTTAAAATCAATTTTTATGCAATTTATCTCGTAAAAAAGCGATAATATTCCGACCGGGAATATGCGTTTAGCTAAATAGAGGAGAAAAAAAAGAAAGACGGGGGCGACCAGTGCATGCGCCTAATGCCCATTGTCTACTGATCGGCCACTTGACAAAGGCGATAATGTGTTTCAGCCTGGGGCTGGAATGACGACATTCAGCTTTTTCCCGGGCTCTGAGAGCCTATGGGAGCCGTGGGAACTGTCACGTTACCGCAGAGATCCTTTGTTTTGGAAAGAGATGTCAAAGAAAGCCAATAAATGGTCAGACAGGCCACTTCCTGTAAAGGAATCTCTCAGGTTTTTGCCTGCCATATGAGTTCTGTTATACTCACAGACACCATTCAAACAGTTTTAGAAACTGTAGAGTGTTTTCTATCCATATCTAATAAGTATATGCAATTTCTAGTTACTGGGTAGGAGTAGTCACCAGATTAAATCGTGTACGTTTTTTATCCGGCCGTGTAAATACTGCCCTAGCCCTAACAGGTTAACAAAGAGTTGCACTGTTTTGGAATGGGTGGCCAGTAATAAACTGGTCCTAAACATCTCTAAATCTAAGAGAACTGTATTTGGTACAAATCATTCCTTAAGTGCTATACCTCAGGTGAATCTGGCAATGAATGGTGTGGCTGTTGAACAAGTTGAGGAGACTAAATTACTTGGCGTTATCTTAGATTGTAAACTGTCATGGTCAAAACATATAGATTCAATGGTTGCAAAGATGGGGAGAGGTCTAGCCGTAATAAAGAGATTCTCTGCTTTTTTGACACCACACTCCAAAAAGCAAGTTCTGCAGGCTGATATAAATACTATTCATGCCAGTCTCTCTTGGCTAAGAGTTGAGGAGAGACTGACTGCATCACTTCTCCTTTTTATAAGAAACATTCATGTGTTGAAAATCCCAAATTGTTTGCATAGTCAACTTACACACAGCTTTGACACACACACTTATCCCACCAGACATGCCACCAGGGGTTTTTTCATAGTCCCCAAATCCAGAACTGACACGACTTCCGCCGAAGTCGGTTCCTCTTCTTGTTCGAGCGGCACTCGGCGGTCGACGTCACCGGTCTTCTAGCCATCGCCGCTCCACCTTTCATTTTCCATTTGTTTTGTCTTGTTTTCCCGCACTGGTTTACATTCCCTCATCATCTACGTGTATATTATCCTCTGTTCCCCCCATGTATGTGTGTGTAATTGTTCGTTACATTTATTGTGTGACACATCGGGTGGGTTTTTCCGGGTATTGTTTCAACCCGTGGTATTGTATTGTTGTTCTTTATTGTTTGTGACCAGTGCACTATTTCACTTTTGTTTTTGGCTGGAGTGTTGTGATGCTGTTGCGTCCGATTTTTGCTTCTGCCAATTAAAGTGTGCCTGTTCACTCATCTCTGCTCTCCTGCACCTGACTCTAGTTGACCAGTTGCACGCACGTTCTGACAAGAACAAATTCAAGAAAATGTAGACTATTTTGTACTGCGCTTATTGCATGGAACTTCCTACCATCTCATATTGCTCAAATAAACAACAAACTTGGTTTCCAAAAACAGATAAAGCAACACCTCGCAGCACAATGCCTCTCCCCTATTTGACCTAGATAGTTTGTGTGTATACATTGATATGTAGGCTGCGTGTGCCTTTTTAAAAATGTATGTAGTTCTGTCCTTGAGCTGTTCTTGTCTAATGATGTTCTGTATTATGTCATTCTGTATTATGTTTCATTTTTGTGTGGACCCCAGGAAGAGTAGCTGCTGCTTTTGCAATAGCTAATGGGGATCCTAATAAAATATCAAATACCAAAATTCCCAAACATTCTCCAAATTTATGAAAAGTGGTCGCTTGTCAAAAACAAAAAGTGTAATACTTCCTGGTGGTGTATATGAACAGATTTGAATAACATAAGTTCCCACACATGCTGAGCACTTGTTGGCTGCTTTTCCTTCACACTGCGGTCCAATTCATCCCAAACCATCTCAACTGGGGTGAGGTCAGGTGATTGTGGAGGCCAGGTCATCTGATGCAGTACACTATCACTTTCCTTCTTGGTCAAATAGCCCTTACACAGCCTGGAGGTGTATTTTGGTTCATTGTCCTGTTGAAAAACAAATGATAGTCCTACTTTGCCGAAACCAGATGGGATGGCGTATCGCTGCAGAATGCTGTGGCAGCCATGCTGGTTAAGTGTGCTTGAATTCTAAATAAATCACAGAGAGTGTAACCAGCAAAGCACCCCCACACCATCACACCACCTCCTCCATCCTTCCCGGTGGGAACTACACATGCAGAAATCATCCATTCACCTACTCTGCGTCTCACAAAGACTTGGCGGTTGGAACCAAAAATCTCAAACTCATCAGACCAAAGGACAGATATCCACCGGTCTAATGTACATTGCTTGTGTTTCTTGGCCCAAGCAAGTCTCTTCTTCTTATTGGTGTCCTTTAGTTGTGGTTTCTTTGCAGCATTTTGACCATGAAAGCCTGATTCATGCAGTGTCCTCTGAACAGTTGATGTTGAGATGTGTCTGTGGCTTGAACTTTGTGAAGCATTTATTTGGGCTGCAATATGAGCTGCAGTTAATTGCCGATTTCTGAAGCTGGTAACTCTAATGAACTTATCCTCTGCAGCAGAGGTAACTCTGAGGCTTCCTTTCCTGTGGCGGTCCTCGTGAGACAAGTTTCATCATAGCGCTTGATGGTTTTTGCGACTGCACTTGAAGAATCTTTCAAAGTTCTTGAAATGTTCATGATTGACTGACCTTCATGTCTTAAAGTAATGATGGACTGTCGTTTCTCTTTGTTATTTGAGCTATTCTTGCCATAATATGGACTTGGTCTTTTACCAAATAGGGCTGTATTCTGTATAACACCCCTACCTTGTCAAAACACAACTGATTGGCTCAAATGCATTAAGAAGGAAAGAAATTCCATACATTCACTTTTAAGAAGGCACACTTGTTAATTCAGATATCACGTTTTAAGGTATGACCCAGGTGCAGACAGTGTTGAAGAAACAAAAGTTTATTATTTAACCAGGGGCAGGTAAACGACAGGTCAAGGCAGGCAGGGGTCAATAATCTAGAGCATGTGCAAGGCACCGGAACAGGAGGCGGGCTCAGGGTCAGGTCAGGCAGAGGTCGGTAATCCAGAGTGGAGGCAAAGGTACAGGACGGCAGGCAAGCTCAGGGTCAGGACAGGCAGGAAAGGTCAAAACCGAGAAACTAGAAAACAGGGACTATAGCAAAGACAGGAGCAAGGGAAACCGCACATCCATCAGTGTACTTCAAGGATCGATGCAGTTGGGCTTGCTTTCTACACAATCTTTTTCTGTAGGCCTGTATAATTCAACTTTTGAATTTAAAGGGATAGTTTACCCCATAATCAAAATGTGCTGTAAAAACAATTACGCATGTTTTTTTCTTTGTATTATCTTTTTATCAGATCTAATGTGTTAGATTATCCTACAATAATGTCACATTTCCACAAACTATGCATAGAATATGAACATCCTTGCTTCAGGTCCTGAGCTATAGGCAGTTAGATTTGGGTATGTCGTTTTAGGTGAAAATTGAAAAAAAGGGTCCAATCTTTTTAAGGTGTCTGTAATAGAATAAATGTGGAGAAAACTAATGTAGACATTAGTATATGCATTTCTATATCTTCCATTTATTTTTACAATGGTGCCATGTGTTACGAGGAGGGGAACAGGTGAACCCAAGATCAGACTCAGACGAGGAGACTGGGATGAGATAACCAAGGTATTTATTGAAACAGGGGGAAGCTCGGGCGGATTGCAGGAAACCAGGTGCGGAGGCAGAGGCTGGAGCGAGAGGTGTTGGGACAGGGTAAGCAGGTCCGGAGGGGAATCCAAGGGAGCAGTAGAGTAGGGTATCCAGGACCAGAGTAGCAGGACTGACGAAACGTGGGACTGGAGACAGGGACCAGAGTCAGAGCGGGCAGAACTGTAGGGGAGAAGAAAACAGCATCAGGCAAGGGAAAACATGCACAGCAGGATCCAAACAGGAACAAACAGCTAGAAACCTAGACTGACTGAGCAGAGATTATGATCTGGCAGCGTGGAATTGGCAGGGCTGAGTATTTGTAGAGGTCTTGATTATGGAACAGGTTGCAGCTGGTGGGGATCTGCTCTGACTCCAGCACACCTGTCTCCACCTAGACAATCACACACACACACCACACATAGAGAGAGAGAGGAAGAGGGAGAGAGCACTGGGGGAGTGGCGGCAGGTCAAAGAGACACAGGATGAGCAGTAGAGGGCGTGGCAGGAGCAGATGTAATAGTACCCCCCCCCCCCACGGGCACCACCTGGTGCCCGACCAGGCTTATCTGGGTGTAAGGTATAGAAATCACGTATGAGGGAGAGGTCCAGAATGTGATGGCGGGGCACCCAGCAGCGCTCCTCAGGCCCGTATCCTTCCCAGTCCACCAGGTATTGCCAGCCACGACCCCGACGGCGCACGTCCAGAAGCCGCCGGACGGTATAGGCAGGATGGTCGTCGATGAGCCGAGAGGGTGGAGGGGCTGCTGCAGGAGGAGACGGGACTGAAGCTGACAGGTTTAATCAGGGATACATGGAAGTTAGGGTGTATCTTGAGAGAGGCTGGGAGTGTCAGGTGCACAGCAGAGGGGTTAATGACACAATCAATCTCAAAGGGACCAATGAATCGGGGGAAAAGTTTCCTGGAAGCCACCTTCAAAGGCAAGTCCTTCGACGAGAGCCATACCTTTTGGCCTGGAGTGTAGACTGGAGGTGAGACACGGCGATGGTTGGCTTGGGACTGGGTCCTGGCGGAGGCACGGAGAAGGGCAGCCTGGGGCCTCCTCCAAGTGCGATGACAACGGCGCATGTGGTCATGGACTGAACAAGGGGGGTTGTTAACCCAGAGCACACTCGACGGATGACATACCTGACAAGGCTTTGATGAGGGTGTTGTGGGCATATTCCACCCAGGTTAGCTGAGCACTCCAGGAGGAAGAGGTAGCCTGAAGTCACGCAGCATAGGGCAGTCTTCATTTCCTGGTTGGCCCATTTGGTCTAGCCGTTGGTCTGGGGGTGATATCCAGATGAAAGACTAACATTAATACCAAGTGCTGAACAGAAGGATCTCCATACCTGGGACGTAAACTGGGGTCCCCTGTCAGAAACGATGTCAGTGGAAATGCCATGCAGCCAAAACACATGGGATACCAGCAGGTCCGCAGTCTCCCTGGAGGACGGAAGCTTGGAGAGGGGAATGAAGTGAGCCTTTTTGGGGAATCTGTCGATAATGGTGAGGATGACTGAGTTACTATTAGATGGGGGAAGGCCAGTGACAAAGTCCAGAGCTATGTGTGACCAGGAGCGACTGGGTATGGGAAGAGGGCGAAGCAGACCGGAAGTGGGTTTATTGGAGGTTTTGTTCCAGGCACAGACCGAGCAGGCTGAGACGAACTCCTGGACATCTTTCTCCGTTTTGGGCCACCAAAAGCGCTGACGCAGGAAGGCGAGAGTCCGGTTCATAGCAGGGTGACAGGTGAGGTGAGTAGAATGGGCCCACTGAAGAACTTCAAAGCGAACTGAACAGAGTCTTTCTAGGACCGTTACCTGGGTCAGGCTGGTTCTGCTGAGCCTGGCGAATACGGGACTCAATCTCCCAGGAGACGGCGGCAACAATGCAGATGGATGGCACAATGGTCTCTGGCTCGGAACCTGTGTTGTCGGCAGTGAACTGGCGGGAGAGGGCATCAGGCTTGGTATTCCTAGATCCGGGGCGATAAGTGAGTGTATAGTTGGATCTCCCAAAGAACAATGCCCACCTGGCTTGCCGGGAGTTCAGACGTTTGCTGGTCTGAATTGAAGGGGATAACCGAGCCCTCCAGCCAGTGACGCCATTCCTCAAGAGCTAGCTTCACTGCCAGGAGTTCCCAGTTACCGATGTCAACATTTCTTTCTGCCGGTTGAGAGCTAGTGGGAAAAGAATGCACATGGGTGGAGATTCTGATCAGAGGGAGAACGTTGAGACAGAACAGCACTTACCACGGTGTCGGTGGCGTCCATCGTCACGATGAACTGGAGTTCTGGGTCTGGCTAGGTGAGGATCGGAGCGGAAGTGAAGCAATGCTTGAGTTCCCGGAATGCTGCCTCCTACTCAGGGGTCCAGTGGAACAGAGTGGAGGTAAGAGTGGTGAGAGGTGCTGACAAACGGCTGTAATTACGGATGAAACGTCTGTAAAGATTGGCAAACCCCAGGAAACACTGAAGCTGCTTCAGATTTGAGAGTGCAGGCCACTCTGTGACTGCCCTGACCTTGGCAGGGTCCATCCGTAACTGTCTCTGTGCAATAATGTAACCCAGGAAGGACACAGAGGAAGCATGAAACTCACATTTCTCAGCTTTAACCTGTTAGGGCTAGGGGGCAGTATTTACACGGCCGGATATAAAACGTACCCGATTTAATCTGGTTATTACTACTGCCCAGAAACTAGAATATGCATATAATTATTGTCTTTGGATAGAAAACACCCTAAAGTTTCTAAAACTGTTTGAATGGTGTCTGTGAGTATAACAGAACTCATATGGCAGGCAAAAACCTGAGAAGATTCTGTACAGGAAGTACCCTCTCTGACCATTCCTTGAGCTTCTTGGCTCTGTTTATTGAAAATGTAGGATCTTTGCTGTAACTTGACACTTCCTACGGCTCCCATAGGCTCTCAGAACCCGGGAAAAAGCTGAATGATGTAATTCCAGCCGCTGGCTGAAAAACTTTAGCGCCTTTGGTAAGTGGTTGATCAGAGGCCCATCAGACTGAGGCTCGTGCATGGGCGACACCATGTTTTTATTTTCTCTCTCTTTGTACTAAAACACGATTTCCCGGTCGGAATATTATCGCTTTTTTACGAGAAAAATGGCATAAAAATGTATTATAAACAGCGGTTGACATGCTTCGAAGTACGGTAATGGAATATTTTGAATTTTTTTGTCACGAAACACGTCGGGCGCGTAACCCTTATTTACCCTTTCGGATAGTGTCTTGAACGCATGAACAAAACGCCGCTATTTGGATATAACTATGGATTATTTGGGACCAAACCAACATTTGTTATTGAAGTAGAAGTCCTGGGAGTGCATTCTGATGAAGAACAGCAAAGGTAATAACATTTTTCTTATAGTAAATCTGACTTTGGTGAGGGCTAAACTTGGTGGGTGTGTAAATAGCTAGCCCTGTGATGTCGGGCTATCTACTTAGAATATTGCAAAATGTGCTTTCACCGAAAAGCTATTTCAAAATCGGACATAGCGAGTGCATAGAGGAGTTCTGTATCTATAATTCTTAATATAATTGTTATGTTTTTTGTGAACGTTTATCGTGAGTAATTTAGTAAATTCACCGGAAGTTTGCGGGGTGTATGCTAGTTCTGAAAGTCACATGCTAATGTAAAAAGCTGTTTTTTGATATAAATATGAACTTGATTGAACAAAACATGCATGTATTGTATAACATAATGTCCTAGAAGTGTCATCTGATGAAGATCATCAAAGGTTAGTGCTGCATTTAGCTGTGGTTTGGGATTATGTGACATTATATGCTAGCTTGAAAAATGGGTGTCTGATTATTTCTGGCTGGGTACTCTGCTGACATAATCTAATGTTTTGCTTTCGTTGTAAAGCCTTTTTGAAATCGGACAGTGTGGTTAGATTAACGAGAGTCTTGTCTTTAAAATGCTGTAAAATAGTCATATGTTTGAGAAATTGAAGTAATAGCATTTCTAAGGTATTTGAATAACGCGCCACAGGATTCCACTGGCTGTTACGTAGTTGGGACGATTTCGTCCCACATATCCTAGAGGTTAACCTCTCTAGGACCGGCGGGACGAATTCGTCCCACCTACGTAACAGCCAGTTCAATCCTGTGGCGCGATTTTCAAATACCTTAGAAATGCTATTACTTCAATTTCTCAAACATATGACTATTTTACAGCTATTTAAAGACAAGACTCTCGTTAATCTAACCACACTGTCCAATTTCAAAAAGGCTTTACAAGGAAAGCAAAACATTAGATTATGTCAGCAGAGTACCCAGCCAGAAATAATCAGACACCCATTTTTCAAGCTAGCATATAATGTCACAAAAACCCAGAAGACAGCTAAATGCAGCACTAACCTTTGATGATCTTCATCAGATGACACACCTAGGACATTATGTTATACAATACATGCATGTTTTGTTCAATCAAGTTCATATTTATATCAAAAAACAGCTTTTTACATTAGCATGTGACGTTCAGAACTAGCATACCCCCCGCAAACTTCCACCGAATTTACTAACAATTTACTAAATTACTCACGATAAACGTTCACAAAAAGCATAACAATTATTTTAAGAATTATAAATACATTACTCCTCTATGCACTCGATATGTCCGATTTTAAAATAGCTTTTCGGTGAAAGCACATTTTGCAATATTCTAAGTAGATAGCCCGGCATCACAGGGCTAGCTATTTAGACACCCACCAAGTTTAGCCTTCACCTCTGTCAGATTTACTATTAGAAAAGTTTGATTACCTTTCCTGTTCTTTGTCAGAATGCACTCTCAGGACTTCTACTTCAATAACAAATGTAGGTTTGGTCCAAAATAATCCATAGTTATGTTCCAACAGCGACGTTTTGTTCGTGCGTTCTAAACACTATCCCAATGGTAAATAACGGTCGTGCGCACTGCGCATTTCGTGACAAAAGATTTCTAAATATTTCATTACCGTACTTCGAAGCATGTCAACCGCTGTTTAAAATCAATTTTTATGCCATTTTTCTCGTAAAAAAGCGATAATATTCCGACCGGGAATCTGCAATTAGGTAAACAGCCGAAAGAAAATATATCACTGGGTCGACTCGGGCACGAGCCTAAGCCCTTTGTCCTCTGATGGGCCACTTGGCAAAGGCGATAATGTGTTTCAGCCAGAGGCTGCCTCGTCATTGTTCAGGTTTTTCCCGGGCTCTGAGAGCCTATTGGAGCCGTAGGAAGTGTCACGTTACAGCTAAGATCCTGACTCTTCAATAAACAGAAGCAAGAACAACAACACCTTGTCAGACAGGCCACTTCCTGCATGAAACCTTCTCAGGTTTTTGCCTGCCAAATGAGTTCTGTTATACTCACAGACACCATTCAAACAGTTTTAGAAACTTTAGGGTGTTTTCTATCCAAAGCCAATAATTATATGCATATTCTAGTTACTGGGCAGGAGTAGTAACCAGATTAAATCGGGTATGTTTTTTATCCGGCCGTGTCAATACTGCCCCCTAGCCCTAACAAGCTAACAAAAAGCTTATTCTCCAACAGCCATTGGAGAACTTGGCGAACGTGTTTCTGGTGAGCCTCAAGGTCTTTCGAAAAATGTGAGGTTTGTCCACATAGACAAAAACGAAGCGTCCAATCACAGTCCTCAGAACGTTATTAACCAGGCTCTGGAAAACAGCAGGAGCGTTAGTGAGACCAAAAGGCATGACCAAATACTCAAAGTGTCCAAGTGGTGCGTTGAACGCCGTTTTCCACTCGTCCCCCTCTCTGATGCAGACAAGGTGGTAGGCATTCCGGAGGTCGAGTTTAGTGAACACCATGGCACCATGGAGGGGGGCAAAAGCAGAACTGATACTCGTTCTTCACAGGGATATTATTCAGCCCACAGAAGTCTATGCACGGCCTCAGTGACCCATCCTTTTTCTTTACAAAGAAAAAACTAGCCCCTACCAGAGAGGAAGAAGGCCTGACATGTCCTGCAGCCAGGGAATCCTGGATGTATCCCTCCATAACCTATTTTGCGTGGGGCGAGAGAGGTTATACAACCGGCTACAGGGGAGAGGAGCTCCAGGCTGGAGGTCAATAGCATAGTCGTACGGCCGATGAGGCGGCAGCGACAGTGCATGGTGCTTGCTTGCTGAACACAGGAGCTAGATCGTGATACTCTGGAGGAACTGAGGACAGGTCCGGAGGTTCTGGAATGAACTGGGGCACAGACAAGGCAGGGGCAAGGGCAGAATGTAGACAATTCGAGTGACAAAACAAACAAAGTGGTTACCTTTCCGGCGGTCCAGTCGATCTGTGGATTGTGCAGCTTTAACCAAGGATTACCAAGAACCAGGGGAGAGTGAGAGCAGTCGATTATGTGGAGACTTATCCTTTCCTGGTGATTCCCAGAGACACGCAGGATGACAGGGACCGTTCTCTCACTGACATGGGCGAGGAGCTGTCCAATGAGAGCGTTGGCATCTAGGAGTGAATTGAGTGGAATAGTGTCCAGGCCCAACTGGGTAACGACACCTCGGTCCAGGAAACTCTCGTCGGCACCCAAGTCGACCAGGGCAGGCAGAGAAAAAGCCTGGCTTTGCTACACAAGAGTGCCATCTAGCAAGGGTCTGGGGGAGATGGACCGGTGATTTGGCTCAACAGTATATTCCCCACAACTGCCGAGCCACCCCCTTTTGCTGGCCTCAGTGAACAAGTGGAGACAAAGTGACCAACCTGGCCACAGTATCGGCAGCTCTCCGCTAACATCAAGGCGGTGACCCGATCCTGTAGGTTCATGCTATACAACATTCGCAGAGTACAACTCTGCTTTACACAGGAAGCGGCGCAGGTCCTAATCCAGGCACTTGTCATCTCCCGTCTGGATTACTGCAACTCCCTGTTGGCGGGGCTCCCTGCCTGTGCCATTAAACCCCTACAACTCATCCAGAACGCCGCAGCCCGTTTGGTGTTCAACCTTTCCAGGTTCTCTCACGTCACCCTGCTCCTCCGCACACTCCACTGGCTTCCAGTTGAAGCTCGCATCTGCTACAAGACCATGGTGCTTGCCTATGGAGCTGTGAGGGGAACGGCACCTCCGTACCTTCAGGCTCTGATCAGGCCCTACACCCAAACAAGGGCACTGCGTTCATCCACCTCTGGCCTGCTGGCCCCCCTACCTCTGCGGAAGCACAGTTCCCGCTCAGCCCAGTCAAAACTGTTCACTGCTCTGGCACCCCAAAGGCGGAACAAGCTCCCTCACGACGCCAGGACAGCCGAGTCAATCACCACCTTCCGTAGACACCTGAAACTCCACCTCTTTAAGGAATACCTGGTATAGGATATAGTAATCCTTCTAACCCCCCCCCCCAAAAAAAAGATATAGATGTACTATTGTAAAGTGGTTGTTCCACTGGATATCTTAAGGTGAATGCACCAATTTGTAAGTCGCTCTGGATAAGAGCGTCTGCTAAATAACGTAAATGTAAATGTAAATGTAAATGTAGTGCTGATTCATCACTGCCTCTCCTCAGGAAGGAAATATTGGCCCGTTCGCTAGCATAAGCGTAGGGCTGTTGGTCGTATACCAGTGAACATTGTACCAAAAAGGCTCTGCAAGCTCCGAGGTTGCCAACGTAATGCTCAGTGGCCGGACCAAATGGCTCACGGAGCGGAGTTGAACTAGAGGCTGGTTGTGAGCTCTGGGCGAAGGTTTGGCCCTGCAGGTCCGAAAGGCTCCGTGAAAACTCTGTGACGTGCACCAGAAGGGTTTTCAGGGCTTGGTGATGTTGCTCGAGCAGGGCGCCTTGGCCGGCGAGGGTTTGGTGGAGAGGATCTGAGTCTGCTGAGTTCATCTCTCTGGCCAGATCGTACTGTTACACAAAGCGCAACAGATGAACCCAAGAGCAGGCTCAGACGAGGAGACTGGGATAAGGTAACCAAGGTATTCATTGAAACACAGGGGGAAGATGGAGTGCAGGCCAGGGAAGCTCGGGCGGGTTGCAGGAAACCAGGTGTGGAGGCTGAGGCTAGAGCGAGAGGTTTTGGAACTGGGTAAGCAGGTCCAGAGGGGAATCCAAGGGAGCAGTAGAGCGGGGGATCCAGGACAGAGTAGCAGGACTGGAGACAGGGACCAGAGTCAGAGCGGGCAGAACTGTAGCGCAGAGGAAAACAGTGTCAGGTAAGGGAAAACAGGTACAACAGGAACAAACGGCTAGAAACCTAGACTGACTGAGCAGAGATTACGATCTGGCAGCGTGGAATTGGCAGGGCTGAGTATTTTAGAGGTCTTGATTATGGAACAGCTTGCAGCTGGTGGGGATCTGCTCTGACTCCAGCACACCTGTCTCTGCCCACACACACACACACACACACACACACACACACACACACACACACACACACACACACACACACACACACACACACACACACAGATAGGAAGAGAGCACTGGGGGAGTGGAGGCAAGTCAAGGAGACACAGGGTGAGCAGTAGAGGGCGTGGCAGGAGCAGATGTAACACCATGATGGAGGCACAGTGGCTTCAATACAGCGCACCAAATCAGACATCTAGTGTATATATAAATCACTGGTTGTACTGGCTTCCAATGTGTCTTCCTGATTCTAACCTGTGTAGGAAAATGCCTGCTGTTACTCTTTTGTTCTGTTTGATCGGTTGTTGATGTTGTTCTTGTTGTTGTGGTCCTTGGGGATCGGGCAGATGAGGAAAGTGGCCTTCTGCTAAACTAACAGAACTGTTTTCAAGGCTGTCCCAGCAGAGCTGCAATCCTTCATTAAGCAAGCCTTTTAAGATACTGAAGACATGCCAAGTTAAAAAAACTTTCTCTTTAGCCTTCACAGGCCTGCAGTACCTATGTGGGGCCTCTTTTGAAAACCGTACACCCGAACTGCTCTTTTATTGGCCTGAGGTTGTTGTCTCGGGAATGCGACCGGTGACTCTCGCACTTCTCACATATGCTGTCATTACCTAAGCCCCTGTTCCTGCCTCTACACAGTTTTTTTCTCTGCGGTTTGCAGATAACAAGTTGCTACATCCGTTCAGTGGCGGTTGATCCTCAGCCAAAGCCAATTCTTATCGGTCTTAAGCACACGGCTCTGGTGAAACTAATTATTGTGCAAGGCTCTGGGAGCGTCAACCGGACCCCGGACCAGTAGGGGTTATATACCACATTTTGCTGCGTGCAGCGTTTCAGCCCACTCAGTCTTTAAGTCCTGTCTCGTCCTTTTGACATCTATCTTTGTCCCACACAGATGACTCATACGCATTGAATTTTATTGGCTCGACTGTTAAAATATGTCTATCAATTATTCAAACCCCGTTTTCACACTGGTTTTCTCGCAATTTATTATATTCATACAACCTTTTTATTGAATATCAGTCAGATTTGGCAGGCTTTCCTTCTCTCTCTCATTGTGCGTCTGTACCTTCGTCATTTCCATTTAATCGTTCTTTCCGTTTAGCACATGTCGTTAATCAAATGACCTCATAAAAACATTATGCCACGGCTGCACATTCTGATTAATACTAATCTACATGCTGTCTGGTATGTGATTATGATCATATGCTTATGTATGTGAGGGCAGATGATGTTGGAATTGTAAGCATGTGTATGACCAAGAGTAGTTTTGTGTGTGCTCATCCACTTCCATCCTCCCTTGCATTTGCTTTTCCTTTTCTCTACCCCCGTCCCCTCCATGCACATGACCAAACCCCACTGCTTGTCTCCCCCAGTCAGTCAGAACGAAGGCAGCCAAAGAAAGATAGAACATAACTTCTGCTCTGACCTTTTCCTGTTGTCTCTCTCTCTTCAGAATAACAATGGTTTCTCCATCATGCTTTGTTTACATGGGGGAGTAGAAAACGACACATCACCATAAAAAGATAAATGCTACCTCTGTATTAAATGTCTGGCCATCATTAGTCAGGCGCGCTATCATAAACAGTGTCCGCCATGAAAATTAAAACCCTCCTTAGAGTGATAAGGCTGGGATCGGAACAGGGATCTGATGGATCATTTATAGCCGAGGTGAGCATGCAATTTTCAGGACACTGAGAAGCCTATGAACCTGGACTATGCCACCATGAATGATTAATTCATAAACATTATTCATAACCCTTTCTCATAAATCAAGGCGCCCATTAACTTCAGCTACAGTCATAGCCGCGGGAAGTAGTTTGGGGGTGGGGGGGACAAATTCTTTTGACAGGCTGGTGCTGCAGACGGATATATCGGTCCACTAATACAGGATTATTAAAGGCCCAGTGCACTACTTTGGTGAACAAAATATTTAAAACTCTTTTTTTTCCCCCAGATTTTTTAGGTGGTGCGGCAGCACCCTCAGCACCCCTACTTCCCATGGCTATGGCCACAGTGGAGGATGGTGAGGTTCACCTTACCCTTTTCCTAACTTTAACCTAATTCTCCTAACCTGCAACGTCAATTATTTTAACCTGCTGCGTAAATTCACCTAACCTGCTACAAAAGTAATTTTTGATATAAGCGGTACTCTATCCAGTCAAAACCGGGTATATGTGGGGGAGGGGATTCTTACTAAAAGGGAAGAAGAATAGAACATCTTGAGTTGAAATGAAAGGCAAGTATTTGTATTATTTTACTGTAACGCTCCTATTCGGTGCAGTTTCCTGAATTTTTTTTTCTTCTGAATGGCAGTCTAATGTGGGGTAAATGTCCTGTTAACATTTGCAGCCTTGTCTGTTTGGGCTAATTAGCAGCTAATTAGCCTGTGTTGTTTGTGTCCACAGAGGACCATTTTATTTTGCAGCTTGTAATATTTATTTAACCTTTATTTAACTAGGCAAGTCAGTTAAGAACACATTTTTATTTACAATGACGGCCTACCAAAAGGCAAAAGGCCTCCTGCGGGGACGGGGGCTGGGATTAAATATCAATTAAATAAAAATATAGGACAAAACACACATCACGACAAGAGAGACAACACAACAGTACATAAAGAGAGACCTAAGATGACAACATAACATGGCAGCAACACATTACAACACAGCATGGTAGGACCACAACATGACAACAACATGGTAGCAACACAACATGGCAGCAACACAACATGGTAGCAGCACAACATGGTAACACAGCAGCACACAACAGGGTACAAACATTGTTTGGCACAGACAACAGCACAAAGGGCAAGAAGGCAGAGAAAACAATACATCACGCAAAGCAGCCACAATTGCCAGTAAGAGCGTCCATGATTGAGTCTTTAAATGAAGAGATTGAGATAAAACTGTCCAGTTTGAGTGTTTGTTGCAGCTCGTCCCAGTCTCGAGCTGCAGCGAACTGAAAAGATGAGCGACCCAGGGATGTGTGTGCTTTGGGGACCTTTAACAGAATGTGACTGGCAGAACAGGTGTTGTATGGGGAGGATGAGGGCTGCAGTAGGTATCTCACATAGGGGGAATGATGCCTAAGAGGGTTTTATAAATAAGCATCAACCAGTGGGTCTTGCGACGGGTATAGAGTTGACCAGTTTACAGAAGAGTATAGAGTGCAGTGATGTGTCATATAAGGAGCATTGGTGGCAAATCTGATGGCCAAATGGTAAAGAACATCTAGCCGCTCGAGAGCACCCTTACCTGCCGATCTATAAATTACGTCTCCATAATCTAGCATGGGTAGGATGGTCATCTGAATACAGTATGTGTCCATTCTCTTCAGTGATGTGGTTATGGATGACACCTCTTTGAACTACCAGCAACGTTACACCATAAAAAAGAAAGACCTACTGTATAGCAGCCCCACAAACAATGTGTGATACTGCTGACCAATCCACTTATTGTTTGGGTGACAGCAAGAATTGTTGTCCAGCCTTTACTTGGATATCTTAAAATATCACATATACATTTTGTTGTTCACTCAACTTTATTCAGTTCTTATTTCTTGACTTTACCAGTCACAACTGCAGGACATTGATTCCTGAGGCATCTTTGAGGAAGCTTCTACAGAAGTATGTTTCTGAAAGCCTGCTTCATCAAGAGCACAAGGACATGATGTCTTGTGTGGAGAAGAGTGCCACCTTTCTCCTGCCTCAACTCCAGAAACTGGCAATCACTGATCCCATCTAACCAAGCGAGCCCTACAACACTTTCTCGCGAGAACTAGACTCATAGCCTATAACACAGTCCCATGACGACCTTTTACATTTGGCTTAAATCAAAGATTTTTATTTTCGTTCTTTCACCTAGGCTATCAATTTATTCATATCAAATCGTATTTTGAATAGAGTTGGAATCGACTCATCCTGTCATTGATTTCTCTCCAATAACTTGGCAACCAACTTTAAGGTGCATTACTGTATCCAACTGGACTGGAGTGTGGACCTTGTATATCTTTCAATCACCCACATGGGTATATGCTCTTAAAAAGCAATGAGGAGATGGGAGAGGCGGGACTTGCAGCGCGTCAAGCGTCTAAAATAGAACCATGTTCTATTTTAGCACCTGGCTATGCAGATGATCGTTGACACGCTCAAGCAGTTTGGATAAAATTCTTGAATAACATGTATGTGTACATTTATTTTGCAACGCTCGCTCGCGCATGCAATGTGGCCGGTGGGGTCAGCATGTAGGAAAAATATTATTGTTTCATTTTTTTGTATTATTTATGTTATTATGTATAGTAGTATCAGCTTTAGTGGTACATATGGTAGTGTTTGTTGTGGGGTGCATTCAGCAGGGCACAATGTTGTGGTATAATAATATAATAATATATAATAGTATAATAATATAATGATGAGATATTGTGTAGAAGCATGCCATTTAAGACATTTCTATCTGCAACGTTCTACAACGTTTTTATTCAGAATGTGGCCCTGGTGTCACTGTTGGTAATAGTATTGTTATATTGTTACTGTTTCCCCTGGACCTCTTGGAGAACCAATCCAGTTCTGTGACCTGTAGCACCAAAGCAGAAATCTGGGTCATTGAGTTACCACAGCTTCTCTCTCTCACCCCCCCCCCCCCCTTTTCACCATAAACAGCACAAAAGTCCCCGTAAACATACAGCCATTAATGCTCCCAATGTTTAAGTAGGCCTACTCCATCAATGCAAGTTTAACACTTGCACACACACCCCACACACACTCAAGTATTATTAAAACTTCAGGCATTCTAAATTTGTCTTAGTCAATTTCTGATTGGAGGGTTGACTAATAATAACTGGCTCTATGGATACAAAGAACAAAGAGCTTTTAAACCTGCTCAACAATGTTATGAATTCCACAGAAGACAATAACAACAGATCAGCCAGGTCTGAGTTCATGTATAATACAGCTATTAGAAATAGCCTAGGCTAATTATCCATGTTCTTCAACATGAACTAGTCACAAGCTGCTACTACAAAAATTGACATCATTTACCTGAGAACTATAACAAAAACAGTAGCTAAATAGAATGGATGTCCTGATTAAAATCATTGTGGGAAGTTAGTTGAATCGAGGCATTCAGCCATGGCATTGTAAACATTATTTAGGTTAGCTAGCTAGCTAACGTTAGCATAACTAGCTAGCTACTTCTATCCAAATATGGTTTTGCCGTTATCTAAAGAAACGCCTAGGAATGTGTAAAAGGTTCCGTGCGGTGAAGAAATGGAGATGTGATTAATGGCGTCAAAAACAATTACGGCATAAAATGTCACACGTTAGTGCGTTATTAACGTGTTAAGTTTGACAGCTCTAATGCATATACAAACAGACTCTGGCAAAAAAATTGCCAAACTGCATTTGACAAAACCTTCACTAAAGTATACACATTTACTGCGGGATAAGCATGAAAATGGGGTGTTTGGAGATCACCAGCGTATACATCCACTGGGACACACACAACTGTAGCCAGCTACCTGATTCCAGCTCACATCTTTTACTAGTAATCATGTACTTTGTAGGATATGTTAATCAATATAGCTTTGGTCACAGGGTTGCAGTGCTAAGCTGAACTACCTATAAATAGCCTCATTTGGTGGCTTAGCCTGTGATTGGCTCAGATAGACTGCTGTGATGGAGAGAGAGAGACAAAAGGAGGGGGGAAAGAGTTTTGTCTAAATACTGGTGGGATTTTGGCTCGATCCAGTCTCACTTGATACTCCCCGTCAACAATCGGAGTCGGTTATTAACTTTAGGAGTGCTGCATGAGTCCTCCAACATCATTACTGAGGATCATAATTGCCTTATAAAAATCTGAAATTAGAATCCATGTTTTTATGAGGATTCCATAAATGTACCTCATCATTTAGGAGAGTGCTCAGCTTCGAGGTACAAGTGCCAATAGAATACCATTAGATGTCTGTGAAGGATACCAATATTTTCATAGCATTATGGGATTATTTTGCTGTAATGGTGTCCTCAACACTGAAGTGCATGCAAATAACCTCCCCCACCCTCCTACCTCCCATTCAGAGTTAAGAAAGTTCCCTAAACAAAGTTGATTGATTTACACTGAGTGTACAAAACATTAAGAACACCTTCCTAATATTGAGTTCCACTCTGAACATTAGCAGTCAGTCCCGAGACCACAGCAAAAATGGGCTTTTAATTTAGAAGTGTTTTAATGTTTTATTTTCAGAACAACTTGGGCTACATGTAGAATACTAAACATATACAGTTGCATTCATGGGATTTACTGACAAATGTCTGGCAAAGCAAAAATCAGCAAAAAATGTATTTATATGAATGCTGTAAGTACACAAAATGTTTGCTTAGTGGGAAATGAATATCAAACTACTCAGTGACTTTCCCATGACCTTCTATGTAGAAGAACCTCTTACCTTTTAACGAAGCTTGTGTAGCTAATGAGCGCCATAGAACAAAACGTTACATGTGCGTGTTCGTGAGAGTCTCAGCTTTTCATAGAACGCTTTTAATTGTTTGTATAACTTCTGACTCGAAACGACTTCAGAACTAGATCAGGGTTTAGATTTATGCACATAAATGTGAGAAGATTTGTTCCCAAAATGGACATGGTAAAAGTGTGGCTCCAAATGTATTTAATTAGCATGTTTTTGATAATCAACCCGTTTAAAATGCACAGAAGCCTGCAACCGACAACCCTGCCACAAATAGGACAGTAGGTTATCCTTTTAATTTCAGTAAGATTACGCAATCTAAAATTGTTAACATGTTCAAATCAATTGATACTAATAAAGCTGCTGCCCTGGATGAGTTGAATCCATTTCTGCAGAAAATTGGAGCAGACATCATTGCTGCCCCTCTCATTCATATTTTGAATGTACAGTCGAAGTCGGAAGTTTACATACACTTAGGTTGGAGTCATTAAAACTCGTTTCTCAACCACTCCACAAATGTCTTGTTAACAAACTATAGTTTTGTCAAGTCGGTTAGGACATCTATTTTGTGCATGATACAAGTCATTTTTCCAACAATTATTTACAGACAGATTATTTCACTTATAATTCACAATTCCAGTGGGTCAGAGGTTTACAAACACTAAGTTGACTGTGCCTTTAAACAGCTTGGAAAATTCCAGAAAATTATGTCATGGCTTTAGAAGCTTCAGATAGGCTAATTGACATCATTTCAGTCAATTGGAGGTTTATTTGTTTATGTATTTCAAGGCCTACCTTCAAACTTAGTGCCTCTTTTCTTGACATCATGGGAAAATGAAAAGAAATCAGCCAAGACCTCAGAAAAATATTGTAGACCTCCACAAGTCTGGTTCATCCTTGGTAGCAATTTCCAAATGCCTGAAGGGACCACGTTCATCTGTACAAACAATAGTACGCAAGTATAAACACCATGGGACCACGCAGCCGTCATACCGCTCAGGAAGGAGACACGTTCTGTCTCCTAGAGATGAATGTCCTTCGGTGCAAACAGTGCAAATCAAACCCAGAACAACAGCATAGGACATTGTGAAGATGCTGGAGGAAACAGGTACAAAAGTATATATATCCACAGTAAAACAAGTCCTATATCGACATAACTTGAAAGGCGCTCAGCAAGGAAGAAGCCAGTGCTCCAAAACTGCCATAAAAAAGCCAGACTACGGTTTGCAACTGCACATGGGGACAAAGATTGTACTTTTTGGAGAAATGTCCTCTGGTCTGATGACACAAAAATAGAACTGTTTGGCCATAATGACCATCATTATGTTTGGAGGATAAAGGGGGAGGCTTGCAAGCCAAAGAACACCATCCCAACCCTGAAGCACGGGGGTGGCAGCATCATGTTGTGGGGGTTCTTTGCTGCAGGAGGGACTGGTGCACTTCACAAAATAGAGGGCAAATAAGGAAAAGTATGTGGATATATTGAAGCAACATCTCAAGACATCAGTCAGGAAGTTAAAGCTTGGTCGCAAATGGTTCTTCCAAATGGACAATGACCCCAAGCATACTTCCAAAGTTGTGGCAAAATGGCTTAAGGACAACAAAGTCAAGGTATTGGAATGGCCATCACAAAGCCCTGACCTCAATCCTATAGAAAATGTGTGGGCAGAACTGAAAAAGTATGTGCGAGCAAGAGGCCTACAAACCTGACTCAGTTACACCAGCTCTGTCAGGAGGAATTGGCCAGAATTCACCCAACTTATTGTGGGAAGTGTGTGGAAGGCTACCCGAAACGTTTCACCCAAGTTAAACAATTTATAGGCAATGCTACCAAATACTAATTGAGTGTATGTAAACTTCTGACCCACTGGGAATGTGATGAAAGAAATAAAAGCCTAAATAAATCCATCTCTCTACTATTATTCTGACATTTTTAAAATAAAGTGGTGATCCTGACTGACCTAAGACAGGGAATTTCTACTAGGATTAAATGTCAGAAATTGTGAAAAACTAAGTTTAAATGTATTTGGCTAGGGTGTATGTAAACTTCCGACTTCAACTGTATCACTGTCAAGTAACGTGATCCCAAAAATATGGAAGGCAGCATACGTCACTCCACTTCGTAAAGGCAGAGATCTGTGCCAGTTGGATAACTATTGCTCTATATCTAAACTTTCTGTGCTTGATAAAAGTTTTTGAGAACCTTGTGAATTCCCAGCTGAAAGATTGTCTTTAAAATAGCTGTATCTTATCCCAAAACCCGTCTGGATTCAGAGCAAAACATAGTACTATCTCAGCTGCAACCAAGGTGATCAGTGATCTTCAGGATGCACAGGACAAAAAAAACAGCATTGTGTTTCTCTTTTTATTGATTTATCGAAAGCTTTCGACACTGTTGACCATGCTCTGCTTCTGCATAGATTAAATATAATAGGTTTTACTGATGGGGCGGTGGATTGGTTACAAATCTACCTCTCTGACAGAACCCAGTGTGTAGCACAATAGGGCATGGAATCAGAGTTTCAACAGCTTACAAAGGGTGTCCCCCAAGGGTTCATATTAGGGTCTGTCCTTTTTACACTGTATATTAATTGTTGGTGGAAATGTAAACACTGCAAAACTACATTTGCATTACATTTACATTACATTTACGTCATTTAGCAGACGCTCTTATCCAGAGCGACTTACAAATTGGTGCATTCACCTTATGATATCCAGTGGAACAACCACTTTACAATAGTACATCTATATTTTTTTTTTTGGGGGGGGGAGGCACAACCGTGCCTCTAATATTGAGAAGAAGTTTCAGGATTTGCAACTGGCTTTTGATGACATTCAGAAACAACTCTTCCACCTGAAACTTGTGCTTAATGCCAGAAAGACTCAGTACATGGTTTTATCTAACCTTAAAGCAGACAAGTGGAGTCATCTGCAGATTCTAACTTTAAATTACCAACTGATCGAAAGGATATCTTCATATAAGTACCTAGGCATCAGGTTAGATGAAAAGCAAAAATGTAAATAGCACATTGAAATCCTGGCAAAGAAACTGAAGTTGAAATTGGGTTTTTATTTTATGAATAAATCTTGTTTTTCTTTGTCAGTCAGGAAGGATCTTGTGCAAGGTACATTTTTTATCTGTGTTGTAACTATGGTGACATTATTTTACATGTGAGCCTCCGCCAGTACCATTCGGGTGCTTGATGCAGTGTATCACGGAGCGCTTAGGTGCATCACTAATATGCAAGACCACTCACCCATCACTGTGAACGATACACTGAAAATACAAAACATTAAGAAGACTATCCAGGTGAAAGCTATGATCCCTTATTAATGTCACTTGTTAAATCCACTTCAATCAGTGTAGATGAAGGGTAGGAGACAGGTTAAATAACTATTTTTTGAGACAATTGAGACGTGGGCCATTCAGAGGTCCCCCTGGCAAAAGAGGTTTCTAACCTCAAGGGTCTTTTCCTGGTTAAATAAACATTGAGACTGCAGACATTTTTGTAAAAACACCCGGCCCCAGGCCCCTTCGGGATCCGCCCTTGTCTCACAAACACAGCTCTAGCTCCCGTTAAACATACAGCCTAATGGTACAACCCATAAGTCTGTAGCTCAAACACACAATGTTCTAAATCAAGCTGGCGTGAAGAATTGGACTCATTGGGTTAAAGCATATCTGTCAGTAGGCTGGCCAATTACTAGCGAAGATAGGGTGATTACCTCCAGTATGATGTTTCATAATCAAAAAGGAAGTTGAGTTGGAATTTAAATGAAGATATTACTTCGGGAATTATACTGTTGACATGCTTATGTTTGCAGGAACTTCCAGACTTAACTGTGCCAAGCATTGTGGGAGTCATGCGAGTATGCTGCAAAGGAAATGTATGACAGAACTGAATGAAATGTTAATAACATAACTAGGTTTATATATGTAAGCGAATTTGTGCTATTTGATGTTTTCACAATCTGCCCCTAGCTTTAGCTTTCGATATAATTCTCGATGTATTATGATTGGTGACGCCCAAGTGGGGAAGGCAGAGTTTGTCTCTGAGGATTCTCCAATGTTTTCTGAGAATCGGCTCCCCGTCTGGCTTCTTCAAAAAGACAGTTGAGAAAACATCAACAAAGTAGGTCGTCTCAAAACAAAGCCATCTGCTGTGGCGGACGCCTCTTCTCTGTGTTGTCTACAAGGCGGCTATGTGATTCTCCTCCCTCCCTGGCTGTATCCCAAATGGCACCGTATTCCCTTTATAGTGCTCTACTTTTGACCAAAAGTTGAGCACTATAAAGGGTATAGGGTGCCATTTTGGTTCCAAGCCCCCCTCTTTCCAGAGGAGCTGATGAAACTTCACCCAATAAGGCTCGTTCACAAACATTTAGAAAAAGTGGCACTCCTTAGGGCTGAGTCATCTCACCCTTGTGTTTCTCAGAGGTGCTCTTCGCAATAAAGATTCTGTGGACTTTGGAGGGCTCTGAGAGTCTGTTGTTGCTGTAAAAGTATGGCAACTATATACTTTTGGAATGCAGTTGATAGAAGGACTCCAAAAAAATTACATCTGTGGGACTTCATATCACGATGAAAGGCACAAAGCAAACTGAAACGTTGTTTGCCAAAACTTTCAGATGAAAGACAGAACTTGACCATTCTCTGCAGATTGGAATCAAAAAGAAAGGCTTTGATGGGCCCTGAATTCTCCGTTTTTCTGTGTTGGGATGACAGCGAAAGTCATTAGCTTGTAAATAAGGTGGAGGAGGTGACTGAACCATGATAGATCGCTATTAGCACATTCATGCAGCAACTGCAGATGGTGCAGCTAAAAAAAAAAATCACCCGTCACATGAGGCAACTGTGTGTGTGTGTGTGTGTGTGTGTGTGTGTGTGTGTGTGTGTGTAGATCAGTTTTTTTGAAAGATTACTGAGTGTGTCCCCACCAGTGCCTTATTGAGTTAACCTTATGTTCCTAATCAATTGTCATTGGATCTAACAGAGGAATGCTTTAGAATATTCTGAAGGATATTGAGACTACTTGGCCAATATCTTGTGGCTGGTCTATCTTACATGTCTGAAACATTGTGACATGGCTCTTTGCTATATTTCAACATCAGTAATTCACTTTACTCCTGATATAATCCATGGCCATGTTACGTAAGACACAGCATAACAAAAGATTTTGCAATGGGTAACAAAAATCTGTGTTATCATTGGAGAGGGTCAGGTAGTCTAAATGTCTCCTACCCACTAAACACAACCCTGGAGAAAGGCTCTTGCAAGAGCACATATGCTTTATTATTTCTCAATAATTGATTTAAATGTTTTACATTTAAAAGTCCACATTTCTTTTTAATTGAAACAGCCCAAGCGTCCCATCTTGGACTACACAGCCAGATCCCTCTGATTGTGGGTTTAATTGTCAACATGTTCTGTCTTGCACCTAAGTGAAAACCCAATGAACCTCTTCGGTCTGTTCTACCCTGGGCGAGACACATGCCAACTCAGGCCCCCTCAACTCTGACCGTGATGGATAGCCTTTCTCTCCAGCTCATCTTGAGGTTCTAATTGGGGTTATGGTTATCAGAGTTAGACTATAGAACAACAGTAAGCATAGAGTTGCGATGGATAAAGTGGATAAAGTCACGTTCGACTACACTGATGAATTAATGGGAGTGCTAAAAGTTATACTTATAGGAGGGCAGTTTCTCAGACACAGATTAATCCTAATCCTGGACTCACATTGACTAGGACTCATATTGACTCACATTGTGTAGTCTAGGACTAGGCTTAATCTGTGTCTGAGAAACCAGCCCAAAGAGTATGCTCTTTTTGGACTGCTGCCATGTTCACTGTTATCGATTTAATTGAAAGATTATAAAGATTTTTTGTTTGTACTCTAGCAGGGGTTGACTACACTGTCTATATCTAGGGCCAGGTATATAGTAGACTCTACTGGGAAATGTCCTCATCGATACCTTCGCAGCACTGTCTACATTCATGATTTCTAAAACAATTAACGTTTCGAGCAGTTTGACCTCATTTAAATAAGTGGCACGTGTACCACATACATGTATCGATCAATAAAGTATATCTTATTTCAAAAAG
This sequence comes from Salmo trutta, assembly GCF_901001165.1. Lineage (NCBI taxonomy): Eukaryota > Metazoa > Chordata > Actinopteri > Salmoniformes > Salmonidae > Salmo > Salmo trutta. Next base: position 21,831,186 of record NC_042971.1, read on the forward strand.
ATTCTGGAGCCTTAAAGACATTCCGCCTCCACAGAGTCCATCTGGCTGGCCATATCTATATCCGTAATGTTTAATACATAGGCCTAACAGAGTGGGCTAGAGCTAACCGGGCTAAAGCTAACAGAGGCTCTAATATGTCTAAGCAAACATCCACAGTGTGGCCCAGCAGATGGCTGCTGTGGCGCTGCAATGTCACTAATGCAGAGGGTTTGTAGAAATGCTCATACACAGATAGATAGATAAATGCATGTGTAACAAGTATTAATGTTGCCTTATGTGTATTTCACCTAAATCCTAAAAGCTCTAACCCACTTTTACAAAGTGCCTATTTCCTTACATAAGGGAGAGCAGGCCATGTCTGTACTATAGAATGCAGGGCATGCGGGAGACCGGTGTTATTTCATAGTTGTGATGTCTTCACTCTTATTCTACAATGTAGAAAATAGTAAAAAATAAAATCCTGGAATGAGTAGGTGTGTCCAAACATTTGACTGGTACTTGCTTAATTAATTTGATTAATATTATGGTGTTTCTATTCCATGAAAAATGAAAAACCCTCTGGGTTTCTGTTAGAATGGAATGGAAAATATGGCGCTGTACAACGTGACGGTAGGCAGTACAGTACTGGGATATTTAGCTAAAGATTCCCTGTGTCGTGTGGACTGGAGACCGGGGTTCAATCCCCCAACGGGGAGGAAGGAAGTAGGCTGTCTTTGTTCTTAACTGATTCCATATGTATTATTTCATAGTTGTGATGTCTTCACTATTATTCTACAATGTAGGGTTTCCGTTAGGATGGAATGGAAAATATGGCGCTTTGTTCCAATATTTCTGTAAATCTGTGATATTTATTCCCATAGTAATTCGTTATGGATTTTGAAAGATTATTTTTTATCATTATTTTATTAACGAAATGTGTTTATTTGTTTAATAGGCTACTGTGCAGTCTACAATATATACTGTAGTAAACATGGGAAAGTGCCTAATTCCTTACATAAGGGAGAGCAGGCCATGTCTGTACTACAGAATGCAGGGCAAGTGGGAGACCGGGGTTCAGATCCCTGTTGGTGAGGAAGGAGTAGGCTGTCCTTGTAAATAAGAATTTGCTCTTAACTGATTCCATATGTGTTATTTCATAATTGTGATGTCTTCACTATTATTCTACAATGTAGCCAGTACAAAGTGACGGTCGGGAGTAGGCTACAAGATTGGAGGATTCTAAATTGTTTGCCTTCATTAGACATTACTCAACACTAGTGAGACTCATTTCGCCTATGGTATGCCTACAGTATATCGAAAAATATTTTTTTCAATGGCGTGACTCTCCTCCAATAATTACATTTAGAGGATTGGAGGACTAAATGAATATCTAAGGGGCATTTTCCATTAGGATCTGTGAGAATATCTGAGAATATCTAAGGGGCTTTTGTATTATTCAAAATGTATTAATAATATTAATAATAATCGCTTTGTTTAAAAAGTAACACTATTTTGGAGATTTCATTTTCATTTAACCTAGAGTGAGTGAGAAAAAGGAAATTCTTGAACATGGGGGGAGACATTCTCACTCATTTGTAAATAAAGCCAGTACAACGTGACAGTCGGGAGTAGGCTACAGGATTAGAGGATTCTAAATTGTTTGCCTTTATTAGACATTACTCAACACTAGTGAGACTCATTTCGCCTATGGTAGGCCTACAGTATATCGAAAAATATTTTTTCAATGGTGTGACTCTCTGCCAATAATTACATTTAGAGGATTGGAGGACTAAATTAATATCTAAGGGGCATTTTCCGTTAGATATTCTCACAGATCCCAAGGGGCTTTTAAATCATTCTAAATGAATTAATAATAATAATCACTTTGTTTAAAATGTAATGATATTTTGGAAATTTCGTTTTCATTTAACCTACAAAAGGGCAAAAAAGCAGACATCACTTGCTTATATTCAGTCAACACATATCTCAAGAATACCATGGTGTTACGTTCCCCAGTTTCTGTGTTGTGGGTTTGTATGCGTGTGTATTTCAGGAAATGGCTTCCTGGATTTCAAGCAGCTGATTGGTCTGCCCCATCGCTGATTGGTGCTCTGACCCCTCCCTCTCGTCAGGGGAAACAGCTGGATCTTCAATTACCAACTCCTTCTCCAGCTTGATAAAAGCCTGTGTTCCTTCCTCAGATAGGAGAGCTTCTTTTTATGTCCTGTGTTGGTTGGTGAAGTTTTGTGGATATTATGTTGTAGCCGCTCCATCTGAGGTATGTGTATGCCAATTGGACTTAGTGTTTTTGATTATTGAAATTGTTCACTTAAAGTATTAGTAATTCTGTTTCATTTGTTCCAAGAGGGGAAGGGGAACGCACCTTGGGAGTGTTTAGGCAAGAGGCCTGAGGGCATATATAACCCATAGTATCAAATCTGTCTATGGACACTAGGTATGACCTGGGCGGACCACCCCCTGTATTTTGGTTAGTGCGTCAGGTGGTGCTAAAGGTTAGGTAAGAAGTGGGAAGGCAGGTAAGGTAGGAGAGAGGACTCTTTAATTTCTACTTTGTTTGCTTTTGTTCCGTCCAGACCCTTTTAGCCACATTACCGTGTTAAGTAAATACATTTTATTTTTCTCTGCCTCTGTCGTCCTTCCCCGCACCTACAAACACATACTTTTTCACTCCACAGGGAGTTGAGATGTAGTGGGGTGTTGCGTTCCCTCCTCCAAGAGGCATATGTAATACATGGCATATTTGAACAAGTGATTCGTTATGGATCCATAACTAAATAAACATCAGAATTTTGAAATTGTATTTTTATCATTTTATTATCGAAACAGCATACAGTACATACTGTAGTAAACATGGGGAAAGTGCCTAATTCCTTACAAAAGGGAGAGCAGTCCATGTCCAGACTTTCTCGGTGACCAAGTACTCATTAACTCTGTCTTTAATGCTTTTTCGGGTTGCATCAGTCATTGACGAAAACTTCTGAGACACAGTATTAATGATGAACACCCAGAGGTTCATAAGCCACATTTGCCTCTGGATCCATCCCAGTTTGTATTCTGTGCCCACTCGTATCTCTCTTCGGTTACACATCTCCACCTGACTCTCTGCTAATGTCGCCTGACTCTCCGCCAATGCTACCTGGCTCTGGACCAATGCATCAGCTGTCGCCCGTATCTCTGCCCTCAGAGAAGGTTTCTCTTTCTGCTGTTCTTCCTTCAATGACTCGATCTCGGTCTTCAAAGGTTGAATCTCACCCATGAGCACCTTCATCAGATGATGAATCTCACCCATGAGCACCTTCATCAGCATAATGGTACCGCCCTGAGCCCCCATTGATTACAGTGGCCTATGATAGAAACGGTAGACCAATTAAGATTTTTAAAAGTGACTCCAACAAGCAACTGCTGCGTACACATTTTAAGAATCTAGCTTAACTAACCACTTTCTTGGCAACGATGCGTTTTTTTCGGTGCGGCCGGTTGTCTAGCCCTTTGTCCACTGATCTACACGGATAGTTGTCGGCATGGTTGTAAGCTCTGCAAAAACATATTCATGTGTTTAGTACACTAATCGATTTTTATTATACACTATGGCTACACATTGACAGGCTATATACCTTCCCTTTTTTATATTAAATGCTCTGAAACCAAAATACCTTTAGTTTTGGTGATCCTCTCAGCTCTGGCTCATTTTCAAGTCCTCTGGTGGTTACAGTCCTAACCCTGGAACAGGTAGCACCATAGAAAGAAGCTGGTTTGGTGAAAACAATGTCCAGTTCATCTGTTCTCTTTGGTCGCAATGTCTTTTTTTGTTTTTGATTAGCAGCTCGTTTTTGAATGGTAACTGTGTTAAGGGTGGAGTTTTGGGCGGGGTGAGGAAAGTCGGGACTTTCAGGTTACAATAGGCTATAATCAGCAGATTGCCGATTGTCCTCACTTTGATTATACTGTAGCACCATAACCAGGATCTCTATTAATTTAAGTGAGCAGATTAGGGCTTTCAGGAGGAATGGAAAATTGACACAGGCAATTTACGAAAAATACTGGAAGACTTGGATTTTGGTCACGTACAGTGCTATTCGCAAACGCTATCCTCAGATGCCTGTTTTACGCCGAACTCGAAAGCCCAGGAAAATTAACAGGTACAGCAGGCTACGATAGTTTAATGTGGGCCTAATAATGCTTAAATAAATCGACTGCTGGTCTTTACTGCATGCGGCACATTTTCACATAAAAAAAATGATCAGAACATTAAACATGTGTGTTCGCTTGTTTTGTACTGTTCTGTAGTTTCGACCCAATGATTCATCTGACAAAGAACTTTGCGTCCTGCAGGCCCAGGCATGGATCAAAGCTGGCGAGACCTTCAATAATGTCAGACGAATCAACTGTGACCCTTGAGCAATTTGCTCAAAGATGAACTGGTCAAGGCCATCAAGCTGTTTTGGCTAGAGAAATTGACGACATAACAATGCAACAAATACATTGATCATCTCAGCAAGGTTTTACCTGTGGTCATGGAGCTGGGTGGAAGTGAGACTAAAATGTAGTTTATATAAACATCCGCATCAGAACGTCTTTTTTCTCATTATTGTATTAACAAAAAACACAAAGATGTTGCTGAATAAATACAGTACTGCTGTTTTGAGTTAATCTAAGAAGTCGTAAGTTTGCAAACTTAGGTTGGAACATACACTTAGGTTTACATATACTTTTGTAATTAAAACTCGTTTTTCAACCACGCCACAACTTATTTGTTAACAAACCATAGTTTTGGCAAGTCGGTTAGGACATCTACTTTGTGAATGACACAAGTAATTTTTCCAACAATTGTTTACAGACAGATTATTTCACTTATAATTCACTGTATCACAATTCCAGTGGGTCAGAAGTTTACATACACTAAATTGACTGCCTTTAAACAGCTTGGAAAATTCCAGAAAATGATGACATGGCTTTAGAAGCTTCTGATAGGTTAATTAACATAATTTGAGTCAATTGGAGGTGTACCTGTGGATGTATTTCAAGACCTACCTTCAAACTGAGTGCCTCTTTGCTTGACATCATGGGAAAATCAAAAGAAATCAGCCAAGATCTCAGAAAAATATTGTAGACCTCCACAAGTCTGGTTCATCCTTGGGAGCAATTTCCAAATGCCTGAAGGTACCACGTTCATCTGTACAAACAATAGTTCGCAAGTATAAACACCATGGGACCACGCAGCCATCATACCACTCAGGAAGGAGACGCGTTCTGTCTCCTAGAATGGAACGTACTTTGGTACGAAAAGTGCAAATCAATCCCAGAACAACAGCAAAGGACATTGTGAAGATGCTGGAGGAAACAGGTACAAAAGTATCTATATCCACAGTAAAACAAGTCCTATATTGACATAACCTGAAAGGCCGCTCAGCAAGGAAGAAACCACTGCTCCATAACCGCCATAAAAAAGCTAGACTACGGTTTGCAAATGCACATGGGGACAAAGATTGTACTTTTTGGAGAAATGTCCTCTGGTCTGATGAAACAAAAATAGAACTGTTTGGCAATAATTACCATTGTTATGTTTGGAGGGAAAAGGGGGAGGCTTGCAAGTCGAAGAACACCATCCCAACCGTGAAGCCCGGGGGTGGCAGCGTCATGTTGTGGGGGTGCCTTGCTGCAGGAGGGACTGGTGCACTTCACAAAATAGATGGCAAATAAGGAAAATGATGTGGATACATCTCAAGACATCAGTCAGGAAGTTAAAGCTTGGTCGCAAATGGGTCTTCCAAATGGACAATGACCCCAGGCATACTTCCAAAGTTGTTGCAAAATGGCTTAAGAACAACAAAGTCAAGGTATTGGAGTGGCCATCACAAAGCCCTGACCTCAATCCTTTAGAAAATTTGTGGGCAGAACTGAAAAAGCATGTGCGAGCAGGGAGACCTACAAACCTGACTCAGTTACACCAGCTCTGTCAGGAGGAATGGGCCAAAATTCACCCAACTTATTGTGGGAAGCTTGTGGAAGGCTACCTGAAACGTTTCACCCAATTAAACAATTTAAAGGGAATGCTACCAAATACTAATTGAGTGTATGTAAACTTCTTACCCACTGGGAATGTGATGAAAGAAATAAAAGCTGAAATCAATCATTCTCTCTACTATTATTGTGACATTGCTCATTATTAAAATAAAGTGGTGATCCTAACTGACCTAAGACAGGGAATTTTTACGAGGATTAAATGTCAGGAATTGTGAAAAACTGAGTTTAAATGTATTTGGCTAAGGTGTATGTAAACTTCCAACTTCAACTGCATATTTTTTTTCCAATGTCCTTTTCTATGACTGTTCTGTACTTTGTCATGTATTTCTACATTTTATGTGGACTCCTGGAAGAGTAACTGCTGCATGTGCAGTAGCTAATGGGGATCCTAATAAACTAAACCAAACTGCTTGGTATGGCAACTGCTTGACATCTGACTGCAAGGCGCTATAGAGGGTAGTGCATACGGCCCAGTACATCACTGGTGCCGAGCTTCCTGCCATCCAGGACCTTTAAAATTGTCAAAGACTCCAGCCACCCAAGTCATAGACTTTTCTCTCTGCTACCACACAGCAAGCAGTACTGATGCACAAGTCTGGAACCAACAGGAGCCTGAACAGCTTCTACCCCCAAGCCATAAGACTGCTAATTGTTAGTCTGGGTAGCTATTTGGTTCACTATTTATCTATCTGCATTGAATCTTGTTGCACTAATTTTTTTGGATTCATCACAAATGCTGCTGCTACTGTTTATTATCTATCCTGTAGCCTGGTCACATTACCTAGTTATATGTACATTGTACCTCTAGATATCAACTCGGTACTGGTACCCATGTACAGTATTTAGCCAAGTTATCGTTATTTATTGTGTATTTATTATGACTTGTTTTATTACATGTTATTACTTTTCTATAATTTCTCGATTTTCTCTCTCTCTGCATTGTTGGGATGGGCTCGTAAGTAAGCATTTTATTGCAGTCTACACATGTTGTTTAAGAAGCATGTGACGAATGAAATTAGATTTGATCTGAAGTTGGCCTTTCCTTGCTCAAATAAAACAGCAGAGCAAGTTGCCAGAAAGTTATGGAACAACGTCTTTTGTGTATATGGATTTGCTGACGGATTCATGCAGGGGCCAACTTCGAGAGCGAGCTCATCGCAGAATTGCTCAAGCTTTCAGGAGTCACCAAGTCACATACGACGGCAAATGACCCCATGGGGAATGGAGGAAATGAAAGATTCAACAGAATGCTCAGCAATATACTCTAATCACTCCCCTTGAGAGCAAAACAACAGTGGCCTCAACAAATACAAACAATGACGTTCACATACAATGTGACAATACATGAGATGACAGGTTACATGCCATTCCCCCTCATGTTTGTCCATGTTCCAAGACTTCTGGTGGACATGATGTTCAAGGAAGTCCTGAGAGATCCTGTGGTTGTCAACCACAGCAGCTATGTAAAGACACTCATGTCCCATTTCCATGAAGCGGCAAACATTGCTCAGCAGCGTACTGTCAAAGAACAACAAAAACAAGCCAGAGGTTACAACAGAAAGGTCAAAGGTACTTACCTGAACATGGGAGACCGGGTTATTCTTGCAAACAAGGGAGAACGGGGGAAAAGAAAACTTGCAGACAAATGGGAAGGAACCATGTGCACAATCATCAACAAAAATCCACAGACACATGTACGAACTGACGGATAAAAAGGGGTACACCTAAGTGGTCCACAGGAACCTCATCCTGGACATCAGTTTCCTACCAGTCGAGTTGCCTGAGGATGGTGATTTCTCTGAATCTCAGTTGTCCGGTGTCGAATATTCAGAGTGTGAGTCCCATTGACTTTCTGGAAGAGGAAAACTCTGAGGAAAGATCCAGTGCATGGATACTGACTGGATCAACTGACACTGTGAGCCAGGAGTCTTTGAATGAAGAGGAGTCTATTGGAATGCAGACAGAGCCAGACCAATCAAGACAGAGTACTGCAGAGCCCAGTTGCAGAGACAAATCAGAAGAACTGTCAAGCTCAAGGGCCTAATGCCGAAAAAGACTGATGCTGATCCGCTTGCTGACTGTGACAGTCTAGCCATTGCCCTTGACTCAGACCAGTCGGTTATTCCTGACAGATGTTGCGGTTACTGTAGCTAATGACCAAGATGTACTTAGACAAGAATCAGGGAACAAACAAGGTACAGCCAGAACACATTCAGGCAGAGTAGTGAAGTCAGTTAATTTCCTTATAGAGACAATGGCTCAGAGGCCATTCGCTATTCAGAGATTTGCAAATACATAAGTAAGAAATCCCAGTCACTGCTTACACTAATTTGAGAGGTTTCTTTTTTATTTTGTTTTAGTGAACACTAAGTTATCTGTTTTGGTATATTTTATTTGGTTGTACGCTATGGGACTAAGTAATGGTAGGCCAAGTGGTTGTATGGTGTACTTGGCATCATATTTTTCTAGGAGATCCTGAGGCCTGACCACCCTCTGAATTCTCTGAACATGTTCAGCAGGTAGCTTGTAAAGTTGAGACTAAAGATAAAGATCCTTTATGTGAACTTGTGCCAGTAGATACTAAGTAGAGTCATTTGTCCCTCAGGTGTACGCTATGTTTTTGGTTTCTTTATATCCTGTCAGGTATACGATCAGGATTTTGGCTAAATTCAGGAAGGGGAATGTAACGAGTATTAATATTGTCTTATGTGCATGTCACCTAAATCCTTTAATTAGTTTTTGTTATTTTCCATATTGTGAGAGTATCGATTGCTCTGATGTGTATTGCTCTGGCCTGCAGTACTGTCAAGTCAACAGTGGGAGTTTCCCCCTCTTCAGTCTGTTTTGATTCTAGTGAGGAGAGGTATGTGTTCACCAGTAATTATGACGACTTCCGGAGGACATTCTCCAACCTATCGGAGCTCTTGCAGCATGAACTGACATGTTGTGAATCTTGTACTGAAAGCAGAGGCTACAGCTAGCTAGCACTGCAGTGCATAAAATGTGGGGAGTAGTTGTCTCAAAGAGAGAAAATAGTTAACCTGTTTTTAACAAATATATTTCTTCAAAATTAAGGCCAAGCAGCAGAGAGAGAGAGAGAGAGCTAACGTTAGCCATATTTTGTTTTATTCGATTTACTTTAACTTTCACTTACATAGCTAGCTAATGCAGCTAGCTAATTTAGCTTACTGAAAAACCCAGCTCAAACAGAGAGGAATACTATTTATGCTAGCTAACTGGCTAAGGCTATCCAACACCGGAACTATTTCCAAATCAAGATAAGCTTTCGGTTTGATAAATGCATTGCCACCGGGGCCTGCCGATGTAACTGCTTGCTGTACACTGTACTGCGTGATTGTAGCGGGCTTACTAATGCATTAGTTCTAGTAGCTATGTTGACTATGACGTTAGCAAATATGATGACAGCAATAAAGACTGTGTTTAGCGGTTTGCAGTTGTGGTATGAAGGTTTGGCTTGGAGAGGTTTTTTTGCCTGGTCACAGACATCTGTTGTGTTGTGCATTGAAGTCCACAAGCGAAGAGAAAAGTTGAAAGGAGGAGAGCGCGTAGATGCGAGAAGAAATTATACAACAAGCAAAGTGATGATGCTATTTGTATGTATCTGCTATGAAAGTGAACTGTGTGTGTGGGTGATCAGGGGTGTATTCATTCGGCTGATTCGGTTGAAAAACATTACTTACCCCGATGCAAACTGAACAAAATGGGGATACACCTACCTGAATTTGTCCAACAGAAACTCTCGTTGTGGTTGCAACTGTTTGGACTAATGATTACACCCCAGATCAGCTAGATGTAAGCAAGAGTGTGCAAGGCAGTACTGAATGTGGCACTGTCTGTTGCCTTGATTACTCCAATTTGTCTCTCAACATGTGCACCTACGTTATAAACTTTCATTCTTAGGCTAGATTGTAGCAACCTCATGGATAAAGGGAACATTTGAGTATCATGAAGTAGCCTAAACCTATCAATGTTACATTGAGCTGGGTGAATGGAATATGAATGACAGTCATCCAATATGCTGTAAAGGCCATGCGCATAAAACAAGTGTCCTCCCTAATCTTAAACAGCACCGACTGCCGCTGGTGTGCACAAATGTAGATATGGTATAAACGTTTCGTAAAACTTCATGTACATTTGATAGCATGTATTTCAATATTGTTGTGTTTCTGGTGAACTGTTTGTGATTACATTTTATTCTGTTAGAAGAGTCTTCAACTGAGTGGTGCAATGTAAGGGTAGCTAGCTACAGTACATGCTTGCAGGGTGTCTGTAGCTTCCCATGTGCAGGCACTCGCTCACTTTGCTTCTCCTCATGTTAGTTGTGCATTGTGTGCAGCATTGAGAAGCTCACCATTTATTTCAATGAATTTATTTCATCCAATCCAGATAAATAAAAGACCAGGACCGACAACTAGTGTCCAGAGTCCTGTTCGTTACCAATACATCAGAACACAACGCTGAAAAGTAGCCAGACCTGCTACACATGCCAACACACACACACACACACACACACACACACACACACACACACACACACACACACACACACACACTGATGCACACACACAGTAACACACACACCAGCACATGCACCCCGTGACACACACTGGGACAAATAAACACACACACACCATCTCCACCACACACAGAGACACAATGAATCTAGAGAAAGAGAAAGAGGGAAGGAAGGAAATAGTTGATTTAGAAAAGGAGAAAAGCAAAGGGTCCATAAGCCACACTTCACAGGGTCTATTTAGCTGTTGTCAAAGATCAAAGCTTTCACCGTTACATTCTGCCTGACTCTCTCTCTTATCTCTCCCTCTCTCTCTTGCTCTTTCTCGCTCTTTCTCGCTCTCTCTCTCTCTTCCATTGCGATTTCAGAGCTGTGCAACTCTACAGTTGAGCTAAGGGATTAATTCCAGCATTGAATTTAAAGGAGAGAAATAAAAAATGGATTGACGGGGAGAAAGGAATGGTTTGAGTTTAAGGCTACATGGGGTTTGCATGTTTCTACACTCCCCTATGTATTTATTTGTACAGTGAAGCTAAAATGTTTATTTGGCTCTATACTCCAGCATTTTGGATTTGAGAACAAATGTTTTATATGAGGTGACAGTACAGAATGTCACCTTTAATTTGAGGGTATTTTCATACCAGTGGCAGTTGGTGTCATTTAAGATGAGGGAGGATGATCATTTTTTTAAGGAGCATGGCCTTTTTTCTATTACAGCATAATTGGATGACTGTCATTCATATTCCATTCACCCAGTTCAATGTAAAATCGATAGGTTTATGCTAGCCTATGAATGAAGGTTTACAACGTAGGTGCACACAGGTCAAGAGAAAGATGACAGACAATGACACATTCAATACTGCCTTGCACACTCTTGCCTGAATCTAGCTGCATCTAGGGTGTAATCATTAGTCCAACAGTTGCAAATGAGAGTTTCAATTGGACAAATTTAGGTATGTTTATCCCCATTTCGTTCCATTTGCTTCTATTTAAAAAACGTTTTTCAACAGAATCGTTGGAATGAATACACCTCTGATTATTCGCAAACAGTTCGCTTTCATAGCCACAGACAAACAGCTCGTTGTATTCCTTCTCGCATCAACGTGTTCTCCTCTCACCTCTTCCCTTCGCTTGTGCACTTCTATGCACAACACATCAGCTGTCTGTGTCATAGTCCACATAGCTAATAGAACTAACGCATTAGTAAACCCGCTACAATCATGCAGTACAGTGTACAGTCAGTAAGCAGTTTAGCAGTTAAACCGGTGGACCCTGGTGGCAATAAATTAGTAAAACCAAAAGCTTACCTTGACTTGGAAGAGTTCCAGTGTTGGATAGTCATAGCCAGCTAGCTAAAATAGCATCCCTCTGTTTGAGCCAGGTGTTTGAGTAGGCTAAACTAGCTAGCTGCATTTGCTACCTAAGTAAGTGAAAGTGATTTTTTAAAACAAAATATAGCTATTCTTTCTCTCTCTCTCTCTCTCTCTCTCCCTCGCTCTCTCTCTCTTGCTCATCCATTTTTTCATAAATGAATTTTTTCAAAACTGTTAAACTATTGTCTTTCTTTCTCTTTGAGTCAATCACTCACTACAATGTATGCACTGCAGTGCTAGCTAGCTGTAACTTATGCTTTCAGTGCTAGATTAAGTCTCTGATCCTTTGATTGGGTGAACAACATGTCAGTTCATGCCGCAAAAGCTCTCATAGGTTGGAGGACGTCCTCTGGAAGTTGTCATAATTACTGTGTAAGATTATGGAAGCCTCTTAGGATTTGTATGGAAGACAATGTACTCAGAGGAGGACAGAAGCTAGCTGTCCTCCGGCTACACCATGGTGCTACCCTACAGAGTGCTGTTGAGGCTACTGTAGACCTTCATTGACAAACAGTGTGTTTTAATCAGTTATTTGGTGACGTGAATATACAGTACTCTGTATAGTTTTAGCTAAAAAGGATAACTTTTTAAATGTTTCACTATTTTTATTTGTATGAAGTTCACTGGGGAGGATGGCCCTCCCCTTCCTCCTCTGAGGAGCCTCCATTGTTTCATATATATATATGGTTTACCATTTAGAAATGAAAGCACTTTATGTATCTTGTCCAAGTATTTGGACAAATTCAGTTATATGTGTATTGAAGTAGTCAGAAGTGTATTACTTTGTCCCATACTCCCAGCACACAATGACTACATCAAGCTTGTGACTGTACAAACTTGTTGGATGCATTTGCTGTTTGTTTCGGTTATGTTTCAGATTATGTTTTGCCTGATAGAAATTCATGGTAAATAATGTATTGTGCCTTGGGGGTATTATCGTTGTGCCTCTGTACATACATAAAGTGCTTTCATTTCTACAGTTGAAGTCAGAAGTTTACATACACTTAGGTTGGAGTCATTAAAACTCGTTTTTCAACCACTCCACACATTTCTTGTTAACAAACTATAGATTCAGCAAGTTGGTTAGGACATCTACTTTGTGCATGACAAGTCATTTTTCCAACAATTGTTTACAGACAGATTATTTCACTTATAATTCACTGTATCACAATTCCACTGGGTCAGAGGTTTACATACACTAAGTTGACTGTGCCTTTAAACAGCTTGGAAAATTCCAGAAAATAATGTCATGGCTTTAGAAGCTTCTGATAGACTAATTTACATCATTTGAGTCAATTGGAGGTGTACCTGTGGATGTATTTCAAGGCCTACCTTCAAACTCAGTCCCTCTTTGCTTGACATCATGGGAAAATGAAAAGAAATCATCCAAGACCTCAGAAAAAGATTGTAGACTTCCACAAGTCTGGTTCATCCTTGGGAGCAATTTCTAAATGCCTGAAGGGACCACGTTCATCTGTACAAACAATAGTATGCAAGTATAAACACCATGGGACCACGCAGCCGTCATACCGCTCAGAAAGGAGACACGTTCTGTCTCCTAGAGATGAATGTCCTTCAGTGCAAACAGTGCAAATCAAACCCAGAACAACAGCATAGGACCTTGTGAAGATGCTGGAGGAAACAGGTACAAAATATATATCCACAGTAAAACGAGTCCTATATCGACATAACCTGAAAGGCTGCTCAGCAAGGAAGAAGCCACTGCTCCAAAACCACCATAAAAAAGCCAGACTACGGTTTGCAACTGCACATGGGGACAAAGATCGTACTTTTTGGAGAAATGTCCTCTGGTCTGATTAAACAAAAATAGAACTGTTTGACATCAGTCAGGAAGTCAAAGCTTGGTCACAAATGGGTCTTCCATATGGACAATGACCCCAAGCATACTTCCAAAGTTGTGGCAAAATGGCTTAAGTACAACAAAGTCAAGTTATTGGAGTGGCCGTCACAAGCCTTGACCACAATCCCATAGAGAATTTGTGGGCAGAACTGAAAAGTGTGTGCAAACAAGGAGGCCTACAAACCTGACTCAGTTACTCCAGCTCTGTCAGAAGGAATGGACCAAAATTCACCCAACTTATTGTGGGAAGCTTGTGGCTACCCGAAATGTTTGACACAAGTTAAACAATTTAAAGGCAATGCTACCAAATTCTAATTGAGTGTATGTAAACTTCTGACCCACCGGGAATGTGATAAAAGAAATAAAAGCTGAAATAAATCATTATCTCTACTATTATTCTGACATTTCACATTCTTAAAATAAAGTGGTGATCCTAACTGACCTAAGTCAGGGAATTTATACTACGATTAAATGTCAGGAATTGTGAAAAACTGAGTTTAAATATATTTGGCTAAGGTGTATGTAAATTTCCGACTTCAACTGTAAATGGTAAAGCAGATGTCACCCCCTGATCTGTTTCACCTGTCCCTGTGATTGTCTCCTCCCCCTCCAGGTGTTGCTTATTTTCCCCAGTTTATTTATCCCTGTGTTTCCTGTCTCTCTGTGCCAGTTTGTCTTGTATTTTTGTCAAGACAACCAGTGTTTCTTCCCCCCGTACTCCTTTTCTATTCTCTTTTGCTAGTCTTCCCAGTTTTGACCACTTCCTGACTCTGGACTACTTTCCCGCCTGCCTTATAATCCTGCCTGCCCTGACCTTGAATCTGCCTGCCCTTCGGTACCTATTGGACTCTGAACTGGTTTTGACCTTTTGCCTGTACACGACTATTCTCTTGCCTACCCCTTTTTGGATTAATAAACATTGTAAGACTCCAACCATCTGCCTCCTGTGTCTACGTCTGGGTCTTGACTTGTGCCTTGATATATGTATGAAAATAAACGGTGACATTCTGTACTGTCACTTCATATGAAACATTTAATCTCAAATCCAAAATGCTGGAATATAGATCCAAATGAAACGTTTTAGCTTCACTGTCCAAATTAGTGTATTTGTGGTGTATGCCCCATGAACTCAAGCTTGGGGACTCGCAGGTATTGGTAACTTGGCTTTGGCGGTATACCGGGGTATTTGGAAATAGCCACAGGATGGTTTTCCAATACAGTCAATACCATTGAAACTATTTATTTGATGTTTTTTAATACATTTTTTATTTGTAGCTACTTTTTAAGTAAAAACCTGCAGTCAACTTGTGCAATGCATTAGAAGATAAAGCAGATTGCGTTCTTCATTTCACCTGTTAAATTATTTTTCAATATGAAGCTTGCTGGTCGTCCCTAGTCACATGGTGTTTTTTTACAAGCACACAACGACGAGACCGGATTTTTGTGAGTTACTCACTGTTGTGCAGCACGCGCCAGGTGATCTAATTACAGTATGGAATTCACAACTAAATGTTTGCCAGGTAGATATCTTGTAACTATTAAGTTAACAGTATAAAATGTGCTTAATACTCTGCAGTTGTGCATTTGGTTTGTTAACTTAGTAGCAAGATATCTAGCTTAGTGGTTAGGTTCTTGCAAAATCAAACTTCTCTTGGTAACAGCAGAAAATCCCCTCCTAGATCAAGAGCCTTGCTGTCTAATATTTATTTTGTACATGCAGCAAACTGCAGCATTTTTGAATTACTTGTATAACTTTATGAGCTGGGATGTCTGTCTCAATACTTTATGTCAGAGACTGACTGTATAAAATATTTGCGATCCGCTCATTAGCATGGTCAATGAAGATGTCCGGGTAGCTATATGGTTAACTATTTAACTAACTATTTAGCAGTCTTATGGCTTGGAGGTAGAAGCTGTTCAGGGTCCTATTGGTTCCAGACATGTTGCATCGGTACCACTTGCCGTGCGGTAGCAGAGAGAACAATGTATGACTTGTGTGGCAGGTCCAGCCTTTAGCTAGCTCAGTGTGGATTCTTCCTGTAATTCATGACTTCTGGTTGGGATATGTACGTACGTTCACTGTGGGGACGATGTCGTCGATGCAAGCCGGGATTGATGTGGTAAACTCCTCAATGCCATAAGATGAATCCCGGAACATATTCCACTCTGCTAGCGAAACAGTCTTGTAGTTTAGCATCCGCTTCATCGGACCATTTCCGTATTGGTCGCGTCACTGGTACTTCTTGTTTGAGTTTTTGCTTTTAAGCACGAATCAGGAGGATAGAGTTATTGTCAGATTTGCCAAATGGAGGGTGAGGGAGAGATTTGTATGCGCTTCTATGTGCAGAGTAAAGGTGATCAAGAGTTTTTATGCCTGTAGTTGCACAGGTGACATGCTGGTAGAAATCAGGTAAGATGGATTTCAGTTTCCCTGCATTAAAATCACCGGCCACTAGGAGCACCGCCTCTGGATGAACATTTTCTTATTTGCTTATGGCCCTATACAGCTAGTTGATTGCGGTCTTATTGCCAGCATCAGCTATGAAAAGTATAGATTCAAAATAGTATGGTAAATAGTATGGTCTACATCTTATCATGAGGTATTTGTAACGGCACTCGTCGGTGGTAGAAGTAGACCAAGGCACAGCGTGGTAAGTGTTCATGATTCGTTTATTCAAGAAACACTAAAACAAAAATAACTACAGCAACAAAACAAAAGCGAACAGTTCTGTCAGGCACAGACACTAAACAGAAAATAAGATCCCACAAAAACCCAAAAGGAAAATGACAACTTATATATGATCCCCAATCAGAGACAACGATAGACAGCTGCCTCTGATTGGGAACCACACTCGGCCAAAAACAAAGAAATAGAAAACATAGACTTTCCCACCCGAGTCACTCCCTGACCTAACCAAACATAGAGAATAATAAGGATCTCTAAGGTCAGGGCGTGACAGTATTCTAACTCAGGCTTGCAGAACCTCGAGACTGTCTTAATATTAGAGATTGCACACCAACTGTTGTTAACAAAGAGACGCACACCTACCCCCCTTGAGCTTACCTGAAGCTGCCATTCTGTCCTGCCAACAGCTAGATGTATATTATCCTTGTTCTTATTCAGCCACAACTCCGAGAAACATAGAATTTTACAGTTATTCAGGTCCTGTCAAGTTGGTTGTTGATAATTGTTAGAGAGCCATTTTAAAGTCTTGCCATGGATTTTCAAGTTGATTTAAGTCAAAACTGTAACAAGGCATACCTGTAACATCATGAAACATATAAGAAGCCAGGAATGGTATTTATAGCAGATTTTGAAAGGGCATTTTTTCAATTTCGGTAATTCTCTTATAAAATGGGTAAAAATAATGTATAGCAACCCCAGGTGTAAAATAGTAAATAACGGCTACTTCCCAGAGGGTTTTGAATTGTCAAGAGGAGTTAAACAAGGGTATCTTCTGTCACCACATCTATTCGCTATGGCCATCGAAATGCTTGCTATTAAAATCAGATCCAATAACAACATTAGAGGATTAGAAATCCAAGGCATAAAAACAAAGGTGTCCATGTATGCCAATGACTCAAGTTTTATAATAAGTCCGTAAGTTAGATCCCTACAATGTCTCATTAAAGATCTAGATACCTTTTCTGTACTCTCTGGACTAAAACCTAATTATGGTGCCGGAGGAGATGGCGCCGTTTTACGGTCTCCTAACCAATTGTGCTATTATGCGGTTTTTTTCACGATATTTGTAAATTATCTTGTACATAATATTTCTGCAACCGTATCTTATGGCAGAAAAGAGCTTCTAGATATCAGGACAGCGATCACTCACCTTGGATTTGACGAAGATTTTTTCAACAACAACAACAGTGCAAGCAGGACTCACACGATATTCTCCAAACACCCCACAAGGCAGACATCCCAATTATTCGCAAAAGGAAGCGACGCAGAGGAAGAAGAGTGGGATGCCTCGTCCGGACCCGAAGAAGGCAACTAGGAAAGCTGCCGTTCCCATCAATATTACTCGCCAATGTGCAATCATTGGACAATAAACTAGACGAGGCACGATCACGACTATCCTACCAACGGGACATCAAAAACTGTGATATCCTATGTTTCACGGAATCATGGCTGAATGACGACATGGATATTCAGCTAGTGGGATACACGCTGCACCGGCAGGATAGAACAGCACACTCCTGTAAGACGAGGGGGGAGGGTCTGTGTATATTTGTAAACAACAGCTGGTGCACGAAATCTAAGGAAGTCTCTAGATTTTGCTCGCCTGAAGTAGAGTATATTGTGATAAATTGCAGGCCACACTACTTGCCTAGAGAGTTCTCAGCTATACTTTTCGTGGCTGTTTATTTACCACCACAGACAGATGCCGGCACTAAGACCGCACTCAGCCAAATGTATAAGGAAATAAGCAAACAGGAAACCACTCACCCAGAGGCGGCGCTCCTAGTGGCCAGAGACTTTAATGCAGGGAAACTTAAATCAGTTTTACCAAATCTCTATCAACATGGTAAATGTGCAACCAGAGGGAAAAAAATTCTAGATCACCTGTACTCCACAAACAGATGCGTACAATGCTCTCCCTCGCCCTCCATTTGGTAAATCCGACCACAGCTCTATCCTCCTGATTCCTGCTTACAAGCAAAAATTAAAGCAGGAAGCACCAGTGACTCGGTCTATAAAAAAAATGGTCAGATGAAGCAGATGCTAAACCACAGGACTGTTTTGCTATCACAGACTGAAACATGTTCCGAGATTCTTCCGATGACATTGTGGAATACACCACATCAGTCACTGGCTTTATCAATAAGTGCATCGAGGACGTCGTCCCCACAGTGACTGTACGTACATACCCCAACCAGAAGCCATGGATTACAGGCAACATTCGCACAGAGTTAAAGGGTAGAGCTGCCGCTTTCAAGGTACGGGACTCTAACCCGGAAGCTTACAAGAAATCCCGCTATGCCCTCCGATGAACCATCAAACAGGTGAAGCGTCAATACAGGGCTAAGATTGAATCATACTTCACCGGCTCCGACGCTCGTCGGATGTGGCAGGGCTTGCAAACTATTACAGACTACAAAGGGAAGCACCGCCGCGAGCTGCCCAGTGACATGAGCCTACCAGACGAGCTAAATCACTTCTATGCTCGCTTCGAGGCAAGCAACACTGAGGCATGCATGAGAGCATCAGCTGTTCCGGACGACTGTGTGATCACGCTCTCCGTAGCCGTCATGAGTAAGACCTTTAATAAACAGGTCAACATTCACAAGGCTGCGGGGCCAGATGGATTTCCAGGACGTGTGCTCCGGGCATGTGCTGACCAACTGGCAGATGTCTTCACTGACATTTTCAACATGTCCCTGATTGAGTCTGTAATACCAACATGCTTCAAGCAGACCACCATAGTCCCTGTGCCCAAGAACACAAAGGCAACCTGTCTAAATGATTACAGACCCATAGCACTCACGTCCGTAGCCATGAAGTGCTTTGAAAGGCTGGTAATGGCTCACATCAACACCATTATCCCAGAAACCCTAGACCCACTCCAATTTGCATACCGCCCAAATAGATCCACAGATGATGCAATCTAGATTGCACTCCACACTGCCCTTTCCCACATGGACAAAAGGAACACCTATTTGAGAATGCTATTCATTGACTACATCTCAGCGTTCAACACCATAGTACCCTCAAAGCTCATCACTAAGCTAACGAACCTGGGACTAAACATCTCCTTCTGCAACTGGATCCTGGACTTCCTGACGGGCCTCCCCCAGATGGTGAGGGCAGGTAGCAACACATCTGCCACGCTGATCCTCAACACTGGAGCTCCCCAGGGGTGCGTGCTCAGTCCCCTCCTGTACTCCCTGTTCACCCACGACTGCATGGCCAGGCACGACTCCAACACAATCATTAAGTTTGCTGACGACACAACAGTGGTAGGCCTGATCACCGACAATGACGAGACAGCCTATAGGGAGGAGGTCAGAGACCTGGCCGGGTGGTGCCAGAATAACAACCTATCCCTCAACGTAACCAAGACTAAAGAGATGATTGTGCACTACAGGAAAAGGAGCACCGAGCGCGTCCCCATTCTCATCGATGGGGCTGTAGTGGAGCAGGTTGAGAGCTTCAATTTCCTTGGTGTCCACATCAACAACAAATTAGAATGGTCCAAACACACCAAGACAGTAGTGAAGAAGGCACGACAAAGCCTATTCCCCCTCAGGAAACTAAACAGATTTGGCATGGGTCTTGAGATCCTCAAAAGGTTCTACAGCTGCAACATCGAGAGCATCCTGACTGGTTGCATCACTGCCTGGTACGGCAATTGCTCGGCCTCCGACCACAAGGCATTACAGAGGGTAGTGCGTACGGCCCAGTACATCACTGGGGCAAAGCTGCCTGCCATCCAGGACGTCTACACCAGGTGGTGTCAGAGGAAGGCCCTGAAAATTGTCAAAGACCCCTGCCACCCCAGTCATAGACTGTTCTCTCTACTACCGCAATGCAAGCGGTACCGGAGTGCCAAGTCTAGGACAAAAAGGCCTCACAACAGTTTTTACTCCCAAGCCATAAGACTCCTGAACAGGTAATCAAATGGCTACCTGGACTATTTGCATTGTGTGCCCCTCCCAACCCCTCTTTTTACGCTGTTGCTACTCTCTGTTTATCATATATGCATAGTCACTTTAACTATACATTCATGTTCATACTACCTCAATTGGGCCGACCAACCAGTGCTCCCACACATTGGCTAACCGGGCTATCTGCATTGTGTCCCACCACCCACCAACCCCTCTTTTTACGCTATTGCTACTCTCTGTTCATAATATATGCATAGTCACTTTAACCATACCCACATGTACATACTACCTCAATAAGCCTGACTAACCGGTGTCTGTATATAGCCTTGCTACTCTTATTTTCAAATGTCTTTTTACTGTTGTTTTATTTCTTTACTTACTTACACACACACATACATACCTTTTTTTCGCACTATTGGTTAGAGCCTGTAAGTAAGCATTTCACTGTAAGGTCTACACCTGTTGTATTCGGCGCAGGTGACAAATATACTTTGATTAGATTTGATAAGTGTACAACGTTACATATTGGATCCTTAAAAAAGACAACTTTTACATTACCCTGCAGTTTGCCTATAAAATGGGCTGATGGTGAAGTAGACATACTCGGTATTCATATCACAAAGATATAAATAAGCTTTCCACTATGAATTTCAATAGAAAACTTGTAAAAATAGACAAGATCCTGCAACCATGGAGAGGTAAATACCTGTCTATTTATGGAAAAATTGCCCTGATTAACTCCTTAGTCATATCTCAGTTTACTCACTTACTTATGGCGCTGCCTACTCCTGATGATTCGTTTTTCAAATCATATGAGCAAAAAATATTTTGCTTTATCTGTATAATGAATATGAATTGGGTGGGTTGAGATTATTAAATATAAAAGCACTAAACCTCTCTCTAAAAGCTTCACTCATTCAAAAGTTTTATTTGAACCCTAAATAGTTCTCAAGTAGATTATTATGAAAAACTCATCCATTGTTTAAAAATTGCCTTTTTGCCTTTGTGCAGATTGCCATGTCTCATTTTCGATTAATTGGAAATTATATAAACAAGCATCGCATAGCTGGCTACAATTTCAATTTCATCCCCCTGAAAAGATAGAACAAA
This sequence comes from Salmo trutta, assembly GCF_901001165.1. NCBI lineage: Eukaryota > Metazoa > Chordata > Actinopteri > Salmoniformes > Salmonidae > Salmo > Salmo trutta. The sequence goes on from NC_042971.1 coordinate 21,852,700, forward strand.
TATTACAGCTGAACTCAAATGTTCTGGTTGTCAAAATACGTGTATTTATGGGAAAGATGTTTGAAAAGGGTATTTTGTTCTTAAATGATATTGTAAATTTGAATGGTAGAGTTATGTCCATCCTTCATGGAGTTATCAGAATTGTACGGGAAAGGTCTGCTTAATCCAAGAGTACAACCAATTGATTACAGCATTGCCCCAAAAATGGAGGAGGTGAGTGGCAGCGGGAGGAGGTAGGGAACTGGTCTGTCTGCCCAATATAAAGGATCAAAACTGGCGGAGGAATATAAATAGGAAAGTATACCAGTTTCATTTGAGGACCAGGATGTTGACAACAGTGCCATACAGATTGCAAAATAATTAGGAGGAGATTTTTGATGTACCGATTCTATGGTACAGGGTGTATGAGTTGATATAAAAAACAACGCAAGATTCAAGACTTCATGCTTTTCCGCTAAAATTATTATATAGAATTCTTGCCACCAACAAAATGTTGAATATTTGGGGCATAAAATCATCAATGCTCTGCAGATTTTGTTGTGAGGATACAGAATCAATAGACCATTTATATTGGTATTGCCCTCAGGTAGCCTGTTTCTGGTCTCAGGTTCAGGAATGGCTGAAAATGCATAGCATTGATCTAAAATTGACCCTAGAAATAGTACTGTTAGGAGATCTGGAGAGACCGGGTCAGTCAATTACTAACATGCTAATACTCTTAGTAAAAGTATTTATCTTCAACTCACAATCTGTGGATTCTATTCGATTAGATAGATTGAAACTGTACGTTAAACATCACAGCATAGTTGAAAGATATGTGTTGCGTAGAAACCCGAAGTGGGTGGCTGAGGGCTGAGGGAAGCTGAGGGTTGGTATGTGGAATTGGAGACAAGTGTGAGTGGAGTTGCTGTGTGTGAGAGAGAATGATGGTCAAAGATAAAAGTAAAAAAGAAAAAAGTCAAAATAAAACATAATAAAAAGTAAATTTGAATGACACTAAGTGGCTGTGTTTTTACTAGTAATGCCGGTTTGCCTGAGGTTGATGCCGTGCAAGTGTTTGTACACATGCATATTGTCATGACGTTGCCCTCTTTGGACACTGCGAGCACCATCCCCCGACCTCTATACTTCTGACACCAGGCTCTGTAAGAGTGGTCATAAATTCCTATGAGAAGACCCTCTCCTCATGGCCCCAGTATAGAGAGAACAAAGGAGTTCTTCCACCTCACAGAACTGGAGAACCGAACGACATTTATGTTCTGGAGAAGGTATAAAAGATCGGTGAAGAATCCAGCAACGAACTGGTCCGTTTGGCACAATTTTGTGAAACTCATGAGAGACACATTACCATAATCATGTTTATAGAAGAGTCTCAGGTATGAGACTTACATCTAAATGGTTGTATAAAATGAATGAATTAGGATGGAACTGTTTGTGAAATTGTGTAATGTGATTTTGGACTGTTTAATGAAGGAAACTCCAATTCCCTTTGGAGTCTTAACTAAGTCCTTGGCACGCCCCCAGGGACACAGACAGGACCTGGCGTCATGAGACAGCCTTTTTCTATGTCCCGAATAAAACCCCCACCTTGGTTTTCTATCACCAGACCGAGCTTACCTCAATTACGAGATGGCTAAAGGTTGGAGACCAGCTTACCTCGATAACGAGAGGGCCAAGGTTTGACCATGCATTCCTCTTTCTGAACTTTAACCATACCACGTGGTTAAACTCTTAGACCATCGATACCGACAGAATAAGAACAAGTCTTTGATAATAATTACTAGTCTGCAGCTAGGAATTCAGTATCATTGAACGCGAAGACCGACAACCGCCGAAAACAGCTATTCTATAACGACATGAATGAATGTTACTCTGAACTATCCATTCTAACCACGACAGAGAGAGAGAGAGAGAGAGAGAGAGAGAGAGAGAGAGAGGGCGGACAGACTCCAACAGAAACAAACTTTTCAACAGAGATCACGACGACACACTGAGCGTAAATATATATTGATTGCAATTGTTCCCGAATGAGTGAGCGTTCATGTGCAAAGGATTAGCATTTCAATTGTTATAATTATCAACTCTGTAGTGCCTTCTCAGCTGACCGACACTCCCCTTTTGTCTAACAAGCCGCCATGCCGGTTTAGCCCACTAGGGCACATTCCTCTATCATTTCTTTGTAACGATATCTACTGTTTGTTATGCATTTCTGTGAATTACTTAGTTAGTAAATAAATTATTTTAAGACAATTGATGTATGGATGACTCATAGTGAAGACTGGGTTCGTGCAGATAACCAACAATTTACGACGTTTGGAATGAGACTGACGTGAGGTAAATAAGTCATTAATTCGAAGACTAATTAATCAGATATTAAAATATCTGAAAGTTATATTAGGAAAATTATAACTTTGTAATCTGAATATTTTCCTTGGTGCCCCGACTTCCTAGTTAATTACAGTTTCATGATTAATCAGGTTAATCGTGTAATAATAATTACAGAGAGTTATTTGATAAATATGTCTTCAGTTTTAATGATGCCAAAGACACGACAATATACACACACTCTCATTCAAATAAACACATACAAGAACACACACATACATGTAATATTGCCCGACAAGCACACAAACATATACGGTTGTCATTGCTTTTATGATTTTAGTTGTCCTTGATGTCCTTTGTTTTACTTTTTTTTTTAAATGTTTTTTTTGCATTGTTGTTTGCTGTTTTCTTCTGTCTTTTCCTTTTTTCTCTTTAGTTCATTCTCTTGGTTGTTGGTGCATTTGGGGCTTCTTGGGGAATGGAATTAATTGTATTTTTTATTTTATTTTTCTTCCTAGGGGGCGGGACTGTGGGAGGGGTCTCGAATGGTTAAGGGTCAGCTATTGGGGAACTGTGGGGGGGATCTTGGAGGGTTCGGGTTAGTGCCTTATTGCAAACAAGATAGCTATTTTTGAATATTTTTATTCTGCACAGGCTTCCTTCTTTTCACTCTGTCATTTAGGTTAGTATTGTGGAGCAACTACAATGTTATTGATCCATCCTCATTTTTTCCCTATCACAGCCATTTAACACTGTAACTGGTTTAAAATCCCCATTGGCCTCATAGTGATATCCCTGAGTGGTTTCCTTCCTCCCCTTCATCTGAGTTAGGAAGGACGCCTGTATCTTTGTAGTGACTGGGTGTATTGATAAAAGTGTCATTAGTAACTTCACCATGCTCAAAGGGATATTCAATGTCTGCTTTATTTTTTATTTTTACACATCTACCAATAGGCGCACTTCTTTGCGAGGCATTGATCTTTGTCGTTGAATCTGTGCTTGAAATTCACTGCTTGGCTGAGGGACATTACAGAAAATTGTATGTGTGGGGTACAGAGATGGGGTAGTAATTAAAAAATCATGTTAAACACCATTATTGCACACAGAGTTAGTCCATGCAACTTATTATCTGACTTGTTAAGCAAATGTTAACTCCTGAAGTTATTAGCCGTGGCATAACATAATTCCACTTCGACATCATGTGGTATTGTGTTTAGATCAATGACACAAAATCTAAATTCAGGCTGTAACCCAACAAAATGTTGAAAAATCTCTAAAAGTGGCAGTAATAAAGCCTCTCCTGAAAAAGCCAAACCTTGACCCGGGAATTAAAAAAAAAACTTTGGCCTATATCGAATCTCCCATTCCTCTCAAAATTGTTAGAAAAAGCTGTTGTGGAGCAACTCACTTCCTTGGAAACCTTAATTTGTCTCTACATGGACAAGTTCGTGCCTTGTTTAGATTTTATCTGTCAAAAAGATATCACTTTGTCTCTGTGGATGGTTTGTTCTCTGACAAATCAATTGTACGTTTCGGTGTTCCTCAAGGTTACGTTTTAGGACCACTATTGTTCACACTATATATTCTACCGCTTGGTGATGTCATTCAGAAAACCAATGGCAACTTTCACTGCTATGCGGACGACACACAGCTGTAATTTCCGATGAAACATGGTGAAGCCCCAAGATTGGAAGCCTGTGTTTCAGACATAAGGAAGTGGATGGCGGCACATTTTGTACTTTTTAACTCAGACAAAACAGAGATGCTAGTTCTAGGTCCCAAGAAACAAAAAGATCTGCTGTTTGATCTGACAATTAATCTTGATGGATGTACAGTCCTCTCAAATAAAACTGTGAAGGACCTCTGTGTTACTCTGGACACTGATCTCTCTTTTGTAGAGCGTATCAAAAATATTTCAAGGGCATCTTCGTAAACATTGCAACAATAATAAAAAAAAAATTCCAAAAATAATGCAGCAATGCTCTACTCTCCGGCTACCCGGGTAAAGCACTAAATAAACTTCAGTTAGTGCTAAATACAGCTGCTAGAATCTTTACCGGAACCCAAAAATGTAATCATATTACTCCAGTGCTAGTCTCTAGCACTGGCTCCCTGTTTAGGCTAGGGTGATTTCAAGGTTTTACTGCTAACCTACAAATAATTACATGGACTTTCTCCTACGTATCTCTCCGATATGGTCCTGCTTTACATACCTACACGTACGCTACGGTCACAAAAAGCAGGCCTCCTTATTGTCCCTATAATTTCTAAGCAAACAGCTGTAGGTAGGACTTTCTCCTATAGAGCTCAATTTTTATGGAATGGTCTGCCTACCCATGTGAGAGACGCAGACACTGTCTCGACCTATAAGTCTTTACTGAAGACTCATCTCTTCAGTGGGTCCTATGATTGAGTGTAGTCTGGCCCAGGGGTGTGAAGGTAAACTGCAAGGCACTGGAGTGATGGAACACCCTTGCTGTCTCTGCCTGACTGGCTCCCCTCTCTCCACTGGGATTCTCTGCCTCTGACCCTATTACAGGGGCTGAGTCACTGGCTTACTAGTGCTCTTCCGTGCCATCCCTAGGAGGGGTGTGTCACGTCATGCCAGGCTTTTTTCGCTATACTCGACTTGAGTGGGTTAAGTCACTGACGTGATCGTCCTGTGTGGGCTTGAGCGGTGGAGGAGATCTTTGTGGGATATACTCAGACTTGTCTCTGGGTAGTAAGTTGGTGGTCTGTTGTTATCCCTCTAGTGGTGTGGGGGCTGTGCTTTGGCAAAGTGGGTGGGGTTATATCCTGGTTAGCCCTGTCCGGGGGTATTGTCGGACAGGGCAACAGTGTCCTCCGACCTCCAATATCTATGCTGCAATAGTCTATGTGCCGAGGGGCTAGGGTCAGTCTGACCTATCTGGTGAAATTCTCCTGCCTTATCTGGTGTCCTGTGTGAACTTAAGTATGTTCCTCTAATTCTCCCATCTCTCTCTCTCTCTCTCTCTCTCTCTCTCTCTCTCTCTCTCTCTCTCTCTCTCTCTCTCTCTCTCTCTCTCTCTCTCCCCCCCCCCCCCCACAGCTGCTCCAGCTTCAACTGTTCTGCCTGCAGCTATGGAACCCTGACCTGTTCACCGGACGTGCTACCTTGTCCCGGACCTGCTGTTTACTACCCTCTCTCTCCCTCAACCACACCTGTTGTCTCGACTTCTGAATGCTCAGCTATGAAAAGCCAACTGACATTTACTCCTGAGGTGCTGACCTGTTGCACCCTCTACAACCACTGTGATTATTATTGGACCCTGATGGTCATCTATGAATGTTTGAACATCTTGAAGAACGATCTGGCCTTAATGGCCATGCAGTCTTATAATCTCTACCCGGCACAGCCAGAAGAGGACTGGCCACCCCTCAGAGCTTGGTTCCTCTCAAGGTTTCTTCCTAGGTTACTGCCTTTCTAGGGAGTTTTTCCTAGCAACTGTGCTTCTACATCTGTATTGCTTGCTGTTTGGTGTTCTAGGCTGGATTTCTGTATAAGCACTTTGTGACATCTGCTGATGTAAAAAGGGCTTTATAAATACATTTGATTTGATACTAGCCACCTAGCAATTTTATGATGTTGGCTTTAGCTAGTAAGCTAGATAGGTACTCAAACTCCCACCCACTTAACTAGCTACCCAGCCATTTCAGGCTATCAAGTTAGAAAATCTTGTCTAACTATCTTAGCTGGCATGCCAGCTGGCAAGGTTGCTAGACTTTAGAAAAGCAAGCAATTACCAAATGTACTGGATAAGACTCCTTTCAATCTTTTATTCAGATTTTATCAGAGATGCAGAGAAGCATATTTAAGGTTATGATACTATATACCAGTGTGTCAGTTGAACTAAATGAAGGCGTGAAGGCATAAAAGTTATTAAAGAATTGGGCCTCCCGAATGTCGCAGCCGGGCACCTGCAGGCTGTCTTCGGTCATCAGTTGAACTGTGTTTCCTCTGGCACAGTGGTGCAGCTGGCTTCCGGGTTAAGCGGGCGGGTGTAAAGAAACCCGGTTTGGTGGGTCGACATGGCTCGACCTTCGCCTTTCCTGAGCCCGTTGTGGAGTTGCAGAGATCAGACAAGATCGTAATTGGATCGCAATTGGATATCACGAAATTGGGGAGAAGAAGGGGGTAAAATACAAATAAATAAATAAATAAAAGAAATGTATTAAAGAATCAATTTAAATAATCAATTAAAATGACAATTGAACAGGTAAAAAGGTATGTTTAGATAACATGCAGAAAAATATTTTAAAAAATTTACCTAGAATTAGGCATAATGATTGGCTCTAGATTCCAGGAAAAATCTGTTTCAGGTGTTTGAAAAATGCTAAATTCTCCAACACCCCTCCTGACCACAACCCATCTATCCACACCTACTTCGTGCCCCCTCTAAAATATTGGGTGCGTGATGCCCATGTATGTGGAAACAGACACCACTTAATTTTATACACTTAATTCTTACCTCCTACCTACCCTGTAAGTGTGATGGTGGTACCATGTAACAACAGGGTAAGATCACGGACAGATTTGCTGTTGTCTTCATGGGATGGAGTGGTACCTCAAAGTAACTACATTGTATCTACGTGGAAACAGACACACCATTTAATTTTACAGACCTGTTCCTACGAACATACATGGTAACTAAAGGTAAAGTAGGGAGAGAATATCAACACAAGATGATCACTTGAAGGTATTTATTTGTGATAATGCCCAAGAAGCCGGTGTTTGGATGAGATATTGGCATTGGTGTTGTTCGTCTCGGGCCCCAAACCGTGCCAATACATCCTCCAAACACCGGCTTCAAGGGGATTGTCACTTTTATGCAACGAGTTACCAACATATTCAAATAATGATTGACATATTTTCATTAGAAACATTATTTTGATGACTTTATTCATACTAGTTCATCCATCCACGAGATATAGTCCCGACACAAATCTAGGGTTGCTACCCAACCCGGCTGTCTCTTGGTTGCCAGAGACACGACTCAGTTGTAGGCTTGAGACACACACTACAGCCAGAGACAGAGACACACACTACAGTGGTAGGCTTGATTACCAACAACGACGAGACGGCCTACAGGGAGGAGGTGAGGGCCCTCGGAGTGTGGTGTCAGGAAAATAACCTTGCACTCAATGTCAACAAAACAAAAGAGATGATTGTGGACTTCAGGAAACAGCAGAGGGAGCAGCCCCCTATCTACATTGACGGGACAGTAGTGGAGAGGGTGGAGAGTTTTAAGTTCCTCGGCGTACACATCACGGACAAACTGAAATGGTCCACCCACACAGACAGCGTGGTGAAGAAGGCGCAGCAGCGCCTCTTCAACCTCAGGAGGCTGAAGAAATTCGGCTTGTCACCAAAAACACTCACAAACTTTTACAGATACACAATTGAGAGCATCCTGTCGGGCTGTATCACCGCCTGGTACGGCAGCTGCTCCGCCCATAACCAGAAGGCTCTCCAGAGGGTAGTGAGGTCTGCACAACGCATCACCGGGTGCAAACTACCTGCCCTCCAGGACACCTACACCACCCGATGTCACAGGAAGGTCAAAAAGATCATCAAGGACAGCAACCACCCGAGCCACTGCCTGTTCACCCCGCTAACATCCAGAAGGCGAGGTCAGTACAGGTGCATCAAAGCTGGAACCGAGAGACTGAAAAACAGCTTCTATCTCAAGGCCATCAGACTGTTAAACAGCCATCACTAACATTGAGTGACTGCTGCCAACATACTGACTCAACTCAAGCTACTTCAATAATGGGAAAATTGATGTAATCAATTCATCACTTGCCACTTTATTTATATTAGATAATGTTTACATAACCTACATTATTCATCTCATATGTATATACTGTACGCCATACCATCTACTGCATCTTGCCATCTTGACGTAATTAGATGTATCACTAGCCACTTTAAACAATGCCCCTTTATATAATGTTTTCATAACCTACATTACTCATCCCATATGTATATACTGTACTCTATACCATCTACTGCATCTTGCCATCCTGATGTAATGTATCACTAGCCACCTTAAACAATGCTATTTTATATGTTTTCATACCCTACAATACTCATCTCATATGTATATACTGTACTCCATACCATCTATTACATCTTGCCTATGCCGTTCGGCCATCACTCATTTATATATTTGTATGTACATATTCGTATTCATTCCTTTACACTTGTGTGTATAAGGTAGTTGTTGTGAAATTGTTAGATTACTTGTTAGATATTACTGCATGGTCGGAACTAGAAGCACAAGCATTTCGCTATACTTGCATTAACACCTGCTAACCATGTGTATGTGACAAATAAATTTGATTTTGAAGTCATTTTGTTCTATATGTTCCTTTGCCATGATGGCTGGCCACATTCTTATCCCTTGCTTGCTAGCTAGCCAACTTTGGCTAACGCAGTCACATCAGTAGCCAGAATAACAGCATAAGCAGTTTTCTTGTGATTTTGGGGGGATACATCCATAATAATGATCTAATAATCTGCAATTTCGACTGGTATAAAACATTTGCTCTCTTGCCAGGCCACTGTTCAGAAGAGTTAGCAAACTACAAAGCTAACACAATTACTTCAAACTATCTGTATTTTGTGTTTTTCTATTGACATTTCTTTGTATATATCCATAAAAATTATGCTGATTCATAATTTCGACTGGCTGAGAAAAGCTGCCAGCCTGTCTGTCTCATCCCGACTCCCAACACATTCATTACCATAGGACAGCTGGAGATCTAATTTCAATATTGAAACAATGTTGTAAATGTTTGGAGAGACAGACAGCAAGGTTATTACTAATCTAGTCTAAAAGAAATGGGAGATAATGTCTAGATGCTTTTTACGCTGTGGATCTAGTATACAAATTGCCTGGATGAGCTGATGAGACAGTGGATTGCGCAGTCAGATGTAACAGAATAAATAGGCATTTCGTCATAGGTTTAGCCGGTGGTAACTTGTGGAATAGACACCGGCTGGAATGCGATTTGAACCAATCGGCATACAGGATTAGACCCACCGTTGTATAATTGGTAATAATGTGGTTATGTATTACTTTGAAAGGGACTGGCATGACTACGCAATAAGCTGGTACTTACCTTACTAACTTGTACTTACCTATATTATTACTAAACAACTATGTAGTACTTGCTTGGTTCCTAGTAAGTACGTTTAAGGCTAAATTGTTACTACGTATTTACTTTTTGTTACTATGTATTTACCTAGTAACGGGATTACGGGTTGTAAAATGAAGGGTTACCCAGCCATTTGCTCGAGCCTTGGCCCCTTACTGGGAAAAACATGTTGCTGTCTTGCAGTAAGTGGATGATTACGTCTGTCTTGAACGATACCCATCCAATATACTGTAAACACTGTTAGTTTTCTGCTCTTTAACTTTAAACTATGACTTTACAAAATACACACTTTCATTCCCTCTAGGAAAGTCCAAATGTAAACAGAAGATTAAATGCAAATGTAAAATTACAGTCTGTATATACAGCCAGGTCAAAAAATATTAGCACTCTTGATAAAGGTGAGCATAAAAGACTATAAAATAATACAAATACTGAGCTATATTGTATCGTAAAAAAATAAATATATATATATATATATTATTTTATACTAATTCAATTGCTCACGTAAAAAGATTTTATTTAACAAGTACTGTCATGGCTGTCGTAGAGAGGGGACCAAAGCGCAGCGTGTTGATAGTTCCACATTTTATTTAATCCGTGAAAAGTATGCAATACATCGAATAACTGAAATCTACAAAATAACTGTGACGTAGAAGTCCGTCACTGGCCGCGGGCAGCATTTGGTACTTTAACGCACGCACACATTCATCACTCCTCCCTGCTCCATTATCAGATAAGTTAACAATGTGGGTCGACACACAAGTTAGCTTCTCTATCTTAGTACATACATTTCACACTTACTTCAGTAACCGGTTATGGTATAAAGAAATAAACAGACAGGTGGTCATATTTAATATAAGCAATATTTATTATACTTAGATGTTATGGATGAGCGCGTTGTTTGTTCTGTTCCTCTCTCTCTCTCCATCTCTGTAGCTTCCGGCTATGCTGGTTAAGGACCCGAGCTAAGGGAATTGGGCTTACTTTGTAGTGCCTGTCCGGAATGGCTCATTAATGTAAATGGGCATGTTGGTTGACACTGTCAGTAGTGATGTAATTTTGTAAATGTTATATTGTGATGTTGTTTCATAAACGTGTTGCAATGTATATATTTTGGTATGTGTAGATAAATGGAAACTGTAGGTTGAATAGGTAATTGCTTAATTAATTAGTGTTAATTGTTCTGAGGGGAGGGGCTACCCCTACAAAAGGAGCCTCTCTTTCAGTTCATGGAGAGGCATTTTGGATTGAGCTGTAGGTGGGGCAGCATTGTTTTTAGCTGACCCATAAGGTTTGATGGCAGTACTGTTGTTTTTGTTCCGGAATCACTATGTAAATAAACACCTTTGCACAGAAGAACTTTTGCGGCTCCGCCATCTTTTTATTTTTTATGGAGGTTAGGTTTTCCAGTTTAGCCTTCTGGCCTACTCTACGTGACACAGAGGAGAAACAAACGCTACTCACAAATAATCACCCACAAAAACAGGTGGGACAAACGTCAACTTAAATATGACCTCCAATTAGAGACAACGACAACCAGCTGCCTCTAATTGGAGATCATACCAAACAAAACCAACATAGAAATACAAAACTAGAAATGGAACATAGAAATACAAAACATAGACAAACACCCCCTGTCACGCCCTGACCTACTCTACCATAGAAAATAACCACTTACTATGGTCAGGACGTGACAGTACCCCCCCAAAGGTGCGGACTCCGACCGCACCTACACAAAACAACAAAACCCCCCCAAACAACAATTGACTAATGTCAATGGCGGCTCAGGTGCAGTACCCAGAACCTTCTTATCCAGCGCATCCCCCCGTGGAGGAGGTGGCTCGGGTTCGGGGCGTAACCCCCGCTGATCCCTCTGCTTCTGCACCACCGGACTGTAGATCGTCGCTGGAGGCTCTGGGCTGCAGGCCTTCGCTGGAGGCTCTGGGCTGCAGGCCGTCTCAGTAGGTTCTGGGCTGCAGGCCGTCTCAGTAGGTTCTGGGCTGCAGGCCGTCTCAGTAGGTTCCGGACTAGGGACCGTTGCTGCAAGCTCCATGCCATGGATCATCACTGGAGGCTTCGGGCCATGGATCATCCCTACAGGCTTCTTGCCATGGATTATGCCTACAAGCTCCGGACCATGGATAATCCCTACAGGCTTCTTGCCATGGATTATCCCTAAAGGCTCCGGGCCATGGATTACCTCGGGAGGCTTCGTGCCATGGAACATCCCTACAGGCTCTGGGCCATGGATCATCCCTACAGGCTCCGGGCCATGGATCATCACTGGAGGCTTCGTGCCATGGATCATCTCTACAGGCTTCGGACCATAGATTATCACTGGAGGCTTTTCTCGTGGAGCTGGAACAGGTCTCACCGGACTGGAGAGACGCACTGAGGACCGGGTGCTCAGAGCAGGCACCGGCCGTACTGGGCTATGGAGGCGCACTGGAGGGAGAGTGCGAGGAGCATGCGCAGGACGTACTGGGCTATGGAGGCGCACTGGAGGGAGAGTGCGAGAAGCAGGCACAGGACGTACTGGGCTGTGGAGGCGCACTGGAGGCCTGATGCGTGGGGCTGGCATAGGTGGCGCCAGACTAGTAACACGCACCTCAGGGCGAGTGCGAGGAGCAGGCACAGGACGTACCAGGCTGGATAGACTCACTGGAGGCCGGGTATGTACGTGGGGCAGGCACAGGGTATACTGGGCCGTGGAGGCGCATTGGAGGTCTGGAGCTTATGACTGGCACAACCCGTCTTTGCTGGATGCTCAACCCAGCTCGACAACTGCAAGGCCCGGGCACAGATCGCACCGGCCTGTGAGTGCACACTGGCGACACAGTGCACATCACCGCATAACACGGTGCTTGCCCCGTCACACGCTCCCTACGGTAAGCAGTGGGAGTTGGCTCAGGTCTCACCCCTGACCCCGCCAAACTACCCGTGAGCCCCCCAAAAAAAGATTTTGGGGGCTGCCTCTCGTTCTTCCCCGGCAGGCTTCGATATCTGTCCAATACCTGGTCCCCTGGGAGGCGCTCTTCTCCTGCCCCTAAATCCTCCAAAGCCCTGGATATACTCCTCCTTATCTCCTCAAATGTCCAGAGGTCCATATCACGCTGCTTGGTCCCTTGGTGGTGTGTGTTTCTGTCATGGCTGTCGTAGAGAGGGGACCAAAGCACAGCGTGTTGATAATTCCACATTTTATTTAATCCGTGAAAACTATGCAATACATCAAATAACTGAAATCTACAAAATAACAAACCATGACGCAGAGGAGAAACAAACACTACTCACAAATAATCACCCACAAAAACAGGTGGGACAAACATCAACTTAAATATGACCTCCAATTAGAGACAACAACGACCAGCTGCCTCTAATTGGAGATCATACCAAACAAAACCAACATAGAAATACAAAACTAGAAACTGATCATAGAAATACAAAATATAGACAAACACCCCCTGTCATGCTCTGACCTACTCTACCATAGAAAATAACCACTTACTATGGTCAGGACATGACAAGTACTATATATTTTTTTCAACAGTTTTCAATACCTTTTAATACCTCACCTTGCCAGGATAACGGCCCTGAGACTTTTTCCTAAATGTTTTATGAGATTTGCGAATATATTGGGAGTGATCTTAGAATGTTCTTCCATACAAAATCTTTCCAAATCTTTGATATCCTTCATCTTCGCTTATGGACTGTCCTCTTCAATTCAAACCACATGTTTTCAATAGGCTTCAAGTCCAGAGACTGAGATGGCCATTGCAAAATGTTGATTTCTGTGGTCAATTAACCATTTCTTTGTGGATTTTGATGTGTGCTTGGGGTTATAGTCTTGCTGGAAATTCCAATTGCGGCCATATATCAGCCTCCTGGCAGAGGCAACCAGGTTTTTGGCTAAAATGTAAATTTCATGTTCAAGTTCATGTGACCTTAACAAAAGCCCCAGGACCAGTTGAAGCAATTTATTATTATTCTTATTATTGTTTTTTAGCATACAATATGGCTCAGTATTTGTATTATTTATTATGCACATTTTTATAAGGGGTGCAAATAATTTTGTACCTGACTGTACACAGAAAAACATAAATGGAAAATCGAAATGTACTTGAAGAAGAGAGAAAAGTGCTGACAACTCGTAGCTACCTGGAGCTATGAATATGACATAAGTATATCGCATCAGTGGTGGTAAGCAATTGGTTAATTCCTTTTACAGTCCCACTGTTCCCCCATGTTTTACCAGCCTGGGCCCATTACAGCTAATAGGACATGCTGTGCTTATGTCTGTGGACGGTCCCTTGTGTGAAACGCTGCTGCCACCGAGACACTAAGATCATCAGACTTGGAGCCTTGTGCCAAAGCCACCAATAGCACACACACGCACGCACAAATGAGCAAACACAAACGCATACACAGATACACACACACACACACAGACAGACACACAGACACACACAGACACAGAGCACTGAACAGATGAACCAATTACACACCAGCCGCGCACACAGGGTGGGGATGTCAGAGAGATACAGGCGATTGACAGTGAGAAAGAGAGGGGGAAGAGAGATGCATGCATTAGCAGAGGGGCTTTTAAAACAGTTTTGTTGAGGAGTTGAGAGTGAAATGAGAGTGAAGCCACTGTAGTCTCGTTGAATATTATGTTTGAAATATTATCTGTGTTGAGATTTGGCATGTGGTCCCTGGGTAGGAAGCCTGGCACTGGGCTAAGCTGCCGGGGCCCATTGAAAGCCCTTTGCCAACCGCCAACAAGCAGCACTAGCGAATGAAAGGTGACGTGGGGGTGGAGACAGAGGGAGGGAGAGGGAGGACACTGCCACTGCCAGGCTGCAGGAGGAAGCGAACTGTGCTTCTGCTGCACAAAGAGGCTAACTTTATAACATCCCAACCTCATATACTGTAGCAACATCTCTGACATCTCTCAACTCATGTTTGTCTAATTAAGAGTATATCGATCAATCTAATTACCATAATAACAAAATCTGTCTCTCAGTCCACCGCATCGGCCTATGTCGGCCTTCCGCCTTCCGCATCTGCTGTGGAAAGTGGCAGAGCTACAGCGCTGTTTGTCAGACCAGGAGACATCCTGAAAATCGGTCTTTTCACAAAAGCATCAGTAGCGTCCGAAAGGTTCTCCGTTTTGCTCTATGTTTTGCTCTACGGTCCTCCTCCTTTTTTTTCTTTTTTTTTTTTTACTATTTTCTACATTGTAGAACAATAGTGAAGACATCAAAACTATGAAATAACACATATAGAATCATGTTGTAACCAAAAAAGTGTTCAACAAATCAAAATATATTTTATCATTGTAAGGGGTGCGTAACCGGTGGCAGGGAAGTCAGATGCAGGAGAGCAGAACTATGTAATAGCCGAAGCAATTTAATAGCAAAACCAACGGCATAAAGAGTAACAAGACATGGGTACAAAATCAGTCAACATGTGCACAAGCACTTACAATAAACAATCCCACACAAAGACATGGGGGGAACAGAGGGTTAAATACACAAGGAAATTGAAACCAGGTGTGAGGAAAAACAAGACAAAACACATGGAAAATGAAAAGTGGATCGATGATGGCTAGAAGACCGGCGACGCCGACCGCAGAGCGTCGCCCGAACAAGGAGAGGACCTGACTTCGGAAGAAGTCGTGACAATCATTGAGATTCTTCAAAGTAGCCACCCTTTGCCTTGATGACAGCTTTGCACGCTCTTGGCATTCTCTCAACCAACTTCATGAGGTAGTCACCTGGAATGCATTTCAATTAACAGGTGTCCCTTGTTAAAAGTGAATTCATGGAATTTCTTTCCTTCTTAATGTGTTTGAGCCAATCAGTTGTGTTGTGACAAGGTGGGGGTGGTATACAGAAGATAGCCCTATCTGGTAAAAGACAAAGTCCATATTATGGCAAGAACAGCTCAAATAAACAACGAGAAATGACAGTCCATCATAACTTTTAAGACATGAAGGTCAGTCAACATGGAACATTTCAAGAACTTTCAAAGTTTCTTCAAGTGCAGTTGCAAAAACCATCAAGCACTATGATGAAACTGGCTCTCATGAGGATCGTCACAGTAAAAGAAGACCAAGGGTTACCTCTGCAGCAGAGGATAAGTTCACTGGTGTCCCTCACTGGTGACACTACAGTGAGGGAAAAAAGTATTTGATCCCCTGCTGATTTTGTACGTTTGCCCACTGACAAAGAAATGATCAGTCTATAATTTTAATGGTAGGTTTATTTGAACAGTGAGAGACAGAATAACAACAAAAAAATCCTGAAAAACACGTGAAAAATGTTATAAATTGATTTGCATTTTAATGAGGGAAATAAGTACTTGACCCCTCTGCAAAACATGACTTAGGGATTAAGGTCTGGAGACTGGCTAGGCCACTCCAGGACCTTAATGTGCTTCTTCTTGAGCCACTCCTTTGTTGCCTTGGTCGTGTGTTTTGGGTCATTATCATGCTGGAATACCCATCCACGACCCATTTTCAATGCCCTGGCTGAGGGAAAGAGGTTCTCACCCAAGATTTGACGGTACATGGCCCCGTCCATCGTCCCTTTGATGCGGTGAAGTTGTCCTGTCCCCTTAGCAGAAAAACACCCCCAAAGCATAATGTTTCCACCTCCATGTTTGACGGTGGGGATGGTGTCTTGGTGTCATAGGCAGCATTCCTCCTCCTCCAAACCCGGCGAGTTGAGTTGATGCCAAAGAGCTCCATTTTGGTCATTCAGATGTTCATTGGCAAACTTCAGACGGGCATGTATATGTGCTTTCTTGAGCAGGGGGACCTTGCGGGCGCTGCAGGATTTCAGTCCTTCACGGCGTAGTGTGTTACCAATTGTTTTCTTGGTGACTATGGTCCCAGCTGCCTTGAGATCATTGACAAGATCCTCCCGTGTAGTTCTGGGCTGATTCCTCACCATTCTCACGATCATTGCAACTCCACGAGGTGAGAACTTGCATGGAGCCCCAGGCCGAGGGAGATTGACAGTTCTTTTGTGTTTCTTCCATTTGCGAATAATCGCGCCAATTGTTGTCACCTTCTCACCAAGCTGCTTGGCGATGGTCTTGTAGCCCATTCCAGCCTTGTGTAGGTCTACAATCTTGTCCCTGACATCCTTGGAGAGCTCTTTGGTCTTGGCCATGGTGGAGAGTTTGGAATCTGATTGATTGATTGCTTCTGTGGACAGGTGTCTTTTATGCAGGTAACAAGCTGAGATTAGGAGCACTCCCTTTAAGAGTGTGCTCCTAATCTCAACTCGTTACCTGTATAAAAAACACCTGGGAGCCAGAAATCTTTCTGATTGAGAGGGGTTCAAATACTTATTTCCCTCATTTAAATGCAAATCAATTTATAACATTTTTGACATGCGTTTTTCTGGATTTTTTGTTGTTATTCTGTACTCACTTTTCAAATAAACCTACCATTAAAATTATAGACTGATCATTTCTTTGTCAGTGGGCAAACGTACAAAATCAGCAGGGGATCAAATACTTTTTTCCCTCACTGTATCTGTGATTTATTTAGAATTCAAGGCACACTTAACCAGCATGGCTACCACAGCATTCTGCAGCGATATGCTATCCCATCTAGTTTGGGCTTAGTGGGACTATCATTTGTTTTTCAACAGGACAATGACTCAACACACCACCAGGCTGTGCAAGGGCTATTTAACCAAGAAGGAGAGTGATGGATTGCTGCATCAGATGACCTGGCCTCCACAATCACCTGACCTCAACTCAATTGAGATGGTTTTGGATGAAGGAAAAGCAGCCAACAAGTGCTCAGCATATGTAGGAACTCCTTCAAGACTGTTGGCAAAGCATTCCTCATGAAGCTGGTTGAGAGAATGCCAAGAGTGTGCAAAGCTATCATGAAGGTAAAGGGTGGCTACTTTGGAAAATAGTAAATATTATGAAAAAAGTAGGCGTGACCGAACTTTTGACTGGTACTGTATATTTTTTATACCTACTGGGGTCATAGCATCTAAAATCAAATATCAAAATGATCCATGGTATGACCATCTTAAAAAAATTCCATATGTTAGTTTAGTAGAACCCCAGGGTTAACAAGTTTGAATTGAGGGTTGATACTGATATTGAGCAGGACTTGGTTGGTGTGGATATAGCCTGTGTAGCCTGTGTGTGAATGAAATACAGAAATACAGTACAGACTACCTCACTGAGACACCAGGCACTGCTGGCTGCTTTATGTACACAGTACTTTGGCCTAGCATTAGACCTATTTGTTATCGCGGTGTTGGCTATTGGATATTGTCAATGGGACAGATTCAAGATTGAGTAGATTGTGTTCTGGTGAACTTGGGTTAATCATTCTACAATATAATACAGAGACAGGGTGTTTTAATTAAGAGTGGAATATGGACTAGGGCACCTGGCACCAGTTATTGAAGTTAACCACATAATGCGCTAAATATGCAGGTACCACTTTGATGCCTTTTTTCCTTTTTCGAAAGGTTCTGTGGCATTGCATTTTGATGTTCCCCTTTAGAAAAGGAAAGAATGCAAATGACACATTTTTCCTCTCCTCGTTTATATTGCCTTATCAACAGTATGCTTGAGAGCAGGGGGTGGGTGGGATATCAACCGGAGTCCGTTCCACTGCTGCAGGGGCTGCTGCCTGTCAGACACTCTACGTGGCTGCCATTCAAATAGCAGTCGCAGCAAAGGTAATGCATAGCTGACCCAACTTGTGGTTACTGGGGAGCCATAGAGTGCCACGGCGAGCCGCTTGGCATGCATTGGGGTTTAAGTTAAAAGTAGAGCTGGGGCACAGTGGGAGCGGAATGAATGCATTTTGCTCTCCTGTGATTTAGAACCGACAGTGGATATGTTAAATTGGCATCTTGGTATGTTGAACTCTCATTTGAGGGTGGTGTGTGTGTGTGTGTGTGTGTGTGTGTGTGTGTGTGTGTGTGTGTGTGTGTGTGTGTGTGTGTGTGTGTGTGCGTGCGTGCGTGTGCGTGTGCGTGTGTGTCTGGCAGGCATCTAATATGGGGTGTAAATGGGAAAACGTGTCTCTGAGAACTTTCCACTGCAACATCCTATAGAATTCTATTTAAGAACGATTTCACCTTGAACTAATTAAAGCTAATTCCAACCCTAATTATGGCCAAACAAGAAAAATTCATACTTGGTTTCTTTAAACCATGTCTTGAAAGAAAACCCTACATTGTCATTGTTAGACCTTGCCCCAATTACTATACAGCAAACTACTGGTACCATAGCTCGATAAACACATGCCGTTGTCTCTACACTTAATAAATAAACTGGTTATTATTACCCCAATACATTTTTCATTGTCTCTGTGCACGTTATTAAGAACCATAATGAGGAATCGGTTAGGCCTCTCATTGATTCTGTTAGTAATATGATGAGCTCTGATGAATGAACAGAGATAGTCTTATCCTCTCATTTAGTACCACCATAAATAAGCCTAATTGTGCTGACTCTGAAGTCGTTGATTATGCTAATTACTCCTGATGCCTACTGTAAATGCAAGGGAAGAAGGAGCAGGCATGATGCAGCAGCCCAGTTTCGTCTCAATGCAAAGGGGAGTAAAGGGGGGTAAACGGAGGGATCTGTCTTCCAATGATATTCTCCATAGGTTCTGCTGTTTGTTCATTCTGCCGCAGTAACGCAGAGGCAAGCAGAGACGTCATAAAATCTAAAATCTCCACTGTGCTACTGCCGTTACCAGTTAGCAAGGCAGCCCTGGCTTATTGCTTAGTGACAATGACAACCACAACAACAAAATTTAACACACATTTTAACTGCCTCTCGGAATTGCTCGCTAAACACTTCAGAAGCAACTGTACTGTAACAGCAGGCAGCAGGCAGGGACAGCAGCATAATAGATCATAACACTGTAAGATTCTGTGTTTATCCAGACAGATGGTATGCATATGTATGAAATTGGAGATGCAGCTAGCGTGCCCTTGGCCGCCTCCTCCTCCTCCTTCTCGGTCGTTGTGGTGATAGGCATGGGGTGGTGGGGGCCCGCCTTGGGCACAGCGTTGCTGTGCCTTTATCTCCCGACCCAGTTGGACCTGCTCCTTGCTCACTCACTGTGCCCTACCAGAGAGAGTAGAGGGATGACAGGGGCCCGGGGCCCAGAGTCTAACCCCCCCTCCCCATCCCGGGCTAGGAGAACTACAATATCAGCCAACAACATCAGTTATATGTAATAATAATAATACAGGGGATTTATATAGTGGTTTTCAAAGCCCCAAAGATGCTGAAATATGTATCCTCCAGTTGCGGACACCCTTTAAGATTATGGAGGACGATTTCACTTTTCTATGAGCATGGCCTTATTTCTATAACAGCATATTGGATGACTGTTGTTCATATTCCATTCACCCAGATCAATGTAACATCGATCGGTTTAGGCTACTACAGTACATGGTACTCAAATTTGCACTATACCCATCATGAGGTTGCAAGGCTACCAATGAACGTTTATAATGTATGTGCACAGGTTGAGAGACAAATTGGAGTAATCAAGGTGACAGACAGTGTCACATTCAGCGCCGCTTTGCACACTCTTGCCTATATCTAGCTGATCTAGGGTGTGAACATTAGTCCAAACAGTTGCATTCTGTTTTGCAACCAAAACGAGAGTTTCTGTTTGACAAATTCAGTTAGGTCCTTCTCCGTTTCGTTCCGTTTGCTTCTGTTTAAGAAAAGTTTTTTAACTGAATCGGCAGAATGAATACACCCCTGATCACCCACAAACAGTTAACTTTTAAATCAAATCAAATTTTATTGGTCACATACACATGGTTAGCAGATGTTATTGTGAATGTAGCGAAATGCTTGTAGTAGCCACATACAAACAGCATAATCACTTTGCCTGATGTATAATTCTTTCTCGCATCTACGCGCACTTCTCCTCTCACCTTTTCCCTTTGCTTGTGGACTTCAGTGCACAGCACAACAGCGGTCTGTGACCAGGCGACAAAACCTATCCAAGCCAAACCGTCATACCATAACTGCTAACCGCTATTCACAGCCTACATCGTCGTCACAATATTAGCTAACGTCATAGTCAACATAGCAACTACAACTAACGCATTAGTAAACCCACTACAATCACGCAGTACAGTGTACAGCAAGCAGTTACACTGACGGGCCCGGTGGCAATACATGAATCAAAAAAAGCTTACAGTGCATTCGGAAAGTATTCAGACCCATTCTTTTGTTCCACATTTTGTTAGGTTACAGCCTATTCTAAAATATTGTTTTCCCCTCATCAATCTACACACAGTATGCCATAATGACAAAGCGAAAGCAGGTTTTTAGGAAAAAAAAACAGAAATACCTTATTTACATAAGTATTCAGACCCTTTGCGATGAGACTCAAAATGGAGCTCAGGTCCATCCTTGAGATGTTTCTACATCTTGATTGGAGTCCACCTGTGGTAAATTCAATTGATTGGACATGATTTGGAAAAGCACACACCTGTCTATAAAAGGTCCTACAATTGACAGTGCATGTTATGAGGTAGAAGGAATTGTCCGTAGAGCTCCGAGACAGGTTAGTGTCGAGGCACAGATCTGGAGAAAGGTACCAAAAAAATGTCTGCAGCATTGAGGGTCCCCAAGAACATGTTGGCCTCCATCCTTCTTAAATGAAAGAAGTTTGGAACCACCAAGAATCTTCCTAGAGCTGGCTGCCTGAGCTATTGGGGGAGAAGGGCCTTGGTCAGGGAGGTGACCAAGTACCCAATGGTCACTCTGACAGAGCTCTAGAGTTCCTCTGTGGAGATAGGAGAACCTTCCAGAAGGACAACTCTCTCTGCAGCACTGGCCAGGCGGAAGCCACTCCTCAGTAAAAGGCACTTGACAGCCTGCTTGGAGTTTGCCAAAAGGCACCTAAAGGACTCTGACAATGAGAAACATGATTATCTGGTCTGATGGAACCAAGATTTAACTATTTGGCCTGAATGCCAAGCGTCATGTCTGGAGGAAGCCGGGCAACATCCCCACGGGGAAACATGGGGGTGGTAGCATCATGCTGTGGGGATGTTTTTAGCTGTAGGGACAGTGAGACTATTCAGGATTGAGGGGAAGATGAACAGAGCAAAGTACAGTGAGATCCTTGATAAAAACCTGTTCCAGAGCACTCAGGACTTCAAACTCGGGCAAAGGTTCACCTTCCAACAGGACAACAACCCTAAGCATAGAGCCAAGACAACGCATGAGTGGCTTTGGGACAAGTCTCTGAATGTCCTTGAGTGGCACAGCCAGAGCCCGGACTTGAACCCAATCCAACATCTCTGGAGAGACCTGAAAATAGCTGTGCAGTGACGCTCCCCATCCAATGAGCTTGAGAGGATCTGCAGAGAAAAATGGTAGAAACTCCCAAAATACAGGTGTGCTAAGTGTCATGACTTGACTTTAACATTAATCTGAAGACTGTTATTTATCTCATTAACTAACCATGTTTAATTGTTACCCAATTAAATTAATAATGTAACAATTAACACATTAGCATCTGGGGCACCACGAGAGCAGTTCTTTGAAGAGTTACAATCTCCCGAATGAAACTCTAAAAGGTCTTTACCTATCACCTCTATAAACAGTCAACGTATTAATCACAACCTTGTATCATATCACCATTCTGAACAGTCGTAACCTCCTTGCATTAGAAAAAAACCGAGCCTTACTTATAATTCAGTACTACATAAATTGGTTTAATTATTTATTAACTAGCTAATTAAATGGGAACGCAGGATAAACATACACAGTCTGCACCAGTTATTGACTGGAGACTTAATACGCTGAAAACAGGTCCCTAGTGGAATGACAACAGGGCTGCTTGTTAAAGAAGAGATAGAGAGAGAGAGGGACAGGGACAATTAACATTGGTACATTCAGAAACTACTCTCACCTACAGTAACCATATACTTTGCACAGGAACCGCCACCGCTTTGAGTAAGAAATCATGAATGTATTTTTGTGAAATGACTGGGTTCGCCTTGGAAAGGGGGTTGGGCCCTTTCACAGCACGCTTGTAAGGCTCTGATTGTCTGAAATGGTTCCAACAATTCTTCTCCTGTTTTCCTTCTTCATAGTTGTCCGGTATCCGGTGACTTGTTGTGCAGCCCTGAACAGAACTGCACAGTTGATTTTCCTTCCATTCACTCTTGAAGATGCTTCTTTGAAGATAGCCTTAGCCAGCGTATCGATGGTTCCCCAATGGGGTGATGAGAGTAGCGTAAAATGATGGTTTGAGCAGAGTAACAGGATGGTCCTAAATTAAATTTGTTTTTGAAGATACTTTACATAGAACAGCTAATCAGCCGTACCAGTAATTGTCCAGGAGGTGAGTTTATCGTCTCCACCTCGTGTGGAGATTCAAAGTTAAAACCATTTTAAACGTGCAGCTTCATGCTTTTCTGGTCCAATGTGTTTTTTTCTTAAACCATAATTTATACCTTTTGCTCGAAAGGGGCAGTTCCGGCAGGCTGACAAGCTCTCTGACATCACTTCAAGGTGGTTACTACTCACAGTGCAAAGTTATGGAAAACAATTATATCTTACAGCTTCTCACATCACATCCCTCTCTTAACAAAAACACTTTAATACTTTTTTATATTACATGCACAACGCATAGTATGGAAACTTCATATGTAGTGGATATACTTTCCAAGTTACAGTATTTCCTTTATAACATTTTTGTGACATCACAATATAACAAACATAATGACATTAGTGTTCTATAGATCACCTCTGACCATTCCCAACTGTAATGGTATGCGTGAAGGGCTGTAGGAAGTCAGGTGTAGGAGAGCAGATAGTTGGTAGCAAAACGGAGCCTTTTATTTGGCGACCCAAAAGCACACGGAACAAACTAACACGAAATACAAATAAGGGTTTAACATAACCCAGCGTAACTAGCCTAACGTGCGCATTCATGAACAGATAAACAATCACTCACAAACAAACATGGGGGAACAGAGGGTTAAATAATGAACAAGTAATTGGGGAATTGAAACCAGGTGTGTAAGACAAGGACAAAACAAATGGAAAATGAAAAGTGGATCGGCGCTGGCTAGAAGGCCGGTGACGTCGACCGCCGAATGTCGCCTGAACAAGGAGAGGGACCGACTTTGGCGGAATTTGTGACAGTACCACCCCCCCCTTGATGCGCGGCTCCAGCAGTGTGCCGACACCGACCTCGGGGACGACCCGGAGGACGAGGCGCAGGGCGATCCGGATGGAGACGGTGGAACTCCCGCAGCAACGAAGGGTCCAAGACGTCCTCCACCGGCACCCAGCATCTCTCCTTCGGACCATACCCCTCCTACTCCACAAGGTACTGAAGGCCCCTCGCCCGACGCCTCGAGTCCAGGATGGCTCGAACAGCATATGCCGGGGCCCCCTCGATGTCCAGAGGGGGCGGAGCAACCTCCCGCACCTCAGAATCCTGGAGTGGACCAGCCACCACCGGCCTGAGGAGAAACACATGGAACGAGGGATTAATACGGTAATCTGGGGGAAGCTGTAACCTGTAGCAAACCTCGTTCAGTCTCCTCAGGACTTTGAATGGCCCCACAAATCGCGGACCCAGCTTCCGGCAGGGCAGGCGGAGGGGCAGGTTTCGGGTCGAGAGCCAGACCCGGTCCCCCGGTGCGAACACCAAGGCCTCACCGCGGTGGCGGTCGGCGCTCGCCTTCTGCTGCCTGTGAGGGAGGAAGATCCATCAGGAAGTCCACCGACAGGTACGACCACGGCCGTTTTTGAATGGGTAGGGGCTGGAACTTCCCTCTGGGGAGGTGCCTGGGAGCCTTGCACTGGGCGCACACCGAGCAGGAGGAAACATAAACCCTCACGTCCTTGGCCAAGGTGGACCACCAGTACTTCCCACTAAGACAGCGCACCGTTCAACCGATGCCAGGACGACCAGAGGAGGGTGACGTGTGGGTCCAATAGATCAACTGGTCACGGACAGTAGATGGAACATACAGACGCCCAGCTGGACACTGGAGAGGAGTGAGCTCTGTACGTAACGCCCGCTCGATGTCCATGTCCAGCTCCCACACTACCGGTGCCACCAGTCAAGAGGCCGGGAGTATGGGAGTGTGATCCATGGACCACTCCTCTGTGTCATACATTCGGGACAGTGCGTCTGCCTTAGCGTTCTGGGAACCTGGTCAGTAGGACAGGGTAAACACAAAACGGGTAATCTCGTCAACAAAGTCCTGGAAGACTGATGGAGTATTCATCAACCCATACGGCATGACGAGGTACTCATAGTGCCCTGAGGTGGTAATAAATTCCATCTTCCACTCATCCCCCTCCTGGATACGCACCAGGTTGTAAGCACTCCTGAGATCCAATTTTGTGAAGAAGCGCGCCCCGTGCATTGACTCGAACGCACTGGCGATGAGAGGCAGCGGGTAGCTGTACCTCACTGTGATCTGATTGATACCCCGATAGTCAATACACGGGCGCAGACCCCCATCCTTCTTCTTCACAAAAAGACACTTGAGGAGGCAGGTGAAGTGGAGGGCCGAATGTATCCCTGCCCCAGGGATTCGGAGACATATTTCCATCACCACCGTCTCTTCCTGTGACAGAGGATACACGTGACTCCTGGGAAGTGCTGCGTCTACCAGGAGATTTATCGCACAATCCCCCCGTCGATGGGGTGGTAATTGAGTTGCCTTCTTCTTACAGAAGG
This sequence comes from Salmo trutta, assembly GCF_901001165.1. Classification (NCBI taxonomy): domain Eukaryota; kingdom Metazoa; phylum Chordata; class Actinopteri; order Salmoniformes; family Salmonidae; genus Salmo; species Salmo trutta. The sequence continues at coordinate 21,877,949 of NC_042971.1, forward strand.
CGAGAGCCAAATCGGCATATTCTGAGGGGATGCGCAGGATGGAGACCTGGTCTGGACTTTCCACCGTAGTCACACCGATGGAAACCCCTAAACACCTCCCTGAGCACTTTCATGACCACCCCTTGAGAGCCCACTGTTGCCACGAAATAGTGGGGTCATGACAGGCCAACCAGGGTAGGCCCAGCACCACGGGAAACACAGGAGAATCAATAAGGAAGAGACTGATTCTCTCCTTGTGACCCTCCTGCGTAACCATGTCTAGTGGAGCGGTGGCCTCCCTAATCAGCCCTGACCCTAATGGTCGACTATCTAGGGCGTGCACAGGGAAGGGCATATCCACAGGAACAAGGGGGATCCCTAAACTATGGGCAAATGAACAGTCAATAAAATTCCCAGATGCGCCTGAATCTACGAGCGCCTTATGCTGGGAATGCGGGGAAAACTCAGGAAATTTAATAAACACATACATGTGAGCAACAGGGGGCTCTGGGTGAGCCTGGTGCCGACTCACCTGGGGTGACACGATAGTGCCCTGCCTGCTGCCTCGACTCCCTGAGGAACCCCCCCAGCACCAACCAGCAGTGTGCCCTCTGCGGCCACAGACGGTGCAGGGAATGGCCCCTCCTCCGGTCGCCCTAAGCGCAGCACCTCCCAGCTCCATGGGCGTCGGAGCGGAGGTGCTGAGGGATGAAACAGACAGGCTCCGATCCGGACGTCCGCGGGTAGCCAGCAGTTTGTCCAGCCGGATGGACAGGTCCACCAGCTGGTCCAACGTGAGGGTGGTGTCTCGGCAGGCCAACTCCCAACGGACGTCCTCGCGCAGACTGCACCGGTAGTGATCGATCAGGGCCCTGTTGTTCCATCCCGTGCTGGCGGCCAGGGACCGGAAGTCCAAAGCGAAATCCTGCACGCTCCTCGTCCCCTGCCTCAGGAGGAACAGACGTTCACCCGCCGCAAAAACTGCCCGAAAGCGGCGGGTGAACTATGCGTAATGGGCCAACGCCACGTCTCCTTCACTCCATAAGGTGTTGGCCCACTCCAGGGTTTTGCCCGAGAGGCAGGAGATGAGGGCGGACACGCTCTCACATCCCGAAGGAGCCGGGTGGACGGTCGCCAGGTAGAGCTCCAGCTGGAGAAGGAACCCCTGGCATCCGGCAGCCGTCCCATCATACTCCCTCGGGAGCGAGAGCCGAATTACGAATGGAAGACCTCCTTCTCTCTCCCATCTATCCATCGTCTGCAGCACGCGATCCATGGCGGTGCCCAGACGTTGCAACATGGTTGCGTGCTGCTGGACACGCTCCTCGACCGCCAAAGGGGGGCGGTCTGCTCCTACTGTCACGTCCTGACCAGCAGAGGGAGCAATTGTATTAGTTTTGGTCAGGACGTGGCAGGTTTTTGTGTGTTAAGTGTTGTGTTGGTGATTAGGACTCCCAATTGAAGGCAGGTGTGTTGAGTTGCCTTTGATTGGGAGTCCTATATAGTAGTGTGTGTTTTTCCTTGGGGTTGTGGGTAGTTGTTTTTGCACTGCGTGTTGTGTGCCTGCAAAACTGTTCCTGTCATCGTGAGTAGAGTTTATTGTTTTTCCCTGTGGATGCTTTACTTGTGTTTATTAAAAAAACTATGAGTATCCACATTCCCACTGCGCCTTGGTCCATTCCTGAAGACAGTTGTTACACCTACTGACTCCATTTACGGGTGAGTGATTCTGTAATGTTATGTGTAAAGGGCTGTAGGTAGTCAGGCGCAGGAGAGCCTTTTAGCAAAACGTAGCAAAACGGAGCCTTTTATTTGGCGACCAAAAAGCACACGGAACAAACGAACACAAAATACAAATAAGGGTTTAACATAAACCAGCCTAACGTGCGCATTCATGAACAGATAAACAATCACTCACAAACAAACATGGGGGAACAGAGGGTTAAATAATGAACAAGTAATCTGGGAATTGAAACCAAGTGTGTAAGACAAGGACAAAACAAATGGAAAATGAAAAGTGGATCGGCAATGGCTAGAAGGCCGGTGACGTCGACCGCCGAACGCCGCCCGAACAAGGAGAGGGACCGACTTCGGCGGAAGTCGTGACACCCACGTTCTACATTATAAATATTGTTCCAGTATTCGCTTCTGAACGTGTTAGAGTTTCAGCAGGAAAAAGGTCTGTTGAGACAAAGCACATTCCTTTTGTGAATTTGGAGATCGCAAGCCTGGATCTTCTCCCTTGATTTACAACAGGATGTGAGTTGTTAATCCCCACTAGTTCTTTCCTTCTCCCTCCACGGGTGAAAGGGGGTCTGATTGAAGTTCTTCATTGCAAACCTGATCTGACCTATTTGGATTCTCATGGACAATCATTTCACAAGCTTGTAGCGTCATACCCAAGAAGACTCAAGGCTGTAATCGCTGCCAAAGGTGCTTCAACAAAGTACTGAGTAAAGGTTCTGAATACTTATGTAAATGTGCTATTTGAAAAATGTTTTGTTTATACATTTGTAAAAATTGCAAAAAAACTGTTTTGGCTTTGTAATTCTGGGGTATTGTGTGTAGATTGGGGTCTGAATACATTCCAAATGCACTGTACCTTGACTTGGAAGAGTTCCGGTGTTAGCCTTAACAGTTAGCTAACATAAATAGCTTTCATCTCTGTTTGAGCTGGGTGTTTGAGTCAGCTAAATGAGCTACCTGCATTAGCTAGCTAAGTAAGGGAAAGTGAAAGTGAAAAAAAGAAAATGAAATATAGCTACTGTAGCTCTCTCTCTCGCTCTCTCTCTCTGCTGCTTCTCCTTCATTTTTTAAGAAATTAGTTCATTAAAAACTGTTCAACTATTTCCTTACTCTCTCTTTGAGTCAACTACTCACTGCATTTTATGCACTGCAGTGCTATGCTTTCAGATTCATTATGTGATCCTTTGATTAGATGGATGACATGTCAGTTCATGCAGCAAGAGCTCTGATAGGTTTGAGGACGTCCTCCGGAGTTGTCATAATTACTGTGTAAGTCTATGGGAGTGGGTGAGAACCATGAGCCTCGTAGGTTTTGCATTGAAGTCAATGTATCCAGAAAAGGATGGAAAATAGCTGTCCTCCATGTACACCATGGTGCTACCCCAACAGAGTGTTGTTGAGGCTACTGTAGACCTTCATTGCAAAACAGTGTGTTTTAATCAGTTATTTGGTGAAATATCATATTTAGTATAGTTTTATATAAAAAGGATAACCTTTTCTGCAGTTCACTGAGTAGGATGTTTCCCCTTCCTTCTCTGAGGAGCCTCCACTGGTGTCAATGAATGTCAAAATACATCTCCCGCTTGGAGAGTAGTTACTATCCCACTCATCCCACATTTTACTTTTGCGCCCGGTAGTCGGGATCCAGATTAAGACTGGGATGTAAACGAATGCACTGCACCGGCATCACACTCCACTTGACTTTTAAAGGCAATGTCCCTGATGTTTCTTGGGATCCCGTTCATGATATATCCAGCAGAAAGTGGCTGGAGCGTAAATTACCTTTAAAAGTCAAGTGCAGCACGAACATCGACGCAATGTGGTTTGTGTGAATCCTCGTCTTAGTCTAGTCCTAGACTAAGAAGCATTTTGAGTGGAGAATATCAAATCAAATTTGCTTCATAAACAACAGGTGTAGACTAACAGTGAAATGCTTACTTACGGGTATTTTCCCAACAATGCAGAGTTAAAGATAAAACATTTAATAAATACACAGTGAATAATGAATAACTATAACGAGTAAAAAATAACATGGTGTAATTCAGGGAGTACCAGTACCGAGTCGATATGCAGGGGTACGAGGTAATTGAGGTAGCTACAGTGAGGGAAAAAAGTATTTGATCCCCTGCTGATTTTGTACGTTTGCCCACTGACAAAGAAATGATCAGTCTATAATTTTAATGGTAGGTTTATTTAAACAGTGAGAGACAGATTAACAACAAAACAAAAAAAACGCATGTCAAAAATGTTATAAATTGATTTGCATTTTAATGAGGGAAATAAGTATTTGACCCCCTCTCAATCAGAAAGATTTCTGGCTCCCAGGTGTCTTTTATACAGGTAACGAGCTGAGATTAGGAGCACACTCTTAAAGGGAGTGCTCCTAATCTCAGTTTGTTACCTGTATAAAAGACACCTGTCCACAGAAGCAATCAATCAAATTCCAAACTCTCCACCATGGCCAAGACCAAAGAGCTCTCCAAGGATGTCAGGGACAAGATTGTAGACCTACACAAGGCTGGAATGGGCTACAAGACCATTGCCAAGCAGCTTGGTGAGAAGGTGACAACAGTTGGTGCGATTATTCGCAAATGGAAGTTACACAAAAGAACTGTCAATCTCCCTTGGCCTGGGGCTCCATGCAAGATCTCACCTCGTGAAGTTGCAATGATCATGAGAACGGTGAGGAATCAGCCCAGAACTACACAGGAGGATCTTGTCAATGATCTCAAGGCAGCTGGGACCATAGTCACCAAGAAAACAATTGGTAACACACTACGCTGTGAAGGACTGAAATCCTGCAGCGCCCACAAGGTCCCCCTGCTCAAGAAAGTACATATACATGCCTGTCTGAAGTTTGCCAATGAACATCTGAATGATTCAGCGGACAACTGGGTGAAAGTGTTGTGGTCAGATGAGACCAAAATGGAGCTGTTTGGCATCAACTCAACTCGCCGGGTTTGGAGGAGGAGGAATGCTGCCTATGACCCCAAGAACACCATCCTCACCGTCAAACATGGAGGTGGAAACATTATGCTTTGGGGGTGTTTTTCTGCTAAGGGGACAGGACAACTTCACCGCATCAAAGGGACGATGGACGGGGCCATGTACCGTCAAATCTTGGGTGAGAACCTCCTTCCCTCAGCAGGGCATTGAAAATGGGTCGTGGATGGGTATTCCAGCATGACAATGACCCAAAACACACGGCCAAGGCAACAAAGGAGTGGCTCAAGAAGAAGCACATTAAGGTCCTGGAGTGGCCTAGCCAGTCTCCAGACCTTAATCCCATAGAAAATCTGTGGAGGGAGCTGAAGGTTCGAGTTGCCAAATGTCAGCCTCGAAACCTTAATGACTTGGAGAAGATCTGCAAAGAGGAGTGGGACAAAATCCCTCCTGAGATGCAAACCTGGAGGCCAACTACAAGAAACGTCTGACCTCTGTGATTGCCAACAAGGGTTTTGCCACCAAGTACTAAGTCATGTTTTGCAGAGGTGGTCAAATACTTATTTCCCTCATTAAAATGCAAGTCATTTTATAACATTTTTGATATGCGTTTTTCTGGATTTTTTTGTTGTTATTCTGTCTCTCACTGTTCAAATAAACCTACCATTAAAATTATAGACTTATCATTTCTTTGTCAGTGGGCAAACGTACAAAATCAGCAGGGGATCAAAACTTTTTTCCCTCACTGTATGTACATATAGTTAGGGGTAAAGTGACTAGGCAACATATTGATAATAGATAGTAGCAGCAGCGTATATGGTGAGTGTGAAAGTGTGTGGGAGTGTGGTGTCAGTACGCATGTGTGCGCGTTTTATGTGTGTGTGGGCGTTCGAGTGTATGTGTGTATTGGGGTGTCAGTGTAAGTATGTGTGAGTGTGTGGGTAGAGTCCAGTGTGTGTGCATATAGTCAGTGCAAGAGAGTCGGTGCAAAAAAGGTCAATGGACATAGTCCGGGTAGCCATCTGATTAGCTATTTAGCAGTCTTGTTTAGCAGTCTTATGGCTTGGGGGTAGAAACTGTTCAGTGTCTTGTTGGTTCTAGACTTGGTGCACTGGTACCACTTGCCATGTCTATGGCTTGGGTGGCTGGAGTCTTTGAAAATATTTTGGGCCTTCCTCTGACACTGCCTGTTATAGAGGTCCTGGATGGCAGGGAGCTCGGCCCTAGTAATGTACTGGGTCATACTCACCTCCCTCTATAGCCCCTTGCGGTCAGGTGCCATGCAGTTGCCATACCAAGCGGTGATGCAGCCAGTCAAGATGCTCTAAATGGTGCAGCTGTAGAACTTTTTGATAATCTGTTGGCCCATGCCAAATCTTTTCAGCCTCTTGTGGCTCTGTGTGGACCATGTTAATACCTTAATGATGTGGATGCCGAAGAACTTGAATCTCTCAACCTGCTCCACTACAGCCCCATCGATGTGGATGGGGGTGTGCTCCACGATCAGCTCCTTTATCTTGCTGAAGTTGAGGGAGAGGTTGTTGTCCTGGCACCACAATGCCAGGTCTCTGATCTCTCTGTAGGCCGTCTCATCGCCGTCGGTGATCAGGCCTACAACCGTCTTGCCTTCAGCAGACTTGATGATGGAGTTGGAGTCATGCGTAGCCACACAGACGTGGGTAAACAGGGAGTACAGGAGGGGGCTAAACACACCCCTGTGGGGCCCACGTGTTGAGGGTCAGCGTGGCAGAGGTGTTGTTGCCTACCTTCATCACCTGGGGTCGGCCCATCGGGAAGTCAAGGATCCAATTGCAGAGGGAGGTATTCAGTCCCAGGGTCCCGAGCTTGGTGAAGAGCTTGGATGGCACAATGGTGTTGAACGCTGAGCTGTAGCTGATGAACAGCATTTTCCCATGTGTATTCCTCTTGTCTAGGTGGCAGGGGGCATTGTGGAGTGCAATTGAGATTGCGTCATGGATCTGTGGATCTGTTGGGGTGGTATGCAAGTTGGAGTGGGTCCAGGATGTCTGGGATGATGGAGTTGATGAGTGCCGTGACCAGCCTTTCAACCCACTTCGTTATTACAGATGTGGGTGCTACAGGGCGGTAGTCATTGTGGCACTTTGTCTTAGAGTTTTTTGGAACAGGAATGATGATAGTCAGCTTGAAACGTGGGGATTACAGATTGAGACAAGGAGAGGTTGAAAATGTCAGTGAAGACGCCAGCCTTTAGATGTCAGGCTGCGAAAAATGTTGCAGCAACGTTGGAGAAGAAAACATTTCCCCAGGGACAGGGAAGGCTCCAGACACAAATAGGGCTGAGACATAGGGAGAGAGAGAGAGAGAGAGAGAGAGAGAGAGAGAGAGAGAGAGAGAGAGAGAGAGAGAGAGAGAGGACTCTTGAGTAGAAAAACAAACCACAGTAGCTAATCACAAAAGAACATACTTTTGTTTCGGTCAGCAGAAAAAATACTGTCATAGGGACGGACGCACAGGGACGCGTGTGTGTATGCATACCGCCTGTGTGTGTTAAGGTGAGAGATGCTGCAGAACAGACAATCCCCACAGTGGCTGTAGAGTTGGAAGTAGGTATGTGTTCCCTACTATATTTTTCCCTTTCTCCTCTCATGCACTGACATTATGACATCTTCATAACTTAATAACATGTCTGCCTTGCCTTCTACCGTCTACGGTGTCCATATTAGGACAGCCTCAGACTGACACAAGTCCTACTTTCCATCAGTGTTTTCCCCTCCCTGTATTTCTCATTTTCTTTTCTTGTAGTGTGTGTGTGTGTGTGTGTGTGTGTGTGTGTGTGTGTGTGTGTGTGTGTGTGCGTGTGTGCGTGTGTGTGTGTGTGTGTGTGTGCATGTGTGTGTGTGTGTGCGTGTGTGTGTGTGCACGTGTGTGTGTGTGTGTGTGTGGGGTGTGTGTGTGTGTGTGTGTGTGTGTGTGCGCGTGTGTGTGTGTGCGCGTGTGTGTGTGTGTGTGGGGTGTGTGTGTGTGTGCGTGCGTGCGTGCGTGTGTGTGTGTGCGTGTGGGGGGGGTGTAATATGTTATGTTGTAGCAGGGAGAAGGACATTTCACACTCCACTGGAACATGCTGATGGTTTCTTGGATCACTTACAGGTCTCCTTGATTCATGTCCTTCTGGTGGGATGCATTATGACCTTGCCTGGTTAAACCAGCCCTAACACAACAATTGCTAATGTTTTACTTGAAAGCAGCATTCAAGCTGGTATAACCAGGGTATGTCAGGGGGCCCACTGCCATTCAACAACAACAACACATTGTGACTCACTCCTCATTCCTTGTGCGTCACATTACAAAAAGAGCATGTCATCCAGACTGTTATACTCCAGCCAATGATGTCATCACGATTCTTCTCCCTCCCTTGTCGTTGAAATGAGAGAGAGGCTGCATCCCAAATGGCACCCTATTCCCCTATGGGAGCTGGTCAAAAGTAGTTCACTATATATGGAAAAGGTTGCCATTTGGGACACACCCAGAGTATATATAAGTATAAGTCTAGAGCTTGACTCCCTGGGTGTATCATCTTTGGCTCTTCTCTGCTAGGGGACTGTGGTACAGGCAGCCAAGCGCATTGAAGGGACTCCATATCATTTCATATTCATGAGAGAAGAAGACAGAGGGAAGAGAGAAAGAGAGAGGGAAAGAGACGGTAGAGAGAGAAGAACGAGAAGAGAGAGAGGGACAGAGCGAGAGCAGAGAGACAGAGCGAGAGCAAAATCAGAGAGAGAAGAGATGAAAGAGAAGAAGGGGGAGGGAGGAAGTAATCATTCCCGTTTGTGTTTCAAAAAGGGCCTCTCAGTTGCCATGGAAAGTGGAGCTAATCATTTTGGGGTGGGAGGTTCGGTTCACTGGATCAATTGGTGCCTGTAACACTGTTTGCCCTTAGGGTGGGCAGAGGGGCTTCTAGCGCCAGTTTAAACTTCAAATGAATAGATACCTAAGCTGACTGGGCAGTCATCAGTTTGTCCTCTGCATCAGTTTGTTATTTCATCTGTGTCTGCTCTCCTTCCTTTTCTTCCTCATCCTCTTCCTCTTTTTTCTCCTCTTCCTTTTCTTTCTCATCCTCATTTTTCTCAATGTTTCAGGATCAGGCGTTTTATGCCCTCAGTAGATCCCTCTATGAGCCGGCCACCTAGTGATCAGTTTGGCCTCTGTCTCCTTCCGCCTCCTCTTCCTCCACTTCTTCCTCCTCTCCTCTTCCTCCCGCCCCTCCTTTTTCTCAGCGTTCAGTTCAGGGATCTGGCGCTTGCTTTACCTCCTCGGGGGGGCAAGTGGCATCTAAAAATACCCCTTCTCCTCCCGTCCTCCCCCCAGTGAGTCAGCTGGCTCCTTGGAGTAAACCACTAGCATGAGATGGGGGAGGAGGTGTGGGGGGGGGGGGGGATAAGGGCTGCGGAGCAATGGGAAAAGAAATGAATTTACCCAAATGAAATGTAATATATGTGGGGTTGGTAGAGCCAGCCTGGTTCACTGAGCTAATGGCATGTTATGGCTAAAATAAAAGGGTATTTATCAAAAGGCAATGACTGTTTCCTACTGAACAGAGATAAATAGAGAGAGCAATGTAATAGCCCTGGGCAGGAGCCCTGGGCACTCCCTGTGTAGTGCACTTTTGAAAAGCGTCCTATGTGCCTTGGGTCAAAAGTAGTGCAGTATATAGGAAATATGCTGCCATTTGGAATGCAGTTTATGATTCTCACTGGAAGGGCCTGCAGGGCTTAACATCAACAGATTTTATTTTCCATATAGAATCTCTCTCTTTGCAGTTCAACTGTCAATTTTTTCAAATCTACATTCAGTTAAATGTTTTGAATTAGAGGGTGTTAGTAATCTATTATTTACTTTTCTTTGGTCTGTGTATGTTTTTTCACTGCTCAACCCTTATTGTGGGTCACAACTGAAAAGACACCTGAATTGGTGGGTTATGAAGCAAAAACGTTTGAGAACCCCTGCCTTATGGGCCCTAGACAAATGTAGTGCATGCACTATATAGGGAATAGGGTGCCATTTGGGATGCACATCCTCGCCTCGCTCCTATTTCCAACCCATCTTCAGGCCCACTTCGGAAATCAATAATAGGCCTTCTCCACGCCTCAACAATTCAATCTGACATTTGATCCAATTGCGAGTTCATTATGTGCAATGGGAGACAAACGAATGCTCCCCCCACCACCCCACCCCACCCCATCTCTCTCTCTCTCTCTGTCTCTCTTTCAGTCTCTATCTATGTGTCTCTCTCTCTCTCTCTCTCCCTCTCTTTCTCCTCTCTCCTTCCCCCTGCTCCAGAGAGCTGTGTTGACACTGGAGGCCTAATATGCATCCCAAACTGCACCCTATTCCCTATCAAGAGCAATATTTTTGACCCCGACTTTGGTTAAAAGTAGTGCACTTTTTAGGAAATATGGGGCCATTTGGAGCGCAGGCCTTCTGTATGTGCTTACATAAGTAAGCCAGCCTCCTTGACACACCGTTGTAGAAATGCCCACAGGAGCCGATTTACAACAATTGGAGATGCTGAGAAAATGTTGCCAGCTAAGAATCTCCTTGTCTTTCCCGATTTTAGGGATACATGGGAAATGTTTTTTATGAGTCACACCATTGTTAGGAGTAGCATAGTGGTGAGGTGAGTCAGGCAGCGTTGTGATCATGAGTGCATCCCAAATGGCACCCTAATCCCTATATGGTGTACTACTTTTGACCAGAACCCTATCGACCCTGGTCAAAAGTAGTGCACTACATAAGGAATAGGGTGCCATATGGGACACAACCCCACGTCATATTTCAGCTGTCGTGTTCTCTCTCTGGTGCTACTGACTATGACTCCCAGGTGTCATCAGGGAGGAAAGGTCACCGTAGGGTGAGAAGGACAAGACCCAATGCTGTGAGACCCTGTGTGTGTGTTTGTGTGTGTGTGTGTGTGTGTGTGTGTGTGTGTGTGTGTGTGTGTGTGTGTGTGTGTGTGTGTGTGTGTGTGTGTGTGTGTGTGTGTTTGAGTGTGTGTGTGTGTGTGTGTGTGTGTGTGTGTGTGTGTGTGTGTGTGTGTGTGTGTGTGTGTGTGTGTGTGTGTGTGTGTGTGTGTGTGCGTGCATGTGCCTGCGTGCATGTGCCTGCGTGCATGCATGCAAGTGTCTGTCTGCCTGCCTGCGTGTGTGTGTGTGTGCGTGCATGTCTCTGAGAAGAGAGTGAACGTGTGAGCAACAGATGATGTATAAAAAAAAAAATTGTAGAATTGCAGGATACTAGCTTTAAAGCGGCAACAACAAAAAAATCTCTATACTCCATGATGAAAATGTTCTCTCCGATGCCGAGAGGCGGACCTTTAAAATGTTCCTTCCCATGGCCCAAGACCTATGTCCGAGACTTGGTTCGTCCGGCCATGCACTGTCGAAGTCATAGTAAAACTACTTGTATGCTATTTTTTATCTCACTTGAGTGGTGTTCTGATTATGAGGGGGTCCCTGATGAATTTGCTATCGCGAAAGTGGTCCCGGTCCCAAAATTTTAAGAATCCCTGATGTACAATATATGACATAGGGGGTTATGCATAAAACGTAATGCTACCGTAAATCCATACCACCTGTTTTTCTAATCACTTCAATTCAAGGTCACCCTAAAAACATACAGTCACTTACAAAATGGCTGGTACCTAACCAACAATCAGATTTTTTAAAGGGGCAATCTGGGATTCAACAACAACAAACCGACACTCCACCACTTTTTTGTTAAACAGCGGGTTGTGATAAGAGTGACAGTTGAAATAAGCTCATGAGGCATTTAGAAATCATATTTTTCAAGAATCAATGGCTATATTTCATCAATTTTATTGTCCAAAAATGGATGTACCAAACCGAGATTGTCCCTTTAATTCAGGGTTCAGTCCAATTTTATTTATACGTTTATCTCCAATAAACTTATTTTCAGAATCTAATCAGATTTACCAAAGTCGTTGTACTGCATTGCTATTTGCAGTCCCTTTCCAATTGCTGTCCTTAAAGGAACTCCACTTTCGATCAATGGTAATTTGTTATGGGATATTACAAGCATATTACCCAATAGTAAGTTGTAAATTGCATTTCAAATTATTTTAATCAAATTATATTGTATTGAATGAGGCTAGGTAAGTCTGTGTAAAGTAAACCATATCGCTCTCTCTCTCTTTCTCTCTCTCTTTCTCTCCAGCTCATGCACACAAACAACATGTGGAATGCTCCAACAGCAGTTGACCACATTCACAGTCACCCCTGATGCGCATTAGGAAAACCTACTGCTGACTGCCCATCTGTCTATCTCTGCAATGATGGCAGACATCCACTTTGCACTGACACACACACACTGACACACACACACGGTGTGGACAAAAACAAAAAAAATCTGACAAACTCCAAGCATTGATTATGCAGGAATGGGCTGCCATCAGTCAGGATGTGACAGCATGCCAGGGCGGATTGCAGAGGTCTTGAAGAAGAGTCAACACTGCAAATATTGACTTTGCATCAACTTCATGTCAATAAAAGCCTTTGACACTTATGAAATGCTTGAAATTATACTTCAGTATTCCATAGTAACATCTGACAAAAATATCTAAAGACATTGAAGCAGCAAACTTTGTGGAAATTAATATTTGTGTCATTCAAAACTTTTGACCATGACTGTACACACACTTCATTCTGTATACTTCTGGCCCTTCTTTGGACAGACTAACCTACTAACTAACCTCCAGACGAGCTTCAATGCCATACAACTCTCCTTCCGTGGCCTCCAACTGCTCTTAAATGCAAGTAAAACTAAATGCATGCTCTTCAACCGATCGCTGCTCGCCCGTCCAGCATCACTACTCTGGACGGTTCTGACCTAGAATATGTGGAAAACTACAAATACCTACGTGTCTGGTTAGACTGTAAACTCTCCTTCCAGACTCACATTCAGCATCTCCAATCCAAAATTAAAGCTAGAATCGGCTTCCTATTTCGCAACAAAGCATCCTTCACTCATGCTGCCAAACATACCCTCGTAAAACTGACTATCCTACCGATCCTCGACTTTGGCGATGTCATTTACAAAATCGCCTCCAACACTCTACTCAACAAATTGGATGTAGTCTATCACAGTGCCATCTGTTTTGTCACCAAAGCCCCATATACTACCCACCACTGCGACCTGTACGCTCTCTTTGGCTGGCCCTCACTTCATACTCGTCGCCAAACCCGCTGGCTTCAGGTAAAGCCCCGCCTTGTCTCAGTTCACTGGTCACCATAGCAGCACCCACCCGCAGCACTCGCTCCAGCAGGTATATTTCACTGGTCACCCCCAAAGCCAATTACTCCTTTGGCTGCCTTTCCTTCCAGTTCTCTGCTGCCACTGATTGGAACGAATTGCAAAAATCTCTGAAGCTGGAGAATCTTATCTCCCTCACTAACTTCAAGCACCAGCTGTCAGAGCAGCTCACAGATCATTGCACCTGTACATAGCCCATCTGTAAATAGCCCATCCAACTACCTCATCCCCATACGGTATTTATTTATTTATTTTGCTCTTTTGCACCCCAGTATCTCTACTTGCACATTCATCTTCTGCACATCTATGACTCCAGTGTTTAATTGCTATGTCGTAATTACCTCGCCACTATGGCCTATTTATTGCCTTACCTCCCTTATCTTTCCTCATTTGCACACACTGTATATAAACTTTTTTTTCTACTGTATTATTGACTGTATGTTTGTTTATTCCATGTGTAACTCTGTGTTGTTGTATGTGTCAAACTGCTTTGCTTTATCTTGGCCAGGTCGCAGTTGTAAATGAGAACTTGTTCTCAACTAGGCTACCTGGTTAAAAAAAGGTGAAATAAAAAAATAAAATAAAACTCTCATTCGCAAAACCTTGGCACATTCAATCCCTTACAAGCTGACTGCCAGTAAAGAGAAACAGACAGTATTTGCTGAATGACACAAACAGCGTAGCTGGCTTTCACTCTAATAGGCTTTTGTCTACATCCAAAATGGCACCCTTGCCCCTACATAGTGCACTACTTTTGACCAGAGCCTATGGGGCCCTGCTCAAAAATAGTCACTTTATAGGGAGTAGGATGCCATTTGGGACACAGACTTTGTCTGAATCGATGACTGGGTTACGACAGACAAGTCTTTCCTTCTCTAAGTCCGTATCCAAAACGGCACCCTATTCCCTATATAGTGCACTGCTTCCATAGGCTCTGGTCAAAAGTAGTGCACTACATAGGGAATAGGCTGCCATTTGAGACGTCACCTAACCACTTGACTATAATGAAATGTCACATAATGTGTCAGCCATGAGAGATATGTTTTGTTGTCAAGAGACAGAAACAAAAGACCTGCAGAAATCATTCCGAAGGAGGAAATATGCTGTTTGAATTTAAAGAGGTGACAGCTCAGAAGACTGCTCCGCACTTATTAACCCATCTGGAGTCTGGGATATAGCACCTTGACGTCTAATCTATATGGCTTTGTCTTTTGGGACTCTCAGTAACTTCTAGGGCCGTATATACCACATAGATATACACACAAAAATATATAATGCAACATGCAACAATTTCAAAGATTTTTGTGAGTTACAGTTCATTTAAGGAAATCAGTCAATTTAAATTAATTCATTAGGCCCTAATTTATGGATTTCACATGACTGGGAATAAAGATATGCATCTGTTGGTCAGAGATACCTTAAAAAAAAGGTAGGGGCGTGATTCAGAAAACCAGTCAGTATCTGGTGTGATCACCATTTGTCTCATGCACAGTGACACATCTCCTTCGCATAGAGTTGATCAGGCTGTTGATTGTAGCCTGTGGAATGTTGTCCCACTCCACTTCCATGTCTGTGCGAAGTTGCTGTATATTGGTGGAAACTGGAACAGGCTGCTGTACACTTCGACCCAGAGCATCCCAAACATGCTCAATGGGTGACATGTCTGGTGAGTATGAAGGCCATGGAATAACTGGGACATGTTCAGCTTCCAGGAATTATGTACAGATCCTTGTGACATGGGGACGTGCATTATCATGCTGAAACATGAGGTGATGGCGGCGGATGAATGGCAAGACAATGGGTCTCAGGATCTCGTCAAGGTATCTCTGTGCAAAAAATTGCCATCGATAAAATTCAATTGCGTTTGTTGTCCGTAGCTCATGCCTGCCCATACCATAACCCCACCACCACCATGGGGCACTCTGTTCACAACATTGACATCAGCAAACCGCTCACCCACACGACGCCATGTGCCCGGTACAGTTGAAACCAGGATTCATCCGTGAAGAGCACACTTGTCAGTGGCCATAGAAGGTGAGCATTTGCCCACTGAAGTCAGTTACGAGATCCTTTTGAGGATGATGAGCACACAAAAATAAGCTTCCCTGAGACGGTTTTTGACAGTATGTGTAGAAATTGTTCAGTTTCGTAAACCCACAGCCACTCGGTTTGGCTGGTCTCAGACGATCCCGCAGGTGAAGAACCTGGATGTGGAGATCCTGGGCTAGCATGCTTACATGTGGTCTGCGGTTGTAAGGCCGGTAGGACGTACTGACAAATTCTCTAAAACAACGTTGGAGGTGGCTTATGGTAGAGAAATTAACATTAAATTATCTGGCAACAGCTCTGGTGGACATTCCTGCAGTCAGCATGCCAAGTACAAGCTCCCTCAAAACTTGAGACATCTGTGGCATTGTGTTGTGTGACGAAACTGCACATTTTAGAGTGGCCTTTTATTGTTCCCAGCACAAGACTTTTGATATGCCACATCTGTCAGGTGGATGGATTATCATGGCAGACGAAAAATGCTCACTAACAGGGATGTAAACAAATCTGTGCACCAAATTTGAGAAAAATGTACTTTTTGTGCATATGGAAAATGTATTTTATTTCAGCTCATGAAACATGGGACCAACACTTTACATGTTGCGTTTATATTTTTGTTCAGTATATTACATGTGTCTCGCCCAGATGGAAAATATTGTGGGAATATTTATTTGGGAGGAATGTCACTGTTATGGTTCCAGAGGAACTGTGTTTTTAGAATGTTATAACTACAGTGCATTCGGAAAGTATTCAGACTCCTTAAATTTTTCTACATTTTGTTACATTACAGCTTAAATATTAAATTGTTTTTTTTGCCCTCATCAATCTACACACAATACCCCTGTAATGAATACTCAGGAAGAAAAAGGTGTAGTGTCACGTCCTGGCCAGTATAAGGGTTAATTAGTATTGTAGTTTGGTCAGGACGTGGCAGAGGGTATTTGTTTTATGTGGTTCAGGGTGGTGTGTTTGTTTAAAGGGTGTTTGATTTAGTATTTCCGGGTTTTTGGTTGATGGTCTATGTTTATGTATTCTATGGTTAGTCTAGTGTGTGTGTTTCTATGTTTGGTTAATTGGGGTTGGGACTCTCAGTTGAAGGCAGGTGTTGTCTATCTGCCTTTGATTGAGAGTCCCATATATTAGGGTGTGTTTGTGTGTGTTATTGGTGGGTGATTGTTCTGTGTTGAGCCTTAGGCTTTGCCAGACTGTTTGTTGTTCGTTCGTTAGTTCTCGTGTTTTGTTATTTTTGTATTCATTTTGAAAAATAAATAATCATCAAGATGAGCATACACATACCTGCTGCCTTTTGGTCCTCCTTAACCGACGACGACCGTGACAGAATCACCCACCAAAATTGGACCAAGCAGCAGAGGAAGGAGCAGAGGGACTTCGAGTTGGACTGGCGGGAGAAGTGGACTTGGGAGGAAGTTCTGGACGGGGCCGGACCTTGGCACCAGGCTGGGGAGTATCGCCGCCCGCAGTGGGAAATTGAGGCAGCCAAGGCAGAGAGGCGGAGGTACGAGGCCATGGACGTGCTGAGGGAGAAGCACGAGAGGCACCCCCAAGATTTTTTTTTGGGGGGGCACACGGGTAGTTTGGCTAGGCGAAGGAAGAGCCGGAAGCCAGCTACCCGTGGTTATATGGAGGAGCGTATGGGGTGGAGAGCGCTATGTTTCGCTGAGAAGCGCACTATCTCACCCATACGCACGCACAGTCCGGTGCGAGTTATTCCAGCCCCTCGCAGGTGCCGTGCTAGAGCGGGCATCCAGCCTGGTAGGAGGATGCCTGCGCAGCGCATCTGGTCGCCGGTACGCCTCCGAGGACCAGGCTACCCAACTCCCGCTCTACGCACGGCTACCATCAGGCCCCTGCACAGCCCAGTCTGCCCTGTACGAGCACCCCGCTCGTACAGGGCTACTAGTTCCATCCAGCCAAGGCGGGTTGTGCAGGAGGTAAGATCTAGACCGGCTGTGCGCCTCCATAGCCCTGGGTTTCCAGCTCCTGTCTCTCGTGCGGACCCGGAAGTGCGTCAACCCAGTCCGACTCGTCCTGTTCCCGCTCCCCGCACTAGCCTTCAAGTGCGTAAACCCAGCACCGCCAGTCAACAGTCGTCAGAGTTGCCAGACTGCCCAGACTGTCCCGAGTTGCCAGACTGCCCAGACTGTCCCGAGTTGCCAGACTGCCCAGACTGTCCCGAGTGGCCAGACTGCCCAGACTGTCCCGAGCGGCCAGACTGCCCAGACTGTCCCGAGTGGCCAGACTGCCCAGACTGTCCCGAGTTGCCAGACTGCCCAGACTGTCCCGAGTTGCCAGACTGCCCAGACTGCCCCGAGCTGCCAGACTGCCCCGAGCTGCCAGACTGCCCAGACTGCCCCGAGCGGCCAGACTGGTCAGACTGCCCCGAACTGCCAGAGTGGCCCGACTGCCCGGAACGGCCAGAACCGGAGCCACCTCCTGATATAGGTGGGTTGGGGAGGGGGGGTGTAGCACAGTGCCGTCGTTGACGGCAGCCACCCTCCCTTCCCTCCCTTTAGTAGAGGGGAATTTTTGTTTTGTTGTTTGGGGTTGTTGTTTTTGTTTTGTTTTTTGTTTTAAAGGTGCTTCCGGGGTTAGCACCTTTAAGGGGGGGGGTACTGTCACGTCCTGGCCAGTATAAGGGTTAATTAGTATTGTAGTTTGGTCAGGACGTGGCAGAGGGTATTTGTTTTATGTGGTTCAGGGTGGTGTGTTTGTTTAAAGGGTGTTTGATTTAGTATTTCCGGGTTTTTGGTTGATGGTCTATGTTTATGTATTCTATGGTTAGTCTAGTGTGTGTGTTTCTATGTTTGGTTAATTGGGGTTGGGACTCTCAGTTGAAGGCAGGTGTTGTCTATCTGCCTTTGATTGAGAGTCCCATATATTAGGGTGTGTTTGTGTGTGTTATTGGTGGGTGATTGTTCTGTGTTGAGCCTTAGGCTTTGCCAGACTGTTTGTTGTTCTTTCGTTAGTTCTCGTGTTTTGTTATTTTTGTATTCATTTTGAAAAATAAATAATCATCAAGATGAGCATACACATACCTGCTGCGTTTTGGTCCTCCTTAACCGACGACGACCGTGACGTTGTTTATTATGCCTTCGCAGAAGGCAGGAATCGTGGTCGCAGGCAATGGTCAAACACAGGTAGGCAGTCAAAAGCAAATAATACCATACAAACAGAAAGAACTGAACTAAATAGGGAGCTGATGAGACCAGATGAGAAACGAACACAGGTGAAATCAATGAACAAAAATGAAAGACAAGAACACAAAGAAAAAGACAAGAACACAAAGAAAAAGACAAGAACACAAAGAAAAAGAACATAAGGTAAGAAGAAAAGAAAAGCAGAACCTTACAACCCCATAATGACTAAGCAAAAACAGGTTTTTAGAAAACCTGAAATATCACATATCACATAAGTATTCAGACCCTTTACTCTGTACTTTGTTAAAGCACCTTTGGCAGCGATTACAGTCTTGAGTCTTCTTGGGTATGATGCTACAAGCTTGGCACACCTGTATTTGGGGAGTTTCTCCCATTCTTCTCTGCAGATACTCTCAAGCTCTGTTAGGTTGGATGAGGAGAGTACCTGCAC
This sequence comes from Salmo trutta, assembly GCF_901001165.1. Lineage (NCBI taxonomy): Eukaryota > Metazoa > Chordata > Actinopteri > Salmoniformes > Salmonidae > Salmo > Salmo trutta. The sequence goes on from NC_042971.1 coordinate 21,896,579, forward strand.
AGCTATTTTCAGGTCTCTCCAGAGATGTTCGATGGGGTTCAAGTCCGGGATCTGGCTGGGCCACTCAAGGACATTCAAAGACTTGTCATCGAAGCCAGTCCTGCGTTGGCTTGGCTGTGTGCTTAGGGTCGTTGTCCTGTTGGAAGGTGAACCTTCGCCCAAGCAATGCAAGTTATTTGTTGATTGATTAACATCCAATACCACCATATGTTCATAAATTGCTTACATAGTTGAGTATTCATACTGATTCGCCCTTACTAGTAGATCTACAGTAGTAGCTGGTAAAGTTCAGTTTATCAGTGTGCTATAGTTTCAGGACCACGGGCTGACAGTTTAGTTTCATTTCAGCACCATGGACAGCGACAGAGGCTGGTTTTGTATTTAGGCTACAGTAGTATAGTAAAAGTCGGTTTAATCAACGGGTATAGATGGGTTAGCTGACAAGTGCTATAGATGGGTTAGCTGACAAGGTCACGAAAACGATGTGCTGGCTTTCATGGGGCAGAAGTCAGCGTGTTGTGATTCTGGATGGCCAGATTGCTAGCAAGAATGACAAGAAACTGCCATGTGGGGAATTAATCTTGTGGCTCGTTTCATCTTGTTCTTGATACAATGTCTTGTTTTGAGTTGTTTTGAATTATTTCATGTCAATGCTAATATGGCTAAATTGTGCTAGCTAGCTAACCAACAACTGTAAAGATGTATTTGAGAAACAAGTGCTCGTTGTGCATTTTTTTTAAATAAACATTGGAGACAAAATATAGCTTACAAGTTATTAACAATCTAAGCCAACGCCGTCTGTTTTGCTCCATAGTTGCGCACTTTTCGGCTTTGTTGCTAAACAACCAACCCATCTATATATATTTTCAGTACCTGGCGACAGAAGTTTAATTCTGCGAATGGACAGCGGCTTAAACCACAGCGCGCCACATACAGTATTAGCAAGTCAATTCGCTTTATACTGTATATACTAGTTTCAGGACCCACGGACTTACAGTTTAGAGTAAGCACCCAGGACAGCGGCCTAACCCACAGCACAGTGCGCCTACCTAGGTAACCTCTCACTGTTTACAGGGATCGAAAACGTCGAAATATTTCACTTTAAAGGGCAGATAGTGTTGCTGACGTATACGCTGCTGCATTATCACATTCTGGTCTGTCTCCTATCTAATATCCCTATAATTCCTTGTAGCAAGGGCAGCTCGATCACGGTAATTAGGAGTGTGCAATCTGCATACATAAAGCCTAACTCAATCCATTGGAGCACGAGCGAAAGTGACCAACGTTGTTTGTCATTAGCATATTGACAAAAGCTAAATCTATTTTACAGTTTGCCTCTTACTATTAAGATTCTTTCGTAATGATGCGTGGCTGCCTGCGTGTGTCTTCTGTGTGCAGGTCGTTGTAGTCCCTCTGAGTATCAGCCATTCATCTTGTGATGTGACCACGGAGAAAGCAAAATAAAAGGCATGGCTAGTGAATACCGAAGCGAGGTTTGCATTGTGTGAGTTGGCCTATTCCTTTGTGGAGTCCAACGAATACAAATCTCAAATCAGCAAAGCGTGAGCTGAATGACAACAGTGGCGCTCATATTTCTCACATATTTATAGCGTCGCCTTGAGGTCACTGAATTGCCACAGTTACTTTATGTACAATGACATCATAGAATATCTTACAATATTTTACAGATTCACTCACTGGCGCATAGCTATATATTCGTTGCAAATCCCACATGGGCCCCTAGCTCGCAGTGCCTCGCACCCGTGCTTCTCTTCTTTGCGCTGCAAGAGCTACGATATAACCGACAGTGCGTCACGGCACCGCAACTGTGCCAATAATACCATCAGATAACCCGCCAGGTACGGATCGATGGCACTCATATAACGATATTACAGTGTCAGAGTCTAATCATGTTCGTGTGCTGAAATTCAATGGCCCTTATACCAAAACTAGGTGAATAGGACACTTCTACTCAACGAGTAACAGGGCGGCGTTGAGGGAATATGTGCGGGAGGGGTGCGCACTGTTCAGTGCAAGAGAACGAGAGCAGAGAGGAAGACAGGGTCGAGAGAAAGCGCATGTGTGATTCCGCTCTCTCTCCATGCAGGCAGCCCACCACTGGCGAGCTCCCCCCATCTTGTGTGTACAACGTCTCTACCACCGGACAGCCGTACCAGCGTCCGCGGGCACTGCGGGGGAAATTCAACCCAGAATGGATTGCTAATGAACGGAGCCTCTCTTTTTCTTTTAGTCTTGTTTTCCCCCCGACTGTCATCCTCCTCGATGTCTCTTATCAGTTTTTAACCAAAACAAAATGTGGATTTCTTGTGACCAGTTTTTATTGATATTTTCTGGCTTTTGGGGACTCACAATGGGTGCTTTCCCGAGCAGTGTTCAGATCGGTAAGTGTACAGTAGTGCTTGCCAATCAAAAGGGCATGGAAAGAGCCACTGGGTTATGAAGCGTGAATAAGATCTTGCTTTCATTATAGTGTGTGTGACAGTGTTAAGAAATGCATGTTCGTCATTCATGGTCACATAACATTGTGACATTGAAAAGTAGAATTGACTGATCGTTTAAAAGCGCCGACACAAACCTATTCCTACATGACTATGTGTATGTGTTCCTAGATGATTCGATGTTTTTTTCTAATGCGCACAAGGAAAATAGGTATTTATAGTCATTCATAACTGTTAGAGTGCGTTCCTCAGCAGCCGGTGTTCTTTCAAAGCGCCACTGCAGCAGTAGCCCAGCCCAGTGCTCTTTGCAGAGACTGGATACTTCGCTTGGTTGGAGCGAATGGATCAGCAGCGGGAATTCTCTCAAAGTATGTGTAGCCCTGCTGCAGAGTGCACACTCGCCCCTGTTACATTCAGAAGACTCCGTTCCCCTTTTGCATAAACCCGTTTGTCATAGTCATACCGTTTCATACTTGGCTGGCTGGTTGCTTTTTTTTTGCCACCGAGAGACGAGAGAAGTGCGGCTATTCAAGCTAGAGCCTATCTCTATCCAAACCCAGCTAAAGCACTGACTGTCTGCAGCCTAAAAGCCGCGCCATGGTGAGATCTCTGGATCTCTGCTACTGCCAAGTGCCCCCTGCCTTTAGCCTTTAACTTACGGTGTTGAACGTGGACGAAAAGAAACCATAAATACACCACCTTCATTTAATTGCTAAACTGACCGAAGAGGATGATTTATAGGCGGTACGAACGAATCAAGTTGACCGCAAATAAATGCCAACGGGGGTCGAATGATCTCTCTCTCTGTCGACTAGTAATGTTGAACTTAACGGGATTTTCCAATGGCTCACATTTCTATTCAGGATGGTGGGCATTTTAAGATTTCCAGGCAGGGTCCTTTGGGAGGGAAAATGTGTTAAGGTCATTGGCTGTGTCTCTTGTTTTTCCATCAAAAGCATTTTCTACATGCGCAGTGTCAGAGACCCAATTGCCCAGTTCTCTCTCTCTCTCTCTCTCTCTCTCTCTCTCTCTCTCTCTCTCTCTCTCTCTCTCTCTCTCTCTCTCTCTCTCTCTCTCTAGGCGGCCTGTTCATCAGAAACACGGATCAGGAATACACAGCGTTTCGCCTGGCCATCTTCCTGCACAATACCAGCCCCAACGCGTCCGAGGCCCCCTTCAACCTGGTGCCTCATGTGGACAACATCGAGACGGCCAACAGCTTTGCTGTCACCAATGCCTGTGAGTACAAACCCACTAGGCACACACTGGTTAAATCAAGGTTGTTTCCACGCTCAATGGAATTGGCTTTACCTCAGGGGTCTCAAACTGGTGGCATATGGGTCAGATAAGGCCCGATGTAATGTTTTATTGGCTATCATTCTCATTTGACCAGTCAAGTCAAACCCAGGTTGGGATGCCAGAGTGTTGGCATAAGACAGTTGTTTCCATTGTTGGACTGTGATTGCAGAGAGTAAAAGCATGAAACAGGTTGCCCTCGACCATTGTGAGACTATAGTGGTATGGCACTGTAAGCTATGGGGAGAGTGTGAGAAGATGGTGTGTGTGTGTGTGCCTTCTCTCTTTCTCTGTCACAAACATGTGCACATGCATGCATGGATAGCTACACAAACAAATATACACACACACAAAGACACACACACACACAGAAACAAACACACACACACACTTACAGTGCATTCGTAAAGTATTCAGACCACTTTCCTTTTTAGAAAATGTTGCACATTTATTACAAATAAAAAACAGAAATACCTTTACAATAAGTATTAATAAGTATTCATGATTTGGAAAGGCACACACCTGTCTATATAAGGTCCCACAGATGACAGTGCATGTCAGAGCAAAAAAACAAGCCATGAGGTCAAAGGAATTGTCCGTAGCGCTCCGAGACAGGAATTTGTCCAGGCACAGATCTGGGCAAGGGTACCAAAACATTTCTGCAGCATTGAAGGTCCCCAAGAACACAGTGGCCTCCATAATTCTTAAGTGGAATAAGTTTGGAACCACCAAGACTCTTCCTAGAGCTGGCCGCCTGGCAAAACTGAGCAATCGGGGGATAAGGGTCTTGGTCAGGGAGGTGACGAGAACTCGATGGTCACTCTGACAGAGCTCTAGAGTTCCTCTGTGGAGATGGAATAACCTTCCAGAAGGACAACCATCTCTGCAGCACTCCACCAATCAGACCTTTATGGTAAAGTGGCCAGAATGAAGCCACTCCTCATTAAAAGGCACATGACAGCCCCTTGGAGTTTGCCAAAAGGCACCTAAAGGACTCTCAAACCATGAGAAACAAGATTATCTGGTTCAACAAGATTGAACTCTTTGGACTGAATATCAAGCGTCATGTCTGTGGAAACCTGGCACTATCCCTACGGCGAAGCATGGGGGTGGCAGCATCATGCTGTGGGGATGTTTTTCAGTGGCAGGAACTGGGAGACTAGTCAGGATTGAGGGAAAGATGAACATAGCAAAGTACAGTGAGATCCTTGATGAAAACCTGCTCCAGAGACCTCAGACTGGGGCAAAGGTTCACCTTGCAACAGGAGAACGACCCTGAGCAGACAGACATGACAACGCAAGAGTGGCTTCGGGACAAGTCTCTGAATGTCCTTGAGTGGCCCAGCCAGAGTCCGGACTTGAATCCGATCTAACATCTCTGGAGAGACCTGAAAATAGCTGTGCAGCGACGCTCCCCATCCACCTGACAGAGCTTGAGAGGATCTGCAGAGAAGAATGGGAGAAACTTCCCAAATACAGATGTGAAAACTTTCCATAAAAACCACAAGAAATCTTTAGTAATGTTAAAAACATACATTCCAGCTTCAGCGTCAACAAAAGGCTCTCTCTTCTCTATCTTGTTAAGTGAGTTCAGGTGTGTTGGCCACACCTGATTGGCCACACCACTAATTGGCCACACCAGATCTTAATGAGTGCTTGTTTCATTTGAAATTAGGTTTGTTTGAATAGACTAAAAGGAACACCTTTGTATGCGTAATAAAACACTGCTCACCAATGTTTCCTATACTTTTTTTGGGGGGGGCATTGAGCAAATTTTATGTCTTGTGAGCATAAACTTGTAAGTTTGAGAATTTTGTGCAACTTTGGGCATGCATTTACGGTGAACACTGAGACTGTACCCTTACAGTTTGAGAGTAGCCAATAGGCTTTTGTGGCAATTTGAGCAAAATTTACGCCTACCAACAAAACCAATGGAGCAAATCCCAAAATATTTTCACATGGAAAAAGGTTTTGATTTCTTTGATGTTGCCTACAGTAGCCTCTATGTGGTGTTCAATGCAGGCCTATTGCATGAGACGTTTAAAAACGTATTTACATTATGAAGGGCATGACATTAATTCATGATTTTTTAACACTGTGGGCCAAATAGGTGACTGTACATTGCATTGTCTTGTGTTATATAATAATACAAAATAAAATGTATTATTATTATCATATAGAGAATTAGACAATGTAGGCTACCCCTCTGCCTATATGCTTATTTGCATATTCCAACCTGTCTCAAAATACAACACTGCCCCTTTAATTAAGACATACGTTTTTTACCTGACTAGCTTTTCAAAGACAGCTTGAAATGTAGCCTACACATTGTGTGCTCTTGTTAGAAGCAGTAACTCCCCATTGCTGACCTATACTTATCTATAAATGGGCTAATAACTCGCTAATTAGCGAAGAATATGAAAAAATGTGCACTGATCTGAGCTAATCTGAAAAGCGCATTCACTCGCGAGTGATTGAAAGACCGCTCGTGGGCTACCCGCGCCAATAGAATTCTATTCACTTGCGCTCTGGCTCTGCCTACAACAAAATCAAAGACTCAATCTTGCAAAGTTAGATTTGTTTTGGTTTATTGCATTGAAAATGGGCTGATATGATGGTGAGTCCATCACAGAAAAAACGTGGATCTATATAATGCAAACTAATAGGGCGAACTCAGTGAAGTTCAATCTCTTGCGTCTCTGAGCGGCATGGCATTTCTTCAGCGCGTGTTGGTGCACGCGAGCAGTTTAGAGGGACTATTGCTGCTCACCCCTCCTTCAATGGATAGAGAACAGAAGATAATAGGTTCACTGATGCCGTGTCAAAATAAAAAAATACATGTGTTTGTATGTTTAATGCCTAAGGAAATCACTTTCCATGTGTCCTATTTGTTTTTGGAGTTAAAAAAAGTTAACCCAAAGTAAGCACACACACACCATTCTCTCCACAGGCAGGCTTTTATTCCTTCCCATCGCCCTCAGCAGCGTTGTCTGCCTTAGTTAAAGCTACAATATGTAACTTTTTGGGCAACCTGACCAAATTCACATAGAATTGTGAGTTATAGGTCTGTTATTCTCATTGAAAACAAGTATAAGAAGCGGTAGATCTGTTCTATGTGCGCTATTTCTATGCCTCCCGTTCTTAGTTTAGTTTTTGCATCTTTTACTTTCAGTTTTGAACACCAGCTTCAAACAGCTGAAAATACATTTCACAGTGGTTTATTTGGCACAATTGTTCTCTACGCTCTGAGTGCTTGTTTTGTCACAAACTGAAATTAGGCAAACTAAAATAATTTTATCAACCAGGAAATGGCAGAGCGCTTCCTGTATATTACACCTTTAAGGTCAATGTCTGCACATGCTCAGTCTGTCTCTCCTCTCCTGTTGGGGGTTTGTATATAGCTATAGTATAGTATACTGTAGCCTTTACATTTAGTGTCACACAGTAGAGTGACGTCACATTGAGCATTGGTTGACGATTGGTAAACAATTAATCCATTCCATTTGGTCTTAAATTGAAAATGGATGCATCACAGCCAGTGTTGGTGTCACATCGAATCGTGTCACGTACTGTACTTGCATCAAGTTGAGGGTTGTTGCATGGAATTGCATACTATGGCATATCACATCGAGTGGGGCGTTTCAATTCACTGCATTCTTACCAGCCCCCATGGTTTACATTCTGTGCTCTAGTCTTTGGCTGCATCCCAAATGGAACCTTATTCTAATAGTGCACTACTTTTTGTTACCAGTGCTCATAGGGCCCTGGTCAAAAGTAGTGCACTTCGTAGGGCAGGGTTAACCAAACTCGGTCCTGGGGTCCCCTCTGGGTGCACGTTTTGTTTTTTCCCTTAGCACTACACAGCTGATTCAAATAATCAAAGCTTGACGATGAGTTAGTTTTTTGAATCAGCTGTTTAGTGCTAGGGCAGAAATCAAAACGTACATCCGGGGGGACAGGACCAAGTTTAGGAAACCCAGATGTAGGGAATAGGGTGCTATTTGGAATGCAGACTTTGTATTTCATTTCCATCCAATATGCTCAATTCCCTAATCTACCATTCACCATTGTATAATTGTTCCTAGTTGATTTAATTATATCCCCAATGCCCATGTTTCATATTGGATGTTCATCTGCTATCTCTGGCAGGGCTATACTCCATTTTTTATGGCTGTGTGTGTTCCATGCTATCCCCAATACCCATGGTGTATATTGGACGTTCATCTATTCTGTTCCATCCATTCTCTATTGCTGTACACTGCAGAGTCCATTTCTCTATTTCGTTAATCCCCCATGTCTCATACCAGCATTTGATGTTTACCTCCTAACTAAAGGCTATGTTCCATCCATTCGCTATTTCTCTGTGTGTAGCAGCAACATCCGATCCATGTCTCATAATTGGTGTTTATCTACTATAAGCTATACAGTATGTTACATTGTCTTTTGCTACTGTGCAGCAGCATGCACTATCTCATCATTTTATTGCTTTCTCCCCAATACCCGTGTTTCATATGTGGTGTGTTAGTGGTTTGTTGCTCTCTGGTTCTCTGGGGAGCAGTGTTTCTCTCAGCTGTGTTTGACCCGAGGCGGGTACCCAGGACGGATGATTTGGCTTCTGATGATCCCTCTTGCCCTCGAGGATTTCGGTGCAATATTCAAAAATCGATGGCTAAATTAAGCAGAGAATGAAGAGTTGTGTTTGAGACGTGTGGCTGTGTGTGTGTGCGTGTGCACTTGTGCGTGTGTCTTCACGCTTGTGTGCTTGTGTATGTTTTTTTTGTGTGTATGTTTTTTGCGTGTATGTGAGTGATGCTTGGAGACACAGAGAGGGGGGCTGTGACCTTCAGAACATGCTGGCTAGCTGGAGAGTAACAGTAGTGCTTTGACTGGACCATGGCTCTCTCTCTGTGGTTCAACATCATTACTTTCCAACCAACCAGCGTTCATTCTCACATTGCCCTGCAGGGGAGTACCGTAAGGTTACGTGCTAAACGACACTATTCCCTACATAGTGCACTACTATTGACCAGGCCACATAGGGCTCTGGTCAAAAGTAGTGCACTATGTAGGGAACAGGGTGCCATTTGGGACGTAAAATAACAATACCAAGTCATGGAAGCTCTTGAAATGCCTTCATACACTATGAGTATGCTATATGTTTTGTAAACTGTATATACATTTACATTTACATTTACGTCATTTAGCAGACGCTCTTATCCAGAGCGACTTACAAATTGGCGCATTCACCTTATGATATCCAGTGGAACAACCACTTTACAATAGTACACAATAGTACAATAGTACACATATACTTAATATAATCTCCTGAAGGTGTTACTGCTCCATTTAATCATCATCAGTTAGAATGATTGACCAGCCATTGTTAGTGTGCTTTTGACATGTATACCTCTGATATCCATGGCATTGTTACCTGGAACAGAAACAGGTTCAGACTTTTCCAGTAAGATGGTTTCAAAACTAGATGCAATGCAAGAACATTATTCTAATGGCATTTTATCTACTGATAAAACAATGTATTTTTAGCAACCAGAAAAAAATGTATGTTTTTAACTGATTGTAATCTGGTTGTAATCTCATGATTCTATAACCAGAAAACGAGTTTACAACCAGAAAATAACATTATGATGTCCCATGCCGTTTTTGCCCACTGACATATGGCTTGAGGTGGAGCCAAACCATTTTTCTCCTGAAGTTAAGAGTAGAAAAACTCTAACCCGAAAGATAAGAGAATTCTGATTCCCTTTCCTCACAGGTTAATGGCTGCCTGGCACGCAGGAAGTCAGTGTGCAGCCATTGATTGGCCGAGCCAAATCAGAGCAGAATTACATGAGCAAATCAATGTGGCTCCAATAGCTGAGGGGCAGGAGAGACTCTGACATTGAACGAGACCAGACCTGCTGAGCTGGCTGGCTGGCTGGCTGGCTGGCTGGCTGGCTCTCTCTCTCTCTCTCTCTCTCTTCCCCCATTTCTCTCACTCTTTCTTTCATCCCCCCTTTCTTTGAATCTTTTAACTCCCTCCTATGACCTTAGCGTTGGTTCAAGGGCATATGTTTCCAAAGAAACACTGAGAGAGGGACTTAATTGTGGGGAAGATGACCCCATTCAACGAATCCTGTCTGTGACTGTCTACAAAGCTGACAAGGCTCATTGCTGTGACGATGAGAATGGATGCTGTCATATGCTAGTATTATCATTGCTTATCGTTCATGACATTTTGTCAGCCGGTTATTGTCATGCAAAAGACAGTAATTGACTGTTAATTAACATAAACATGTTTAGCATATCCAGACCTCCAGGCATACAAGCCGCTGATGTACGCCTTAGGAACATCCACATTTAAAAAAGTCTTATAAATTAATGTAAGGGACTGGGAGACTACTCAGGATCGAGGGAAAAATGAACAGAGCAAAGTAAAGAGAGATCCTTGATGAAAACCTGCTCCAGAGCGCTCAGGACCTCAGACTGGGGTGAGGGTTCACCTTCCGAAAGGACAATGACCCTGAACACACAGCCAAGACAATGCAGGAGTGACTTCGTGGTCTCTGAATGTCCTTGAGTGGTCCAGCCAGAGCCCGGACTTGAACCAGATCAAACTTCTCTGGAGAGACCTGAAAATAGCTGTGCAGTGATGCTCCCCATCCAACCTGACAGAGCTTGAATACTTTCCGAATGCACAGTAAGTCATGTTCCATTATTATATTTTATGTGATTTTATTGTAATAAGAATATAATTGAACTTAGCTGAATACAATTGAAAGGATATCTTCCCCATTACAGAGTGAGTGCGCATATGAAGTGGCTATGTTGAACTTAAAAGTGATCATTTGAAACAGATCCCATATGCTAGATTTTGAGTTATTTGGTAACTTTAGTTGTGAATGATACAAACCTTACAATGTATTAGAAATCAAAACATATATGGGCTGTATGGTGCGACTATAGGTTACTGATGATTTGAGAAAGTAGAAAAAAAAGCTTGCTCTCTGTTCCTTGCAACAGGCTGCACAGCACTTCTCTCATCAAGTGATCAAATTTCCACCCATCAGACTATTCTCAATTTAATCTTGTCTTTACTAATATGTAAAATTTGTTTCGATTTAGAATGGTCCATTATCAAATAGGCAGGAACAGGGGCAGGGGAAAATACGTTTCATCTGTTTGTACTCCAATAGAGAACGGATGCCGCGCGCTTTTCGCCGTTCCGTTTTGTAGGCTACTTCAATCAAATGTATTTATAAAGCCCTTCTTACATCAGCTGATGTCACACAGTGCTGTACAGAAACCCAGCCTAAAACCCCAAACAACAAGCAATGCAGGTATACTACGGTTTCATATCGGAGCTGTGCTTAATATGAGCAGCTGAGAAATAAATATAAGAACAACTTATTTCACTCCACGCATCAACCACTATTTGAGGAGCATGCTCTCGCTCCCCGACGGGTGATATTCCACGCACACTCGGTATGCCATGGGCTCGCCAACCTTGTTCCTGCAGCTACCCAGTGCTTAATTTGCGAATCCAAGTGAAATCCGGTTGGGAACATGAATAGTAACATGTTTTCGCAACGAAACATATTTCACTAAACTGTTGACAGCCCGTCTGCGCGCTCAAGAAATGAATATAGGAGAGCGAGGAGGAGATGGAAACGCATGCTGGTGAGATATTCTGTACAGCTTAAGGGTATCACCCAATTAATTATGAAAATACAACAACAAAAAAGTCACAATTACTAAGCTATTAAAAATCAAATACAAATTCACTAATTGTAGGCTAACTGTAAGCCGCCATGCACAATCAATGAATCATGCAACAGCTTTCCCTGGGGCTATACGTTCTCTCCCAGGCTCATGGATAGAACTTTGGAGTGCAGCATGAGGTAACCAGTCCATCCTGTATTCATAATAATACAGTCCACACTCAAAGGTGATTACTATAATTGGTTTAATTGTGGAGTAGAGGCTAGACCAATTACGTTCCAAAGACATCTTGGTGTCTGTTTTTCTGCCATGCCTAATGTGTTGAATCTATGTATTGTATAACGGCACAATCATCATTTTAATTCAGCTATTTCTTTTCGGGCTTGGGCTCATACTGTAAAGCTATGCATAAACTCTAATATGGTCACATGGAATTGTATGACTCATGACTACACAGGTGGCGGTAATATGGCCACCGCAACAGCCCTAGGTAGACCTATCATATCAAAACGACAATGGGAACAGAACATCTCGGAATCAATACCACAAAGTATAATACTGATCGAGATGGCCCGATAGTGTGAAATGGGCAATTTTGGATCCATTAAGATATTTTTCACTCCAAAACACCAACATTGACCATGATTTATTGAACAAGAGGATGATTTTGTGAGGAAGAAGGTAGAGATTGAAGGGGTTAATTAAGACCACCTCCCCACACATTGCGCTGCTGCCTGGTGCCTCTCCTCTTATTGACATAGTGACATGTTCATCTCTGATGACTCATTGATATTGTGCATGGCAATCTGATTCAGTCTCCTCCACAACCAGTATGTGTGTGCGTGTTTGTGTGTGTTTACACAAAAACATACTAGGTTAAAAACAACCCAATTTGGGTTATTTGGTAACCCAGCACTGGCTAAATATTGGACAGAACACATGCTGGGTTCTTTTGACCTAACCAGTTGGGTTCCCACTGTGCACACACTTGTTGAATCAACGTTTGTTGAACCAATGTGAATTAGACGTTGAATTGGTGTCTGTGCCCAGTGGGTTGCATGAATAACCCAACATGTTGGGTTGTTGGGATTACCCAAATATGTGTTCATTTAACCTAGAAACTGGGTCTTTTTTAACATAATCCTCAGGTTATTTTCAGGAGGTGTGGTTTATTAGGGGTGTGGTTTTCAGATAGATCTTATATATATATATATATATATATATATATATTTAACCTTTATTTAACTAGGCAAGTCAGATTGGCCACGGGTGAAGAGTAAATGTAATTCCTGTTCATGTTAAGTTTACATACTGCAAATAAAATGTTTCCTTAAAATGCTTATCATTTTACACATTCTTCTAGAATATTAAGATTATTTATGACATTATACTGCAGGTTGGAATTTGTCAGTTAGTGGTCACTAGCTGGCACAGCCACAAAGTCATAAAATCAGATTTTAAACCTAATCCTAACCTTAACCCTAACCTTAACCACACTGTGTGTGTGTAAGGGCCCGATTCAATTCCTATCGCCGAAGTTCAACACCATAGCGCGATTGAAATTTGAAGGCAATGTTTCCACATTCACAGAGGTGGTATTCAGGGTAAAATCTGCGTACAGTATGTTAGCTCAATCGAAAATTACCTTTACATTTCAAGCGTGCTTAACTTTGGAGATACAGATTGAATCGAGCCCTAAATTAGGGAGTCAGGTATCTATATGTTTCTATATTATATAAGGGTCTACTTGGGTTTCTATAGGTGTCTATGTATCAGACCTCAGGATAAGACCCAGATGCAGACAGTTCGAAGTAACAAAAGTTTATTACAAAAACAGGGGGCAGGCAGACAACAGGTCAAGGGCAGACAGAGGTCAGTAATCCAAAGCAGAATCCTAAAGGTACAGAATGGCTGGTGGGCTCAGGGTAAGGGCAGGCAGAGGTCAGTAATCCAAAGCAGAATCCTAAAGGTACAGAATGGCAGGTGGGCTCAGGGTAAGGGCAGGCAGAGGTCAGTAATCCAGGGCAATGTCACAAGGTACAGAACAGTAAGCAGGGTCAGGGCACGCAGAATGGTCAAAACCGGGAAAACTAGAGTGAAACAGGAGTACGGGAAAAACGCTGGTAGGCTTGACGAGACAAGACGAACTGGCAACAGACAAACAGAAAACACAGGTATTAATGCACAGGGGATAATGGGGAAAATGGGTGACACCTGGAGGGGGATGGAGACAAGCACAAGACAAGTGAAACAGATCAGGGTGTGACACTGAGCGCATGCATGCCCATGTATCTCTCAATGTCTCTGTTTTCATGTGTGTGTATGAACAGTAGTGCATGTATGGTACAGTGCTTGTATAGTCCTTGTATATAGCCTCGCTACTGTTATTTTATTGTTTCTTCTTAACTATTTGTTATTTTTATATATATATTTTTTTACGTCAGTTAAAGTACTTTAACACTACTTTTCCTTAAAACTGCATTGTTGGTTAAGGGCTTGTAAGTAAGCATTTCACTGTAAGGTCTACACCTGTTGTATTCGGTGCATGTGACAAATAACATTTTATTTGATGTATCACTGCATGTCTGTACCAGTGGCGGTCGGTACCGTTTAAGATGAGGTAGGAAGATTTTTTTTTCATAAACATGTCCTTATTTCTATTATAGCATATTGGATAACCGTCATTAATATTCCATTCAACCAGTTCAATGTACCATTGATAGGTTTAGGCTACTACATAATTTTACCTATACCCATCATGAGGTTGCTACAACCTAGCCTTAGAATCGAAGTTTGCAACGTAGGTACACACAGACACACAGGTCGAGAGAAAATTCAGGTGACAGACAGTGACACGTGGACAGACAGTGACACATGTTTATCGTTTCGTTCCGTTTGCTTCTGTTTAAGAAGCATTTTTTAACAGAATCGGCGGACTGAATACACCACTGATCACGCGTAAACACAGTTCACTTTCATAGCAGCCACGTTGTATTCCTTCTCGCATCTATGCACTCTCCCCATCTCACCTTTTCCCTTCGTTTGTGGACTTCAATGCACAACACATCAGCTGCATGCGACCAGGCGAGAAAACCTTTCCAAACCATATCATAACTGCTACACACAGCCTACATCGTTATCACACAGCCTACATCGGTTTCTGTTATGACAATTTGTCGCTGGACATTTGACCAGCAGCATTTGAATTTACATGCCACTTTAGAAATTGAACAGATCAATATGCATTGATTGCGTAACCTGATTTGGGCGTCCACCCACGATACTCTGAATGACAGAAATCACATTTAGATGATACTAATTCATCTTAACAGAACATGCAAGTCGCGGATGCAATGATGTTTGTCCTTGCTGAGCACTTTGAAGATGTTAGAACAACTGTCCACATGTACTTTTCCTCAGCCAACAAGATGAGTAACGAACAGCAAAATCACTAGCCTATGCATATGCGGTGCGTGAGTTTCAAGTTTGAGGAAGCAACTTCTCACCATAAAAATGCACCTTTATAATAAAGCATTTCATGCATCGCATTTGCAGACTTATGTAAGAGAGCCTACTATTCGTAATGTGTTGAGTAGGTTGGATCGTTATAATTTAGGCTAATAATAGAACTGAATCACTGTTCGCAAAAAAAGACTGTTCGATGCATGGCTGAGCGTGTAGAGGCCTGGGCTATAGGCTATATCAGATACGTTTCTTCTTTCTTTGCACGGGAAAAACACATTTCATGCAATTCTATCACACTTTATATGACTGCAGACAGTATAATATTTTTTAATACAACAAATTACAGGGTAGCCTACTCTGCTGACGCTGACAAACAGATCAAATAAAACGACGTTGTCCATATAATAGGCCTACGATAAGGGGAGACACAAATAGAATATGACTGAAGGAGAAAATGATTGTCCAAAAACAAAACGTTTAAGTGCCACTGACCCAATAATGATAGCTAGTGAATATGCACAGCGCGCACTCACCGGGGATATGATGGATGCTCTCTGCTGGTGCCAATTAGTTAGACAATAGGCCTATTGTTGTTCACTCAATTACGTTGAGAATGTTGATAACTAAAATACATATTAGAGTCCTTTCACTGTTTTCTCTTTACAACAATAGCCTTTTGCTGTATGGACGCGCCGCCTATTGGTCAGCTTGTCGAGAAAGTAAGAGCACCAACTCTGGGACAGTTGTATTTATGGTAGATCCCAAATTCATACATCCAGTAGGCCTAGGCTACATAAAAAAAAACGATTAGCTTAAAATGTCGATAAACTTATGTCTTAAATCCTCTTGGGGATAGAATCTCACTGACGGGATTGCTGGCATGGCGGGAAATTCAAAACAGCAAAAATCGAATAATTTCAATTTCTCAAACAATCAACTATTTTACACCATTTGAAAGATAAACATCTCCTTAACCTCTTACATCTAGACTTTCCGCTAGCGGAACACCTGCTCCAATATCCAATGATAGGCGTGGCGCGAATTACAAATTCCTCAAAAATCCAAAAACTTCAATTTTTCAAACATATGACTATTTTACACCATTTTAAAGACAAGACTCTCATTTATCTAACCACACTGTCCGATTTCAAAGAGGCTTTACAGCGAAAGCAAAACATTAGATTATGTCAGCAGAGTACCCAGCCAGAAATAATCAGACACCCATTTTTCAAGCTAGCATATAATGTCACAAAAAACAAAACCACAGCTAAATGCAGCACTAA
Organism: Salmo trutta; assembly: GCF_901001165.1. Taxonomy (NCBI): domain Eukaryota; kingdom Metazoa; phylum Chordata; class Actinopteri; order Salmoniformes; family Salmonidae; genus Salmo; species Salmo trutta. The sequence goes on from NC_042971.1 coordinate 21,912,801, forward strand.
CCTTTGATGATCTTCATCAGAAGACACTCCTAGGACATTATGTTATACAATACATGCATGTTTTGTTCAATCAAGTTCATATTTATATCAAAAACCAGCTTTTTACATTAGCATGTGACGTTCAGAACTAGCATTCCCACCGAACACTTCCGGTGAATTTACTAAATTACTCACGATAAACGTTCACAAAAAACATAACAATTATTTTAAGAATTATAGATACAGAACTCCTTTATGCAATAGCTATGTCCGATTTTAAAATAGCTTTTCGGTGAAAGCACATTTTGCAATATTCTGAGTAGATAGCCTGGCCATCATGGCTAGCTATTTTGACACCCACCAAGTGTGGTACTCACCAAACTCCGATTTACTATAAGAAAAATTGGATTACCTTAGTTATATCCAAATAGCGGTGTTTTGTTCGTGCGTTCAAGACACTATCCGAAGGGTAAAGAAGGGTGACGCGCCCGGCGCGTTTCGTGACAAAAAATGTCAAAATATTCCATTACCGTACTTCGAAGCATGTCAAACGCTGTTTAAAATCAATTTTTATGCGATTTTTCTCGTAAAAAAGCGATAATATTCCTACCGGGAAACCCTGTTTTCGTTCAAAGACAAAAAAATAAAAACATGGAGTCTCCTCGTGCATGCGCCCCCAGTCTCATTGTTCTCAGATCGACCACTATCCAAATGCGCTACTGTTTTTCAGCCAGGGGCTCCAAAGTCATCATTCCCCGTTCTGCCGCCTTCTGAGAGCCTATGGGAGCCGTAGGAAGTGTCACGTTACAGCAGAGATCCTCAGTTTTCAATAAAGAGAGTGTAGAAGGCCAAGGAATGGTCAGAGAGGGCACTTCCTGTAAGGAATCTTCTCAGGTTTTGGCCTGCCAAATGAGTTCTGTTATACTCACAGACACCATTCAAACAGTTTTAGAAACTTTGGAGTGTTTTCTATCCAAAGCTAATAATTATATGAAAATACTGCCCCCTATCCATAACAGGTTAATCAAACCACATTGTCCGATTTCAAAGAGGCTTGACGGCGAAAGCATCAAGTTAGATTATGTTAGGAGAGTACATAGCCAAAAAAGTACACACAGCCATTTTCAATTCAAGGACAGGCGTCACCAAAAGCAGAAAACCAGCTAAAATTATGCACTAACCTTTGACAATATTCATCAGATGACACTCCTAGGACATTATGTTAGACAATACATGCATTTTTTGTTCTATCAAGTTCATATTTATATCCAAAAACAGCATTTTACATCGGCGCGTGTCGTTGAGAAAATGTGTCTCCCCCAAAACTGAATTTACAAAAAATACTCATTATAAAACGTGGTTAAAGTATTAAACTGTTATTCAAAGAATTATAGATTAACATCTCCTGAATGCAACCGCATTGACAGATTTCAAAATAAATTTACTTGGAAAGCACACTTTGCAATAATCTGAGTACTCTGCTCAGAAAAATACACTACGCAATACACATAGCCGCCATGTTGGAATCATCTAAAATCATAAATAACATTAGAAATATTACCTTACCTTTAATAATCTTCATCAGAAGGCACTTCCAGGAATCCCAGGTCCACAACAAATGTTTTTTTTTTGATGAAGTTCATAATTTATGTCCAAATAACTCCATGTTGTTCCGTGTTGTTAGCGCGTTCAGTAGGCTACTCAAAATGTAGGGCGCGGGAGGGAAAAGTCACGACGAAAAGTAAAAAAAAAAATCTATTTACGTTCGTTCAAACATGTCAAACGTTGTTTAGCATCAATCTTTAGGGCCATTTTTAACGTGAAACATCAGTAATATTTCAACCGGACCTTTCCTGTGTTTTGAAAAACATTTGGAATACAAGGTCTCATCTCACATGAACGCGCATGAACGCACAATAATGAAGTGACGACATCCCAGGGACATCAACTTCCCTTCCTTCTCATCCGGTCTCTGTTCATCATAGATGCTTCAAACAACTTTATAAAGACTGTTGACATCTAGTGGAAGCCATAGGAAGTGCAAAATGAATCCTTTGTCACTGTGTGTTTTATTGGCAATGACTCGAAAATAGTACAGCCACAAGATTTTCATTTCCTGCTTGTTTTTTTCTCAGGTTTTTGCCTGCCATATGAGTTCTGTTATACTTAGAAACACCATTCAAACAGTTTTAGAAACGTCAGAGTGTTTTCCATCCAAATCTACTAATAATATGCATATTCTATTTTCTGGGCCAGAGTAGTAACCTGTTTAAATTGGGTACGTTTTTCATCCGGCCCTGGAAATACTGCCCCCTAGCCCCTAGAGATTATAACATTATGAGTGCAGAAATGCGCACAAGACAGTAGGCTATGCGCTAATGTGCATTTGGCTACCAGACAAAAATAAAGTTGAAAACCAATAGAACATGAGAGAAATGGGCTACTGGTTTCAATGGCAAATGGAAGCCTTTATAAAATAATTGCCACCACGGATATTGTCGGATTTTGCCTAGGCTACTTTGAAGCAAGGTAAAACATGCCTCATAATATGTAGTTAAACGTTAAAGTGGTATGTTGCCTATGCATTTGAAAAGCGAATGGGAAGCGCTCTTCCATGAGCTCTTTATGGCCCAAAACAATTTTCAACACACGATTGCATTTCGAATTGTTGCGCAATGATTGGGCTTCTAAAAGCGCTGTCTGGCATATTTTCCGCTCAAAGGCTCTATATCTGTATGTTATGCACGTGTGATAAACAAGATACATAACGAATATACACAGGTGCCAATTTAATTCCACTAAATGATGCAAATTAACCAATAGATCGATAAGCATGACCATCCAAATGTATTACATCAACTGGTATTTCTATCAATGAATAGGCAAAAAAGTATTATTTCGCAAAAGCCGGTTATTACCGGCAAATGTGCGTGTGTATGTGCATGCGTGTGTGCATGTGTGGAGCTCTGGGAGGCAGGTTAATGGGTGGTGTTAGGAGAGAGGAGGGGATGGAGAGATGATGGAAGGGGCCAGGGAGAGACGATGGGGCTTCATCTCGAATAAGGGATTCATGTGGCGAGGCGGAGGGGGGATGGAAGAATTTATTTAAAAAAAAATTCTCAGAAAACTTGGGTGACCAAATAAAATCACCCTGCTGCCAGTTGGGGAACCCTAATGTACAGCCTTTGAACCTAAATCCCAGACAGGCCTTGTTCACCCAGTAGTGGTACACTAGTTCAGTTTGTCGAAATTAAGAGGTGCTACCCGACCTTATCCAATAAGATCACAGATTTTTGTTTTCAATTGCAAAATGTTTTTCATCGGTGTGCCCAACTGAAGACTACCCATCTTTCTCATAATCACCCCTGTTCATGGTGTAAAGCCTTCACCCCCAGTGGGACTTTACCTTCTTGTCATGTATCTGCTTCTGCTCTACCTGTCCTTCAGCCTGATCTAGTGTGTGTGTGTGTGTGTGTGTGTGTGTGTGGTGTGTGGTGTGTGGTGTGTGGTGTGTGGTGTGTGTGTGTGTGTGTGTGTGTGTGTGTGTGTGTGTGTGTGTGTGTGGTGTGTGGTGTGTGTGTGTGTGTGTGTGTGTTAGACTGGACTGATAGCAGGGCTCTCTGTTTTATGATGAATCACTTCAGTCCCTAAGCACTGTGGGTGAGGGCGGGGACAGAGGGAGAGGGAGAGGGAGAGAAGGAGGTTGGAGACCAGTCAAAACACAAGGACTTTACTGGGATGGGTTGACTTTTCATTAAAGGACAATTCCACCACTTTATAACCAGTTACCATGCTGTTATTATATATGCACTACTGTATGATTTGATACATATTTTGATGTTTTATTGTTTTTCTTAGTCATATTGCACGATTCCTCGTTTTTGTCATTTTTGAAGCTTCTGTATTGCCCTCATCTACAGTACACTACAGTTACCAGGGTGCATTTCACCTCCCAGGATACAATGCTTCACCCAGTCTGCAGTTGGCTTAGCTGACTAGCAAGCCCAGATAAGCTTATTTTGTAAGTTATGAGTACATTTCACATTACCTTTGGGGTTGTAATCATATTGTAATGCTTGCATGAATATCATACTGAAGATATGTTAGCCATTGTCACCAATCAACTGCATTACATAAAAACACAATTCAAATTTAGATGCTAATGAATGATAACCATAAGTTACTGCATCTAATGGTTAGCTAGCACGCTAGTTAGCCCAACTGCTATATCCCAAATAATAGCGTTTGCAACAATAACAGCCTAGTTTAATCTTAGCGACTGTCTTAAACAACAGTCCAAATAACATGTTGGCCTGTTAGAACACAACATTTATTATGACATTTACAGGAAAATCACTACAGAATCCTAGTCTCTTATAATTGAAGCTTGTATCTTTGGAAATAACATTAGCAACGCTAACTAGCTAACCCTGCTGCATCTAAAACAATATGTTTTAAAACATAACAGCCAAATACAGCCTTAACGACTGTCCAAGCAACCATCCAACAACACTGTAGGCACTACAACTTCATCAGTGATGGTGGGAGGGGTTTTGCCGAATGGAATCATGGGAGTTTGAGCCTTGAACAACAGAAAAATATTGGAGTAAGCTCACTATACATATCATTATATATGTTTAAGTGCCTATTTAACATTTTTATAATGTTATTATACGAAAACAACCAGAGCAACATATAGCAGGGAGTTCCAATATGATTAGAAAACTACAGACGGGTTATATAGATGGAAATGACTGTCCATAATTTATTTTATTAGTCATCTCAGGGATTTTACTTGAAAATGTCACAGAGAAGCAATTTGTTGTTATGCTCATCACTAAACAGTCAATAGACATAAAATCATAGAATTACATTAAAACTATGTAGGACATCACTAAATACTTCATAATAACAACCCATATGTTAAAAGTGGTGGTGTTGCCCTTTAACACCCCCTCACCCTTCCCCCATCCCCAGCCTACCCACTTCCCTCCCCAATCCTAGTCAAGCCAACCCTCCTCTGTCCTCTGCCTAGCATCATCCAGATATTAGGCATGTTTCACGGACCAGAGTAGGAGCGCTAATCTAGGATCAGTTTAGCCTTTTACGTCATAATGAATAAGATTATATGAACAGGGGGGAAAAGATCCTAGATCAGCACTTCTGCTCTTAGACACTTTATGAAAACAGGCCTATATGAATGATCTATTAAATGTTCCTTACAGAAAAAAGCAAATACAGAGACTATTTTGAAATTGAGATGTAGTAAGGTAAATGTACTCTATTTGTTCCACCCCAGTAAACAGGGGAAGGCCTAGAGACATTAAACATTCCCATTAGGCCCCTTGAAGGGTTTCAGCAAGATGTTATCCCCACTGACGTTCTGAGAACGTTCTAGGAATATTAAAACATGAAGTTAACCTCAGGACCATAAGAGGATGTTCAGTACAGGTCCCAGTCTGGTGGGAGTATAACGCTGTAATAAGGTATTTTGATGTCTACATGTTTTGCACATGCTTTTAAATCCCTTCTTATCCACCGTCTGAACGGGGACCATGTCCTTGTTGATGTGTAACATTAGTTATTGATTCTGTAAATGTCCCACCAAGGGCATTCCCTGGAAAAAAAAATGCAGCCAATGTACAGTCATGGCCAAAAGTTTTGAGAATGACACAAATATTAATTTTCACAAAGTCTGCTGCCACAGTTTGTATGATGGCAATTTGCATATACTCCAGAATGTTATGAAGAGTGATCAGATGAATTGCCATTGAATTGCAAAGTCCCTCTTTGCCATGCAAATGACCTGAATCCCCTAAAAAACATCTCCACTGCATTTCAGCCCTGCCACAAAAGGACCAGCTGACATCATGTCAGTGATTCTCTCATTAACACAGGTGTGAGTGTTGATGAGGACAAGGCTGGAGATCACTCTGGCATGCTGATTGAGTTTGAATAACAGACTGGAAGCTTCAAAAGGAGGGTGGTGCTTCTTAATCATTGTTCTTCCTCTGTCAACCATGGTTACGTGCAAGGAAACACGTGCCGTCATCATTGCTTTGCACAAAAAGGGCTTCACAGGCAAGGATACTTCTGCCAGTAAGATTGCACCTAAATCAACCATTTATTGGATCATCAAGAACTTCAAGGAGAACGGTTAAATTGTTGTGAAAAAGGCTTCAGGGCGCCCAAGAAAGTCCAGCAAGCGCCAGGACCGTCTCCTAAAGTTGATTCAGCTGCGGGATCGGGGCACCACCGGTACAGAGCTTGCTCAGGAATGGCAGCAGGCAGGTGTGAGTGCATCTGCATGCACAGTGAGGTGAAGACTTTTGGAGGATGGCCTGGTGTCAAGAAGGGCAGTAAAGAAGCCACTGAGAAGTGTTTTCCAGGGAAAACATCAGGCACAGACTGATATTATGCAAAACGTACAGGGATTGGACTGCTGAGGACTGGGGTAAAGTCATTTTCTCTGATGAATCCCCTTTCCAATTGTTTGGGGCATCCGGAAAAAAGCTTGTCCGGAGAAGACAAGGTGAGAGCTAACATCAGTCCTGTGTCATGCCAACAGTAAAGCATCCTGAGACCATTCATGTGTGGGGTTTCTTCTCAGCCAAGGGAATGGGCTCACTCACAATTTTGCCTAAGAACACAGCCATGAATAAAGAATGGTACCAACACATCCTCCGAGAGCAACTTCTCCCAACCGTCCAGGAACAGTTTGGTGACGAACAATGCCTTTTCCAGCATGATGGAGCACCTTGCCTTAAGGCAAAAGTGATAACTAAGTGGCTCGGGGAACAAAACATCGATATTTTGGGTCCATGGCCAGGAAACTCCCCAGACCTTAATCCCATTGAGAACTTGTGGTCAATCCTCAAGAGGCGGGTGGACAAACAAAAACCCACAAATTCTGACAAACTCCAAGCATTGATTATGCAAGAATGGGCTGCCATCAGTCAGGATGTGGCCCAGAAGTTAATTGACAACATGCCAGGGCGGATTGCAGAGGTCTTGAAAAAGAAGGGTCAACACTGCAAATATTGACTCTTTGCATCAACTTCATGTCATTGTCAATAAAAGCCTTTGACACTTATGAAATGCTTGTAATTATACTTCAATATTCCATTGTAACATCTGACAAAAATATCTAAAGACACTGAGGCAGCAGACTTTGTGAAAATTAATATTCGGGTCATTCTCAAAACTTTTGGCCACGTCTGTACTTTGGTTCAAACTTGATTCCATTTTAGACCTGGCACCGGGAGATGCAGGAGTGGTGCACCTCTTCATACTTTCACCATATTCAACCATATGGCAGGTTTTTAGGTGGCTGAAGAGTTTACTCATGTTTCTAACTTTGCGGTGAAAGACCCCTCGCGCAACTTAAATAATGTTTCTGTTCTGTGTCAGTTTACTTAAAACCAAACCATGTCCACGCTATCGACGTAGCACATGTCTTAGGAAAAAATAATTCACTTGCCTCAGAAGTTGTCTGAGTCCCTTCAGCAGCACTATAACCTATTTTCCATAAAAAAAAATATTAAATTGCTAGAACTGATGGCCATCAAGAAAAACCAGGCAACAAACACACCAGAAAACCCTAATGTTGCACTTGAGCGCATTAGATAAATTCTCTCAGAAGGGTTGGTTTTAACTCTCCATTCTATTGTCGACTTTGCATATGAAGAACTGTGTCGCGTGAGTTAAGTTTTACGCATGCTCAGTTGTTGGATCTTGAGCTCTGCGCGAGTGGAAGTCTACCACTGGGTAAAAACTGGTTGAATCAATGTTGTTTCCACATCATGTCACAAATCATTTAATCAATGTGGAAAACTGATTGGATTTGAAAAAAGTCAGGGAATTTTGTCTTTTTTTCCCCCGACTTTTAACCTAAATCCAATGACAGGGTACATATTTTTTTGTTGATTTCATGTTAGTTTACAAATAGACATTGAACTGACATCTGTGCCCAGTGGGATTTTAGAATTTGCAAAGTGGGATTTTATTTAACCAGTTAGGCTAGTTGAGAACAAGTTCTCATGTACAGAAGGATGCCTCTGTTATGGGGAAAAGTCCACAATGCAACTGACAATAAATGTGGAAAATTAGACTTTTGGATGTCTTGCCATCAAGTATTAATTTCTATGCCATTGTAGGCTACTGTAGCTGTCATCGGCGTCGTAAGTGACAGACCAAGGCGCAGTGGGTATAGTGCTCATCTTCTTACTTTATTTATAGCGAACATTCAAACAAAATAAACAAACGACTAAACTGTTCCGTAAGGCACACAAGCTATACAGAAAACAACCACCCACAAACCCAAAGGAAAAAAGGGCTGCCTAAGTATGGCTTCCAATCAGAGACAACGAAAGACACCTGCCTCTGATTGGAAACCATACTCGGCCACACATAGAAAACGAACATAGAAAATGAAAACTAGAACAAATCCCCTCTAAATAAACCAACCCCAAAACCTAGCCTAAATGGAACTTGCAAACTGATTTAATAAATAGCCTATAACTTCAGTTTATTGCTGTTGTAGCCTTGTGTTATTACGCAATTATTAATGCTCATGATTAGTTCATTAAATTGGAAGTTAGCAATTGTGATCATGGTCACAGCTCTATCGCAATTGGCGATCAGTTGTTAGAATGCATTAAATTGACGGTAACTGTCAGGCTATAGGTAAAAATAAATAAACACAGGCTGTTGTTGACAAGCATATTAGGTTCATATCTATTATATTAATATTTGATTCAGTGATTGAAATGATGACCCCATCCTCAGTAGCATATTCCAATATTAGCCTATAGGCTATTGGGCAACACAAGAACTTTCTTATCTGAAATTAGATGTAGGCCTATCAGGGGCTATAGGCTGCCTGCATCTAGCGAAGCAAACCATGGCAAAGTTGAATTACAATCATAAACCCAGATGTAATTCAATAGCCTAGGCATATTGAAATGGCATGTCAATCAGGCAAATGGGCCTAGCTATTTGCATTATCCATTTATATCAGTTTGTAGTCTTAACATCGGGCAAAAGAATAAGTCACTTCCAGAAAATAACATTTGTTTTTTGAAGTTCGTCCCAGTGTTTATTGTGCAGATATTTTGAGATCTTCTGTCCAACTTTAACCACTTAAACTCTGCTATAGGATTTATCTAGAGTTATGCACATGTGCAAAATTGATTTATTTACAATCGATAACAGTCAAACGAGTTAAATCGACATCCATTGATGGAAATGATCTGGCAAGATTAATATGCGCAAAATATATTTTGTCTTCTGACATATGCAAATGACTTTAGTACGTCACATTAACTCGGAATAATAATTTTAATGGAAACCAAATTCCTTCTTAATTTGCTCAATAACATTATGGAAAAGGGGTTAATGACTGTCCTCATCCTCCATGTATTTTTAACTCATTGTCTGTTTCTCATATGCGTTTGTTTATGTCAAAAGCCAACATGCAGCTCTCTGAATGACACTTTAATTTGTAAATTTAACATATAAAACATGAAAATACCATTATGGTAAAGTTAAAATCCAAACCGGTCTGTAAATGAATACTGGTATATCGTTTTTTACGGTTTACCACCCAGTCCTACCCCTCGCTCTCTCTCTCTCAGGGGTGAGGTTAATGAGTCTGCTGTAATTTGTTCCCTCATCCCCCCTCCACACCCCTCCCCTCCCTGGTGTGTTGACTGGTTATGCAAGTGCCCCTTTGGGAGGTGTGTGGGCGTTGTGGGGATAGGAGAGGTTGTGGGAGAACGACCTCTATTCTCTCTCTCTCTCTCTCTTTTTTAATAGTGGTTATTAGTGTTTGAATGCTGTAATAATACTGTAGTAATACCACAGTCTGTGTCGTTATACATCTGTGTTCTTATACAATGGAACATCTGACTAAATGCACTTTTGGGTGAATAAATGAGCTATGGTATAAGCAGATATCATTATACATTACAGTATCCATATCACTATCCACCATAATGGCACTTTGTAGATGCTTTGACGCGTCTATCCAAAGCGACTTACAGAACAGTAAGTGGATACCTTTTGAGTTTGCGTGTGCATGTGATCCCTTCGGGAATTCAACTCACAACCTTTGCATTGCTAACACCATGCTCTTTCAAAATGAGCCACACACCTAACCATAATAGGACATACAACGTTACTAGTTCAGTCTGCTTCCGTACATGAATGATTCATAAAGTCTGTTTTGTTTGGTCCAGTCTGTTTCACCCTTGCTAGTGAATCATTGGACACTGTTCAACCCTGACTGTAAAACTCACCAATAAATAGACATATGATACAATCCACTACAATACAGTCTCTATACAGTACATGCTATTACCTTGAAATGTGATGACATTCCACCTCAGCAATTATATCTCCATCTTTTCCCTGAGCCCTGGCCATAATGAAAGAGACAGCTAGTGACAGAGGGAGAGAGCGAAAGAACAAGCGTAACTTCCCTCCATCCATCTGAGTTGACCTCCTGACCCTTAGCTTCTCTGCCTGGCCTGTAACGATGACAGACTATTATTTGAGTCTATCTTTACTGCCTCTCACCTCCTTTGCCCATTACACCGTACACCACACTGGGACCTATGTATGTGTGTGTGTCAGCAGCTGACATGTGATGAGGAGCCTCAGGAAGTGAGGGTGGACAATGACCTCAGCCGTTCACGTTGATCCCATGCTTGTCAGAGTGAAAAGCCTCCCCTACACACACACACACACACACACACACACACACACACACACACACACACACACACACACACACACACACACACACACACACACACACACACACACACACACTGACCATGCATCCAATCCCAGTCTGGATCAGCTGCCATAGTGCGGCTCCAAATGGCCAGTCACTTTCCAATCAGAAGCCTTTCAGTGTTTGCAGGGCGTGTGCGTCTGTGTGTGTGTGTGCGACTGGACAAACTTATTGAGGATTGAGCTTGTACTAGTTTGGTCATATGTTGTTTATGGAATAGTAAAATGTATCTGTGCAACTGTAGCAGAGGGGATTTGGAATCACTCTCGTGACGAGGTAGCACCGTGTGAGACAAGGTTATTATAGTAAACAAAAACTGATACTTAAAATGAAAACTATCATGAAATTACAATTTAGTAAACTGAAATAAAATAATTAACAAAGCTGTTTTAAAAACAAAAACTATACTGAAACTATCACCTTTGACTCCAAAACAAACTCAAATAAAATAAAAATCATCATGAATTATGTTCAGTTTTAGTTTTTGGGAGGGTGAAAAATGTATTATTTTTTTCTATGGGGTTTTCAAGCTTCCGAATCTAGTGGTTCACATTGAGATTGACTTATTCATTTAAAAGTAGACTCAGCTAGATTATTTTGTCAGGAACCGCACACACAGATATTGGGCGCGTGAAGTGGTAAGGCTTCACGCGAGGAGTGAAAGTCGAGGAGTGAAGTTGGGAGAGGTGAATCTGTGACAGCCGAAAGTCAGACACTATAATAAAATAAACATGTATCACATACTCACTAGCCTCCTCACGAACCTGGTTTCCCTAAAAGGGGAAGCCTGAGGGAATTAAATTGCAGAAAAATGGCTAAATAGGGGTGGGAATCAAATGAAATCAAATTGTATTTGTCACATGCGCCGAATACAACAGGTGTAGGTAGACCTTACCCGTGAAATACTTACTTACAAGCGCTTAAACAGCAATGCAGTTTTAAGGAAAATATTTACTAAATTAACAAAAGTAAAAAAATAAAAGAGCAACAATAAAATGAACGAGGCTATATACAGTGGATACCGGTACCGAGTTAATGTGCAGGGATACAGGTTAGTTGAGGTAAAATGTACATGTAGGTAAAGTAACTATGCATAGATAATAAGCAGTGAGTAGCAGCAGCATAAAAAAGGGGGGGGGGGGTTCAATGCAAATAGTCTGGGTAGCCATTTGATTAGCTGTTCAGCAGTCTTATTGCTTGGGGGTAGAAGATCTCAAGAAGCCTTTAAGACCTGTGAGAACAGTCTATGACTAGGGTGACTAGGGCGGCGGGAATCTTTGGCAATTTTTAGGGCCTTCCTCTGACACTGGCTGGTATAGAGGTCCTGGATGGCAGGAAGCTTGGCCCCAGTGATGTACTGGGCTGTACACACTACCCCCTGTAGCATCTTGCTGTCAGAGGCCGAGCAGTTGCTATACCAGGCGATGATGCAACCAGTCAGGATGCTCTCGATGGTGCAGCTGCAGAACTTTTTGAGGATCTGAGGACCCATGCCAAATCTTTTCAGTCTCCTTAGGGGGAATACACCATGAAAGTTTGTTGGTGATGTGGACACCAAGTAACTTGAACCTCTCAATCTGCTCCACTACAGCCCCATCGATGAGAATGGGGGTGTGCTCGACAGTCCTTTTCCTGTAGTCCACGATCATCTCTTTTGTCTTGATCACGTTGAGAGAGAGGTTGTTGTCCTGGCACCACTGCCATGTCTCTGACCTCCTTCCTATAGGCTGTCTCATCGTTGTCGGTGATCAGGCCTACCACCGTTGTGTTGTCGTCAAAATTAATGATGGTGTTGGAGTCGTGCTTGCCCACGAGTCATGGGTGAACAGGGAGTACAGGAGGGGACTAAGCACACACCCCTGAGGGGCCCCTGTGTTGAGGATCAGCGTGGCGGATGTTTTGTTGCCTACCCTTACCACCTGGAAGTGGCCAATCAGGAAGTCCAGGATCCAGTTGCAGAGGGAGGTGTTTAGTCCCAGGGCCCTTAGCTTAGTGATGAGCTTGGAGGGCATTATGGTGTTGAACACTGAGCTGTAGTCAATGAACAGCATTCTCACATAGGTGTTCCTTTTGTCCAGGTGGGAAAGGGCAGTATGGAGTGCAATAGAGATGATGTCATCTGTGGATCTGTTGGGGCGGTATGCAAACTGGAGTGGGTCTAGGGTTTCTGGGATGATGGTGTTGATGTTTTTTTAATTAATTTTTTATTCCACCTTTATTTAACCAGGTAGGCCAGTTGAGAACAAGTTCTCATTTACAACTGCGACCTGGATGGGAGCCATAACCAACATTTCAAAGCACTTCATGGTTACAGAGTGCTATGGGTCTGTGGTAATTTAGGCAGGTTACCTTAGTGTTCTTGGGCACAGGGATTATGGTGGTCTGCTTGAAATATGTAGGTATTACAGACTCGGTCAGGGACAGGTTGAAAATGTCAGTGAAGACATTTTCAACCTGTCAGCGCATGATCAGAGTCCTGGTAATACGTCTGGCCCTGCGGCCTTGTGAATGTTGACCTGTTTAAAGGTCTTACTCACATCGGCTACGGAAGGCGTGATCACACAGTCGTCCGGAACAGCTGGTGCTCTCATGCATGCTTCAGTGTTGCTTGCCTTGAAGCGCTCAAGTCACTTAGCTCGTCTGGTAGGCTCGTGTTACTGGGCAGCTCTCGGCTGGGCTTCCCTTTGTAGTTCGTAATAGTTTGCAAGCCCTGCCACATCCGACGAGCGTCGGAGCCAATGTTGTAGATGGTTTGTCAGAGGGCATAACGGGATTTCTTATAAGCTTCCGGGTTAGAGTCTCGCTCCTTGAAAGCAGCAGCTCTACCCTTTAGTTCAGTGCGAATATTGCCTGTAATCCATGGCTTCTGGTTGGGGTATGTACATATGGTCACTGTGGGGACGACATCATTGATGCATTTATTGATGAAGCTGGTGACTGATGTGGTATACTCCTCAATGCCATCGGATGAATCCCAGAACATATTCCAGTCTGTGATAGCAAAACATTCCTGTGGCTTAGCATCCGCGTCATCTGACCACTTCCGTATTGAGCGAGTCACTGGTACTTCCTGCTTTAGTTTTTGCTTGGAAGCAGGAATCAGGCGGATAGAATTATGGTCAGATATACCAAATGGAGGGCGAGGGAGAGCTTTGTACGCGTCTCTGCGTGTGGCGTAAAGGTGGTCTGGAGTTTGTTTCCCTCTGGTTGCACATGTAACATGCTGATAGAAATTAGTTAAAACGGATTTAAGTTTCCCTGCATTAAAGTCCCCGGCGACTAGGAGTGCTGCCTTTGGATTAGCATTTTCTTGTTTGCTTATTGCCTTATACAGCTCGTTGAGTCCGGTGTTATTGCCAGCTTGTGATGGTAAATAGACAGCTACAAAAAATATAGATAAACTCTCTTGGTAAATAGTGTGGTCTACAGCTTATCATGAGATACTTTACCTCAGGTGAGCAAAACCTTGAGACTTCCTTAATATTTGATTTTGCGCACCAGCTGTTATTGACAAATAGACACAGACCGCCACCCCTTGTTTTACCGGAGGCAACTGTTCTATCTTGCCGATGGACGAAAAACCCAGCCAGCTGTATGTTATCCATGTCGTCGTTCAGCCACGACTCGGTGAAACATAAGATAATACAGTTTTTAATGTCCCATTGGTAGTATGGTCTTGAACGGAGCTCATCCAGTTTATTCTGCAATGATTTCACGTTGGCCAATAGGACGGATGGTGGAGGCGGGTTACCCACTCGCGGACGAATTCTCACAAGGCACCCGGACCTGCGTCCCCTGTATCGGTGTATCTTTTTAATGCGAATTATGGGGATCTGGGCCTGGTCCGGTATCATCAGTAAATCCTTCGCATCCGACTCCCTAAAAAATCTTTGTCCAGTTCGAGGTGAGTAAACGCTGTTTTGATATTTGTGTTTATATTTATTATGGACTCTTCCTGGGGTCCGGCAAAATTAAGGCAGTTTATAGAATTAAAATACATTACAATACATTCACCACACATTGTGTGCCCTCAGGCCCCTACTCCACCACTACCACATATCTACAGTACAAAATCCATGTGTACGTGTGTGTATAGTGCGTATGTTATCGTGTGTGTGTATGCATGTGTCTGTGCCTGTATATGTGTTGCTTCACAGTCCACGCTGTTCCATAAGGTGTATTTTTATCTGTTTTTTTAAGTCTAATGTTACTGTTTGCATCAGTTACTTGATGTGGAATAGAGTTCCATGTAGTCATGTCTCTGTTGTACTGACCGCCTCCCATAGTGTGTTCTGGACTTGGGGAAAGAGACCTCTTGTGGCATGTCTTGTGGGGTATGCATGGGTGTCCGAGCTGTGCACCAGTAGTTCAAACAGACAGCTCGGTGCATTCAACATGTCAATACCTCCCATAAATAGAAGTAGTGATGAAGTCAATCTCTCCTCCACTTTGAGCAAGGAGAGATTGACATGCATATTATTAATATTAGCTCTCTATTTACACCCAAGGGCCAGCTGTGCTGCCCTGTCCATTGCAATTTTCCTAAGGCCTTTTTTGTGGCACTTGACCACACGACTGAACAGTAGTCCAGGTGCAAACAAACTGGGGCCTGTAGGACCTGCCTTGTTAGTGCTGCTAAGACGGTAGAGCAGCGCTTTATTATGGACAGACTTCTCCCCATCTTAGCTACTGTTGCAGAGAAATGATGGTGGGATGAGGGTTATGGTCATGATGATGATGGTGACAGTTATGGTCATGATGATGGCTATGGTCATGTATACGATGGTGCTTATGGTCATGATGATGATGTTATAAATTGTATGTGGTAGAATTGAAGATGCCCAATTCTGTTGCATGTTGCTGTTGCTTTGAACTGACACTCGTACATACTTTGTATGCTACACTGTAGATACTGTAAGTCAACTAGCCAGAGACAGAGGCCTACTTGTTCAATGTATCTCTGTCATAAGAAATCACACACGACACACACATACACATCGTTATTTTCTCAGACAGGTTGAAGTGGATATGGAGAGAGGCTTGAGAAGCTGATTCGCCGTGAGATGCCCTTGACATTTCCAGACATCTCATGGCGGCTCAGTAAGAGGCCAATTCAAACTTAATTAATGTACGCCTTTCCTACGCATAGCTTTCCTATGCACTTCTCAGTAGTTAGTATTGAGACTTAACTTATGCAGGTAACATGCTCTGCATGTGTGGCTCCCTTGCGCACACTGAATAACATTTAATTCAACCACAGAAAACCCTCCCACTTGCTGGCCAACAGATTTTGTTGTGGAGTTTTCATTGAATAGGTTTGTCAGCACATTTATCTTCATCCATCCCTTTAAATACGCTGTACCTTTAATTCGAATTTTGTCGACACACTCAGGAGAATATATCGAGAGAACGGGTTCAGAATATTAGGGATCAATGAAATAAAGTATGGAGTGATGTCAGTGCCAACGTCAATTGTATTTGAATTCCATTATTCTGAATTTGTATTAGGATATTGCATTTGAATGTAATATTGCATTCAGTTTCAATTTAATTGAATATTCAAATTCAATATTTACACTGAGTGTATAAAACATTAAGGATACCTTCCTAATATTGAGTTGCACCCCACCCTTTTTCCCTCAGAAAAGCCTCAATTCATCGAGGCATGGACTAAACAAGGTGTTGAAAGCGTTCCACAGGGCTGCTGGCCCATGTTGACTCCATCAATAAGGGATCATAGCTTTCAACTGGTCATGTCATGGAAAAAGCAGTTGTCCTTAATGTCTTGTACACTCAGTGTATATATTCAGTTTCAATATGGTATGTATTGCATTCATTGTCTGTGTAGGAAGTTTACACAAGTTTATCCAAGTTTAATATATTCAACTTCTCAGATACATTCAGATTCAGTTTTCAAATTCAGTTCTCTAAATTCAGATTCAAAACCAGAGACAACATCCTGGTACTTTACCAGGCAGAAAAGGTAGAGGAGAACAGATTCAAACGCTCTCTATGTTAAACAGAAGCTTTCTGGCGGTTTGTGAAGCCAATGTGGCATGTTGAATTTATTTTCTTCCTATGAATTTGGCTCTAGTGTTTGAATCATTTTGACTATAAGCTATTATGACCCCATTATGACCCCCCTGAAAGTTTAAGAGTCTCTGAACATGGATGTGCCTTCTGTTCCCCTCTATGAAACTTCCTTTGATCTCCATAAGAATATAGTTAAATGTTGTATTTTAGTAGTATTTTATTCTGATTCCCATTATCTGTTGCTAAAGCAGCAGCTACTCTTCCTGCGGTTCATGCAAAACATAAAACATGACATAATACAGAACATCAATAGACAAGAACAGCTCAATGTCTGAACTACACAAATGTTAAATAAGAACAATAGAACCCAAAGGTCCTACTGACAGTTCTCCATACATCAGTACATATACAGTGCCTTGCAAAAGTATTCATCCCCCTTGACGTTTTTCCTATTCTGTTGCATTACAACCTGTAATTTAAATTGATTTTTATTTAGATTTCATGTAATGGGCATACACAAAATAGTCCAAATTGGTGAAGTGAAATGAAAAAAATGTATTGTTTCAAAAAAATGTACAATTTTTTAAATACAGAAAAGTGGTGCGTGCATATGTATTCACCCCCTTTGCTCTGAAGCCCATAAATAATATCTGGTGCAAACAATTACCTTCAGAAGTCACATAATTAGATAAATAAAGTCCACCTGTGTGCAATCTAAGTATCACATGATCTGTCACATCATCTCAGTATATCCTCTTACATCTACACGTTCCGCTAGCGGAACGTCTGCTCCAATATCCAATGATGGGCGGGGCGCGAAATTCAAACTCCTCTAAATCCGAAAACGTACACTTTTCAAACATATGACTATTTTACAGCTATTTAAAGACAAGACTCTCCTTTATCTAACCAAACTGTCCGATTTCAAAAAGGCTTTACAGCGAAAGCAAAACATTAGATTATGTCAGCAGAGTACCCAGCCAGAAATAATCACACAGCCATTTTTCAAGCTAGCATATCATGTCACATAAACCCAAACCATAGCTAAATGCAGCACTAACCTTTGATGATCTTCATCAGATGACACACCTAGGACATTGTGTTATACAATACATGCATGTCTGTTCAATCAAGTTCATATTTATATCAAAAACCAGCTTTTTACATTAGCATGTGACGTTCAGAACTAGCATTCCCACCGAACACTTCCGGTGATTTTACTAAATTACTCACGATAAACGTTCACAAAAAGCATAACAATTATTTTAAGAATTATAGATACAGAACTCCTCTATGCACTCGATATGTCCGATTTTAAAATAGCTTTTCGGATGAAGCACATTTTGCAATAATCTAAGTACATAGCCCGGCGTTACAGGGCTAGCTATTTAGACACCCTGCAAGTTTAGCCTTCACCAAAATCACATTTCCTATAAGAAAAATGTTCTTACCTTGCTTGTTCTTCATCAGAATACACTGCCAGGACTTCTACTTCAATAACAAATGTAGGTTTGGTCCCAAATAATCCATCGTTATATCCAAACAGCGACGTTTTGTTCGTGCGTTCTAGACACTATCCCAACGCTAAATCTCGGCCACGAGCATGACGCAAAATATGACAAAAAATTTATAAATATTCCATTACCGTACTTCGAAGCATGTCAACCGCTGTTTAAAACCAATATTTATGCAATTTATCTCGTAGAGAAGCGATAATATTCCGACCGGGAATCTGCCTGTCTGTAAACTGAGGAAAAAACCGAAAGCCGGGGGCGGGGCGTGTCACGCGCCTAAGGCTTAGTCCATTGAGTGACCACTTAGCTTTTGCTCTCCTTTGTTTCAGCCAGGGCTTTGAATTACGTCATTCCTGTTTTTCCCGGACTATGAGACCTCATTGGAGACGTGCGAAGTGTCACGTAAGAGCAGAGATCCTTTGTAAACGATAGAGATAATAAAGAAGGGCAAGAAATGTTCAGACAGGGTACTTCCTGAACAGAAGCATCTCAGGTTTTTGCCTGCCATAGGAGTTCTGTTATACTCACAGACACCATTCAAACAGTTTCAGAAACTTTGGAGTGTTTTCTCTCCAAAGCTAATAATTATATGCATATTCCAGTTTCTGGGCAGGACTAATAATCAGATTAAATCGGGTACGTTTTTTATCCAGCCGTGAAAATACTGCCCCCTAGCCATAAGAGGATATATATATATATATACAGCTGTTCTGAAAGGCCCCAGAGTCTGCAAAACCACTAAGCAAGGGGCACCACCAAGCAAGCGGCACCATGAAAACCAAGGAGCTCTCCAAACAGGTCAGGGACAAAGTTGTGGAGAAGTACAGATCAGGGTTGGGTTTTAAAAAAATATCTGAAACTTTGAACATCCCACAGAGCACCGTTAAATACATTATTAAAAAATGGAAAGAAATGGCACCACAACAAACCTGCCAAGAGAGGGCCGCCTACCAACACTCACAGACCAGGCAAGGAGGGCATTAATCAGAGAGGCAACAAAAAGACCAAAGATAACCCTGAAGGAGCTGCAAAGCTTTATAGAAGAGTGGCCAGAAAAAAAGCCATTGCTTCAAGAAAAAAATAGGCAAACACGTTTGGTGTTCGCCAAAAGAAATGTGGGAGACTCCCCAAACATATGGAAGATGGTACTCTGGTCAGAGGAGACTAAAATGTAGCTTTTTGGCAATCAAGGAAAACGCTATGTCTGGTGCAAACCCAACACCTCGCATCACCCCGAGAACACCATCCCCCCCATACTGTGGGGATATTTTCATTGGCAGGGACTGGGAAACTGGTCAGAATTGAAGGAATGATGGATGGTGCTAAATACAGGGAAATTCTTGAGGGAGACCTGTTTCAGTTTTCCAGAGATTTGAGACTGGGATGGAGGTTCACCTTCCAGCAGGACAATGACCCTAAGCATACTGCTAAAGCAACACTCGAGTGGTTTAAGGGGAAACATTTGAATATCTTGCAATGGCCTAGTCAAAGCCCAGACCTCAATCCAATTGAGAATCTGTGGTATGACTTAAAGATTGCTGTACACCAGCAAAACCCATCCAACTTGAAGAAGCTGGAGCAGTTTTGCCTTGAAGAATGGGCAAAAATCCCAGTGGCTAGATGTGCCAAGCTTATAGAGACGTACCCCAAGAGACTTGCAGCTGTAATTGCTGCAAAGGTAGATCTACAAAGTATTGACTTTGAGGGGGTGAATAGTTACGCACGCTCAAGTTTTCATTTTTTTTGTCTTATTTCTTGTTTGTTTACAATAAAATATATTTTGCATCTTCAAAGTGGTAGGCATGTTGTGTAAATCAAATGATACAACCCCCCCAAAAAATCAATTTTAATTCCAGGTTGTAAAGCAACTAAATAGGAAAAATGCCAAGGGGGTGAATGCTTTTGCAAGCCACTGTACATATGTCAAGGGCCTATTTTTTTGTGCCATGGGCTACCAAAACCCTGCAGGCGTAGTCGCGGGAGATGAGGTGTCCTGGTGAAATTGAGGCAATGAGTGAAATTGAGGGGGAAAAAACGGTGCTCCCCTCCGTTTTATTGGCAAATGTCCAGTCACTCAAGAATAAGATGGATGAGCTTCGTTCAAGAGTCTCCTATCAGAGAGCTGCAATATTATGTCTTACTGAAATGTGGCTTGATGACGCTATGCACATAGTACTCTGTGTATTCTCCATGCAGCAGCAGGATTGTTCAGTGGCTTCGGAGAAGCCAAAAGGAGGTGGAGTGGGTTTTTTGAAAAATAACAACTGGCGTACTGATTCATGTGTGAAGGAAATCTCAAACTTTTGTTCACCTGATATAAAATACCTCATGGTAAGCTGCAGACCCTTTTATCTACCAAGAGTTCTAATTATCACGGCTGTCTACATCCCGCCCCAAGCCAACACCACTCTGTCACTCAACGAACTGTATGGGGCCATAACAAACAAGAAACCGCTCACCATGAGGCAGCATTTCTGATGGGCGGAGACTTTAACGTGGGGAGAAACCGTCCTACCTCACTTCTACCAACACAAATCCTATTACACTGTCTCTGACGCTTGTCATATGTGGCAGGGCTTGCAGACGATAACGGATTGTGAAGGGAAACCCAGCCATGAGTTGCAGAACTCCCAAACAAGCTAAATGCCTTTTATGCTCGCTTTCGAGGAATATAACACTGTGCCTTGCGTGAAATCCCCTGTTTTTCCCGATGACTGTGTGATCTCGCTCTCCATGGCTGATGTGAGCAAAATGTTTAAACAGGTAACAATCACAAGACCGCCGGGCCAGATGGAATACCAGGGCAAGTTCTCAAAGCATGTGCAGACCAGCTGGCAAGTGTCTTCATAGACATTTTCAATCTCTCCTTGTCCCAGTCTGTAATCCCAACATGTTTTAAGATGACCACCATTGTCCCTGTTCCCAAGAGCTCCAAGGTAACCCGCCTAAATTACTATTGCCCTGTTGCACTCACATCTGTATTGATGAAGTGCTTTGAAAGGCTGGTCATGACACACATCAACACCATCATCCCAGACACCCTAGACCCACTCCAATTCGCATACCGCCCCAACAGATCTACAGATGACACAATCTCAATTGCACTTCACACTGCCCTCTCACACCTGGAAAAGAGGGGAAATAACTGAGAATGCTGTTCATCGACTACAGCTCAGCATTCAACACCATAGTCCTCTCCAAGCTCATCACCAAGCTGGAGACCCTGCGACTGAACCCCAGGTGGTGAGAGTAGGCAACAACACCTCCGCCATGCTGACCCCCAACACGTGGGCCTCTCAGGGGTGTCTGCTTAGTCCCCTCCTGTAATCCTGTTCACCTATCTTCATCTAAGTCAGCCTAGAGGGAGGAGGTCAGAGACTTAGAAGTGTGGTGTTAGGACAACAACCTCTCCCACAACGCCAGTAAGACCAATGAGCTGATCGTGGACTATAGCAGAAAGACTAGAGAGCACGCCACCATCCACATCGTCAAGGCTGTTGTCAAGTGGGTTCGAGAGATTCAAGTTCTAGCTGGTACATGCTTTTCCCCATGCTTAAATTTAAGGTCAGAATATGCATATAGAGAAGTCAATTTACACGTGCATAACTCAGGTATGAATTCCCCTCAAAGAGCATAAAACCTTATTATTTTATCCCCCCTTTCCTCCCCCCTTCTTCCTCTCCCTCTTTCTCGGGATGATGGATTTCCCTTCAATCCAGACGGTGGATTTTTGCCTCTCCCAACCTCCCTCACTCTTTCTTTCTCTCTCTCTCCATCCCACTCACTCCTTCTCTCTCTCCCTCTCAATTTAAGGGATTTATTGGCATGGGGAACATATGTTAACGTTGCCAAAGCAAGTGAAGTAGATAATAAACAAAAGTGAAATAAACAATAAAGATTAACAGTATACATTACACTCACAGAAGTTCCAATAGAATAAAGACATTTACAATATGTATATTATGTCTATATACAGTGTTGTAACGATGTGCAAATAGTTAAAGTACAAAAGGGAAATAAATGAGTATTTACAATGGTGTTTGTTTTTCACTGGTTGCACTTTTCTTGTGGCAACAGGTCACAAATATTGCGGCTGTGATGGCACACTGTGGTATTTCACCCAGTAGATATGGGAGTTTATCAAAATTGGGTTTGTTTTCAAATTCTTTGTGGATCTGTGTAATCTGAAGGAAATATGTGTCTCTATGGTCATACATTTGGCAGGAGGTTACGAAGTGAAGTTCAGTTTCCACCTCATTTAGTGGGCAGTGTGCACATAGCCTGTCTTCTCTTGAGAGCCAGGTCTGTCTACGGCGGCCTAACTCAATAGCAAGGCTATGCTCACTGAGTCTGTACACAGTCAAAGTTTCCTTAAGTTTGGGTCAGTCACAGTAGTCAGGTATTCTACCACTGTGTACTCTCGGTTTAGGGCCAAATAGCATTCTAGTTTTTTGTTAATTCTTTCCAATGTGTCAAGTAATTATGGTTTTGTTTTCTCATTATTCGGTTGGGTCTAATTGTGTTGCTGTCCTGGGTCTCTGTGGGGTCTGTTTGTTTTTGTGAACAGAGCCCCAGGACCAGCTAGCTTAGGGTACTCTTCTCCAGGTTCATCTCTCTGTAGCTGATGGCTTTGTTATGGATGGTGTGGGAATCGCTTCCTTTTAGGTGGTTGTAGAATTTAACGTCTCTTTTCTGGATTTTGATAATTAGAGGGTATCGGCCTAATTCTGCTCTGCATGCATTATTTGGTGTTTAACGTTGTACACGTAGGATATTTTTGCAGAATTCTCTCTCTCCCTATTCCTCGCCCTCCCTCTCTCCATCTCTCCTTCCCTCGCTCTCTGTGTCTTTGGAACGTGCGCTCTGTGTAATTCCGCTGAATCGGCCAATTCGCCGGGTGCCTCCTTGTGATGATGCACGGTAATTCTCCCAATGAGAAATAACAGAATCAAATGGTCAGGAATCCTTGGCATTTTGGAAGTTCCCGAGGGGAGTGGGTTGGATGACATATTGTATAAAAGATACAGTAGAGAGAGTGAGTGAAGGGAGGGAGAGATGGAGAGGAGAGAGTTTCAAGTTTTAATGTTACGTGCACAAGTACAGTGAAATGCCTTTCTTGCAAGCTCCAAACCCAACAATGCAGTAATCAATATCAACGTTGCACTAAAAATAAGAAGGTAGAAAAAAAACGTAAAAAATAAGAACACAGGGAATGTAAGAAGCTGTGTACAGGGTCAGTTCCAATACCATGTTTACAATTTTCAGAGAAAGGGAAAAAGAGGGAGGGAGAAAGGGAGGAATGAGGTAGGGAGGGAAGAAGAGGGAGAGAGCGAGAGCGAAAGAGAGAGGGAAAGAAAGAGGGAAAGGAGGGAGAAACAAAGAATAGGGTGGGAAAGGAGGGAGCAGAAGACTAGTGGAATAAGAGAGGAGTAAAATCTCCCCTTTTATACTATTTGTGCATCGTTATAACACTGTACATAGCCATAATATTACATTTGAAATGTCTCTATTCTTTTGACTTTTGTGAGTGTAATGTTTGCTGTTCATTTTTGATTGTTTATTTCACTTTTGTTAATGATCTATTTCACTTGCTTTGGCAATGTAAACATATGTTTTCCATGTCAATAAAGCCCTTTGAATTGAATTTTGAGAGAGAGACTCCTCTTTTACAGTAGCTCAGAGGGGTGTGATGGGTGAGAATGTTCCAGGTTGGAGATAGCTGTTTGGAACATCTGGGGTGTGATCTTGTGCCATGGTGTTTAAAACCTCTTAAGGATCGGACCAATTTTTGAAATTTTCGCCTAAAATGACATACCCAAATTTAACTGCCTGTAGCTCAGGACCTGAAGCAAGGATATGCATATTCTTGATACCATTTGAAAGGAAACACTTTGAAGTTTGTGGAAATATGAAATTAATGTAGGATAATATAACACATTAGATCTGGGAAAAGATAATACAAAGAAAAAAGCACTTTATTGAATTTGTTATTTTCTTTGAAATGCAAGAGAAAAGCCACAATTTATTATTCCAGTTAAGCTGCAGTTTAGATTTTGGCACTGTATGTGCAAGGTTTTAGGCTTAGCCAATGAACCATTGCATTTCTGTTCAAAATGTTGTATCAAGTCTGCCCAAATGTGCCTAATTGGTTTATTAATACATTTTCAAATTCATAACTGTGCACTCTCCTCAAACAATAGCATGGTATTATTTCACTGTAATAGCTACTGTACATTGGACAGTGCAGTTAGATTAATAATATTTTAAGCTTTCTGCCCATATCAGATATGTCTATGTACTGGGAAATGTTCCTCTTAAATATAACCTTAGTGCACGTTAGCTCAACCATCCCGCGGGGGGGGCGGGGGGGGGGACCGATCCGACTTTCTGCCTACATACCGATCGACCAACCACAGGACAGGCAGAGCACCAGACGCAGACAGACAGACAGACAGACAGACAGTCAGGCAAGCGGAAGGAGGGGCGGAGGGATAGACACACAGAGAGGTATTCTGCAGTCGCATGCCACCTCATATCCCCCTCTTGATTTCCTGTTTCTCTCTACTCCTCTTTCCCTCACCTCACCCCTCCTCTCTCTCTCTCCATTTCTCCTCCTCTCTCTCTCTCCATTTCTCCTCCTCTCACTCCTTCTTTCATCTCTCCTCTCTCTTTTCTTTTCCTCTCCAAGAGGAGCCAAGGGTGGATTAATGAGGCATACACACCAGATGATGCTTCCTTAGCTCCTTCCTTCCTTCCTGGTAAAGAATGTTCAAAGTTTTGTAGCTTCTCTTTTTGAGAGAGAGAGAGAGATTTGTGTAAGTTGGGGGCTAATGAGGACCTGCATAGAGTGACACTTCCAAGGACAGGACCTGAAAGTCAACCCATCCTCTATCTGGAGACATGATGCCCACTAAATGTTACAGAGGGCTAATGAGAGCAAGGCCTACAGTAAGGACGAGGACATGCTAGAGCATAGAGAGTGCAAGAAGACGCCCTGGATAAGCTGCATGCGTGTGGACCACAGCTAATCTGGCGGTAAAGAAAGCAGCATCTTTACTTTGGTGAGTAACACAAGTATATTGAATCCAGCCACTAAACACATTTTTCAATCATTTTGTTCATGGCGTCTTGTACTCATCCAGGACGTTAGTGCACGAACACACACTAATGCCCTGGACCAGCACCTAGGCCTGATCTAACGTTCCCCTGATTGACTTACACTCTACAATACTGTACCAAGGCCCATATTTTTCAGATATGCAAACCAACTGTCGTAATGGGTTTCATATTAACCGTTTATGCAAATAAGGAACTATTCATCTCAGTTTGTTAGCAAAATATAATAAATATATCAGCAGAATGTGGCAACTGAATCATGAGCTCAAATAACTTTTATTTAACATTTAGAACCGGTATCTAATGCATACTAAGCAGTCAGTCTGTTTTTTATGTATTGAATAGCATTAAGGCTGAGTCCCAAATAGCAACCTTTTCCCTATATAGTGCACTGCTTTTGACAAAAAGGGCTGCACTAAAAATGGAATAAGGGTGCAAAACCTAAAAGGAGCCAAGCAAAACATTCCATATTCACATCAACCAGCTATTTTGGGTAAAAAATAGAAGCAATTTTATAGCTTCAAACAGCATCAACCACATTTTTTTTATTAAATTTGATAGATATTTAGCTAAGTTCAGTTAAAAATGTTGTACATTCTTAGATGTACACTACCGTCCAAAAGTTTTAGAATAATAGTGAAGACATCAAAACTATGAAATAACACATATGGAAAAAGCAGCAGGAAAGCAGCCAACAAGTGCTCAGCATATGTGGGAACTTCTTCAAGACTGTTGATAAAGCATTCCAGGTGAAGCTGGTTGAGAGAATGCCAAGAGTGTGCAAAGCTGTCATCAAGGCAAAGGGTGGCTATTTGAAGAATCTCAAATATAAAATATATTTTGATTTGTTTAATACTTTTTTGGTTACTACATGATTCCATATGTGTTATTTCATAGTTTTGATGTCTTCACTATTATTCTACAATGTAGAAAATAGTAAAAATGAAGAAAAACCCTTGAATGAGTAGGTGCTCTAAAACTTTTGACCGGTAGAGTAGGTGTAAAGTACTTGAAATTAAATGAAAACTGACACATTGACACACACACACATACATACACTCACACACACACACATGGGTTTAGACCCATATAGATATATATTGTTCTATTTAATCAGTGGTGTACAGTACTTAAGTAAAAATACTTTAAAGTACTACTTAAGTAGTTTTGGGGTATATGTACTTTACTTTACTATTTATATTTTTGACAACTTTTTATTTTACTCCACTACATTCCTAAAGAAAATAATGTACTTTTACTCCGTACATTTTCCCTGACACCCAAAAGTACTCGTTACATTTTGAATGCCAGGCAGGACACGAAAATTGTCTAATTCACGCACTTATCAAGAGAACATCCCTGGTTATCCCTACTGCCTCTGATCTGGCAAATTCACTAAACACAAATGCTTTGTTTGTAAATTATGTTTGACTGTCCGTACATTTAAAAAACAAGAAAATCATGCCGTCTGGGTTGCTTAATATAATGAATTTGAAATTATTTATACTTTTACTTTTGATACTTAAGGATATTTTAGCGATTACATTTACTTTTAATACTTAAGTATATTTAAAACCAAATACTTTTTTACTTTTACTCAAGTAATATTTTACTGGGTGACTTTCACTTTTACTTGAGTCATTTTCTTTTAAGGCATCTTTACTTTTACTCAAGTATGACAATTGGATACTTTTTCCACCACTGTATTTAATTCTATGTTTAGACCACTGTGGGTCTTCGCTTGACTTAAACCGTTGGCTTTGCTGCGTTGCACTCTGCAAGCAAAAAAACAATTTCTCTTCACGTTCTCTGCTCCTTTCGTGTTAGACCAGAGGGCAGGAGGCTTTGTCATGCACTGAGGGTGTACAGAGACTACAGGGAACGGGGTTAAGGTGTGTGTTTGGGTGTAAAGTGGTGCTCCTATAGGACATGGCTGATGTTCTGTTTGGGTGAGCATGGGATTGAACTAAGAGAGAACTAATAGAGACAGAGAGAGAAAGAGTGGGGAGGGAGGACAGGGGAGGGAGGACGGGGGAGAGAGAGGGGTAGAGAGGGCGAAAGAGGGAGGGGGAGAGAGAGGTAAAGAGAGGGAGGGGGAGAGAGAGAGAGCGCGGAAGGGATACAGAGAGAGAGAGAGAGAACGCTCCAGGGACAGAGGAGAGGAGGAGAGGCCTGATGTGGAGTGACAACCCCCTGACACTCCTCCTCCCCCTCGGTGATGTCCCTGCGCTGTCCGCATCCTAGAGTCTCCTAGAGTCAACACGGTGTGCCGTACTATGACTGTGGATCCACCATGGACAGGCCTGTAGCCTATAGTATCCATCATGGACTGGACCATGGACTGCCCTGGATATATGGCGGGCTCACTGTGGTGACAATAGTTCTGAACAGAGAGAGAGAGGCTATATATAATATATGCCATTTAGCAGACACCCTTTATCCAAAGTGACAGTAGCGCGTGCATACCTTTCCATATGCTCTACCAACTGAGCCACACACGACCACAGGTGCAGTGAGCGAACCGTGAGAGAGGGATAGTGGCCTTAATGAATGATGTACGTAACTCCTCTGTTTTAGTCCTGCAGTCTGCTACGACCTGTGTAGGTTTATAAAACTGTATGGCTGTGGCTCAATACTCTTTACATGGTGTCCTTTCCTTATCTTTTGTCCTGGATATATACTGTATATCCATCATATTCCTCTAACCTAACCAGTGCTTACAGCAGTGGGCATGAAAGAAAGGAGACAAGTCAAAGAGGCTAGTGGATACGACAGGAACACAGCTCAGGCCCGCTGTGTCTTTTCTCCCCTCTCCGGCTGGAGGGAGGATGGCGGTAGAGGGGATAGATTAAGCTATTCCACGCGTGGTGGTTTGCTCAGCCCTACATTAAAAGGGTGATTGCGTTAGCTACACTCGCTAGCCTTCTTGTAAGAGCCTCAGGGCTGGTGTGTGTGTCTGTTTGTGTGCCCGCATGCATCTACACATAGGCCTACAGCATGTGTGTGTACGGTATCTTATGCACACTAGATGCGCTCATGTTCTGGCCTAAGGGGAGTTGTGTGGCCAAAGCACCAGAATACATTGTCAAATAGCAGGTACCCAACAACACACTAAAGCCTCAGATGCTTGTCCACTTGTAAGGTGTCCATATCTGGTCATTTGGTCTCCTCACAGATGGTAGAAATCCCAGCATGGTCCTATGGACAGCATTGATTCAGACTGCCTGCAGCAAAAAGCCCTGGGTTGTGTTAAGTAGGCATGAAATGGGAAGAAAAACCTTAGAACCTCTCAGTTCTATCTGACCTCGTCCAATTAGAAACGCTTGAATTAGTTTTCCGTCTCGTACCGTTTTTCCTGCGAAATACCATAATGAACACGACCCCACTTTGTTCCGTTTTGTAGGGTTATGTTGCGCTCCTGCTACATTTTGAAATGTTTATAAATCAGGAGACAGACAGACAGACAGACAGACAGACAGACAGACAGACAGACAGACAGACAGACAGACAGACAGACAGACAGACAGACAGACAGACAGACAGACAGACAGACAGACAGACAGACAGACAGACAGACAGACAGACAGACAGACTGATTCCTCTTGAGGCTCCCCCTCTTAGTACAGTGAAGATGACCCACCTTACCAGTAGTGCTTTCTGTGGCTCTGTTCCAATATCATTGGAACATAGCCTGTGTCTTGTTAGGCCGACTGGAAGTAGCATGTGAGCAACATTGTGCCCTGCTGAGGTCTCCCCCGACAGTGCAGTAATATCTAACAAGTCATATCTAACAGTTTCACAACATATACCCAAAATACACGTACATCTAAGTAAGGAATGGATTTAAGAATATATACATATATGTCAGAGCGGCATTGGACTAAGATAGTGGCATAGTATAGAGTACAGTATATACATATGAGATGAGTAATGCAAGATACGGAGACATTATTAAAGTGGCTAGTGATCCATTTCCTTAAAGTGGCCAGTGATTCCTAATCTATGTCTATAGGCAGCAGCCTCTGATGTGCTAGTGATGGCTGTTTAACAGTCAGTGGTGTAGTATACAATAAAATACAGTATGTACATATGAGATGGCTGATGCAAAAAATAAACACAATTTAAAAGTGACTAAGATACCGTAGAATAGTGTGGAGTGCAGTTTATACATATGAGATGAGTAATGCAAGATACGGAGACATTATTAAAGTGGCTAGTGATCCATTTCTAAAAGTGGCCAGTGATTCATAATCTATGTCTACAGGCAGCAGTCTCTGATGTGTTAGTGATGGCTGTTTAGCAGTCTGATGGCCTTGAGATAGAAGCTGTTTTTAGAAGCTGTTTTTCAGTCCCAGCTTTGATGCATCTGTACTGACCTCGACTTCTGGATGACAGCGGGGTGAACAGGCAGTGGCTCGCGTGGTTGTTGTCCTTGATGATCTTTTTGGCCTTTCTGTGACATCGGGTGCTGTAGGTGTCCTGGAGGGCAGGTAGTTTGCCCCCGGTGATGCATTGTGCAGACCGCACTACCCTCTGGAGAGCATTGCGGTTGAGGGCGGTGCAGTTGCCGTACCAGGTGGTGATACAGCCCAACAGGATGCTCTCGATTGTGCATCTGTAAAAGTTTGTGTGTTTTCGGTGACAAGTCAAATTTCTTCAGCCTCCTGAGGTTGAAGAGGTACTGTTGTGCCTTCACCACGCTGTCTGTGTGGGTGGACCATTTCAGTTTGTCCTTGATGTGTATGCCGAAGAACTTAAAGCTTTCCACCCTCTCCACTACTGTCCCGTCGATGTGGATAGGGGGGTGCTCCCTCTGCAGTTTCCTGAAGTCCACAATCATCTCCTTTGTTTTGTTGATGTTGAGTGAGAGGTTATTTTCCTGACACCACACTCCAAGGGCCCTCACTTCCTCCCTGTAGGCTGTCTCGTCGTTATTGGTAATCAAGCCTGCAAACTTGATGATTGAGTTGGAGGCGTGCATGGCCACACAGTCATGGGTGAACAGGGAGTACAGGAGAGGGCTGAGAACGCACCCTTGTGGGGGCCCAGTGTTGAGGATCAGTGGAGTGGAGATGTTGTTTCATATCCTTTGGTCGGCTTTTGATTGTGAGGTATTCTAGGTCGGGTGAACAGAAGGACTTGAGTTACTGTATGTTATCACAGTCACACCATAAGTCGTTAATCATAAAACATATACCTCCACCCTTCTGCTTCTTACAGAGTCAGACCGTATATGTCCAGAGAGCCATGTTTCTGTGAAGCAGAGTATATTACAATCCCTGGTGTCTCTCTGAAAAGCAACTCTCGCCTTGAGCTCATCAATTTTATTATCCAGAGATTGGACATTAGCGAGTAAAATACTCAGGAAGCGTGCACACCACCCACCACTCCCAAGTCGGATCAGAAGACCACCTCGATTACCTCTCCCTCGCCGGCGTTTTTTTGGATCAGCCTCTGGAATAAGTTAAATTGCTCTAGGGAGAACAAACAAGGGATCCGCAAACAATCGATATCCTGGTCGTAATGCTGGAAATTCTGGTGAGTTACCGCCGCTCTAATATCCAGTAGTTCTTCCCGGCTGTATGTAATGACACAAAACAATTCCTGAGCTAAAAAAATAGTACATACGTAAACAAACAAAATACTACAGAGTTGCTTAAGAGCTAGTTGCGATGCTGCCATCTCCGATGATGGCGCCGACTTCCTTGTAAAATAAGGGGAAAAACGAATAGACAAAATAAACGATTGGAAGGGGAGAGTTCCTCCAATGCCTATCCCCTGTGTCATCTCTGGTGAGGTGTAATGACAGAGAGATAGCGAGAGACACAGAGAGATAGCGAGAGACACAGAGAGAGAGAGCGCCACAGATAGAGAGTCACAGAGGGCCACACTGACAAATACACAGAAAGAGAGCGACAGAGACACAGAAACAGAAAGAGAGAAAGCAGTGCAGAGGATAGAGCGGAGGTAGAGGTAGATAAATCCAGGTCCCAAACGGTGTCGTTGCCTTCCATAATGAGGTCACAAACATACTGTCTTGGGCAATGATGAAGATTTATGGCGAGATAGAGGAGGAGAGGGTCCAAGTCACTGCACTGCAGCACAGTCACTGAAGTCTATTGGACTGGACTCTGGCCTGGACCTGGAGGAGCAAGGTAGGGTAGTAGTAAAAGTATAGAGGGACTACTGCTGGAGTGGGCATATGCTGTGTGTGTGAGGCAGACGCACGAGCACTCAAATACACGTACGTATACAGACATAGACACGGTTTAAGACACACACACACTGTACAGTATGCACACTCCCATGAACTCACACAGTTTTCTGTGGCATATGTGTCGGATATAATCTTCATAAACATGCAGAATTCAAACCAGTCAACACACCATAAATACACCACTACTAGTGTTCTACTCTCACCCACTACGTTCCTTAGAAGTACTTTGTGCCTGCGGGACTGCGCATCACAAGAGGTTGGTGGCACCTTAGTTGGGGAGGACGGGCTCGTGGTAGTGGCTGGAGTGGTAATGGCTGTAAGTTGTTTTTCAAGGTTACAGTTCAACTTTAGAGACATGCGCAGCAGTGGAGGCTGCCTAGGGGAGGACGGCTCACATGGATGTGTTTGATGCAATTCCATTCACTCCGTTCCAGCCATTATTATGAGGCGTCCTTCCCTAGGCAGCCTCCACTGCTGCACGTGTATCTGAAGTTAAACTGTAACCTTGAAAAACAAGTCCCAATTGGTTAAAAAAGCCCTAACATGGAGTGTGTGTTCATTCACGCGGCTGACTTTGAATTCTAACTGAGCAGTGTTCCACACAAACCCACTACAGGCTGCCCTCCTTTTAGCTGCTGTTTGTTTTTGTATTAACGTAGTCCCTTTAACTCTGTGGTTATCAGTGTGATCTCGACTTTGGTGTCGCTCCTCATCACAGTGACATGGGTGCAGCAGGGGTGCAGCTTGCGTGCTTTATTGGTTCCACTTTCATGAAGCCTCCATAGAGAATGATAGAGGGCTCTAGTGGCCAAAAGCCTGCATTAGCATGGGCATCTCCATTGAGGGCTTCCATCATTTTAATGTAGTCAACTGGGTGGGATGTCCAACTTCATTGGCTGATCCCTACTAATGACCCTGCTGAAGTCATGTCCAACCGGGTCATCAGGAGGAATCAGCCAATCATTTTTCAGCCAAGCATTTTTCCACAGCTGGCCATGCTTTCCACCTGGCTACCCCTACCCTGGCCAACATCTCAGCACCCCCTGCAGCAACTTGCCCCCCCCCCTCTTCTCCTTCACCCAAATCCAGACAGCTGATGTTCTGAAAGAACTGCAAAATCTGGACCCCTACCAATCAGCTGGGCTACACAATCTGGACCCTCTCTTTGTAAAATTATCCGCCGAAATTGTTGCAACCCCTATAACTAGCCTATTCAACCTCTCTTTCATATCGTCTGAGATCCCCAAAGGCTGGAAAGCTGCCGCGGTCATCCCCCTCTTCAAAGGGGGAGACACGAGACCCAAACTGTTACAGACCTATATCCATCCTGCCTTGCCTTTCTAAAATCTTCAAAAGTAAGTTAATAAACAGATCACCGACCATTTCGAATCCCACCGTAACTTCTCCACTATGCAATCTGTTTTCCGAGCTGGTCATGGGTTCACCTCAGGCACGCTCAAGGCCCTAAACGATATCATAACCGCCATCGATAAAAGACAGTGCTGTGCAGCCGTCTTCATCGATCTGGCCAAGGCTTTCGACTCTGTCAATCACTCTTATCGGCAGACTCAATAGCCTTGGCTTCTCAAATGACGGCCTCCCCTGGTTCACCAACTACTACTCAGATAGAGTTTAGTGTGTCAAATCAGAGGGCCTGTTGTCCGGACCTCTGGCAGTCTCTATGGGGGTGCCACAGGGTTCAATTCTTGGGCCGACTCTTTTCTCTGTATATATCAATGATGTCGCTCTTGCTGCTGGTGATTCTCTGATCCACCTCTACGCAGACAACACCATTCTGTATACATCTGGCCCTTCTTTGGACACTGTGCTAACAAACCTCCAAACGAGCTTCAACGCCATACAACACTCCTTCTGTGGCCTCCGACTGCTTTTAAATGCTAGTAAAACTAAGTGCATGCTCTTCTACCGATCATTCCTCCCACCCTCCAACCCGACTAGCATCACTACTCTGGACAGTTCTGACCTAGAATATGTGGACAACTACAAATACCTAGGTGTCTGGTTTGACTGTAAACTCTCCTTCCAGACTCACATTAATTATCTCCAATCCAAAATTAAATCTAGAATCGGCTTCCTATTTCGCAACAAAACCTCCTTCACTCATGCCGCCAAACTTACCCTCGTAAAACTGACTATCCTACCGATCCTTGACTTTGGCGATGTCATTTACAAAATAGCCCCCCAACACTCTCCTCAGCAAGCTGGACGTAGTCTATCACAGTGCCATCCGTTTTATCACCAAAGCCCCATATACTGCCCACCACTGAGACCTGTATGCTCTCGTTGGCTGGCCCTCACTACATATCCGTCGCCAAACCCACTGGCTCCAGGTCATCTATAAGTCTTTGCTAGGGAAAGCCCCGCCTTATCTCCGTTCACTGGTCACCATTGCAACACCCACCCGTAGCATGCGCTCCAGCAGGTATATTGCACTGGTCATCCCCAAAGCCAACACTTTCTTTGGCCACCTTTCCTTCCAGTTCTCTGCTGCCAATGACTGGAATGAATTGCAAAAATCTCTGAAGCTGGAGTCTTATATCTCCCTCTCTAACTTTAAGCATCAGCTGTCTGAGCAGCTTACCGATCACTGTACCTGTACAAAGCCAATCTGTAAATAGCACACCTGACTACCTCATCCCCATATTATTACTTACCCTCTTGCTCTTTTGCACCCCAGTATCTCTACTTGCACATCATCATCTGCACATCTATCACTCCAGTATTAATGCTAAATTGTAATTATTTTTGCCTCTATGGCGTATTTATTGCCTACCTCCCTACATAAACAAATAGTGAAGAAGAAAATGGACTACTTCAAAATGGAGATTGCCTCAATGGGAACTATATAGGGGTGATTTCTCTATCATTCTCTACAAAAGCCCCCCTTCTGGGGATTATCCAGAAACATTGTTACGTCAATAAAGGGTTTTGACTAAATGTTACACAGCTATGGACGGAAGTGACTTTAACATAAGGTTAGGAAAAGGGATAGCTAAAAGGCTCTCCTAACTTGCTACGAATTGTAACTCCTGTCCGTATCTGTAGGATTGTTTGTGTGTGTGTGTGTGTGTGTGTGTGTGTCGGGGTAGCAGAGAAAAACAAGACACACACATCAGTTCAGTGCAGGAAACTCTCCTGTCCCAGTAATCCCACCTAGCAGGGAGGAGTGAAGATGAATGGTGCTCAGTGCACTTTGCTAAAATCTTCTTCCTAATTAGTTTTGCTTTCTTATCATCCGAAAAATCTATTTCAAACTCAGCAAGCTCTTCAGTTTTGTATGTGTGTGAGTGTGTACCTGTGTCTGTCTTTAGGCGCAGGTGTCTGTCTTCCTGTGGTGTCTGCTTGCGTGTGTGCGTGTGTGTGTGCGTGCGCGCTTGTGTACAGTATGTGTATGTATTCTACATGCCTCCCGTGTGTAACCCAGTGTTGTAGCAGTGCTTAGCGAAGTCTTCAGTCAGTAATCTGAACAGTCTGAACATCCAGATGGCGATGGCTTAACTTGCCTGTGACTTCCCCCCTCAACGCCTCCCCCGCCTCTATGTCCCTGTGGCAGTGTTCAGGGAGCACGGCGCTCCCTTGCTGCTTGCCCGAACGCAGGACCAACGTGTTCAGGCATAATTATGTCCTGTACCCGGCTGGCATGTTTGTGTGTCACTGTTTAACAGGAACATGCTCCCTCGGTCGTGTGCTTCAAACACCACTTCCTCCTCCTCATCTCTGATTTATGACTGGCAGCACTGCTTGAGGTTGGCCGGGTGTTTGTATGGTGCACATATTAGGACATACAGTTGAAGTCGGAAGTTTCCATACACCTTAGCCAAATACATTTAAACTCAGAAATTGTGAAAAACTGACATTTAATCCTAGTAAAAATGCCCCGTCTTAGGTCAGTTAGGGTCACCACTTTATTTTAAGAATGTGAAATGTCAGAATAATAGTAGAGAGAATGATTTTTGTTCAGCTTTTATTTCTTTCATCACATTCCCAGTGGGTCAGAAGTTTACATACACTCAAATAGTATTCGGTAGCGTTGCCTTTAAATTGTTTAACTTGGGTCAAAAGTTTCAGGTAGCCTTCCACAATAAGTTGTTGTGAATTTTGGCCCATTCCTCCTGACAGAGCTAGTGTAACAGAGTCAGGTTTGAAGGCCTCCTTGCTCGCACACGCTTTTTCAGTTCTGCCCACAAATGCTCTATGGGATTGAGGTCAGGGCTTTGTGATGGCCACTCCAATACCTTGACTTTGTTGTCCTTAAGCCATTTTGCCACAACTTTGGAAGTATTCTTGGGGTCATTGTCCATTTGGAAAACCCATTTGCGACCAAGCTTTAACTTCCTGACTGATGTCTTGAGATGTTGCTTCAATATATCCACATAATTTTCCTCCCTCATGATGCCATCTATTTTGTGAGGTGCACCAGACCATCCTGCAGCAAAGCACCCCCACAACATGATGCTACCACCCCCGTGCTTCACGGTTGGGATGGTGTTCTTCGGCTTGCAAGCCTCCCTCTTTTTCCTCCAAACATAACGATGGTCATTATGGCCAAACAGTTCTATTTTTGTTTCATCAGACCAGAGGACATTTCTCCAAAAGTAGGATCTTTGTCCCCATGTGCAGTTGCAAACCGTAGTCTGGCTTTTTTTTATGGCGGTTATGGAGCAGTGGCTTCTTCCTTGCTGAGCAGCCTTTTAGGTTATGTCGATATAGGACTAGTTTTACTGTGGATATAGATACTTTTGTACCTGTTTCCTCCAGCATCTTCACAAGGTCCTTTGCTGTTGTTCTGGTATTGATTCGCATTTTTCGTACCAAAGTACGTTTATCTCTAGGAGACCGAACACGTCTCCTTCCTGAGCGGTATGACGGCTGTGTGGTCCCATGGTGTTTATACTTGCGTACTATTGTTTGTACAGATGAACGTGGTACCTTCCGGCATTTGGAAATTGCTTCCAAGGATGAACCAGA
The DNA here is from genome assembly GCF_901001165.1 of Salmo trutta. Lineage (NCBI taxonomy): Eukaryota > Metazoa > Chordata > Actinopteri > Salmoniformes > Salmonidae > Salmo > Salmo trutta. The sequence goes on from NC_042971.1 coordinate 21,949,447, forward strand.
CTTGTGGAGGTCTCAAATTTTCTTTCTGAGGTCTTGGCTGATTTCTTTTGATTTTCCCATGATGTCAAGCAAAGCGGCACTGAGTTTGAAGGTGGTCCTTGAAATACATGCACAGGTACACCTCCAATTGACTCAAATTATGTCAATTAGCCTATTAGAAGCTTCTAAAGCCATGACATAATTTTTTTGAATTTTCCAAGCTGTTTAAAGGCACAGTCAACTTAGTGTATGTAAACTTCTGACCCACTGGAATTGTGATACAGTGAATTATAAGTGAAATAATCTGTCTGTAAACAATTGTTGGAAAAATGGCTTGTGTCATGCACAAAGTAGATGTCCTAACCGACTTGCCAAAACTATAGTTGCTAACAAGAAATTTGTGGAGTGGTTGAAAAACGAGTTTTAATGACACCAACCTAAGTGTATGTAAACCTCCGTCTTCAACTGTACACGCGTCGTCACATTATGTATGGTGCACATATTAGGACATACATGCGTTGTCACATATGTATGGTGCACATATTAGGACATCCATGCATCGTCACATTTGTACGGTGTACGATCTAAAGATCTTTTCACACTATTGTCACGCCCTGACCTGAGAGAGCCTTTTTATGTCTCTATTTAGGTTTGGTCAGGGTGTGATTTGGGTGGGCATTCTATGTCCCTTTTTCTATGTGTTTGCATTTCTTTGTTTTGGCCGGGTGTGGTTCTCAATCAGGGACAGCTGTCTATCGTTGTCTCTGATTGGGAGCCATACTTAGGCAGCCTGTTTTTCCATTGGGGGTTTGTGGGTAGTTATTTTCCTGTTTAGTTCTTGATAACCTGACAGAACTGTTGCTAGTCATTATTTGTTTATTTTGTAAAGTGTTCATTCTTTCTATTAAAAGTCAAGATGAATACATTCTCCGCTGCACCTTGGTCCCATCCTTTCAACGGCTGTTACAACTATATATAGTCCCAATGATTTATTGGGTATCAGACACTGCCTTCAGCCCTTTTCCGTTAGTCAGCACCTCTAACTATTTTCGGTGTGGGTTAACTAATGCTTTTTATTAGACAGTGTACATTTTAGGATAAACATGCAACATCAGATTTGTACTGATTACATATAACATACATGTGACTTCAGACATCGGATGTCTAATGTACTTCCTAATATGGACACGTACAGTCGCCCAGTTCTGCTCTAACGCCCGCTGCCTTTATTCACAGTACGGTGTCTGTAGCTGTGTGCACTCAGCCAATACTAATCTTCACAATCCGGATCTATCGCTCTTTCTCTCTCTCCATGTCTTTTTCTTTCTATTGCTGGTATCAGAAGGTTGCTGTCAGTTCTCTGCCTCCATTTGACATGCTCCACTGTCCCTACTCGCCCTCTCACTCTCTCACTCCTCTTTCTCTCCCTGTGTGTATCCCCCTCCTCCGCTCCTATCCACTGGGTCTGACTAATGACCTTGCAAGTGTAGGGGGCAGGGGGCCTGTCTGCCTGCCCCCCCCCCCACACTCTATATTTCTCTCTGTGTCTCTCTCCCTGTCTGTCTCTCTCTCATCTCTCTCTCGCTCCCTGTCTGCCTCGCGCTCTGTCTGTCTGTCTGTCTGTCTGTCTGTCTGTCTGTCTGTCTGTCTGTCTCTCATCAGTCTTTCTTTCTCTTATCTCTCACTCATCTCTCTCTCGCTCTTTCAGAATATATAAAGAGCGTGTGGTGGGGAAATTCATGTCATAACCCAAAGTGCTATCAACATCAAAGAACAGAGCGATATATAGACTAACACAGCTGAGATCAATTATGTTGTTTGTGTCAATAATGTGATTGCCGTTTTATCTGTCCACTCCCTGTCAATCTCCTTATTGCCGTTATTGTGCGATATTTTGACCTTGTTGCAGTGTTGACGTGTGTCGATACCGATCTCATTGCACTCCGTTGGTAATTAGCGAGGTAAAACGATGCACAGTCATGGATTTATCGGAATCGCTGATGCAAACACTGGAAATGAATAAGGAATTCATTCAATTAATCCTCTTTGGCAATTTTCGTTTTTGTCTTCGTCTCTCCTTTCATTCATGATTAGCGCCAGCTGAGACTGTTAGAATGGAGCCTCCCGGCATTCCCATGTATCAAAGTAAATGACTCTTCTTAAATCATCTTCTCTAACAACTCCACGTCCTCGTCTCTCAGGGTATATTGCCCCTGTAAATATAATTTAGTTCTCTCTCTTTTCAAATGTTTTTTTTGTGGGGGGGGCTTTTGCAAAGTGCTGTTGGTGGTGTCTAAAATAACATTGTTCAGCTAGCAAGGGGAAGAGGGAGAAGGGTGGTGCATGTTTAGTTATAAGCACAGGATTAAAAAAAAAACATTGTTATATTGTATCTCTAAAATGTCTATAAGAACGCAGCTTGTTATACATGAGTGTTCTTGATTTCTATTTAAAGTAAAGGTGATAAAAACAATCATTGTGGTATACGGTGTCCAGATTAGGACGGTAGTAGGGAACAAATAGGGCAACCTAATTCCAAAGGAGAACTGGGTAGTTGTGAATGATATCAGACATTAAAATTCACCTTTTATGTACATTGCTTGGCAGTGTTCTTTAATCCTGGGTGTGCAGGCTTTTGTTACAGCCCAGTGCTGACACACTTAATCAAACTAATCAAGGTCCCAGTGTGTAGTTGATCAGTAGAATCAGGTGTTTTAGTGCTAGGCTGGAACAAAAGCCTGCACAACCTGTTAAGTCTTATAGGGTAGGGGTTCCAGTATCTAGGGATCTGGACAGACAAACATCTCGCCTATCACATCACTCCCTGTTGGTTTTAATGAGCTCTGGTTTGCCAATGTGGATGTCACTCATAATTGTCTCGCAGGACTGAAACCCATCTTCTAAGTCATCAACAAGACAACAGAAATCTCAGCTCTCTTCGAAATTGAAATATTCCTCAACCTCTTTAGAAGAATAACATAACGGAGGGAGGGGTGATTAAACGAGACACCATGTAGTGAAGGGGTTCGCAGGAGTAAAACAGATGCAGCGAGAGACAGAGAGAGAGAAACCAATAATATGGTAATGATGATGAATGTGTCTCTGCTGGTTAATGTGATGATTCAGGGGAAATCTGTCTGGAGGATGTGTCATTCTACATGACCATTTCTGATCTACCTCTGTGTGTGTGTGTGTGTGTGTGTGTGTGTCCCTCCCTCCCTCCCTCTCTCTCAATTCAATTCATAGTGACGTTATTGGCATGAGGAACACAGGTTTACGTTACCAAAGTAAGTAAAATAAACAAAAGTAAGAAGAAACAAATTTAACAACATGAACAGTAAACATTGCACTCAAAAAGGTTTCTCTCTCTCTCTTAAATTCGGTGCTGCTTGTTCGCCTGTTACTTCCTTCTCTGACTTTTTCTCTGACAATGTTTCCCCGCACTAGAGGTACAGCTCATACAGTGCATTCAGCTAGTATTCAGACCCCTTGACTTTTTCCACATTTTGTGACATTACAGCCTTATTCTAAAATTGATTAAATAGTTTTTTCCCCCTCTTCAATCTACACACAATACCCCATAATGACAAAGCAAAAATAGGTGTTTAGATATTTTTGCAAATACTTTTTTAAATTAAATATCACATTTACATAAGTATTCAGATCCTTTACTCAGTACTTTGTTGAAGCACTTTTGGCAGCGATTATAGCCTTGAGTCTTCTTGAGTATAACGCTACAAGCTTGGCACACCTGTATTTGGGGAGTTTCTCCCATTCTTCTCTGCAAAGCCTCTCAAGCGCTGTCGGGTTGGATGGGGAGCGTCGCTGCACAGCTACTTTTGGGTCTCTCCAGAAATGTTACATCAGGTTCAAGTCCAACTCTGGCTGGACCACTCAAGGACATTCAGAGACTTGTCCCGAAGCCACTCCTGCATTGTCTTGGCAGTGTGCTTAGGGTCATTGTCCTGTTGGAAGGTGAATCTTTTCCCCCAGTTTGAGGTCCTGAGCGCTCTGGAACAGGTTTTCATCAAGGATCTCTCTGTACTTTGTGCCTTTCATCTTTCACTCAATCCTGACTAGTCTCCCAGTCCCTGCCACTGAAAACATCCCCAAAGCATGTTCCTGCCACCACAATGCTTCACCGTAGGGATGGTGCCAGGTGTCATCCAGACGCTTGGCATTCAGGCCAAAGAGTTCAATCTTGGTTTCATCAGACCAGAGAATCTTGTTTCTCATGGTCAGAGTCCTTTGGGTGCCTATTAGACATGTGCCTATTACTGAAGAGTGGCTTCCGTCTGGCCACTCTACCATAAAGGTCTGATTGGTGGAGTCCTGTAGGGATGGTTGTCCTTCTGGAAGGTTCTCCCATCTCCACAGAGGAACTCTGGAGCACTGTCAGAGTGACCATCAGGTTCTTGGTCTCCTCCCTGGCCAAGGCCCTTCTCCCCTGATTGCTCAGTTTGGCCAGGCAACCAGCTCTCTTTAAGATTCTTGGTGGTTCCAAATTTCTTCCATTTAAGAATGATGGAGGCCACTGTGTTCTTGGGGACCTTCAATGCTGCAGACCTTCAATGCTGTTTTGATACCCTTCCCCAGATCTGTGCCTCGACACAATCCTGTCTCGGAGCTCTACGGACCTCATGGCTTGGTTTTTGCTCTGACATGCACTGTCAACTGTGGGACCTTATAGACAGGTGTGTGCCTTTCCAAATCATGTCCAATCAATTGAATTTACCACAGATGGACTCCAATCAAGTTGTAGCAATGTCTCAAGGATGATCAATGAAAACAGGATGCACCTGAGCTCAATTTTGAGTCTCATACCAAAAAGTCTGGGCTTTGGCTCATAACATGTCTTTAATATAGGGGTCATTTAATGTATGGTTCATCAGGCTCAGCTAGCATCAGACTTGAATTTTTGTAACATATGTAAAACTTTATAGACAATATTTTTTTTATAGTTTTTCAGGCTACTTTTCTAAAACAAAAATTGTGGCATGGTACGACGCCAACATGTATTTCTTTATGTCAGATGGCTACTGCTTCTGCTACACAGATATAGACGTACAGAAGGAGGGTCATTAGAAATGTTTTGATCCAAATATTTTGTATAAAGATAAGAATTATATTGTTAGATTTTAGGAGTAACTCTGGTAGGCCTGAAACGGTCTTCCTCAGCTCTTCCTCATGTTCAACTGTCGTAGTCAGTTGGGGCACACTGCCTTCATTTACATTTTAGTCATTTAGCAGACGCTTTTATCCAGAGCGACTTACAGTAGTGAACGCATACATTCCATACATTTTTTTGTTGTTGTCCCGTACGGGTCCCCCGTGGGAATCGAACCCACAACCCTGGCGTTGCAAACACCATGCTCTACCAACTGAGCCACACGGGGCCTTCATGTCATAGGCTTGCAGTAGCTAAAGCTCAATAATAGCCACACCTTACCTTCACGAACGTTTCTAAACTGTCACGTCCTGACCAGTAAAAGGGGTTATTTCTCATTGTAGTTTGGTCAGGGCGTGGCAGGGGGTGTTTGTTTTGTGTGTTTCGGTGTAGGTTCTATGTTTTCTATTTCTATGTTTTAATATAGTTTTCTATTTCTATGTTGGATTTTTGGTAGGACCTCCAATTAGAGGCAGCTGGTTGTCATTGACTCTAATTGGAGGTCTTATTTAGTTGAGGTGTGTTTCACTTGTGTTTTGTGGGTGGTTATTTTCTGTATAGCCTGGGAGCCTTATGGAACTGTTTTCGTTGTTTGTTACTTTTGTTTAAGTGTTTTCTTTAAATAAATTAAGAAGATCAGCACTTACCCGCTGCGCCTTGGTCCAATCCTTACGACGCCTATGACAAACTTTATTAGGGAAATATCAAAAGTATGTCAAGCCATTGTTTATAGGGAAAATATGAGCAGAAAACACATTACTGTTGTAACTTAATTTGGCCAAAGAAAATGGCTCAACAGGATGAAACAAAACACTTGCGAAATGGTTTCAACCTTGACAAAAGTTTTGAACAGGCTATATTCCAGCAATAACCAACAAAGGCAAGTACCTACCATACAAAAAGTGACAGAAATAAGCTAATGTTATTTATTTCACAACAGACCTACTTATAACCTAATAATATTAATAATACAACAAATTATTATGAATCAATTTAAGTTCCAAAATTAACATCCAACCTGAATAGAGAGGTGCACAGTAGCCTGTATTCTCCTCTCAGTCAACTACAATATTGCAATTTACAGGCCAAGGCTCCTCTGTTGCTGTCTCTCTCTCTCCTCAGCAGCAAGCGTACCTGCGCGCAAGACGTGAGAGAATGATCCTGTAGTGCGAATTCAGGGTGTAGACAATTTAGCCTGCTATAATTGTATTTATCGGCTTTTAATTCATAGCGAATGCACCCGCTCTGGTATTGGCACGTGCGCTCTAGCCGATACAGTGCAGGTATAGTCTACTACATGAGATTATTATGGACAAAAGTGTGACATTAGTTTTATTTGTCAAGTGGCAGCCAAGCATCTATTATCATGTCACCAGAATAAGACACTTGGTATTTATTTAAAGAAGCATCCACGTCATCAATGTGCACTTTCACCACCCTGTGAAGTTAGTCATATTTTATCTATAGCCTAATGAACTGCATGCTTTCCCATGATGTGGTGATATTTCTTTACCAGACATGTAGGCTACTTCACTCACATAAAAAGGTTGGATGGAAACCTTTTTATGATGTCCTCCACTCCCTTCTCTCCCGGGCCCAGGATCCCTGCTCCTCCTGGCCACGCTGCTTAGTCCTTTGGTGGTGGGATCTTCTGTTACGCTCGTCGTAAAGATTGGTGCAGCGTGGCGAACATCTTACTTTTATTTAAAATGAACACCGAAACAACAACAAAATACAAAGACGACCGTAAAGTTCTGCAGGCTACACAGCACCTATGCAAAAACAAGATCCCACTAACCAAGGTGGGGAAAAAGGCTGCCTAAGTATGATCCCCAATCAGAGACAACGATAGACAGCTGCCTCTGACTGGGAACCATACCCGGCAAACAAAGAAATAGAAAAACTAGAATGCCCACCCAAATCACACCCTGACCTAACCAAATAGAGAAATAAAAAGGCTCTCTAAGGTCAGGGTGTGACAATATGTAAGACATTATGAAGTAAAACCTGCAAAAAAACGAATGTAAACCAGGGGGAAAAAACGCACTACCCTCCCCTGTGCCCAATAAAAGGACACAGACAATTCCTCTCCTATTTTGGACCACCCCTCCCCACCAGTAAATTGCGATATGCCCCTTAGAGAGGAAAATGGGAGGAGTTAACTTTTGAATGCATACACACCCCCCACCACACCCCCAAACACAACTAACTAGCAAACAACTAAACATCGGAACACATTCATGTCTGATCGTATATAGACAGTGGGTATCTGGGTTATATCAGGCGACTGAGCGCTGAGCAGTATTTTGCTTTGCCATTTATACTTTCGCAATTACAGGATGAGTTGGAGGGATACTGGTGGTAGGGCAGGGAAGGCTGTACTAGATTGGAGGTAGCACATTTAGGATGTGCTTGCATTTGTGTGTCTGTATGTGTGCATACTGTGTGTGTGTGTGTGTGTGTGTGTGTGTGACTGGCACTAGTATCCTCTATGGCTGGAGAATAAAGGAGCTGTAAGAGCGTCTTTAAAGAAGACTCAGGAGAAGGTATAAATAAAGGACTGAGCTTGAGGGGATGCTCTCCTTTCTCTCTCTTCCTCCCTCCCTCTCTTTCTCCCTCTTTCTCCCTCTTTCTCGGGCTCCACTGCACCAGCTGAAAAGAGAAAGAGGAGAAAATGAAATATATAAATCAGGACAAACAGAGAATTCTCTCATGGGAGGGGAGATACTACAAACACGAAGGGGGAGGGGATGGAGAAAGGAAGGAGGGAGGGATGGGAAAGGAACAGAGGGAGACAGAGGAGGAGCGAAGAAATGAGCACACCAGGTAGAGGGGAAATGGAAAAATACTGAAAAGAAAGGGGAAGAGACAGAAAGAATGATATCAGGAAAATAAGAGAGAAGGTGGTTTGAGAGGGAGGTACCTATGATAGACAGAGAACTAGCAAGAGAGAAAGAGACATTATAGTTGCACACGGTGTAGAGAGAGAAATGGGGCAACTCAGGCTGGGAGGCACGTCGCACTGATCTACTTTTGGTAGAAGGAAGGAATGAGTGCTTCTACCAAAGTCTTTGTTTAATGTCGCGATGGCATTGTGGGAATGTTGTGACCGCGTCACCGTGGCAAAACGCAGACGGAGTAGGGGAGGAGAGACAAAACGGGCCGCCTCTTCACAAGAAGTGACTGTTAGGAAATGTCACAGTATAAATATTGTCCACCCATGTCACCCTGGGCTACTCCCTACACTGTTTATATCCCACATCTATTTAAAGCTGATCATGAATATTCATTAGGTACACGTGTTAGAAAATTTTGGAAAATAAAATGTCACATTCTGCATTTGTCAATTATATGGAAATCACAAGATGTTGAAGTGAAGACTGTCACTTGCGCACACACACACACGCACACACACACACACACACATACAGTACATCACCTTTTAGTCTCCTGCGCAGAAAGTATCATATTATCAAACACCATATACATTTAGTCATGTGGCATCAGCATCATGAATGAAGCTATCATGTCTAAGTCACCGGCGTTGTTTTCCCCAAAGGCTTTGAACATCCCAAATGGCACCCAATTCCCTATGTTGTGCCCTACTTTTGATGAGCCCTGGTCAAAACTAGTACACTCTGTAGGGAATATGGTGCCATTTGGAACTCAAGGTAAAAGCCTCGTCTGAGTGGTAATCACACATCTAAACGGGCTAGCTGTTAGTGCCTCTTAGGCTACACCCAGCTTTCACATTTGGTTCCTTGGAAGTTGTGGGCAACGTACTTTTTTGATTTCCCATTGGTTCTGGGAACAAAGCCTTACGTTTCGTGACCGGTAAAACTGAAAGTTTTTTGAACATTCTGTGAACAGAAATGAACATTTTGCCTGTTCTGGGTACATTTATTTTTAGGTTGCAGGGAGGTTCTGTGAACATTTTACTCTGTTTCCATGAAAGTCATCCAGTGGGAGGTATTTATTTATTAACGCTCTGATAATGTAAATTATAGGTTATTTGAAGGTTTTTGAAATACTTCCTTAAAACTTTCACTGAATGTTTCAATAAGACTTTTAATAACACTGCTAGCTTATTTGGGGTTAACTTTTTAAAACTCCAAGCTAATTTAGGACACATGGAAATGCATTTCCTAAGGCATTAATCATGCAAACACATTTCTTTTTTATTATGACACAACATCGGTGAGATTCGAACCTATAATCTTCTGTTCTCTATCTATGGAATTTGTTCACTGCGCCTCGAAGACGGAGATAGCATGCCATGTTTTTTTACACATATATAGTTTTTCATTTTAGTCTATTCAAACAGACCCCATTTCAAAGGAAACAAGTGCTCATTAAGATCAGGTGTAGACAATTAGTGGGGGATGCCAACACAGCTGAACACACTTAACAATATTGACAATAGGGTTTTGTTGATGCTGAAAACGGAATGTTTGTTTTTAAATTACATTCTTGGAACGTTCTCTGAATGTTACTGAAGTTTACTTGTGGTTTTTATGGAATGATTTCTTAACATTTTTGGAACAATTTGAGAACATTACTTTATATAGAGCCATGAGGAAACCTGTAGGAAATGTTATGCTGAAGTACTGAAATTCAAACAGAAGAACGCTGGATCTTAATAACCTTCTCAGAGCTATTTGAGAACATTCCCAATGTTAACTAGTTGGAGAACATTCCTAGAACATTTTAAACCTTTTAATGAAATGTAACAATGTTTGAACTTTTAAGAAATGTTCTGTTAAAGTAATGAAATACCAAAATAATAAAGTGTTTTGCCAAGTTCCTTAAATGTGCTGAGAATGTTCCAAAGCCAGGCAACTATCCTACATCATTCCCAGAAATGTTTGGGAAGATTGTATGCAAAATAACCATAGGAAAACCACGCTCTCACCAAGCTTTAAGAAGCATATGGTTCTCAGAACGTTATGTGCTAGCTGGGTAGCGTGTCGGAGTCGCTCAATAGGAGTCTTTCTACATACTCCCACCATTATCCCTCAATCGCAGGAAGTTGCCACACGCATATACATGAACGTGCACACACACACCAACACTTTACCGTCTCCCAAGCTGACTCATGTTTTATGGACGATAAGTGGTTGAGAATTTCCTGGGAGTTTAGTTAAGTCCTCCCTGGACATTTTAGCAATTTTAATATACGCCTGTTGAGGAGTGTTATGAATTCCGTTCATGCTTCTCTGCGTTCCCTTAAAGGTTCCCTAGAAATTTGAGATGGGAGATGGAATTATTTATTTTTACGTTACTGGTAGGCATTTTTCTTCTTATGTCTGTAAACTCCTTTTCATTATAGTTGTCTGTGATTACCGTGTAAAGTACTGAGGGGTATATATCCATAGTTATAAACTGGGTGGTTCGAGCCCTGAATGCTGATTGTCTGACAGCTGTGGTATATCAGACCGTATAAAAGGGGTATGACAAAACATTTATTTTTACTGCTCTAATTACATTGCTAACCAGTTTATAAAAGCAATAAGGCACCTTGGGGGTTTGTGGTATATGGCCAATATACCACGGCTAAGTACTGTATCCAGGCACTCCATAGAACAGCCCTTAGCTGTGGTATATTGGCCATATACCACAAACGCCGGAGGTGCCTTATTGCTTAAATGTAGAACATATACACTACCGTTCAAAAGTGTGGGGTCATTTAGAAATGTCCTTGTTTTTGAAAGAAAAGCAATATTTTGGTCCCTTAGAATAACATTAAATTGATCAGAAATACAGTCTAGATATTGTTAATGTTGTAAATGACTATTGTAACTGGAAACGGCAGTTTTTTTATGGAATATCTACATAGGCGTACAGAGGCCCATTATCAGCAACCATCACTCCTGTGTTCCAATGGCACATTGTGTTAGCTAATTCAAGTTTATAATTTTAAAAGGCTAATTGATCATTAGAAAACCCTTTTGCAATTATGCTAGCACAGCTGAAAACTGTTGTACTGATTAAAGAAGCAATACATCTGGCCTTCTTTGGACTAGTTGAGTATCTGGAGCATCAGCATTTGTGGGTTTGATTACAGGCTCAAAATGGCTAGAAACAAAGAACTTTCTTCTGAAACTCGTCAGTCTATTCTTATTCTGAGAAATGAAGGCTATTCCATGCGAGAAATTGCCAAGAAACTGAAGATCTGGTACAACGCTGTGTACTACTCCCTTCACAGAACAGCGCGAAATGGCTCTAACCAGAATAGAAAGAGGAGTGGGAGGCCCCGGTGCACAACTGAGCAAGAGGACAAGTACATTAGAGTGTCTAGTTTGAGAAACAGATGCCTCACAAGTCCTTAACTGGCAGCTTCATTAAATAGTACCCGCAAAACACCGGTCTCAACGTCAACGGTGAAGAGGCGACTCCGGGATGCTGGCCTTCTAGGCAGAGTTCCTCTGTCCAGTGTCTGTGTTCTTTTGCCCATCTTAATCTTTTATTTTTATTGGCCAGTCTGAGATATGGCTTTTTCTTTGCAACTCTGCCTCGAAGGCCAGCTTCCCGGAGTCACCTCTTCACTGTTGACGTTGAGACTGGTGTTTTGCGGGTACTATTTAATGAAGATGCCATGCCTATACTGTTTTTCTGATCAATTTGATGTTGTTTGAATGGACAGCAAATGTGCTTTTTTTTAAAAAAACAAGGACATTTCTAAGTGACCCCAAACGTTTTAACAGTAGTGTATATATACAGCCTCGGGTGGTTGTTGAGGTTGAACTATGGTCATGACCAGAATGTATTTTTTCAACAACAAAAAAATGATATGGAGTGTAAACTGCTTTTTTGTGTAAAATACTTTATGGTGTAGTTTTTTGTGATTGTGCTTTAGAGGCATACTGAAGCGCATCTGCCTCTGGCGATGATTATGGTGAGGTTGAGTTACAGTCATGACTGTATTTTAAGTTCATGGTAATTGCATTTTTTTATTAACGCCTTCTCATGATAGTTTTCTGTGATTGTTGTGTGGAATACAGAACAGTGTCTGCCTCTCGTGATGGTGAGGTTAAGTTACGGTCATGACCGTATTTTAACCATCTGTCATAGCTCGTCCCATAGCGAAGGCCTGAGTGAGTTGTCTAGCTAGCATTGGCTGACAGCTGAATGCACTGTCGGCTCACAGCGTGCACTTAGGTTATTGTGTACTTGCCTGTATGTTCTCAGGTTTGAATGACTTGCGTTTTTATCATGACCTTGGTTCCTCCTTGTATACATTTGTATCACAGGACCTACCTGGGTCCTCTCTTCTCATGCCAAGTAGGTAGAAGTTGCCATCTAACCACTGACACAGTGCCAGATTTATTTTCATTCAGATAATGGTTGAAGCTAGGATTGAAGGTGGGAAAATCTGCTAATCTAATCCTAGATCTGTGGTTATTGGCAAATTCGAACTCAAGCAACTTCAAATGGTCCGACATTAAGAACTGCCAATCTCCGCACACATACACACACACACACACTCTTTCGCTCACTCCAATACACCACACCAGGACTCATGGGATCTCACACTGTTACGGTCAGTCTCTTTAAAAAAAAATATAACAACCTTCTCTCGACTTCCTCCCATCCACCCCATTCCCTCTCTCCCTCCCTCTCTCCACTCTCTTGGTATTTCAAGGTGGATTGCCGGCCTGTTTTTATGACAATCTTTACCATTTTTAAAGGAGAACATTGAGAAGGAAGTGGAGACGAGGAGGGATGATGGGATAAAGGACGTGGGGTGGAACCCCCATTGGCACGTGGGAGATGTAGCGGAGCAGACGGAGCGTAAGGTGGGGTAGAGGGAGGAGAGGGAGGAGTGGGGTGGTAGTCTGTCGGTGGCGGTCATGCACGACGTGGAAACATTGTGCTGTCGTCCAGTGGGATTCTATCTCTGCGTTCAGACAGGGCCGCCACAGACGAAATAAGGAGCAGTCAGCGTGTGTGCATTTCGTCACACACAGACGCACAGATTATCTTAATTTGATCACTCTGTTGTTGATGAGAATGTTCCAGTGCAGCACGAAATGCAAACTTGTAGTGTATTCAAGGTGTAAAAACAATTCTAAAATGTCAGACTTGGTTTGCCATAATGTACAGTATTTGCATTTAACAGACGCTCTTATCAAGAGCGACTAGGGTTAAATGCCTTGCTCAAGGACACATCAACAGATTTTTCACCTAGTCAGCTCTGGGATTCAAACCAGCGACCTTTCAGTTACTGGCCCAATGTTCTTAACCGCTAGGCTACCATCCACCCTACACATTTTTTCCATGAAATACAATCCCCATAATAATTCACATTTCCTGTTGCGGCAGGATTATTTTCCTGCTGTAGCAAACTGGCTGAAATTAAGATCCTACACATGTGTGCACTCTCTGTCTTTCTCTCTCTGTCTCTCTCTTTGACACACAAACACACACACCCTCCTAGACCATGGAGCTGAACTCTTCGGGAAGTAGGGAATGCAGTCCATGTAGAAGCAGCATGGTATTAAATCAGCTTTAATTGAACAAGGTCATAAAGAGGCTGCATTCTACTGCATTCTATACAGCAGGGTTGCCCAACCCTCTTCCTGGAGATCTACCGTCCAGTGGGTTTTCAGTCCAACCCTAATTTAATACACCTGATTCTACTTACCTACAGGACGGTAAATCTCCAGGAAGAGGGTTAGGCAGCCCTGCTATACAGCCTTCTGATGCATTCTACTGCATTCTGTACAGCCTTCTGATGCATTCTACTGCATTCTGTACAGCCTTCTGATGCATTCTACTGCATTCTATACAGCCTTCTGATGCATTCTACTGCATTCTGTACAGCCTTCTGATGCATTCTACTGCATTCTGTACAGCCTTCTGATGCATTCTACTGCATTCTATACAGCCTTCTGATGCATTCTATTGCATTCTGTACAGCATTCTCAAATGCATTCTACTGCATTCTGTACAGCATTCTCAAATGCATTTTGATGTACTCTACTGCATTAAATGAAGTACTCTGATTTATTCTACTGCATTCTGTACAGAATTATGATGCATTCTATACAGCATTCTACTGCATTATCTTCCGCATCCTGCTGCATTCTCAGAATTTATTTTGCATTCTATAGGATCCTGCTGCAATCTACAGCATTCTGCTGTGTTCTACTGTATTCTATATTCTGCTGTATTCTACTACTGCATTCTACTGCTTTCTCTACTGCATTTTACAGCATTCTGATGCATTCTACTACATTCAGCTGTATTCCACTACAATCTGCATTCTACTTTATTCTACTTTATTCTACTACATTCCTCTTTACAATTACTGATCGCTGGTGGCTCTGGGTGGTTGACTATGATTGCTTTATCACAGACACAGTCCCTCTTTATTTTCAACACGCCAAAGGAAGAGCTCTTTATTGACCTGTATTGATTTCCCTATTGACATCTGTTCACACACCCATGGGGGTCTCTCTCTCTCTCTCTCTCTCTCTCTCTCTCTCTCTCTCTCTCTCGCAGTGCATGCTGGGAGTTTTTTGCCGTTTGAGCGTTTGGTGTGGAGGGCTCTATCCTAACTTTTTTTCTGGATTCTGTCTTGGTCTTTTCTTTCAATTTTTATTTTCTATTGTGGAGGGTTAATGCACAATTTGTTTTAGCGGTATCCACCGTTTTTTCAAAGTTAGGGTGGAAGAAGACAGAGTTAGTTTCCTGGGGTTTGGAAGGTGTGGTGTGCGCGATGGCTTCTCAGCCTAGCGCGGAGGAGACGCTGTCGTTACGACATGGATTCAGGTGTGTTCCTGATAATGGAGTTAAGGTGGAGGAGGTTCTGCTCGCAGTCGGTGAACAGGTAGGAGCTGAATTTATACATTCCGCTTCCAGAATGAACAAAGCTGTTGTTGTGTTCATGAAAAGAGCAAATTTGGTTGGTAGGCTAATTGCTAGTGGAATATTTGCAAGAGGTGTGTTGGAGCCAATTTAGCCTCTTTCTACTCCTTCGACAAGGGTGGCAGTTGCAAATTTGTCTCCGTTTATTACGGATGATCAAATCAGGAAAGAGCTGAGTCGTTTTGGTAAGTTTGCTAGCGGTTTTTGTGTACTGTCGGCAGGTTTTCAGGCAGATGCCGTTAAGCACGTTGTTCCATTCCGGAGGCAAGTGTTCATGTTTCTGAATAACAATGAGCAACAGCTAAATGTGCATTTTAAAGTGAGGCATGGGGAGGGGCTCTACGCAGGGTTTGCCAGCACAGATAGTCTATGGTGCTTTGAGTGTGAGGATTTGGGGCATAAGAGCTTTGCGTGCCCACATAAAGGCCTCAAGGTGAGGGTACAAGCGCCAGTGGGGGAAATTGAGGTCAACGTGCAGGGGGCAATGAGACGCAGACAGCAGAGGCTGGGCCTACTCATGCCAGAGATGGTGGGGTAGCTGAGGCTGGGCCTAGTCATTTACATTTACATTTAAGTCATTTAGCAGACGCTCTTATCCAGAGCGACTTACAAATTGGTGCATTCACCTTAAGATATCCAGTGGAACAACCACTTTACAATAGTGCATCTAAATCTTTTAGGGGGGGGGGTTAGAAGGATTACTTTATCCTATCCCAGGTATTCCTTAAAGAGGTGGGGTTTCAGGTGTCTCCGGAAGGTGGTGATTGACTCCGCTGTCCTGGCGTCGTGAGGGAGCTTGTTCCACCATTGGGGTGCCAGAGCAGCGAACAGTTTTGACTGGGCTGAGCAGGAACTGTGCTTCCTCAGAGGTAGGGAGGCGAGCAGGCCAGAGGTGGATGAACGCAGTGCCCTTGTTTGGGTGTAGGGCCTGATCAGAGCCTGAAGGTACGGAGGTGCCGTTCCCCTCACAGCTCCGTAGGCAAGCACCATGGACTTGTAGCGGATGCGAGCTTCAACTGGAAGCCAGTGGAGAGAGCGGAGGAGCGGGGTGACGTGAGAGAACTTGGGAAGGTTGAACACCAGACGGGCTGCGGCGTTCTGGATGAGTTGTAGGGGTTTAATGGCACAGGCAGGGAGCCCAGCCAACAGCGAGTTGCAGTAATCCAGACGGGAGATGACAAGTGCCTGGACTAGGACCTGCGCCGCTTCCTGTGTGAGGCAGGGTCGTACTCTGCGAATGTTGTAGAGCATGAACCTACAGGATCGGGTCACCGCCTTGATGTTAGTGGAGAACGACAGGGTGTTGTCCAGGGTCACGCCAAGGTTCTTAGCACTCTGGGAGGAGGACACAAGGGAGTTGTCAACCGTGATGGTGAGATCATGGAACGGGCAGTCCTTCCCCGGGAGGAAGAGCAGCTCCGTCTTGCCGAGGTTCAGCTTGCTAGTCATGCTATGGAGGGTGGTGTACATGAGGCTGGGTCTAGTCAGGTTATGCTAGTGGATGAGGAGAGTATAGTGGGGAAGTGTAAGAGACCAGGGGGGAGGAGGAGGGTGTCAAGCGGAAAAGGAAAAAGGAGGAGAAGAAAGGAGGTGGGAGGGGAGAGGCTGGTGTGGTCAAAGGCACCAAAAAACTTTTGCCTGGTGCTGGCAGGAGGCCCTGACCAGAGAGGAAGGGCAGGTGGTCAGGATGGGAGATGGAAATAAGGAAAGTGAGTCTGAGGAAGAGGATGATGAGGAGGCCATTTTTTCAGACTCCTCTTCAATGCGTCCGGAGCTGACAGCCAGTCAAGAAGAGGGGTCAAAGTACACGTTGAGGAAACTGACAAAGTTCCTGAATGAGACCAACAGGAAAAAAGTTAATCTTGAGGCTTTTTTTTCTGATCCGAGAAAGTTTGTAAGATCAGTACATGCTATGAAAAATGAGCGGCATGGTCTCCTCTCACCCAAGAAACGGTTTAGGTTGAGGAAGTGGGTCACAGCAGTGCATAAGTGTCTACCTTCAGACACTGTTTAGATGCACTGGGTCTTTTTGAGCTTTGCTATTGGTCTCTTTCTTTGCTGGCTTTTCTCCCACTACTTATGGAGACTCTTTGGGTAGGCTTGCTCAATATAAATGGCGCCAGAGATGCGGGACAGAGGAGTGTGTTGGGTGAATATGTAAAACCAAAAAAAGTACAGATGTTTCTGCAGGAGATGCATAGTGATTTGGTGAATGAAGTCGATTGGGGGCTCTGGTGGAAAGGGGCACGTGTGTTGAGCCATGGGACAAATTTTAGTGCAGGGGTGGCAGTCCTTTTTGTACCGGGTCTGTCTGTAAAAAAATGTGCTCCTCAAAGGAGGTGTGTAGGGGTAGGCTGGTTGTTGTAAAAGCAGAAATTAACAACATGGGTTTCGTCTTTATAAATGTGGATGCACCTAACACAGGGAGAGAGAGGGGGGTTCTATTTGGGTGTCTTAGACAGGAACTGTCACGCTTGTGTGTAGTGGGTGAGGAATCAAATGCAGGAAGCTGCGATACAGGGTAGTGGCTTTAATAAGCACAACGGCAAAAACACAAGCCTTCCCAAAAACAGCGATCAAAGCGCACAACAAAACAAGGTGCCCCAAACACAGGGGACAAAACACTGTTGGTGCAAACACACGCACTACTGCAAAATACAAAATCAGAGTGTCACCAAGCAAAGCAAACAGAGAAACACAATCACGTACAAAAACCATACATCCTACGCTAACCTAAATACCCCCCCCCTTACTAATGACTAACCCAAAACAGGTGCGTGCCTACCTAGACCTAACCAAACGAAAGTGAAACAAAACAGGGATCGATGGCAGCTAGTAGTTCGGCGACGACGACCGCCGAGCCCCGCCCGGCCGAGGAGGGGCGCCACCATCCGTCACAGTCGTGACAGTACTCCCCCCCTGACGCGCGGCTCCCGCAGCGCGCCGTCGCCGACCTCGAGGACGCCCCGGAGGGCGAGGCGCAGGGCGATCCGGATGGAGGCTGTGGAACTCCCGGGTGAGCGCTGGGTCCAGTATGTCCTCCACCGGTACCCAGCACCTCTCCTCCGGGCCGTACCCCTCCCAGTCCACGAGGTACTGCAGGCCCCTCGCCCGGCGTCTGGAGTCCAAGATGGATCGGACTGTGTACGCCGGGGCCCCCCCGATGTCCAGGGGGGGTGGAGGGACCTCCCGTACCTCATTTTCCTGCAGCGGACCAGCTACCACCGGCCTGAGGAGAGACACATGAAACGAGGGGTTAATACGATAATAAGAAGGAAGTTGTAATCTGTAACACACCTCGTTTATTCTCCTCAGGACTTTAAATGGCCCCACAAACCGCGGACCCAGCTTCCGGCAGGGCAGGCGGAGGGGCAGGCGGAGGGTCGAGAGCCAGACTCTCTCCCCTGGGGTGAACACGGGGGCCTCGCTGCGGTGCCGGTCAGCGCTCGCTTTCTGTCGCTCCCTGGCTCGTTCCAGGGATTCCTGCACAGCGTTCCAGGTCTCCCTTGAGCGCTGCACCCATTCCTCCACCGCAGGGGCCTCCGTCTGGCTCTGATGCCATGGCCTCAGGACCGGCTGATAACCCAACACACATTTGAATGGTGACATGTTGGTGGAGGAGTGGCGCAAAGAGTTCTGAGCCATTTCGGCCCATGGCACGAACCTTGCCCACTCCCCTGGCCGGTCCTGGCAATAGGACCGCAGGAACCTGCCCACCTCCTGGTTTACCCTTTCCACCTGCCCATTACTTTCGGGGTGAAACCCCGAGGTCAGACTGACCGAAACCCCCAGCCGCTCCATAAACGCCCGCCACACTCGGGACGTGAACTGGGGGCCTCGATCTGAGACGATATCCTCGGGCACCCCGTAGTGCCGGAAGACGTGGGTGAATAAGGCTTCCGCGGTCTGCAGGGCCGTAGGAAGACCGGGTAACGGAATCAGACGGCAGGACTTAGAAAACCGGTCCACAACGACCAGGATCGTAGTGTTGCCCTGAGACGGCGGGAGATCGGTCAAGAAATCCACCGCCAGGTGGGACCATGGTCGTTGTGGAACCGGGAGGGGTTGTAATTTCCCTCTAGGCAGGTGCCTGGGAGCCTTACTCTGAGCGCACACCGAACAGGAGGAGACATAGTGCCTCACGTCCTTCACCAAGGTGGGCCACCAGTATCTCCCACTAAGACCACGCACTGTCCGCTCAACCCCTGGGTGACCCGAGGAGGGAAGCGTGTGAGCCCACCGAATCAGCCGATCGCGAACACCGAGCGGAACGTACTTACGACCCACTGGACACTGCGGAGGAGTAGGCTCCGTCCGTAACGCCCGCTCGATGTCCGTGTCCACCTCCCAGACCACCGGTGCCACCAGGCAGGAGGCTGGAAGGATGGGCGTGGGCTCGGTGGACCGTTCCTCGGCGTCATGGAGACGAGACAGTGCGTCGGCCTTAGTGTTCCGGGAACCTGGGATATACGAGATGTTAAACCGAAATCTCGTAAAGAACATCGCCCACCTGGCTTGACGCGGGTTCAGTCTCCTCGCCGCCCGGATGTACTCCAGATTGCGGTGGTCAGTCCAGATGAGAAAAGGGTGGCGCGCCCCCTCAAGCCAATGTCTCCACACCTTCAGGGCTCTGACCACAGCCAACAGCTCCCTGTCCCCCACATCATAGTTACGCTCCGCCGGACTCAACTTCCGAGAGAAGAAGGCGCAGGGGCGGAGCTTGGGGGGGGCGCCCGAGCGCTGGGACAGCACGGCTCCTACCCCAGCCTCGGACGCGTCCACCTCCACTATGAAGGGCAAAGAGGGGTCCGGGTGCGCCAGCACCGGGGCGTCGGTGAACAAAACCTTCAGACGACTAAAGGCCCTGTCCGCCTCCGCGGACCACTGCAACCGCACCGGGCCCCCCTTCAACAGTGAGGTAATGGGAGCCGCCACCTGCCCAAAGCCCCGGATAAACCTCCGGTAGTAATTGGCAAATCCCAAAAACCGCTGCACCTCCTTCACCGTGGTGGGAGTCGGCCAATTACTCACGGCTGAGACGCGGTCACATTCCATCACTACCCCTGATGAGGAAATGCGATACCCCAAGAAAGAGACGGCTGGTTTGGAAAACTCACATTTCTCAGCCTTGACGTACAGGTCATGCTCCACCAGTCGCCCAAGCACTTTACGCACCAGAGACACATGCTCGGCGCGTGTAGCGGAGTAGACCAGAATGTCATCGATGTACACCACTACACCCTGACCGAGCAGGTCCCGGAGAATCTCGTCCACAAAAGATTGAAAGACTGCGGGAGCATTCTTTAACCCATACGGCATGACGAGGTACTCATAATGGCCAGATGTGGTACTAAATGCAGTTTTCCACTCGTCCCCTCCTCGGATACGCACCAGATTATATGCGCTCCTGAGATCCAATTTCGTGAAGAAGCGCGCCCCGTGAAATGACTCCATCGCCGAGGCGATGAGAGGTAGTGGGTAACTGAAACCCACTGTGATGGCATTTAGACCTCTATAGTCAATGCACGGGCGCAAACCTCCCTCCTTCTTCTTCACGAAAAAGAAGCTCGAGGAGACGGGTGAGTGAGATGGCCGAATGTATCCCTGCCTCAAGGATTCAGTGACGTATGTCTCCATAGCCGCTGTCTCCTCCTGAGACAGGGGATAAACGTGACTACGAGGGAGGGCAGCGCCCACCTGGAGGTTTATCGCACAGTCTCCTCGTCGATGAGGTGGTAATTGGGTCGCCTTCGTTTTACTGAAGGCGATAGCCAAATCGGCATATTCTGAGGGAATGTGCACGGTGGAGACTTGGTCTGGACTCTCCACCGTAGTCGCACCGATGGAAACTCCTATGCACCTGCCCGAGCACTCATTTGACCACCCCTTAAGAGCCCTCTGTCCCCACGAAATCTTAGGGTTGTGAGTGGCTAGCCAGGGAATCCCTAGAACCACTGGAAACGCTGGGGAATCGATGAGGAAAAGACTAATCCGCTCCTCATGACCCCCCCGCATTACCATGACCAGAGGTACAGTGACCTCCCTGACCAGCCCCGACCCTAGTGGTCGACTGTCTAGGGCGTGTATGGGGAAGGGTTGGTCCAACTGGACCAGGGGAATCCCTAACCTAGCCGCGACCCCACGGTCCATAAAACTCCCTGCTGCGCCTGAATCGACTAGCGCCTTAAACCGGGAGTGAGGGGAGAAACAAGGGAAAGACACTGACACATACATGTGACGTACAGGGGGCTCTGGGTGAGGCTGGTGCTGACTCACCTGAGGTGTCAAAGGAGCGCTCTGCCTGCCGTCTGGACTCCTAGGGGAGTCTCCCCAGCACCGGTCCACAGTGTGCCCTCTGCGACCACATGAGGTGCAGGAGCGACCCCCCCCTCCAGTCTTCCTGGCTGCTGCCCCCCTATATCCATAGGCGTGGGAGCAGGAGGGCTGGAGGGTGGAATGAGCAGGGCCCGGGTCGGACGTCCGCGGGCGGCCAGCAGATTGTCCAGTCGGATGGACAGATCCACCAGTTGGTCCAGTGTGTGAGTCGTGTCCCGACAGGCTAATTCCCGGCGGACGTCCTCCCTCAAACTACAACGGTAGTGGTCTATAAGGGCCCTCTCATTCCACCCTGCTCCCGCGGCCAGGGTCCGGAACTCGAGAGCGAAATCCTGCGCGCTCCTCGTCTCCTGCCTCAGGTGAAACAGCCGCTCACCCGCCGCTCTCCCCTCCGGGGGATGATCGAATACTGCCCGAAAGCGGCGGGTGAACTCTGGGTAGTTGTCCCTGGCTGAGTCCGGACTGTCCCACACGGCGTTTGCCCATTCCAGGGCCTTACCCGTGAGACAGGAGACGAGGACGCTGACGCTCTCCTCCCCCGAGGGAGGGGGACGAACGGTCGCCAGGTATAACTCCAACTGGAGTAAGAAGCCCTTACACCCAGCGGCCGTTCCATCGTACTCCCTGGGGGGGGCGAGCCTCACCCCACTGGTACTGGGAGCTGTGGGTGCTGGGGGGGGCGCAGGCTGTTGGACTGCCGCGTTCGGGGGGCCGAGAGCGCGTCGGTCCCAGCTCTCCAGGCGCGCCAACACCTGATCCATGGCGTTACCCAGCCGGTGGAGCAGGGTAGAGTGTTGATCCACGGTTTCCTCCATGGACATGGCTGGCGCTGAAGCTCCTGCTGACTCCATTACGTTTTGGGTACGTGATTTCTGTCACGCTTGTGTGTAGTGGGTGAGGAATCAAATGCAGGAAGCTGCGATACAGGGTAGTGGCTTTAATAAGCACAACGGCAAAAACACAAGCCTTCCCAAAAACAGCGATCAAAGCGCACAACAAAACAAGGTGCCCCAAACACAGGGGACAAAACACTGTTGGTGCAAACACACGCACTACTGCAAAATACAAAATCAGAGTGTCACCAAGCAAAGCAAACAGAGAAACACAATCACGTACAAAAACCATACATCCTACGCTAACCTAAATACCCCCCCCTTACTAATGACTAACCCAAAACAGGTGCGTGCCTACCTAGACCTAACCAAACGAAAGTGAAACAAAACAGGGATCGATGGCAGCTAGTAGTTCGGCGACGACGACCGCCGAGCCCCGCCCGGCCGAGGAGGGGCGCCACCATCCGTCACAGTCGTGACAGGAACTCTCACAGGTAGCGCCTGGGGAGATGCTGGTGGTCGGCGGGGACTGGAACTGTACCATGGATTTTATGAAAGACAGAAATGGGGAAGAGCCAGTGGGAGAGTTAAGGGACATCATTAATCAGTTCGACCTAGTGGATGTTTGGAGAACTAAACATCCCAACACAAGACAGGATACATGGGTGAAGGTTTTTGGGGCTAGGGTGAGTGCAGCCTGACTTGATCGGTTTTATATGTCTAGGAATCGGAGCAATAGGCTATTGGGCGCTACCATTCTCCCGGTGGGGTTTTCGAATCATCCCATAACCATGGCTTGGCTGTCTATTTCACCAGGGCCTCGGCAGGCATCCTATTGGAAGTTTAATGTAAAGCTCTTACAAGATGCTACTTTTTGCTCAGGTTTCCAGACTTTTTGGGAAAGGTGGGGGCAGCGAAGAGAGGAGTATGAGTCTCTGAGTCAATGGTGGGATGTGGGGAAAGTCCAAATTCGGCTTTTCTGTCAACAGTATACAGCTCTCTCATCCACAGAGGCTAAAATAGTATTGGGGGAACTCGAGTGTATTATTAGTGAGATGGAGGTAGAGATGGGATGGTGGGGCAAGGCAGTGTAGGCCTCCAGGCTAATTTAGCTGAATTACGTAGGGGCCTGGGCAGTTTTTTCCAGGATAAAGCAAAGGGAGAACTTGTAAGAGCTAGGTTCTCCATGCTCAAGGAGATGGATGCTCCCAACTCCTTCTTTGGTTTGGAAAGACAGAGCGGTGAAGCCAAGGATATGCATTGTCAACGGCTGTCTGATAGGCGGGTGAACTCTGTGGTGGGGGAGATGCTGGAGCGAACTGTGGAGTTTTATACTGAGTTGTATAGGGCAGAAATGTGTGATCCTATGTGTGCTCAGGTCTTGTTTGCAGAACTCCCTAAGCGCTCTGGCACAGAGGGATGAAATGGACATTCCTCTGTTGTCCCATGAACTAGCAGAGACTGTAACCCAGATGTCCCCCGGTCATGCACCGGGGGTCGATGGATTCCCAGTGGAGTTTTATAAAAAATTCTGGGGAATAATTGGACTGGACTTCTGTTGCGTGAATGCGTTGGGGTAGGAGAGTTGCTGATGAGCTGCTGTCGGGCGGCTCTGACACTCCTGCCCAAAAAAAGGGACTTGTGTGAACTTAAGAACAGGAGGCCTGTGGCATTGCTATGTGCGGACTACGAGATATTTACCAAGGTCCTCTCTAACAGACTGAAGTCCCATGTGGACTCGATAGTACATAATGACCAAACATATTGTGTACCGGAACGCTCAATCACGGACAACTTGTTCTTAATCAGGGACATGTTGGACTTGTCAAGAGGTTCTAATGTGAACTTTGGACTAGTCTCTTTAGATCAAGAGAAGGCTTTTGATAGAGTTGACCATGAGTATCTGTTTAACCTCTCTTGGGTATGTGGGACGTGACCGTCCCACCTGCGGGACACACTATTCAACAGCCAGAGAAATTGCAGGGCGCCAAATAAAAAATAAAAAAATCTCATAATTCAAATTTCTCACACATACAAGTATTTTACACCATTTTAAAGATAATCTTCTCGTTAATCCAACCACATTGTCCGATTTCAAAAAGGCTTTACGGCGAAAGAATAGCATTAAATTATGTTAGGACATCACCTTGACAAGAAAAACCACACAGCCATTTTCCAAGCAAGGAGAGGTGTCACAAAAACCAGAAATAAAGCTAAAATGAATCACTAACCTTTGATGATCTTCATCAGATGGCACTCATAGGACTTCATGTTACACAATACATGTATGTTTTGCTCGATAAAGTTCATATTTATATCCAAAAATACCATTTTACATTGGCGTGTAATGTTCAGAAATGTTTTGCCTCCCAAAACTTCCGGTGAATGAGCACATCAATTTACAGAAATACTCATCATAAACGTTGATAAAATATTAAACTGTAATTCAAAGAATTATAGATACACTTCTCCTTAATGCAACCGCTGTGTCAGATTTTAAAAAAAAACTTACAGCGAAAGCACACTGCAATAATCTGAGTACAGCGTTCAGACACAAAACCAAACCCACCATTTTGTGGAGTCAATAAAACTCAGAAATAATATTATAAATATTCACTTACCTTTGATGATCTTCATCAGAATGCACTCCCAGGGATCCCAGGTCCACAATAAATGTTTGTTCTGTTCGATAAAGTCCATAATTTATGTCCAAATACCTCCTTTTTGTTCGTGCGTTTAGTCCACTACTCCAAATGCAGGAAGCGCGAAAATGTCACGACGAAAAGTCAAAAAAGGTTCTATTTACGTTCGTAGAAATATGTCAAACGATGTATAGCATCAATCTTTAGGACGTTTTTAACATAAATCTTCAGTAATATTCCAACCGGACAATTCCAATGTCTTCAGAAAAGAAAAGGAACACAGCTAACTCTCATGTGAGTGCGCGCCACTGAGCTCATGTCATTTTCTCACTCATCTACTTCCAGGCCCTCTTGTTCGCTTGAAATTCACAGTAGAAGCATGAAACAACGTTCTAAAGACTGTTGACATCTAGTGGAAGCCTTAGGAAGTGCAAAATGAACCCTAAGTCACTGTAGTTTGAATAGGGAATCAATTGAAAAATCTACAAGCCTCAGATTTTCAACTTCTTGGTTGGATTCTTCTCAGGGTTTTGCCTGCCATATGTGTTCTGTTATACTCACAGACATCATTCAAACAGTTTTAGAAACTTCAGAGTGTTTTCTATCCAAATCTACTAATAATATGCATATCCTACCTTCTGAGCTTGAGTAGCAGGCAGTTTAATTTGGGCAAGCCTTTCATCCAGACGTCAAAATACTGCCCCCTACCCTAGATAAGTTAATGTGATGTCTGGTTTTGGGTTTGGGGAAAGGTTTCTGACCTTTCTGAAGATGTTGTATGCTAGGGCGTCATGTACGGTCAAGTTGTGGAGGGGGGCTCAGTAGGCCAGACTGGGTTAGACTGGGCATTAGACAAGGATGCCCTCTATTGGGGCAGTTATATACACTAGCCATTGAGACTTTTTTGGGCCTGCTACGCAGGAGACTGAGGGAGTGTGCTGGACATGTATGGGTGTGGGGACAGGCATAGCAGTGTCAGCGTATGCAGATGATGTTTCTGTGATGGTCAGGATATGCAGGCACAAGAGACTAGTCTGAAGGTGTACGAGGGAGCTTCATCAGCTAAGGTAAACTGGGGCAAGAGCAAAGCTATGTTATGGGGGATAGGGCCCCTCTGCTTCCAGGGGGTTTGCAGTGGGGTTGTGAAGGGCTTAACATGTTGGGGGTGTACCTGGGCTCGGAGAGGTGGGTCAGGCAGAACTGGGAGGGGCTGTCAAGACTGGCGAGGTGGAGGTGACTCTTGTCCCAAGTGACATATAGAGGGAGGGTGCTGATAATCAACATCTGGTGGCATCTTCCCTGTGTCAAAAACTGTCTGTCCTCAACCCCACTGCCGGTCTGCTCACAGACCTGCAACGCAAGCTGGTGGACTTACGGGCGGCAGTGTTGTACATGACCGTCCACGAAGGAGGACATGGCCTGGTGGAAGTGGAGAGCAGGGTGGCTGCTTTCCTGCTAAAGGCGGTGCAGAGACTGCTGTACCATACTGATGTCGGCTGGAGGGAACCTGCATGCGCACTGCTGAGGAGAGCTGGCGGATTAGGGTTGGACCGGCAGCTATTCCTCATGAGGCTGGAGGGGCTGAGTACAAATCAACAGGTCTCTCAGATTTTACTGTACAGTGCTGAGGGCCTGGCAGCTGCTAAGGCCCACACAAGAAGGGGGTGTGGAGCCTGGGCTGTGGGTGTGGGAGGAGCCTATCTTCCACAACCCAGCCATCCCCTTGCATAGGTGACTGATGGCAGCGGGTTTACAAAGGCTGGGTGACCTGAAACTGCTGTGTCATGACTGTCCTGATCAGGTCAGGGTACAGGAGACCACCACCCTACAGATTATCTCCCAAACCCCCAACAGAGGAGGAGAGATCTAGGGGTCTGAAGATGTGGGGGTTTTATGACACCTCAAGCCCCTAAATAAAACTTAAGCCACAGAGAAATTCCTTTGTCCTAACAATGGAGAACTGGCCTCAGAACATTAAACATGCAATAAAGGGACTTTGGAACAATGGTTTCCGTCAGCCACAATGGTGGTCATGACGAGAGGTGGAATATTAAAATGTATGTAACTTTTGTATCGTTTTTAAAGGTTAAGAGATGACGTTATTATGAAAACATTGTACCTTTAAGAGTTTTCCCAGTATATGCCTGATGTTTATACATTGTACGTTGTGTAGAAAATATCCAAATCAAACAGAATGTTTTGGTAAAGATGAAATGTGAAGTTAGTGTCTAAAATTGGATATTTTCTAGAGCCAAAGCCTTGCCCCCTTTACTTGGTCCGCCCAGAGAATTGCCCTAAAGGCGGTTACACCCACTTCTGACCCGAGGGTATAAGACAGGAGTGTGAAGAATTAACATAAGAGACTATTGACCCCAAGCTGCAGCTAAGGTCTAACAAAGTCGACGAACCCCAAAACGAAACACAAGGTTGAAGACAAAGAAATATTTTTCTACACGAGCTACGGACGAGTAGCTGTGTCTAAGCGGGTGAATTCAAGCCGAACCACCCAGCCTCCACTCTCCATTGAATCGTGGTATCGACACCATTCGAGCCGAAGCTGTGAGCTCTGAGCTACAGAGCTGTCTGTCCTCAGAAGACCCCTTTCCGATCAAGGGTGAGGATCAGACCACTTAGCCAAGAAGGACACTGACATCGTGAGGACAACCAGAGAGTTGCGCCGGAGAAGTGTGTCATTTAGAAGCCTAAACGACCCACGCGGAGCTTCCCACCTGAGACCTCCAACACGTAATTACATCATTATATTCTGACCCATAAGAGCGGCAGTTCGGGGCAAGGCTAATTTTAAATAAGCATGGCTGACAAATGAACCCAAATGTATATTTCTCTCGTGTACTTCCTTTATTTCTCTCTCTTTAAAATCCCCATTTTGGGTAACAAGCGCCATAGTGTGTTGGCCCGTTATACTAAGTCCTAATCAATAGCTAGACTGTGTTTTGTGTATGTGTATTTTTATCATCATTTTAGCTTGCTAGTAAATAAATAATCAACTAAGATTGGTGTGGTAAATTCAGTGGTAAAGCCCGGGTCCGTGCAGATTCCCGGATTGTACGACGTTCAGATTATGAGACTGTAGAGGAAATTGATTAATTTAGCGACTGTTGTAATCGATATTCTGATATCCTTTGAGTTAATTTGGGAAATAGAAACTCAATCAAAACAATGTTCCCATGGTGCCCCAGGTTAATGAGTTAATAATTGCTTGATTCATTGCTTAATTCATTTAATCACGCAATTATAAACCGTTAATCATTCGATGAGCAGCAGTCGTCACATTAACTAATACAACGTCACGACATATGGCGCCCCCTGTGAGGAATCTAAGATAGGACTAGGCCGCACTGTTGTGTTATTCCATATCAATTGTGTAGCAATATATATACATTCCATTAATAGCTATAGGCAGGACTAGTGCGAGAGAGAAGTGTGTGTGTCGTTCCATTTCACCCAGATACTGGTCGGGAGAGAACGACCCCTGTTGTATATCTGACCAAAGCCAGTGTGAAGGGGGATCTACCGAATGCTACGAGCTAGGGCATATGTACCAGCCGATGCAGGCATTCTGAGAAATAATACTAGTTGGGCCTAACGTAGTGTTATTTCTGTCGATCGCTTTCAGGAGTGATCTGACTCGGTCATAAGTAATTCCTAGAGCAGAGGACATATGAGCCAGCCATTACGGAAATTAGAGTAGATATATTCGTTTGACCGAAGCGAAGTTATTATCTCTCTACCTCTCGCGTTGGGTAACGGGGAGAGGTTAAGGGTTGAACATGAGACGTCACCAAGTAAACCTGGTCCCTTCTAGGAGGGAACATCCCTTGTGCGGCGAGGGGGAAAACCCGCGCAAGGAAAGCTAAGCATTGCGCCAGATGCTAAGCTAACAAAGGGGAGCAGCCATTTTTGTTTTCCTCTTTGTTCATAGTGAATTCCCGCGTTAGACGGGAATCCTGTGTGATCTCAGCTTGGGCTATCCGTAACCTCTGGCGAAGAAACGCCAGTCATTTTTCGTGAAATAAGTCAGGTTACGCTGTACGATATCCAACCAGTCTCAACTGATTGGTTATCATTGTCTCGTTCAATTTAATATACATTAAATTGCTACACTACCTGGTTATGGTTGGTACACTATGGTTGGTTATGGGAATAATACACACACGAATGTGCCATAACCAATGAGACATGGTTAAACTGTTCCACGTTAACTTAGATAGAGCAACTATTTCAGGTTAATTAAAGCTAATTCCTTTAGCCTATACGGGGTTGACTAATCATTCAAATTGATTAATAGATTAAAGCTGTTTTACCAGCTTAATGGTGTTTAGGTAGACTTTTTAACAGTTTTGTAAAATTCTATTTTCACTGGTACCCTGTCGATTTTAGCTTGTGTTAACAGTGACCTCCGGTGGTGAAGAATCACCAGTAATTATTTTTAAATAATTCAGGTTATGCTGTACGATATCTAACCAGTCTCAACTGATTGGATATCATTGTCTCGTTCAATTTAATATACATTAAATTGCTACACTACCGTCTTGGTTGGTTATTGGAATAATACGCAAACTAATGTGTTCTAACCAATGAGACATAGTTAAACTTTTCAATGTTAACTTAGATATAGCAATTACTTCAGGTTAATTAAAGCTAATTCCTTTAGCCTATACGGGGTTGACTAATCATTCAAATTGATTAATAGATTAAAGCTGTTTTACCAGCTTAATGGTGTTTAGGTAGACTTTTTAACAGTTTTGTAAAATTCTATTTTCACTGGTACCCTGTCGATTTTAGCTTGTGTTAACAGTGACCTCCGGTGGTGAAGAATCACCAGTAATTATTTTTAAATAATTCAGGTTATGCTGTACGATATCTAACCAGTCTCAACTGATTGGATATCATTGTCTCGTTCAATTTAATATACATTAAATTGCTACACTACCGTCCAGGTTGGTTATTGGAATAATACGCAAACTAATGTGTACTAACCCATGAGACATAGTTAAACTTTTCAACGTTAACTTAGAGATAGCAACTCTTTCAGGTGAATTAAAATTAAAATTCCCAAATAGCCGATACAGGTTAGATTTATCATTAAAATCGATTTAATCAATTAAACCTGTTTTGGCAAGTTCAGTAATAACCAACTCACATTACTGACCCAATCTTGATGATTCATTGACGTTTACAAACTGAGTTAAATCGTGTTTGCAGCCTCCAACTAAAAACCCCAAACATTACGTAAATTGAAATAACTGACAATCATAATAATGAGCAATCCATCAGATGGGCTTCCACCCATTTCCCCTCTAATCAGTGGACCTTCACCCACGGAAAGATTGATCGCGGACCTCAGCAACGATGCAAATCCTAACTATGCCGAGGGGCTGAAAATGTTAGATTTCAATGCCATAAGCGAGAAAAATGCAGACATTGCGACAGACGCTCTTCAAAATAGACCATCAGGCGGAGGCCTTGTGAAGGTTCTCTCCAGTTTAGCCCTCAACTATGCCCACCAGCAGAGATGGACAGTGCACCAGTACCTCAGTGCCCAGCAGAGGCACGAGCAGGAAGCTGGGGAGTTCAAGGTACAGGTAGAGAGAACCAGGGAGCTGGCATCGAAAGCCGAAAAAGATAAGCTACTGCTAGCTGAGGAACTGTGTGTGAGAACAGATAAATTGGAAGATCTGTCTAACACTTATAACAAAGAACGCGAACAATCTCTTGACCAAGTCCGTATTCTAAAAGAACAACTCGGTTTAGCCAAAACTAAATACGATGAAGTCCACGCGAAACTAGATGAATCGGACGAGCTAGCTAGAAAACGGGGCGAGCAAATTGATGCCCTACAAACGGTTGTGAATGAAACCACTCAAAGCAATAATGCTCTATTCCAAAAGCTGCAGACCAAAGATGATCAGTTAATGAACACAATGACCAAGTTGGAGGACAAAACAGCAGAACTCATTGAAGTCGCTGATTTAATGAAGGATGAGAAAGACCAGGTGAGAAAGTTGGAAAATGTGACCTCTAAACAAAAGGAGGACATCGCATCACTGGATCTCTCACTCCACACTCGCGACCTCTCCCTGCAAACCATGACAGATAAGTATGAGGCCGAGCGAAAAAAGGGCGACACCTACGTGTCGAAAATAAACACCCTCAACTCCCAGGTGGACTCTGCGATGCAGCGTAACACCACCCTTAGGTATCATCTGGAGGAACTCCAGAACAGTCACGCGCTATCGCGGGACAACCAGACCAAGCAACCTAGCTCACATCCGGAGCTAAGAGAACGAGGGAATGTAGATGACAGGAGATTTCAGCCTCTTTCTCTTGGCCATTCGGCCCACAGTGAATTGGGGCCTCCTCGCCAACACAACCACAGCTTGACTTTTCCTCTTGGCCTCTCGGCCCACAATTCTCCACGGGAGAGTGCAGATGCTCCCCGCGCACTTGGCGGGGATCGCCTTGACAAAATCGTCAAAAACTTCCGCCTCTTCGACTCCGTTCCGGGAAAGCCAAACGACACTGAGACATTCTTAGTAGACATAGAGGACGCCTTGGATGGCTACCCAAACGCTACGAATGCAGACAGGCTCTATCTTTTGAAGCGAACGTCCAACAGACACGTGACAAGGTTCATCCGTCTACAAGAGCAACACGTGCAAAACGACTATGCTAAACTTGCCACGGTTTTGAAAATAGAATTCAGTGGTTCTGCGACTCGCAAACACGATAGTTCGTTGGCTAACAATATCAGACAAGCTCGAAATGAACACCCACAAGCCTACTATCACCGGCTTCGTTCAGCTTACTTTGGCATGCTCACTGAAACAGGAATGGAAGACCTATTACCGTTCAAACAACTTTTTCTGTCAAACATGTCTCCCAACTTCATTAACTACTTGGGCCCTACTGCCCACGTCGGGTTGCCAATCTCGACGCTCCGAGAGCTGGCAAGCACCGCTTTTGAAGCATCAAAAGCAAGATCACTCGAATCACTCGAATTAGAAGGGGCTGCATCAGGGACATATGCTGTAAAAGAGGACGATCAAAGGGGGTGGCTACCAAGTAACCACCACCCCGACAACCACCGCCGTAACAATAGCTACGATGAACGTCCCCAATCTAACAGGTCCCGTAGAGATCAACCTAGCCGACATGCCCCTCCGCCTAACTCTCACAAAGGGTCAGGACACAAGGGTAACAAGCGTAACAAGGGCAACAAAGTGTTCAACAATGATTTAAACGCTAACCGAAATGATATAGAAGCTCTGATAAAAGATGTACTGCATCGTAAGAAATTTGAGAAAGAGGACAAGGATAAATCCTCATGACTAGGCGTAAAATCGTTGGAAACCGAGTCCGCCGAAATTCATGCAATTCAAGAGGACGCAAACATTTCCATTACCCCCGCCCCCACTCAAATCCCTGTCCAGGTACCGCCCGTTCTAGACACAAGCCCGCAGGTTTTGTCTACAGACTTGGACACGGAGGTGGAGATGCACGAGATAAGCAGCTTTGCAACAGATGATTCCTCTACCATTCCGATAGAGGACCCACTGGGTCACGTAGGTGACTTATCTGTCTTGGAAATCGACGCAGATTACAAACCGCTCCGTTCTCCCAACCCACTCCATTTTGTTGGGGATATGACGAGAAAAACCAACTCGAACAGGCCATACCTTAGAACAGTCCTGGAGGACTGTGTGACCTGTCACGCTCTGATAGATTCGGGTTCAACAATTTCCCTCATATCCGAAACCTTGCTGGATGAACTAAAAAGGGCAGTGGACCCAACAAAATGTTGGTTGAAAACGGAACATTGCGATACGAATCTTCGAGGTTTCACTCCAGCTACCTCGCCCCTAACCAAACGTCTCCTACTTAAACTCAACTTCGAAAGCGTGTCACTAATACACCCCGTGTATGTGACTAGCATCGAAATCGAACGAATGCTGATTGGGAGTGATTTAATTGACCATTTGGTACCACTAATGGATTGGAAAACCAATCAAATCTGGTCACAAATACCTATGCCAACTCCGTTGACTTCGCCGCATTCTTCCAAGGCTACCTGCCATACATTGTGCAACGACGTGGGTCCGACGTCAGCATCTGACGCAAACCCTGTGAACTTGGCCATGAGCCCGCCATTTGTGGCAAAGGACAATGTGAGTTCGACTCGGAACTTAACCGAACATGTGGTTTTCTTGTGCGGCTTGGGTGATTCACCAGCCGACACTTACCGCCCTCCTCTGATAGGGGGTGTGTGCCTAAACGGCACTATGGCTGAGGATACCAGGCTGGCCACCTGGTCAGAAAAATCCGCAATCAGTTTGGAAATGTTCAATGAAATTTCGAAAACGGCTAACTGCCATCCCCTTGTGCCGAAAACGTTTAGATTTCCACTGGGAACGACTCCCCAGACAACACTCACCGCAATAGGGGTGTGTGCGCTATCGATCCGCATTGGAACCAAGGAATTATCCCACTACCTACTGGTTGTCGCGGACCTCCCACATACAGTCTATGTGGGAGCGGACATTTTGGTAAGATTGGGTGTTAAACTTGATACCATACACCAAGTTCTTTGGTCTTTGGAGCAGCCAAACCAACATGCCTTGTCTTTCGACCCGGTGCGAATGGCTTCCGGGCAGACTATTCCTGAAGCTTGCAAGACGATAACTGAGTCCGCCATGTTGATACCGGCAAGAACCACAGAGGTTTCTGTAAGACTGAACCTGGCGCCCGGATACCGGATGGAAGGCACCACTGCGTTCTTCCAACCCTCCCCAAAACTATTCGACTTGGGGCTAACTATCAATGGCAACCCACTGTTGGAACTAACCGCTAGATCCACTTACCTCCTGGTACAAAATCTGACTCAAGCGGATATTTCCATTCCTCTGCACACTCAGCTAGGAACATTGATCGATTACGCCTTCCATGATTTTGAACTAGTTGTTCCTGTGATTGGGCCTCTTCCGTCCTCCCTAGACCTAGATGGCGAGGGAGGTACGCTGTTTACTTGTCAGTCAAAAGCAATAGCACTAACTCCTGTATTGCCACTGGACGACACATCGGCATTCCGGCTGGATGTCGATCCTGACAGCAACCTGTTAATATACTCCATCGTCACGGAGGATGATATTGCGTCTCCTCCTGCATGCGAAGTACACTCTTGTGAGGAAACAACCGATGACTCTTCCAAAGGTGACATGCCGTCACCACCCGATGAAGACCTGTACAATGTCGCCGAACCATATCCTGGTTTCCATGCACAGGTAATACAACTACTGTCGGAGGCTGATGCTCTTGTCAATGACACTGAACGCCATCAGTTGAGGGAATTGTTTAACAAACACAGTGAGATCTGGTCGACAGACTCGCTGGATTGCGGGGTTACGGGTATCCATGTGGTGCGTATTCCTACGCCACCCGGAGCCACTCCTATGTTCGTTAGACAATACAAAATCCCGCTCGCAGCATACGCAGCAGTAAAAGAGATTATCGATTCCTTATTAGCTAAACGGATAATCAGGGAATGTAACAGTACGTACAGCGCTCCCGTGTGGCTCGTTCTGAAACCAACGGGTAAATGGCGTCTTACCATTGACTATAGACAACTCAACAAACTGGTTCCGTTGTCTCGTTGGCCAATGACACAGCTCGACCAAGAGTTGCCAAAGGTGGCAAACGCCAAGTACTTCTCCACCGTCGACGTGGCAAATGGTTTCTGGACCATGACAGTCGACCCGCGTGACCAACACAAGTTGGCTTTCTCTTTCTCGAACAAGCTCTTCACGTTCAATCGTTGCCCATTCGGGTATGCGAACTCCCCCTCAGAGTTCAACATCTTCCTGCACAAGGCGATGCCAGACGCAGCCTCTAGGGGGACGATAATTTACGTGGATGACGTTCTCATGAGAAGTGAGACTTGGTCACATCACCTCAATGAAATGGACCACGTTCTCACCCAACTCGGGACTGCAGGGGCTAAGTTGGCCATCATCAAAGGACAATGGTGCAGGACCAAGGTAAACTACGTTGGGCTTCTGGTGGGTGCCGAGGGCATCCTGCCACAGTCTAACCGAATCCAAGCAGTCCGCAACATCAAAACACCTACAAACCTTCACGAGGTGCGCAGCTTCTTGGGAGTATGTAATTACTCCCGTCAATTCATCGAAAACTACGCCGACTTGTCAAAACCGTTGACTCACCTTCTTCAGAAAGACACCCCATTCATTTGGGATGTCACTCACAACGAAGCGGTGGCTTCCTTGAAAAACCTGCTTTGCGAGGCACCCTGCCTGGTATACCCCAACAAAGACAAGACATTCTTTTTGGAAGTCGGTTTCTCAGAGCACTGCCTTAGCGCTGGGTTGTACCAAAAATACGACCAAGACAAACGTGTGGTTGCTTACGCGAGCAAAACACTCAACCCCGCCGAACACAAATACTCAGACTGCGAAAAAGCGCTGCTGTCAACAGTCTGGGCGATCAAACACTTCACCAGTTATGTCGGCGGACAAAAGGTGATCATAGAAACATGTCACCAGCCTGTGACTTTTCTGAAAAGCCAACGAATCCGTGAGGGTGCTGTACACAACAGCAGGATAGTGGCTTGGCTCATGACGCTGCAGAGCCATGATGTAGTAATACACTACGCAAAAGCAAAGAACCTGCCTTTGGGCAGTGCTTTGGCGGTGTGTCAACACTGTGGTGACGATGAAACCGACTCCGGACCACCCCCGCGTGACATCGCTCCGCCATCGCCTTCGAACCATCACTATTTCGAAGAGAACATGTGTCTCGACATACCGATGGCATTTGTAGATGGCTGTTCTTACCGCCATCTAGACCACTTGCAAGCTGGGGTGGGATTGGTATGGCACAACGACATTCCGTGCAAACCACTTCAATTTCAGCTTGGCAACAAGACCAGCCAGTTTGCAGAAGTGGCTGGCGTGCTGATCACCCTGCAAACAGCAGTGAAACACGAATTGGCAGAACTGGCGATCTGCACCGACTCAAACTACGCGAGACTCACCTTCTTATGCCACTTGCCGTTTTGGAAACAAAAGCACATGACTACTTCAAGTGGTAAAGAGGTGAAAAACAAAGAGCTCATTCTAGCTTGTGATGATCTCATCACCAAACACGACATACAGGTGTATTGGAAGAAGGTCAAGGGACACTCCAAATCACCTGGTCGTGACAAACTTGGCAACGACCATGCTGACAGCATGGCGAAATCTGGTGCAATTCACGGCACCCCTTGGGTGTTTGCTTCTCGAGACGAAAAACCCACTGAGGAAGCTATGGTGTCTGCGGTAACGCGTAGCCATGTAGCACCACGGAAAACGTCGTCGCACAAACATAATGTGTTGCTAACGCATTCATTCATGAATGGCGACCTGGTAGCAATGCAACACCAAGATGAGTCCCTCGCCACTTTGATGGCATTCCTGTCGGATCCTGTCAACCACCCAGTGTCCGAACTGGCTTTGGCAGGTTCACACGACTTGCGTTCGCTGTACGCAACTAAACAGCACCTCACACTTGTAGATGACCTATTGGTGTATGTTTCAGAAACCGACACCGCTCGAAGGTGGGTGGTTCCTGAAACACAGAGGGGGATAATGATAGCTCATGCCCACGACGAGCCATGTGGAGGCCATAGGGGGGTCAAGGCTACATGTGAAACATTGCGACAGGTGGCCCACTGGCCTCACATGGAACAAGACGTGGCACGATACGTGAGGGGGTGTCTAGTTTGCTGCCAGTTTCAACCCACCAAGCCACTTCACAGAGCACCCCTGCAACGCAAGGGTGTGTCTTACCCCTGGAGCTCGATCCAGATCGACTGGGTCGGCCCAGTTGCCAGGTCTGCCAGAGGCAACAAGTACCTCCTCACAGTGACTTGCGCATTCACAAAGTGGGTGGAGTGCCTGCCGGCGACCAATGACACAGCGGAAACCACTGCCGTTCTTTTGCTAAACCACGTTTTCAGTCGTTTCGGCCTGCCAGGAGAAACCGTGGACAGCGACAGAGGAACCCACTTTTCGGCAGCTGTAATGACCGAACTGTGGAAGCTCCTGGGAGTCAAAGCTAAACTCCACATCGCGTACCACCCTAGGAGCTCGGGGGGGTAGAAAGGAGCAACCAATCAATTGTCAGAATCTTGAGGAAATATGTGGCAGCCAACCACAAAGATTGGGACCTCAAACTCCCATTGGTACTGACGGCAATCAGAGCCACACGCAACAGGTCTACGGGAATGATACCCTTTGAGATGATGACGGGCCGGCAAATGACCCTTCCACTGCATCTCCTGTACCAACCGGGAGATGTCGCCGCAGCCACCGCCTACACGGCTCATCAATACGTGACCGACTTGCGGAACCATCTCCAGACTACCTTTGCGTACGCTCAAGGACAATTGGAAAGAAGTGCAGAAGGTGACAAGACCTATTACGACAAAAAAGCCTCACACCAGGTGTTCGAGGTCGGAGATAAGGTGTGGTACTACATATACACCAAACCCGCGGGCGTCGCAACAAAGTTCCTGCCCCACTGGACGGGGCCACACGAGATTGTGGTGAAGCTATCACCTGTAGCTTACCAGATCAAAATCAGCAAAGGTCGACAAAACGCCACATTAAAGTGGGTCCACCGGAACCAAATCAAGTTGTACACTCCCCCCATGGGAATAGAAGGGGTGCTAGCCAGCACCGAATAGATAAAAACCCTAGCAAAAAACCAGAGGTACTAAGAAAATTCATAAGTACCCTCAGCTGATCCCTTCCAGGAGACCAGTACGTTGCACCTAATATCTTTTATTCTCTTCCCAGCTACCAGATATACATCTGTTGTCACTAGTGATATCGTTCTGCGCTGTACTGATTAAAAATAAGAAAAACAGAAAAATAGTTGTCAAAACAATTTTTGTTTACGAATACAAACAACTGAAATAATCCAACAATCTCCGATTATGCGTTTCTGTAGGATGGAGTTCCTTTGGATGATCCTGACACTCTGCGCCCTGGTCAAAACCAACCCAGCAGACGTAATCACGAACGGACCCCCTACGGGAATCATTCTCCGCGACGATCCAGGACTCCTCATAACTAACTGCAGAGTACACACGCAGAGGGTATATGTCCGCCTAGATGCAGAGAATGTGTACCGCCAACACATTCCACCTGCGGCGCATTTGAGTTGGGCCGGGGCTGACTGGACCAGCCAGGCAATTAAGCACGCCCAGCTAGACACTGCCCATATGTTGGCCCAACTCCAAAAGTTCACAGTAACACAGTCAGAACTAGCTGAGCCCAGGCGAGAAAAACGATTCGTCGGGGCGCTACTATCGATAGGGGCAGCCGTAGGGTCACTATTTGCCCTAGGTACCACTGCCGTCAACGCAGTCAGTCTAGCCACAGTCAAGAGGAATGTTAGGGAGATTACTGAAGAGATGCCACTTATCCAGCAGCAGATGAAGGCACAGGCCCTTAGGTTGCAACATGTGGGAAAGTCTCTCCAGGACACTATTCTGGTGGTCAACACACACTCTACTCTCCTGAACAAAACTATCCTGTCTGTAGAAAAGCTAGCAGAGGTCATGAACCATGACTATGCCCATGTCCAATTGGTTCGATTGTTACTGGAGGATTTTCTCCGTGAAGTTAGCTCTTCTATGGACCACTTGGCCATGAATAGAATCCCCTCATATCTAGTGCCCCTCTCAATGGTGCACGACATATTGACCTCAGCTACTTCAACCACACTAAGGCCGTTACAATCACATTTGGCCTATAGTCTGGGGTCGGCCATCCCAATACACGTTGATGTTGATCGTAATGAAGTGGGTTTTCTACTGACGCTGCCGGTTGTTGAACTGGAGAATATCTATAGATTGAAAACGGTTCTCAATGTAGGATTTTGGCGCGACAGTACCCACGTAAAGATTGCCACGCCCCCAGTTGTAGCTTACCAGGAAAACAACCCAGATTTCTATCTCACCCCTAACCTGCTAATGTGTACTCTAACCAAAGATGTCCACTACCTTTGTCCTAGCAAACCATTTGTCAGGGATAACACTGAGCGTCTTTGTGGTATTAAAGCTATCACCAGCGAAGAACGCTGTAGAGCCAAACTAACAGCCAGGGATGGGGCCACCACCACACAAGTGGAGGTGGTAGGGAACCGATGGTTGGTCAACACACCGTTCGCGTCCGCCACTGTGACTTACGAACGCCATGACTCCATCACCCAATTGAACCTCCCCAACCAGACTGTTTTTGTTACGGTACCAGAGGGGGCGATTATTCACGTAGACGACCTCGCTCTATACCACCTTCCCGACGACCGGATAGACACAGAGATTGAAATGCCGGACGCTTTTGCTAAACGTTCCCTTGAGTTACCACAAGCTATTCAATACCAAATCCAGTACGAGGGACCCATGACTGTTGATCTTAGCGTACTGGATGAGGCACTGTTAGTCGACCCGACTGACTACAGACCAAAAGATTGGTCTGTCGCCCGCTCTTGGACGGTGCCGGACAGTATCCTGACTGTTACCATGATCCTTGGTCTCATTTCCCTTGGCGTGTGCACCTACTACGTACACAGGCGCACACGTGCAATGGAAGACCTAATGAGGTCTTATACTAGGATCACCCGTGGGATGGAAGCGATCCCGATTTTTGGAAAGTTGGCAATGGATCCGGAAACCCTCTTACAGGGCCCAGTCCCAGCCTCCTCTCCCGAACTCGCTAGGTCAGCCCAGTAATGTCCCTAATGTAAGCTTTGGCCTTCAGGGGCCAAGTTTTCCAAGTGCCTTAACTACCCACCTGCAAGTAGGATCACCCTAGACATGACATTAGAGACAATGCCATGATAGAGCTATTTAGCCAAGACCTTGGACATATATAGAACATAGTCCATATTAGATGATTAAGGTGTGGTAGACATATTTTGTATACTTTTATGTTTTTATTCCAATTTTTCATTTCATTACCTTTGACACTTAGGAAGCCTTAGAGCCAAGACGCCGCTCGTTTGGGGAGGAAATGTAATGATGTATTGCCTGAGTGTTGTGCGTTATTAACGTCTGCCAAGTTACTGCCTAGGTCCACTAACCGGGATAACCGGACGACGGGCCGGAACACAGAACCACTGCCAGACCTCCTTGATCCATTCTGGTGGTGATCCACAGCTTGCGGAAAGCCTACCAGGGGGAACCACCAAAGGGGGGGGGGCTGCTCTGATGATCCACAGACCAGGACATCCGATGGTCATTCTTATGGTGGGTTGCAACATGCAGAATCATTCCAAGTTGAACCTACCAGAGGGGGACTGTCATGACTGTCCTGATCAGGTCAGGGTACAGGAGACCACCACCCTACAGATTATCTCCCAAACCCCCAACAGAGGAGGAGAGATCTAGGGGTCTGAAGATGTGGGGGTTTTATGACACCTCACGCCCATAATAAAACTTAGGCCACAGAGAAATTCCTTTGTCCTAACAATGGAGAACTGGCCTCAGAACATTAAACATGCAATAAAGGGACTTTGGAACAATGGTTTCCGTCAGCCACAATGGTGGTCATGACGAGAGGTGGAACATTAAAATGTATGTAACTTTTGTATCGTTTTTAAAGGTTAAGAGATTACGTTATTATGAAAACATTGTACCTTTAAGAGTTTTCCCAGTATATGCCTGATGTTTATACATTGTACGTTGTGTAGAAAATATCCAAATCAAACAGAATGTTTTGGTAAAGATGAAATGTGAAGTTAGTGTCTAAAATTTGATATTTTCTAGAGCCAAAGCCTTGCCCCCTTTACTTGGTCCGCCCAGAGAATTGCCCTAAAGGCGGTTACACCCACTTCTGACCCGAGGGTATAAGACAGGAGAGTGAAGAATTAACATAAGAGACTATTGACCCCAAGCTGCAGCTAAGGTCTAACAAAGTCGACGAACCCCAAAACGAAACACAAGGTTGAAGACAAAGAAATATTTTTCTACACGAGCTACGGACGAGTAGCTGTGTCTAAGCGGGTGAATTCAAGCCGAACCACCCAGCCTCCACTCTCCATTGAATCGTGGTATCGACACCATTCGAGCCGAAGCTGTGAGCTCTGAGCTACAGAGCTGTCTGTCCTCAGAAGACCCCTTTCCGATCAAGGGTGAGGATCAGACCACTTAGCCAAGAAGGACACTGACATCGTGAGGACAACCAGAGAGTTGCGCCGGAGAAGTGCGTCATTTAGAAGCCTAAACGACCCACGCGGAGCTTCCCACCTGAGACCTCCAACACGTAATTACATCATTATATTCTGACCCATAAGAGCGGCAGTTCGGGGCAAGGCTAATTTTAAATAAGCATGGCTGACAAATGAACCCAAATGTATATTTCTCTCGTGTACTTCCTTTATTTCTCTCTCTTTAAAATCCCCATTTTGGGTAACAAGCGCCATAGTGTGTTGGCCCGTTATACTAAGTCCTTATCAATAGCTAGACTGTGTTTTGTGTATGTGTATCTTTATCATCATTTTAGCTTGCTAGTAAATAAATAATCAACTAAGATTGGTGTGGTAAATTCAGTGGTAAAGCCCGGGTCCGTGCAGATTCCCGGATTGTACGACGTTCAGATTATGAGACTGTAGAGGAAATTGATTAATTTAGCGACTGTTGTAATCGATATTCTGATATCCTTTGAGTTAATTTGGGAAATAGAAACTCAATCAAAACAATGCTCCCATGGTGCCCCAGGTTAATGAGTTAATAATTGCTTGATTCATTGCTTAATTCATTTAATCACGCAATTATAAACCGTTAATCATTCGATGAGCAGCAGTCGTCACATTAACTAATACAACGTCACGACAGCTGGGAGAGGAGGGATGAAAACTACGGAAGCCCTGGCACAACAAACAGGAATAACGTCTCTTAGGCTGCTGGAGAGATTCCTGGAGGAGGTCCAGGAGGCACTGTCTGAGCCGGTCAGGGCGGTGTTTGAGCGGCCAAAGGTGGAGGGGCCACCAATGTTTCGCCACTGCAGGTGACGGCTGAGACTGGGGACTGGCATGAGGGTCTGGAGGACTAGATTTTAACACTCCGAGCCTGGAGGAGTTTGAGGGGGTGGGAGGTAAAGCCCTCTACAACCTCTGCATTAAAGTGAGAAACATTAGGAGCATAACAGGAGTGAAGGCACATCAGTGGCAGGGGGTATGTGGGGCGGAGAGTATGGTGGGTTTTAGATGGAGGGGACTCTACAAACCTCCAGTACCAAAGAGGTCAGGGGACCTCCAGTGGAGGGTTCTACATGGAGCAGGAGTGTCCTTTCTGTGTTATGAGAGAAACTGTGATTCATGTGTTTTCTGTGTGCTCCAGATTAATGCCATTAATGTCTCTGTTGGAATGTCTGTATGAGAGGTTGGGGGAGGTTTTTACTGTTGGGATGTTTATAATGGGGTACAGGTATTCAAATAAGGAAAAGGCCAAATGTGTTTTGAATTTTCTGTTTACTCAGGCAAAGTTGGCTATTTGGATAACAAGGAGGAACAGGGTCAAAGGTGGAGGGATAACAGACCCTTTACTATTATTTAATGGGATGGTCTCTATGCGCCTTAGGGTAAAATCTGAGTTCTATAAAATGATAAAGTGTGGTGATGTTTCAGGACATATGGTGGGGAAGATGTTTTGGAAATACGGTTGTAGAAGCGGTGAGGTTTTTTGGTTATTGTGATGTGGTGTGTTTTGTATCGTGTGGTAGAGGGAAAGGTGAGTATGGTACATGTATGCAGTACAGGATATATTTTGGTGTTTTATTTTGGGGGGGGGGGTGGGGGTGGTGAGGTTTTAATAAAAATGAGAACGTTTCATTAAAGAAAGTCAAAAAGTCACAAGTCTCTCTTTCTCTCTCAATTCAATTTAAGGGCTTTATTGGCATGGGAAACATATGTTAACATTGCCAAACCAAGTGAAGTAGATAATAAACAAAAGTGAAATAAACAATACAAATCAACAGTAAACATTACACTCACAAAAGTTCGAAAAGAATAAAGACATTTCTGTCACGGCTGTCAAAAGGAGTGGACCAAAGTGCAGCGTGGTTGTAGTTCCACATTTTCTTAAATCCATGAAAATTTGCAATACACAAATAACTGAATAAACAAAACGTGACGCAGAGAGAAACAAACACTACTCAAATATAATCACCCACAAAACCCAGGAAGAAAAACCCCTACTTAAATATGATCTCCAATCAGAGGTAACGAGGACCAGAGATCAACTAAAAAACAACATAGAAAAACTAGAACTTAAACATAGAAATAGAAAAACACAAAACACCCCATCACACCCTGACCTACTCTACCATAGAAAATCACATCTTACTATGGTCAGGAAGTGACAGTACCCCCCCCCCCCCCCCCCCCCCCCCCCGTAGGAGCCTGTAGGGATGAACCATGGCACGAGTCTTCAGCGGCGGCCTGCAGCCCAGAGTCTTCAGCGGCGGTCGGTAGTTCAGAGCCTCCAGCGATGATCCACGGTCTGGTTCTTCTGGCGACACAGAAGCGGGCGGAGTGGGGGCTACGCCCCGAACCAGAGCCGCCACCAAGAATAGATGCCCACCCGGACCCTCCCCTATCGGTTTAGGTTTGCGGCCCGGAGTCCGCACCTTTGGGGAGGGGGGTACTGTCACGGTCTGACCTGAGAGAGACGGTTTATTTCTCTATTTTGTTAGAATACCCACCCCATACCCTGACCTATGTTTTGTATTTCTTTGTTTTGGGCTGAGTATGGTTCCTAATCAGAGGCAGTTGTCTATCGTTGTCTCTGATTAGGAATCATACTTAGGCAGCCTTTTCCCACCTGTCTTTGTGGGTAGTTTTCTGTTTCTGTACCTGACAGAACTGTGCGCCTTCGTTTCTCTTTGTTATTTTTGTTCGAGTGTTATTTTGATTTAAATAAATAATCATGAACACGTGCCACGCTGCATCTTGGTCACCTCTCTACGATGATCGTTACACATACACCTTAGCCAAATACATTTAAACTCAGTTTTCACAATTCCTGACATTTAATCCTATTAATAATTCCCTGTCTTAGGTCAGGATTAGTACTTTATTTTAAGAATGTGAAATGTCCGAATAATAGTAGAGAGAATGATTTATTTCAGCTTTTATTTCTTTCACATTCCCAGTGGGTCAGAAGTTTACATACACTCAATTAGTATTTAGTAGCACAGCCTTTAAATTGTTTAACTTGAGTCAAATGTTTCGGGTAGCCTTCCACAAGCTTCCCACAATAATTTGGGTGAATTTTGGCACATTGCTCCTGACAGAGCTGGTGTAACTGAGTCAGGTTTGCAGGCCTCCTTGCTTGCACATACTTTTTCAGTTCTGCCCACAAATTTTATGGGATTGAGGTCAGGGCTTTGTGACTGTCTTGAGATGTTGCTTCAATATATCCACATAATTTTCCCTTCCTCATGCCATCTATTTTGTGAGGTGCACCAGTCCCTCCTGCAGCAAAGCACCCCCACAACATGATGCTGCCACCCCCGTGGGATGGTGTTCTTCGGCTTGCAAG
Organism: Salmo trutta; assembly: GCF_901001165.1. NCBI lineage: Eukaryota > Metazoa > Chordata > Actinopteri > Salmoniformes > Salmonidae > Salmo > Salmo trutta. The sequence continues at coordinate 21,993,895 of NC_042971.1, forward strand.
CCTCCTCCTTTTTCCTCCAAACATAATGATGGTCATTATGGCCAAACAGTTCTATTTTTGTTTCATCAGACCAGAGGACATTTCTCCAAAAAGTATGATTGTTGTCCCCATGTGCAGTTGCAAACCGTAGTCTGGCTGTTTTAAGGCGGTTTTGGAGCAGTGGCTTCTTCCTTGCTGAGCGGCCTTTCAGGTTATGTTGATATAGGACTCGTTTTACTGTGGATATAGATACTTTTGGACCTGTTTCCTCCAGCATCTTCACAAGGTCCTTTGCTGTTGTTCTGGAATTGATTTGCACTTTTCACACCAAAGTACGTTTATCTCTAGGAGACCGAACGTGTCTCCTTCCTGAGCGGTATGACGGCTGCATGGTCCCATGGTGTTTATACTTGCGTACTATTGTTTGTTCAGATGAACATGGTACCTTCAGGCATTTGGAAATTGTTCCCAAGGATGAACCAGACATGTGGAGGTCTTTGCTGATTTATTTTCATTTTCCCATGATTTCAAGCAAAGAGGCACTGAGTTTGAAGGTAGGCCTTGAAATACATCCACAGGTACACCTCCAATTGACTCAAATTATGTCAATTAGCCTATCAGAAGCCGCTAAAGCCATAACATCCTTTTCTGGAATTTTCCAAGCTGTTTAAAAGCACTGTCAACTTAGTGTATGTAAACTTCTGACCCACTAGAATTGGGATACAGTGAATTATAAATGAAATAATCTGTCTGTAAATAATTGTTGGAAAAATTACTTGTGTTATACACAAAGTAGATGTCCTAACTGACTTGCCAAAACTATAATTTGTTCACAAGAAATTTGTGGAGTGGTTGAAAAATTAGTTTTAATGACTCCAGCCTAAGTGTATGTAAACTTCTGACTTCAACTGTAGGTGCTGCTGTAGGCCCTCCTTGGTTGAGGACAGAAGCACCAGATCATCAGCAAACAGTAGACATTTGACTTCAGATTCTAGTAGGGTGAGGCCGGGTGCTACAGACTGTTCTAGTGCCCTCGGCAATTCGTTGATATATATGTTGAAGAGGGTGGGTCTCTCTGCCTCTCTCTATCTCCGTCTCTGTCTCCCTCTCTCTCTCTCTCTCTCTCTCTCTCTCTCTCTCTCTCTCTCTCTCTCTCTCTCTATCAAATGTTGCTTTGATAGGCCAAATAGAGATGTATATCAGAAAGCACTGTACAGGACATTTGGTTTTTTGAGTGGACATCTCACCTGGTACAAGATAAAGGTTGGCCTATAACCAGTTTGTAAAGGTGTATTGCCTGTCTACAGATGTAGAATCTTAATTTGATGCAAACTTGTAGTTTATTCAAGGTTTAAAAAGGCTTCTAAAGGCTTGTAATTTCCACTTTAAAGGACAGATTTGATTTGCCCTAAAAATGCATCAACCCCTACAAAAATGTCCATTAACCATAATCCGCACAATAATACATTTCCTGTCGCGCAAGGGATTATTTTTTTCTGCTGTGAGAAACTGGTCAAATTCTGATCCTATATCTGCATGAGTTATGTGAGACAACCATCAGATACAGTGCCTTCGGAACATATTCAGACCCCGTGACTTTTTCCACATTTTGCTATGTTATCGCCATATTCTAAAATGTATATATTTTTAAAATCCTCAATCTACACACAATACCCAATAATGGCAAAGCAAAAACTGTTTTTATTTTTTTGCAAATGTATTTAAAAAAAAAAGTATTTACGTAAGTATTCAGACCCTTTGGTATGTGACTCGAAATTGAGATTGAGAAATTGCATCCTGTTTCCATTGATCATCCTTGTGACATTTCTACAACTGGATTGGAGTCCATCTGTGGTGAATTCAATTGATTGAACATGATTTGGAAAGGCACACCTGTCTATATAAGGTCCCACAGTTGACAGCGCATGTCAGAGCAAAAGGAACAGATCTGGGGAAGGGTACCAAAAAATGTTTGGAGCAGTGAAGGTCCCCAAGAACAGTGGCCTCCATCATTCTTAAGTGGAAGATGTTTGGAACCACCAAGACTCTTCCTAGAGCTGGCCTCCCGGTCAACCTGAGCCATCGGGGGAGAAGGGCCTTGGTCAGGGAGGTGACCAAGAACCCGATGGTCACTCTGACAGAGCTCTAGAGTTCCTCTGTGTAGATGGGAGAACCTTCCAGAAGGACAACCATCTCTGCAGCACTCCACCAATCAGGCCTTTATGGTAGAGTGGCCAGATGGAAGCCACTCCTCAGTAAAAGGCACATGACGGCCCTCTTGGCGTTTGCCAAAAGGCACCTAAAGATTCTCAGACCATGAGACACAAGATTCTCTGGTCTGAAACCAAGTTTAACTATTTGGCCTGAATGCCAAGTGTCACGTTTGGAGGAAACCTGGCACCACCCCTACAGTGAAGCATGGTTGTGGCAGCATCATGCTGTGGGGATGTTTTTCAGCGGCAGGGACTTTGAGACGAGTCAGGATTGAGGCAAAGATGAACAGAGCAGAGAGATCCTTGATGAAAACATGCTCCAGAGTGCTCAGGACCTCAGACTGGGGCAATGGTTCACCTTCCAACAGAACAACGATCGTAAGCACACAGCCAAGACAATGCAGGAGTGGCTTCGGGACAAGTCTCTGAATGTCCTGGAGTGGCCCAGCCAGAGCCCGGACTTGAACCTGATCGAATATCTCTGGAGAGACCTGAAAATAGCTGTGCAGCGAAGCTTCCCATCCAACCTGAGATTGAGAGGATCTGCAGTGAAGAATGGGTGAAACTCTCAAAATACAGGTGTGCTAAGCTTGTAGCGTCATAACCAAGAAGACGCGATACTGTAACCACTGCCAAAGGCGCTTCAACAAAGTACTGAGTAAAGGATCTGAATACTTATGTAAATGTGATATTTCAGTTGATTTGTTTTATAAATGAGCAAAAAAAAAATCGATATTACCTGTTTTCGCTTTGTCATTATGGGGTATTGCATGTAGATTGATGACGAAAAAAACTAAATGTAATCCATTTTAGAATAAGGCTGTAACAAAATGTGGAAAAGTCAAGGGGTCGGAATACTTTCCGAAAGGCACTGTATATACGGTCTGAAACGAGTGGTGAATGATGGTGGCTTGTGCTGTGTGGTCAAATCAATAAATTGGTAGCTGCAATGCAGTCAGCAACTATGTTGTGTTCGGTGTAGTGCTCAACACCTGTGAGACACAACACTGTGGAAATGTGTGCAGCATGGTAACAATACAATTCAGCTAGGATGTAAGTGTTGGTGGCATTGGTTTAAGTGAAATAAGTAAGCCTTGTCCAGAACGGACCATGGGGAAGGAGCCTATGTCCTTATTCGATAGCGTGAGGCTGTTTGATATACAAGTACACCTCCGGACAGGATGCTAGTCTATCGCAAGACCTTATCCCTAATCCATCTCTTTAATGCTGAGTGCCAAGCAGAGGCCTTCAGTATCATTTTTGGAGTCTGACTCAACCAGGGATCAAAACCCAAACCTTCCAATCTCAGGGTGGACAAACTAACCACAAGGTCACTAAGTTGGTGCATTGGTTTTAGTGAGGGATTCACTAATTGTGATGCAGCTGTGTGGGTGTGTGTGTGTGTGTGTGTGGTGGGTGTATTTGAACATGGAAGTAAAGTCTATTCATCAATATCACCAAAACAAAGATCAATCAACCTGGACAGGGTGTACCACACACACACACACACACACACACACACACACACACACACACACCCTCCTCACCCCCAAACCCAACCCACCCCGCCCATGCACGTACAGACACTGCACACTCTCTCTCACATGGGCCCATTGATTATGTGAGGTGCAGTGTTAGCTGTGGCTGGGGCTGCTGACCTGTTTGTGCAGTGAACTAGAAGGCTGGCGCATGCTGTTTCAGGGTCACTGCTGGTGTGGGACGGTACAAAATGGACCGTTCAAACTGGACAGTCTGAGCCCTGTATGTCAGTCAGCAACAACATGTATGCCACTACAGTTTAGACATAACTACAGACTTATAACTGTAGCATAGACATATAGCTACAGACTTATAACTGTAGCGTAGACATATAGCTACAGACTTATAACTGTAGCATAGACATATAGCTACAGACTTATAACTGTAGCGTAGACATATAGCTACAGACTTATAACTGTAGCGTAGACATATAGCTACAGACTTATAACTGTAGCGTAGACATATAGCTACAGACTTATAACTGTAGCGTAGACATATAGCTACAGACTTATAACTGTAGCGTAGACATATAGCTACAGACTTATAACTGTAGCGTAGACATATAGCTACAGACTTATAACTGTAGCATAGACATATAGCTACAGACTTATAATTGTAGCGTAGACATATAGCTACAGACATACAGTACGAGTGGCGGACCTCATGAGAGCCAGTTTCATCATAGCGCTTGATGGTTTTTTGCTACTGCACTTGAAGAAACTTTCAAAGTTCTTGAAATGTTCCGCATTGATTGACCTTCATGTCTTAAAGTAATGATAGACTGTCGTTTCTCTTTGCTTATTTGAGCAGTTATTGACATAATATGGACTTGGTCTTTTACCAAATAGGGTGGTCTTCTGTATACCACCCCTACCTTGTCACAACACAACTGTTTGGCTTAAACACATTAAGAAGGAAATAAATTCCACAAGTTAACTTTTAACAAGGCACACCTGTTAATTGAAATGCATTCCAGGTGACTACATCACGAAGCTGGTTGAGAGAATGCCAAAGGTGTGCAAAGCTCTCAAACTTTTGACTGGTACTGTATAATGGAGTGTGTGGAGTAGAGTGTAGTGCCTCCACTGTATACTCTCCCAGGGTCAGTTAGATTTAGCGCCTTTAAGGAGGTCTGTGTGTGTGTGTGTGTGTGTGTGTGTGTGTGTGTGTGTGTGTGTGTGTGTGTGTGTGTGTGTGTGTGTGTGTGTGTGTGTGTGTGTGTGTGTGTGTGTGAGCGTGTGTGTGTGTGTGTGTGTGTGTGTTATTGCTAGTGTTTCTCTCTAAGGTGAAGTTGATTGCTGTAAACACCCCCCTCTGCTTTGTGACACTTTCCCTCCTTCACGCCCCTCTTCCTCTCTCTTTCTCCAGAGCTTGTCTGGGCTGTGTAGTCAATTCACTCTCTGTCCTTTTCTCCGGGTAGACAAAAGGAGAGAAACAGCACTAGAGATAGAGAAAGTGGGAGAACAGAAAGCAGATTGAGCCTTACTTGTTCATTGTGTTCCACACAGTCCTCTTCTTGTATGTGTGTTCTGCGTGTTTGTGTGCTTTCTCCCTCTGTGTGTGTATGTTTCACACTGGCTTCCTTTCATTGAATTCATTGCAGCCCAGTCTAGTTATAAACCAATAGCCACAGGGACAGACAGCTCTGTTTATACGGTATCCAACGGTATCATATCACTCACAGGAATACAGAGATCTATCTCCACCTAAAGGCATATCATTTAGGTGGAGCAGGGATGGTGCCAACAGAGATGGTTGCCTCACTTCGCGTTCTTAGGAACGTATGCAGTATTTTGTTTTTTTATGTATTATTTCTTACACTGTAAGCCCATGAAATCTTAAGTCTTATTATATACAGCCGGGAAGAATTATTGGATATAAGAGCAACATCAACTTACCAACATTAGGACCAGGAATGCGACTTTCCCGAAACGGATCCTCTGTTTGGACCACCACCCAGGACAATGGATCGGATCCCAGTAGGCGACGCAAAACAACTGCGCCGCAGAAGGGGAAGACAGAGCGGTCTTCTGGTCAGGCTCCGTAGACGGGCACATCGCTCACGAGTATACTACTTGCCAAGTTCCAGTCTCTTGACAACAAAGTAGATGAAATTTGAGCAAGGGTTGCCTTCCAGAGATACATCAGAGATTGTAACGTTCTCTGTTTCACGGAAACATGGCTCAGTTTATTAGCAAATGCATCAGTGATGTTGTACCCACGGTGACTATTAAAACCTTCCCCAACCAGAAACCGTGGATTGATGGCAGCATTCGCACAAAACTGAAAGTTCGAACCACTGCTTTTCATCATGGCAAAGCGACCGGAAACATAACCGAATACAAACAGTGTAGCTATTCCCTCCGCAAGGCAATCAAACAAGCTAAGCGTCAGTATAGAGACAAAGTAGAGTCGCAATTCAACGGCTCAGACACGAGACGTATTTGGCAGGGTCTACAGTTAATCATGGATTACAAAAAGAAAACCAGCCCAGTCACAGACACCGACGTCTTGCTCCCAGACAAACTAAACAACTTCTTTGCTCGCTTTGAGGACAATACAGTGCGACTGACATGGCCCGCTACCAAAACCTGCGGGCTCTCCTTCACCACAGCCAACGTGAGTAAAACATTTAAACGTGTTAACCCTTGCAAGGCTGCCGGCCCAGACGGCATCCCTAGCAGCGTCCTCAGAGCATGCGCAGACCAGCTGGCCGGTGTGTTTACGGACATATTCAATCAATCCCTATCCCAGTCTGCTGTTCCCACATGCTTCAAGAGGGCCACCATTGTTTCTGTTCCCAAGAAAGCGAAGGTAACTGAGCTAAACGACTATCGCCCTGTAGCACTCACTTCCGTCATCATGAAGTGCTTTGAGAGGCTAGTCAAGGATCTTATCACCTCCACCCTACCAGACACCCTAGACCCACTCCACTGTTTACCGCCTCAATAGGTCGACAGACGACGCAATCACAATCACACTGCACACTGCCCTAACCCATCTGGACAAGAGGAACACCTATGTAAGAATGCTGTTCATCGATTGCAGCTCAGCATTTAACACCTTAGTAGCCTCCAAACTCGTCTTTAAGCTCGAGACCCTGGGTCCTGGACTTTCTGACAAGCCACCTCCAGGTGGTGAGGGTAGGAAACAACATCTCCACCCCGCTGATCCTCAACACTGGGGTCCCACAAGGGTGCGTTCTAAGCCCCCTCCTGTACTCCCTGTTCACCCATGACTGCGTGGCCATGCACGCCTCCAACTCAATCATCAAGTTTGCAGACGACACTACAGTGGTAGGCTTGATTACCAACAACAACGAGACTGCCTACAGGGAGGAGGTGAGGGCCCTCAGAGTGTGGTGTCAGGAAAATATCCTCTCACTCAACGTCAATAAAACAAAGGAGATGATCGTGGACTTCAGGAAACAGCAGAGGGAGCACCCCCTTATCCACATCGATGGGACAGTAGTGGAGAAGGTGGAAAGTTTTAAGTTCCTCTGCGTACACATCAAGGACAAACTGAAATGGTCCACCCACACAGACAGCGTGGTGAAGAAGGCGCAACAGCGCCTCTTCAACCTCAGGAGGCTGAAGAAATTTGGCTTGTCACCAAAAATGCTCACAAACTTTTACAGATGCACAATTAAGAGCTTCCTGTCAGGCTGTATCACCGCCCAGTACGGCAACTGCTCCGCCCACAACCGTAAGGATAGTGATGTCTGCACAACGCATCAGCGGGGGAAAGCTACCTGTCCTCCAGGACACCAACACCACCCAATGTCATAGGAAGGCCAAAAAGATCATCAAGGATAACAACCACTGCTTGTTCACCCCGTTATCATTCAGAAGGTGAGGTCAGTACAGGTGCATCAAAGCTGGGACCAAGAGACTGAAAAACAGCTTCTATCTCAAAACAGCTTCAAGGCCATTAGACTGTTAAACAGCCGTCACTAACAATGAGTGGCTGCTGCCAACATACTGACTCTAGCCACTTTAATAATTAAAAATTGGATGTAATAAATATATCACTAGTCACTTTAAACAATGCCACTTTATATAATGTTTACATACCCTACATTACTCATCTCATATGTATATACTGTACTCTATACCATCTACTGCATCTTGCCTATGCCGTTCGGCCATCGCTCATCCATATATTTATATGTACATATTCTTATTCATTCCTTTACACTTGTGTGTAAAAGGTAGTTGTTGTGAAATTGTTTGATTACTTGTTAGATATTACTGCACGGTCGGAACTAGAAGCACAAGCATTTCGCTACACTCGCATTAACATCTGCTAACCATGTATATGTGACCAATAAAAATGGATTTGATTTTGATTTGATTATCCCTCACAGAAATACAGAGATCTATCTCCACCTAAAGGCATATCCCTCATCTTGCTCCATAGCCAGTGTTAGGTTGCGTCCCAATTGGCACCCTATTCCCTTTGTCTCGCTACATTTGGCCAGAGAATAGGGTGCCATTTGGGACGCACACGTTGAATTCTGATATAATGATGCGATGGTGGCTGTGTGTGTGTGTGTGTGTGTGTGTGTGTGTGTGTGTGTGTGTGTGTGTGTGTGTGTGTGTGTGTGTGTGTGTGTGTGTGTGTGTGTGTGTGTGTGTGTGTGTGTGTGTGTGTGTGTGTGTGTGTGTGTGTGTGTGTGTGTGTGTGTGTGTGAGAGAGATGTTGTTGATATTGTAGTTTGTCTCTTTTTATTGGAAATAACAGCAGGCTGCTCGTTAGTGGTTCTGTTCATCTCCGGGGGAGGGAGAGAAAGAGAGAGAGATGGAGAGGGAGAATCAGAGAGTGAGATGGAGGAAGAGGAAGAGAGACAGGACAACTGGACAGTCTGAGCCCTGTGTTAGTCAGCAACAACATGTTTGTCACTTCAGCTTAGACATAACTATAGACATTTAACTGTAGAGAGAGGGGGAAAGACAGAGAAAGAGGGGGAACGAGAGAGAGCAGGGGACAGAGAGAATGAAAGAATAGACAGAGACAGCGTGATGAATGATGTACAGTATTTATGATTGCAAAGTGCTAATCTCTGCTTATAAGGACCCACATGCAGACACAGGAGGCAGATGGTAGAGCTCCTATATTTATTATAACAAAGGAAGTAGGCAAAGGCAGGTCGGGGACAGGCGAGAGTTCATAAACCAGGTCAGAGTCTAAACAGTACCAGACATTAGGCAGTCTCGAGGTCAGGCCAGGCAGGGGTCAGAAACCAGATCCGAGTCCAAAACAGGACAAGGGGATAGGCAGGCTGATAGTCAGAACAGGCAGAGTGGTCAGGCAGGTGGGATCGGAGTCAGGACAGGCAAGGGTCGAAACCAGGAGGACTAGAAACAAACAAAGACTGGGAATGATAGGAGCAAGGAAAACCGCTGGTTGACTTGGCAAACAAGACAAACTGGCACAGAGAGACAGGAAACACAGGGATATATACACTGGGGATAATAAGCGACACCTGGAGGGGGTGGAGACAATCACAAGGACAGGTGACCCAGATAAGGGTGTGACACTGCTGGACATGTGGCCACGAATTTGACTTTTTTTTCTTTACTTCTTAATGCGTTTCAGCCAATCAGTTGTGTTGTGACAAGGTAGGGGTGGTATACAGAAGATAGCCCTATTTGGTAAAAGACCAAGTCCATATTATGGCAAGAACAGCTCAAATAAACAAAGAGAAACGACAGTCCATCATTACTTTAAGACATAAAGGTCAGTCAATATGCCAAGAACTTTGAAAGAAACCACTGCTGTTGCAGAATATGGGTGCACATGTGTGTGTTTGTGTGTGTGTGTATCATCATTTGTTGTACATTCGTCCTTAATGACATAGGCTAAATTCACACAGCATATTTAGTATGAATGTACAGTACCAGTCAAAAGCTTGGACACACCTACTCATTCCAGGTTTTTACTTTATATTTACTATTTTCTACATTGTAGAATAATAGTGAAGACATCAAAACTATGAAATAACACAAATGGAATCTTGCAGTAATCAAAAAAGTGTTAAACAAATCAAAATATATTTTATATTTGAGATTCTTCAAAGTAGCCACCCTTTGCCTTGATGACAGCTTTGAACACACTTGGCATTCTCTCAACTAGCTTCATGAGGTAGTCACCTGGAATGCATTTCAATTAACAAGTATGCCTTGTTAAAAGTTAATTTGTGGAATTTCATTCCTTCTTAATGCGTTTGAACCAATCAGTTGTGTTGTGACAAGGTAGGGGTGGTATCCAGATGGAAGCCCTATTTGGTAAAAGACCAAGTCCATATTATGGCAAGAACAGCTCAAATAAACAAAGAGAAACAACAGTCCATCATTACTTTAAGACATGAAGGTCAGTCAATGGCGAAAAGTTTCTTCAAGTGCAGTTGCAAAAACCATCAAGCGCTATGATGAAACTAGCTCTCATGAGGACCGCCACAGGAAAGGAAGACCCAGAGTTACTTCTGCTGCAGAGGATAAGTTCATAGCAGTTAACTGCACCTCAGATTGCAGCACAAATAATTGCTTCACAGAGTTCAAGTAACAGACACATCTCAACAAACTGTTCAGAGGACACTGCATGAATCAGGCCTCCATGGTCGAATTGCTGCAAAGAAACCACTACTAAAGGACACCAGTAAGAAAAAGAGACTTGCTTGGGCCAAGAAACACAAGCAATGGACATTTAGACCGGTGGAAATTTGTCCTTTGTTCTGAGGAAGATTGTTCGAGTCTCTGATATTTATTATAATCCAAGGGGCAGGCAAGAGAATGGTCGTGGACAGGCAAAAAATCTTAACAAGGTCAGAGTTCAGGAGATACAGAGTGGCAGGCAGGCTCGAGGTCAGGTTAGGCAGAATGGTCAGGCAGGCGGGTTCAGAGTCAAGGCAGGCAAGGGTCAAAACCGGGAGGACTAGCAAAAGAGATAAGAAAAGGCAGGAGCACGGAAACACACACTGGTTGACTTGACGAGACGAACTGGCAACAGACAAACAGGGAACCCCGGAATAAATACCCAGGGACTAATGGGGAAAACAGGTGACAGCTGGAGGTGGATGGAGACATTCACAAAGACAGGTGAAACAGATCAGGGTGTGACAACCACAACATTCTGCAGCGATACGCCATCCCATCTGGTTTGCGCTTAGTGGGACTATCATTTGTTTTTCAACAGGACAATGACCCAACACACCTCCAGGCTGTGTAAGGGCTATTTGACCAAGAAGGAGAGTGATGAAGTGCTGCATCAGTTGACCTGGCCTCCACAATCACCTGACCTCAACCCAATTGAGATGGTTTGGGATGAGTTGGACCGCAGAGTGAATGAAAAGCAGACAACAAGTGCTCAGCATATGTGGGAACTCCTTCAAGACTGTTGGAAAGCCGTTCCAGGTGAAGCTGGTTGAGAGAATACCAAAAGTATGCAAAGCTGTCATAAAGGCAAATGGTGACTACTTTGAAGAATCTAAAATCTAAAACATATTTTGATTTGTTTATCACTTTTTTGGTTACTACAGGATTCCGTATGTGTTCACAGTTTTACATTTTACATTTACGTCATTTAGCAGATGCTCTTATCCAGAGCGACTTACAAATTGGTGCATTCACCTATGTTATCCAGCGGAACAACCACTTTACAATAGTACATCTATATATTTTTCGGGGGGAGGGTGGGGGGGAGGGTTAGAAGGATTACTTAATCCTATCCCAGGTATTCCTTAAAGAGGTGGGGTTTCAGGTGTCTCCGGAAGGTGGTGATTGACTCCGCTGTCCTGGCGTCGTGAGGGAGCTTGTTCCACCATTGGGGTGCCAGATCAGCGAACAGTTTTGACTGGGCTGAGCGGGAACTGTGCTTCTGCAGAGGTAGGGGGGCCAGCAGGCCAGAGGTGGATGAACGCAGTGCCCTTCTTTGGGTGTAGGGACTGATCAGAGCCTGAAGGTACGGAGGTGCCATTCACAGCTCCGTAGGCAAGCACCATGGTCTTGTAGCAGATGCGAGCTTCAACTGGAAGCCAGTGGAGTGTGTGGAGGAGCGGGGTGACGTGCGAGAACTTGGGAAGGTTGAACACACAAATAATTGTTATGTTTTTTGTGAACGTTTATCGTGAGTAATTTAGTAAATTCACCGGAGGTTTGCGGGGGGTATGAACGTCACATGCTAATGTAAAAAAGCTGGTTGTTGATATAAATATGAACTTGATTGAACAAAACATGCATGCATTGTATAACATAATGTCCTAGGGTTGTCATCTGATGAAGATCATCAAAGGTTAGTGCTGCATTTAGCTGTCTTCTGGGTTTTTGTGACATTATATGCTAGCTTGAAAAATGGGTGTCTGATTATTTCTGGCTGGGTACTCTGCTGACATAATCTAATGTTTTGCTTTCGCTGTAAAGCCTTTTTGAAATCGGACAGTGTGGTTAGATTAACGAGAGTCTTGTCTTTAAAATGCTGTAAAATAGTCATATGTTTGAAAAATGGAAGTTTTCGGATTTTAGAGGAATTTGTATTTCGCGCCACGCCCACCATTGGATATTGGAGCAGGTGTTCCGCTAGCGGAACATCTAGATGTAAGAGGTTAACCTGTTAGGGCTAGGGGGCAGTATTTACACGGCCGGATAAAAAACGTACCCGATTTAATCTGGTTACTACTCCTGCCCAGTAACTAGAATATGCATATAATTATTGGCTTTGGATAGAAAACACCCTAAAGTTTCTAAAACTGTTTGAATGGTGTCTGTGAGTATAACAGAACTCATATGGCAGGCAAAAACCTGAGAAGATTTCATGCAGGAAGTGGCCTGTCTGACAAGGAGTCGTTCTTCTTGTCTCTGTTTATTGAAGAGTGAGGATCTTAGCTGTAACGTGACACTTCCCACGGCTCCCATAGGCTCTCAGAGTCCGGGAAAAAGCTGAACGATATCAAGGCAGCCTCTGGCTGAAACACATTATCGCCTTTGCCAAGTGGCAGATCAGAGGACAAAGGAATTAGGCGCGTGACCGAGTCGACCCCGTGCTGTATTTTCTTTCGGCTGTTTACCTAATTGCAGATTCCCGGTCGGAATATTATCGCTTTTTTACGAGAAAAATGGCATAAAAATTGATTTTAAACAGCGGTTGACATGCTTCGAAGTACGGTAATGAAATATTTAGAAATCTTTTGTCACGAAATGCGCCGTGCGCATGACCCTTATTTACCATTGGGATAGTGTCTTGAACGCACGAACAAAACGCCGCTGTTGGAACATAACTATGGATTATTTGGGACCAAACCAACATTTGTTATTGAAGTAGAAGTCCTGGGAGTGCATTCTGACGAAGAACAGGAAAGGTAATCAAACTTTTCTAATAGTAAATCGGAGTTTGGTGAAGGCTAAACTTGCTGGGTGTCTAAATAGCTAGCCCTGTGATGCCGGGCTATCTACTTAGAATATTGCAAAATGTGCTTTCACCGAAAAGCTATTTTAAAATCGGACATAGCGAGTGCATAGAGGAGTTCTGTATCTATAATTCTTAAAATAATTGTTATGCTTTTTGTGAACGTTTATCGTGAGTAATTTAGTAAATTGTTAGAAATTCGCCGGAAGTTTGCGGGGGGTATGCTAGTTCTGAACGTCACATGCTAATGTAAAAAGCTGTTTTTTGATATAAATATGAACTTGATTGAACAAATCATGCATGTATTGTATAACATAATGTCCTAGGTGTGTCATCTGATGAAGATCATCAAAGGTTAGTGCTGCATTTAGCTGTCTTCTGGGTTTTTGTGACATTATATGCTAGCTTGAAAAATGGGTGTCTGATTATTTCTGGCTGGGTACTCTGCTGACATAATCTAATGTTTTGCTTTCGTTGTAAAGCCTTTTTGAAATCGGACAGTGTGGTTAGATTAACGAGAGTCTTGTCTTTAAATAGCTGTAAAATAGTCATATGTTTGAGAAATTGAAGTAATAGTATTTCTAACGATTCAAAAATCGCGCCACTGGAATTTCAGTAGCTGTTACGTAGGTGGGACGAAATCATCCCACATACCCGAGAGAGGTTAAGCTTGAATGGGCTAGTGACTGTGACAGCATGGAATTCAAAGGAGGAGATAGACAGATGGGTCAGGGGAGAAAGAGAGAATGTCCACTTGGGAGAGATGAAGATTCCAGTCCTGCCACCCCGCTCACCAGATGTTCTCGGGGTGTGCGAGAACACGTGGTCAGACGAGGAGAGAGCAGTAGGAGTAGCAGTGTTTTCTGTGGTAATCCATGTTTCCGTCAGCGCCAAGAAGTCGAGGGACTGGAGGGTAGCATAGGCTGAGATGAACTCTGCCTTGTTGGCCGCAGACCGGCAGTTCCAGAGGCTGCCGGAGACCTGGAACTCCACGTGGGTCGTGCGAGCTGGGACCACCAGGATAGAGTCGCAGCAGCCATGCGGTGTGAAGTGTTTGTGTGGCCTGTGCAGAGAGGAGAGAACAGGGATAGACAGACACATAGTTGACAGGCTACAGGCGAGGCTACGCTAATGCAAAGGAGATTGGAATGAAAATTAACTAAACAACTGGGGAAGTGAGAGAGCCGAGGTCCAACCTCACTAACCATTCACTGAAACACTCAAATATAACTTTTCCAACTTCCACTTTAGAAATTATAATTGATGTAAACTACAGTGGTTCAATGTTTCCTGGAATAGGCTCAAACTTAGTTTATTCAGCTAGGTAACTTGGTACAGTATTCTTCCGTGAAACCCACCCAGTGCACCGTGTCCTATGACGCCGTAGCTAACTAGCATGCTAGCATCCAATAACACAAGGTTAGCACCAATACTTGGTTACAACAAACTACCAATGGATCATTCGTGTCCGTGTCTAGTTCCTTTCATAACGCAGAAGTAATTAAACGTTGGCTAGCTAACACAAAGTCAGTCCTGTTAGCTACACAAGTGGACTACACAACTCGAAAACTTACGTTACAAAAATCTTATTGACTAAAATGATACAGTACCGCTAGCTGGTAGAGTTGGCTAGCTAGCAGTGGCTGCGTTTACCTTTATCTTTGATACAAAGACAACTATGTAGCTAGCTAACGTTACACTAATCAAATCGTTCCGTTGTAATATATTTAGTTTCTACAGTGCTACTAGTTGGTAAAGTTGGCTAGCTAGCAGTGGCTGTGGTGTTGTGATGTTGACGCCGTTTGGAAAATGGCGCGAACGAACGAATACAGCTGGCTAGCTGGCTAGCTAACCTTGTTAGTTTCTCAAAGTTAGTTTCTCAAAGCTACACCTACACATTTAGCTATACCTTTAACCTTGATGCAAAGACAACTATGTAGCTAGCTAGCTAACATTACACTAATCAAATCGTTCCGTTGTAATGTAATGTAATGTAATGAAATGTAATATTACCTGTAATATTATTATTCTACAATGTAGAAAATAGTATAAATAAAGAAAAACCCTTGAATGAGTCCAAACGTTTGACTGGTACTGTATGTGGCGTTTAGGTGTGTTTACCCTCCACTACACCACTGGATGCAACACACAATGTTGCACGATGATGTGTTAGGCTACAATATGATGCAACGTAACACAGTGCGCTGGCACAGTGTATGTGGGTGCTCAATTTCTCCTACATGACTGGGACAACAAAGCCTTGATGATGTGCAAATCACTCTCTGCTTCAGGAGAGATGGAGAACGAGAGTTACATAGAGTTACGAGACAGTAGTGGTTTGTTTTTTGTTGACACATGTACACGTCGTTGTTATGTCTAACGGTTTGTAGAACGAATGGAGGAAGAAACTCAGAAGGCATCAAAGCCTGGGTTTTCTCTCTCGCTCTTTCTATCTCACTTTCTCCCTGTCCCTCTCTCCCTCTCCTCTATATCTTCTTCTTCAGCCCTAGGCATTTGCAAGCTGCAAAGAGAGGGACTCCCAACAACACTGTAATACTTTGAAAAAAATAAGGCTGTCAAACCCAGCGTAGCAACAATAAAACAACCACAAAAAAACATGTTTATCTGTTCCCTTTACAATGGAACAGTTCAAACGCTTTGAACACACTTTTTACCCATGTGCCATTCTTTCATTTAGGCACTCGCCGTGCACGAAGAAGTCAGCATAACTGTTCATTATGGTGTGTCTTTTAAGCACACACACACACACACACACACACACACACACACACACACACACACACACACACACACACACACACACACACACACACACACACGCCACACAACAAAGCACAAGCAATTATAGCATCAGGGCTCGAGACACCAAGGCGCCTTAAGCAGAAACTGCAGTGTGTATGTAAAGACTTATAACACAACTTTTCATATTAAAGCCGGTGTGTTTGCAGAGAGACTTATTAGGTAGAGAGACTCATTAAACTAGAAATCATGTTTTAAGATGGAAACATTAGAGGAAATTTGATATTTTGTGGATGTTTGGGGTAGTTTTTATTCCGTAGGCAACAAAGGGCTTCTCTTGTAGGGATTTGAATGGGTTGGTGAACGATCTGCAATGTCTCTCTCTCTCTTTACCTACCACTGTCTGCTCTCTGTACTCGCCGTCTATTCTTGCATGCACCATTTCTCCCTTTAAGAGATTAAAATGTTTAGTAAACTAATTTAGTAACTAACTTATCTCTCTTTCTCTCTCTCTCTCTCTCTTCCCCCCTTCCATACCTCCTCCACAGTCTGCTCGCAGTACTCGCGGGGCGTATTCGCCATCTTTGGCCTGTACGACAAGCGCTCGGTGCACACGCTGACGTCGTTCTGCGGGGCGCTGCACATCTCCCTCATCACGCCCAGCTTCCCCACCGAGGGAGAGAGCCAGTTCACGCTGCAGCTTCGGCCCTCCATCCGCGGAGCGCTGCTCTCGCTACTCGACCACTACGACTGGAACAAGTTTGTCTTCCTCTACGATACGGACCGGGGTAAGTACTTACATTTGTGTGTGATGATGTTTATGATGATGTGTACCTTTTAAGTCTTAATGAAATCAGGAAGTTGCTCAACTGTGTATGATTATATCATACTACTGAATTGACCTTTTAGTTTGTCACTGACAGTGGTAAGTCGTTGTAATGATACTTAATCATTTATTGGATTTATACACTGATTGTACAAAACCGTACGAACACTGCTCTTTTCACCGTCATTGTAAATAAGAATTTGTTCTATTATAAAAAAAATTCAAATATATATAAATTCCCCGACATAGACTGACCAGGTGAATCCAGGTGAAAGCTATGATCC
Organism: Salmo trutta; assembly: GCF_901001165.1. NCBI lineage: Eukaryota > Metazoa > Chordata > Actinopteri > Salmoniformes > Salmonidae > Salmo > Salmo trutta. The sequence continues at coordinate 22,010,895 of NC_042971.1, forward strand.
CTTACTGATGTCACCTGTTAAATCCACTTCAATCAGTGTAGATGAAGGGGAGGAGACAGGTTAAAGAAGGATTTTTAAGCCTTGAAACAATTGAGACAAGGATTGTGTATATGTGTACAGGGGTTGGGGGGGTGGGGAATAGGCAAGGCAAAAGATTTGTGACTTTTAAGTGTGTCAAGAACTGCAACGCTGCTAGGTTTTTCATGCTCAACAGTTTCCTGTGTGTATCAAGAATAGTCCACCACCCAAAGGACATCCACCCAACTTAACACAACTGAAGCACTGGGGCCAACATGGGCCAGCATCCCTGTGGAACGCTTTCGACACCATGTAGAGTCCATGCCCGACGAATTGAAGCTGTTCTGAGGGGGTGCAACTCAATATCAGGAAGTTGTTCCTAATGTTTTGTACACTCAGTGTATAGCTCTTCAAAGCTTGTCCAGTAGCTCAAAGTGCTTTACATAGTAAATGGGGAGATGAAAATGATATTTACATGTCACAGGTGTATGTTGATGTCGTAACCGTGTGTGGGGGGGGGGGCACATTAAATTGCCTCACGGGCTGGATTTGCCACGGGCAGATTTGCAACGGGAGTTGCAGGTCTCTGTCCCATAGGCACTTGTAAATCGGAAAAGAGTGAATAGGTGCAATTCAGAGGCCAAGGTAAAGTTACAACCATATTACTTATAGCGGTCTAATTCTTTCAGATTCTCACGCCGTAAAGGGCCATTGGAAGGAGAAATGTTGGCTGTGCTTATATTGATTAGAAGACTTAGACTTAGAGATTTCGAGTGAATAATAGCACTTATGTTGTCACATAGGAATGAGAGGCTAAGAGTCAGTGGATGAGGTGCCTTTGCTTACATTGGAGGCGTGGGTTTGAATCCCACTTCTGACACCATGGGTGTTTCTCAATATGCATACTACCGTACTCCACACTCTCCTGCTCTGAGTGCATTCTCCGAAGACGTTTTCTTGAGTCCGTTCTTGTGAGGACAAGAGTATGGAGAGCGCATAAAACATCACATTTGAGAAGCACTCGCACTCCCCCTACTGTGTTACCTCACGCACACTACACCTCCCATTCACTGAACTTTCTTCCAGCCAGGACAATGACAATAGAGACGAAACAAGATATGCACAAAGCATGACGTTTAATTTCATAATTATCAACTAGCTATATGTGAATCGTAATGGTCTAACTAGTTAAATGGCCAAATGACCTTAAACTAATGTTATGCCAGGTAGATGTCAATTTTTTTATGGGTAGCTAGCTACCACTTCTTAATGTCTAGCTAGCTAGCCAGTTGGCCCTGTTGCCTTACTATGGACTTACCCATTCACTGAACCTTCTCCCAGCCAGGACAATGGCAATAGAGACAAAACAAGATATGCACAAAGCAAATGCTTTATTACCTAAAACTAATGTTATGCAAGGTAGACGTCAATTATTTGTGGGTAGTTAGCTACTAATTATTTGTGGCTAGCTAGTTAGCTAACAGTAGTAGTTAGCCAGTTCGCCCTATTGACTAACTATGGGCTTGCAATCTACACACACTACAGTGGGTTTTGTAGGCAGGTAAACAAAATTAACACAGAATGAATTTATTAACGTTTTCAAGATGCAATATTGTAGTCAGACAACATATGAGATGTGAATGGGCAACATTTCATTCCAAAGTCTAAGTTTATTTTCTCTTGCTTCAGCTCAAATAATGGTTTCAATACATTTTGTTTCGTTTTTTACTTGGTTATGTCATATTTCTGTCCATACTTTTTATTCAAGCTTGCATCGATACGTGCTTTGAAATGTGTACAAGCGGAGTACGCATCCGTTCGGCATACTTTTATTTGGACTCGTGCTCCGACCCCCCCGTGCTCCAGATTGCGTGCTCAGAGCACGGTAGTATGCATATTGAGAAACATCCAATGTTATGTTTGATCCTTGATGAATTGACAAGCTGGGGGGCGTAGGTTTAGCTACTTTTAATAACAAGATGATTGAGCTAGCTAACTACATTGGTGTGTAGCTATGAACAATCACTTTGTGCATGGTGCGTTGCATTATGGGAACTGTAGTCTTTATTGTTAACACATAACAACACAGTGACAAGTGCCACATCTAAGTGGGACCCCAGCCTGCTGCAGTAACTGTACAGTAGTAGTGTGTTAGGAGCTGGGGCCAACACACAGCAAAGGCTTTGCTTTACAGGTCTTGGTGTAAGTGTGAGCATTCATATGTTTAGCTCCAAAGGTCATATATATTACAAAGATCATATATGTACATGATCTGCATTTAGTCATTAATAATGTGTCAGTGTAATGTGTACCTATGGCTCTTTGCATTCAGGACATCAACTACAGTCCTTAGAAATAGAATGTCTAGAATGGGAGATTATTGGTAATTATAGATCAGAGTAGGCAATGCAGGGTCTGGACCATCTCAATTACCCCTACTCTATGTGGAAACCCCTACAGTGGAAGTGTGAATGGATGCTGTCCTAAAATAATGGTTGTCTGTGCTATCGTGTGGACGGGCATGTCTTGGGGCCAAAGGGGGCTACAGACCAAATCTACCAATCGATAGGCAAGTGCAGCGCTGTCGGGTGCAGGGAGGTGTCCTGTCAGGGAAGTGGAATAGGGAACCACGCTGGGGGGTAATGAAACAAAAGAAAGGATCTGTTCCAAATAGCACCATATTCCCTATTTAGTGCACTACTATTGACCAGAGCCTTGTTGGATGCAAATGGAGCCTGACCAAAAGATGTGCACTATAAAGGGATTAGGGTGCCATTTGGAGTGCACTGAAAGTGAGAACCGGAGATAACGGGTATTCTCCATGGATGGCAGTGTCTTTGTGTTGTACTGTCAAAAACGGAGCCCAGAATAGACATGCTCTCATTAGGACTGTGTGGGTGTTTTCTGGTCTACATCTGTGTGATGTGATCAATCAGTTTATTCCAGTTCAGAATAAACAATCTGTACTGTATTTTAACAGCAACAGTTCCAACCTTTCAAACAATCATTTCTACAGTAAGATGTACAGTAGGCCTGATCATTTTTTATCTGTACTGTTACTTAGGGTTGCACGATCAACAAGCCTGTGTGTGTGTTCTGTTATTCATCTGTGTGATGTGATCAATCAGTTTATTACAGTTCAGAATGAAAAATATTTATTGTATTTTAACAGCAACAGTTCCAACCTAGACAGATATGTACAGTGAGGGGAAAAAGTATGTGATCCCCTGCTGATTTTGTACGTTTGCCCACTGACAAAGAAATGATCAGTCTATAATTTTAATGGTAGGTTTATTTGAACAGTGAGAGACAGAATAACAACAAAAAAATCCAGAAAAACCCATGTCAAAAATGTTATAAATTGATTTGCATTTTAATGAGGGAACTAAGTATTTGACCCCTCTGCAAAACATGACTTAGTACTTGGTGGCAAAACCCTTGTTGGCAATCACAGAGGTCAGACATTTCTTGTAGTTGGCCACCAGGTTTGCACACATCTCAGGAGGGATTTTGTCCCACTCCTCTTTGCAGATCTTCTCCAAGTCATTAAGGTTTCGAGGCTGATGTTTGGCAACTCAAACCTTCAGCTCCCTCCACAGATTTTCTATGGGATTAAGGTCTGGAGACTGGCTAGGTCACTCCAGGACCTTAATGTGCTTCTTCTTGAGCCACTCCTTTGTTGACTTGGCCGTGTGTTTTGGGTCATTGTCATGCTGGAATACCCATCCACGACCCATTTTCAATGCCCTGGCTGAGGGAAGGAGGTTCTCACCCAAGATTTGACGGTACATGGCCCCGTCCATCGTCCCTTTGATGCGGTGAAGTTGTCCTGTCCCCTTTGCAGAAAAACACCCCCAAAGCATAATGTTTTCACTTCCATGTTTGACGGTGGGGATGGTGTTCTTGGGGTCATAGGCAGCATTCCTCCTCCTCCAAACACGGCGAGTTGAGTTGATGCCAAAGAGCTCCATTTTGGGTCTCATCTGACCACAACACTTTCACCCAGTTGTCCTCTGAATCATTCAGATGTTCATTGGCAAACTTCAGAAGGGCATGTATATGTGCTTTCTTGAGCAGGGGGACCTTGCGGGCGCTGCAGGATTTCAGTCCTTCACGGCGTAGTGTGTTACCAATTGTTTTCTTGATGACTATGGTCCCAGCTGCCTTGAGATCATTGACAAGATCCTCCCGTGTAGTTCTGGGCTGATTCCTCACCGTTCTCATGATCATTGCAACTCCACGAGGTGAGATCTTGCATAGAGCCCAGGCCGAGGGAGATTGACAGTTCTTTTGTGTTTCATCCATTTGTGAGTAATCGCATCAATAGTTGTCACCTTCTCACCAAGCTGCTTGGCGATGGTCTTGTAGCCCATTCCAGCCTTGTGTAGGTCTACAATCCTGTCACTGACATCCTTGGAGAACTCTTTGGTCTTGGCCATGGTGGAGAGTTTGGAATCTGATTGATTGATTGCTTCTGTGGACAGGTGTCTTTTATACAGGTAACAAACTGAGATTAGGAGCACTCGCTTTAAGAGTGGGCTCCTAATCTCAGCTTGTTACCTGTATAAAAGACACCTGGGAGCCAGAAATCTTTCTGATTGAGAGGGGGTCAAATACTTATTTCCCTCATTAAAATGCAAATCAATTTATAAAAATTTTGACATGCGTTTTTCTGGATTTGTTTGTTATTCTGTTATTCTGTCTCTCACTGTTCAAATAAACCTACCATTAAAATTATAGACTGATCATTCTTTGTCAGTGGGCAAATGTCCAAAATCAGCAGGGGATCAAATACTTTTTTCCCTCACTGTAAGAGTGTTTTTAATGGGGAAAATAAACATTAATATATATTTATATGGATATTTAATTTCATTATTTGTTTTTGTCTATATTGCATTTGTTTTAGGCATAAGGGCAATGAAATATACCGATATGTATGTATGTATGTATAGGTGCATATTTTCCTAAGCTTGGGTCCCAGGAAAACACAGAATTTCTAATTTGGGTCCCAGGCTGAAAAGGTTTAAGAACCCCTGGTCTAGAGCTCTCTCTCTCTTTAAATCCCTTTCTTTTTCACTCACTTTCTTTCAATATGTATCTCTCCCTTCCCCCCCTCCACTTTCTTTCTTTCTCTTGCCCTCTCTCTCCTTCGCTCTCTCCTTTCTTTCTCTCCCTTCTTTCTCTCCCTCCCCTCTCTCTGTCTCTGTCCTTCCCTCTCTCTCACCTTCCCCCCTCTCTCTCTCTCCTTCTCTTACAACTATCAATAATGGCTCACCTATTATCAGATGTGTTTCAACCCAGAAGGGCTGTAGCTACCCTTTACCACATACCTCATGTCAGTTGAACATGATGAAAATAGCCCTTAATAACATCGTCAGTTCAGTTCTCTCTTTCTCTCTCTCTCACTCACTGTCTCACTCTCTCTCTCCCTCTGTGTCTCGTTGTCTCGGAGGACTGGGCAGAGGTACTGAGGTTCCTATTCCACTAATGAGCAATGCCAGTACTAAGAAACGCACCGCATCCTTCTCTCTTGGTCTAGAGCTCTCTCTCTCTCCATCCCTTTCTTTTTCACTCGCTCTCTTGCTCGCTCTCTCACTCTCTCTCTCACTCTCTTGCTCGCTCGCTCTCTCACTCTCTCGCTCACTCTCTCGCTCGCTCGCTCTCTCGCTCTCTCGCTCTCTCTCTCTCTCTCTCTCTCTCTCGCTCTCTCTCTCTCTCTCGCTCTCTCTCTCTCTCTCTCTCTAAACTATCATTAATGGCTCACCCTGTTCTCAGATGTGTTTCAACCCAGAAGGGATGTAGCTACAGTATACCGCATACCTCATATCAGTTGAACATGACGGAAATAGCCCTTAATAACATCTTCAGTTCAAAAGTCAATACATATTCCCAAAGCATACAGTATGTACATATTAAGCGTGATCTAGGATCAGTTTTGTCCCTGAATCTGTGACAATAGTCATGCCAAGGATATGCCGACTGTGTTAAAGCACCTGAATTCATTATTTGTCCAAACAGCAGCCCCTGTTGTTCTGGGATTGATTTGCACTTTTCACACCAAAGTACGTTCATCTCTAGGAGACAGAACGCGTCTCCTTCCTGAGCGGTATGACGACTGCGTGGTCCCATTGAGTTTATACTTGTGTACTATTGTTTGTACTGTTAAAAGTGGTACCTTCAGGCGTTCGGAAATTGCTTCCAAGGATGAACCAGACTTGTGGAGGTCTACAATTTTTTTCTGAGGTCTTGGCTGATTTCTTTAGATTTTCCCATGATGTCACGAAAGAGGCACTGAGTTTGAAGGTAGGCCTTGAAATATATCCACAGGTACACCTCCAATTGACTCAAATGATGTCAATTAGCCTATCAGAAGCTTCTAAACCCATACCATCATTTTCAGGAATTTAAAGGCACAGTCAACTTAGTGTATGTAAACCTCTGACCCACTGGAATTGTGAATTCTAAGTGAAATAATCTGTCTGTTAACAATTGTTGGAAAAATTACTTGTGTCATGCACCAAGTAGATGTCCTAACAAAACTATAGTTTGTTTACAAGAAATTTGTGGAGTGGTTGAAAACCGAGTTTTAATGACTCCAACCTAAGTGTATGTAAACTTCCAACTTCAACTGTATGTAAACATTATTAAAGTGGCATTATACTACTCCTGCTATTGCTGTTTCTACTGTTTCTGTCACAACACCAGCTGCCGAGCTCCACTGAAGGCCTAAACATGGGCTGTTGTAGTACGGTGAGAAAACGCAGCAGCTTCACCACATGCATCGATGTCTGTATTGACACTGCAGCTGTCAAGGTGTCTCCCTTCCAGCGTGGAGCACTGACGTGCCCCACACCCTCGTAGACCCCGTCAAACCATTTCAGCGGAATGTATTTTCCTCATGCATTTCTTCCTTAAAATCTTCTGCGTCACTTTCATCCCTGTGGACAAAGCTGGTTAAAATGACATCATTCCAACCACCTTACCAGAACTGCCCATTGAGATGATAATAATAACTGTTATCCACCTTCCTATCTATGACCCGGTAAGGCTTGGAATATCTTGCTCTAGACTTCTCCTGTACCAGCAGTACTGTACTCAGCCACCTTTTCCAATCTGTTCCTGTCTTAACTGCTTTAACTGCAGATCAGTGGAGATATTTCAAAAAAAATGTGCCACTCTGCTTTGGAAGTAGTGAAACATTTGATGTATTTTTGTATCTACTCGGAGTAGTCTTCTCCTTCTCCTTGCAATATAGTGGAAAAGCTCCCTGTAAGTGGAATATCATAGTCACGTGCTCAGCTGTGGCCGTGCAAGGTGGAAGGCCCAGGCTTTCTCTCTCTCTCGCGCTCTCTTTCTCTCTCTCTCGCTCTCTGTCTCTCTCTCTCTCTCCTTCCCTCTCTCTCTCCTTACCTCTCTGTCTCTCTCTCCTTACCTCTCTGTCTCTCTCTCTCCTTCCCTCTCTGTCTCTCTCTCTCTGTGTCTATCTCTCTCTCTGTGTCTGTCTAAATCTCTGTGTCTGTCTGTCTATCTTTCTCATATAGACAGATGTGTACCAAACAGCGGGGTCTCCAAGTCAGGATGAATGACTCAGTTTAAAAGGTTAGGTCTCTCAGGAGTATTGTGCTCTCTCTCTCCACCCGGACTACATTCCATCACTCTCCATCTCCCTGTAGTTTACTGCAGTAGACCAGCGCTGTTTGAAAGTCATTAATTTCATATAACCACTGCCTCCTAGTGGCAGGGAATGGCAGTGTGCAACAAGGAGCGGGAGAAGGAAATGGGGGAGGGGAGGCTGTACTCTGTGCTGTTCTGTGGTGCAGGCAGGCAGCTAGCGCTATGACGCTGATTGTGGTTAGCTGCTGCTCTACACACAGCCCTGGGCTACAGATTCATCAGCTGGTAATCAGTGGCAGGAAGGCAGAAAAAAAGGTGTGTAGAAAGGCAGGCAGGCGGGTAGAAAGGTGGGCGGACAAGGAGGAAGGCAGGCCTTAGCGCTCGTCTCTGGTTGGTGGGGCTGGTGTAGGGGGACTGAGGCATGTGATTGCAAATAGAACAATATAGGATTTTGTGTCATTACATAGAAAGGAATTACGGTTGCTGCAGTGGGCTGTTATGTGTCTGCCATAGGCCTCACTTTAAGGAGAGAGAGAGAGTCTGTGTGTGGGGAGGGCTTGTTTGTGTTTGTGTGTGTATGCATGCGTGCATGTCTGTTCTGTCTGTTCTGCGCGTGTGTGTGTGTGTGTACATGCGTGTTTGTTCGTGCACATGCTTGTGTGTGTGTGTGTGTGTGTGTGTGTGTGTGTGTGTGTGTGTGTGTGTGTGTGTGTGTGTGTGTGTTTCTGTGCCTCATCTATACTGTATAAGCCTTAATGGTTGCACTTAGATTCTTTGTTGACAGGGCCTATTATGGGCTTTGCTTTCATCTCCACTGTGTAATTGCATTGATATCACTGACATGAGAAGAGAAGTTGCACCTGGTTCTCTGACTGAAACACTGTAATCACAGCCATATAGATATATGGGCCGCTAGCCAACTAGTCATTAGCTCTGTCTATGAAGCACGAACCTATTATATTTTCAGAATTGTCATCTTGGGGTTGTTATCATCAGGGTCATGTTCATTAGGCACCAAATGGGAGAAAATGGACTGAAACTGAAACTATGGACCTGACCTATAATTTTCTTTTCCGTTGCAAGAGGATTTAAAATGTTTTAGGTTCTATTAAATTCATCCTGAATTTAATTCCGCTGCTATATCGATTGCTCCATACATTCATTGCGGAGAAGAATCGCAAGTGTGCGTAGCCTTTTGCTGGATCGATGTGGACAGGTAGTCAGGCTACTAATGAACACAACCCAAGGGGGGATTTAAAAAACTCACTCTTGTGAACTCTATAAAATCGACAGGATTTTTTAAAATGTATCTTTTGATCTTGTGGTGTTATTTATGTCAATGTGGTCTGTACATTTCAGAAAAAAAGTTTTGCAACGGAAATCAAAAGTTTCCATTTCTTATTGGACTGGACAAATGCAGGTAGTCCCAGCCCTGTTTCCATCAGTTTTCTTCCTTTTGAACACAGTCTTCTACAGGATTTATCCACTCCTCTGTCACAGGTGTGTGTAAAAGCTGAGGCAGGTACACACAGATTTTTTGAACACTTATTTAACTAGGCAAGTCAGTTAAGAACAATTTCTTATTTACAATGACAGCCTAGGAACAGTGGGTTAACTGCCTTGTTCAGGGGCAGAACAACATATTTTTACCTTGTCAGCTCGGGGATTCGATTTTGCAACCTTGCGGTTGCTAGTCCAACACTCTAACCACTAGGCTACCCGCCACCTCACATGCATATACACACTCGCAATCAAATGCACACATACGGACATACACACATGTAAATAGTGCCACACGTGCACTCAAACGTATACAGTTGCTGTTTTGATTTATGTTGTCCTTGATGTCTTTGGTTTTTGCATTGTTGTTTTCCTTTGTCTTTATCCTTTTTCTCTTGTGCTCATTTTGTTGGTTGTTGGTGCATTGGGGGTCAGTGGGGGGGGGGGCTTGGGGCTGGGTTTGGAGGGAAAGTTTTTTTTCGGGGGGCGGTGGGGGGATCTCGGATTGTTTAAGGGCAGCTCTCGGGGAACTGTGGGAGAATCTTGGATGGTTATGGCCTGGCTGTTGGGAGTTTGGGCCGGTGGCCGATAGGTTGCTGGTTTGGGTCTCCGTTTTGACTTGGTGGGAGAACTGTTGGCGTGCTCCTTGGGCGGGGCTCTTGATCCTGGTTGATCCTGTGAGTCGCTCTGGATGGGAGTCTGATAGATGACTGAATATAATGTAAATGTTGAGCGGCTTCACTGCAGGTAGATTGTATGTTTTAATATTCAATAATATATGTCTTCTTTTTTTAAACTGAGGCGGTGTGTGTGTGTGACCGACCATCGTCCTTGTCCTCCTGGCACAGACACAGAGAGACACCACTCTAATAGGGTGCACAGGAAAATAGAGAGTGAGAAAGGGGGGTTGGGTTGCCAGACGTGGATACTCGAGCACAGGTTAATCTACTAATTGGGAGCAGAGGGAGAAAGGTTGCCAGATTGTGATGGCCACCAGGAAGGGCCGTTTAAGTGGGACATCTGTTACTGTTGGAGAGGAGAGAAGAAGCGCCGTGTGGGGCTCCCCTAACTTCCTCTCATCTCTCTATCATCCCTCTATATATACAAGGCCCCAGCAGCCCAGGGTCCCCCTCTAGAGTACCAATGGTTCCTACCACTCCACCAATCGCTGATCAAAGAGACTATGCCATCTACTCAATTATGAGGGTTTAGTTGTTGGACTAGTTAGTATTAAGAATCTGCGTAGTAGCAAAGGGTTAGAACTCTGAACTCAACACAGATAAAGAGGTCTAATTGGATGCAGGTCTTCTTGGGGGAGCACATGCTTTTTGTAAAGCCAGGGTTTTTAGATTGTGGTGTCAGATTGATGATATCAGTAATATTCAGCAACATGGTTCATTCGTTCCATTTGAAACCTTCTGTGCCTCAACATTTCCCAGCCAAAAGAAAGCAGGGTTGGGTTCAATTTGGATTTGGATTGGGCCCAATGTTACTGCTGATTTGGGGATCGGCACTGTAAATTAGTGTAAGATCAGATGTGATGGTGCAATGCACTGTTATACATTCAGTATGTCAATCTTTTAATTGTCCCTATGTAAATAAAGTATTGGAATGACATGCTGTGATCTGATTTGCTGTTGGTCCCTCAGGTTACGCCATACTGCAAGCCATCATGGAGAAGGCGGGCCAGAACAGCTGGCAGGTGAGCGCCATCTGTGTGGAGAAATTCAACGACGCAGCCTACCGGCGCCTCCTGGAGGACCTGGACCGACGGCAGGAGAAGAAATTTGTCATCGACCTGGAGGCCGAGAGGCTCACCAACATGCTGGAGCAGGTGAGATCAGTTAGCCAGTCAGTCAGTCAGTCAAGGCAGGCAGGCAGAGAGGAAGGAAGGAAGACAGGCAGGCAGTCAGACAGCTCAATTCAGTCTCAAGTAGCAACATTTGAATTGTGTTTTTTGCATTGGATAGAAGTAGAGACTCAGAGCTAGAAAATGGTATATCATACACTACAGTCGAGTATAATGGGAAAATAATTCTGCTTTGAAAGTTGATAAACTTGTAACCCCACTTTTGAGAAAATGTCTCTTGATTGTTTTGGTACACCTACTGGAGAGCTCTTTGTCTAAACCCATTCAGCATCGTTCAAACCCACTTAAGCCTTAGACCCACCCATCTCTTTAAGGATTCACATGTGAGGCCATGTGCTAAACAGAAGGAATATGGTAGTGTAGTAAACAACCAAAGATTTTATATTACGTCTATCAACATGTCTGTAGACAGTTGTCACAGTGACATCATGAACATTCTATTGTTGTCCGACATCAAACTTGTCGTTATCGTTATAAAACAGTATAAACACAAAAACGACAGGCTGCATGACATCAGCAGCCTGGTGGTCCAAAATAGCAAAACTGGTGTATTTTAACACCAATAAACACATCCATTTTAAAATGAATGAATTATATGTCAATCTAGCAAACCAGGTAACTAAAAGCAATTTTACAAGTCCTCAACTGGCAGCTTAATTAAATAGTACCTGCAAAAATTAACAGTCTCGACATCAACAGTGAAGAGGCGACTCCGAGATGCTGGCTTTCTAGGCAGAGTGTCAAAGAAAAAGCCATATCTCAGACTGGCCAATAAAAATAAAAGATTAAGATGGGCAAAAGAGCACAGACACTGGACAGAGGAACTCTGCCTAGAAGGCCAGCATCCCGGAGTCGCCTCTTCACTGTTGACGTTGAGACTGGTGTTTTGCGGGTACTATTTAATGAAGCTGCCAGTTGAGGACTTGTGAGGCGTCTGTTTCTCAAACTAGACACTCTAATGTACTTGTCCTCTTGCTCAGTTGTGCACCGGGGCATCCCACTCCTCTTCCTATTCTGGTTAGAGCCAGTTTGTGCTGTTCTGTGAAGGGAGTAGTACACAGCGTTGTACTAGATCTTCAGTTTCTTGGCAATTTCTCGCATGGAATAGCCTTCATTTCTCAGAACAAGAATAGACTGATGAGTTTCAGAAGAAAGTTCTTTGTTTCTGGCTATTTTGAGCCTGTAATCGAACGCACAAATGCTGATGCTCCAGATACTCAACTAGTCTAAAGAAGGCCAGTTTTATTGCTTCTTTAATCAGGATGACAGTTTTCAGCTGTGCTAACATAATTGCAAAAGGGTTTTATAATGATCAATTAGCCTTTTAAAATGATAAACTTGGATTAGCTAACACAACGTGCTAATAGAACACAGGAGTGATGGTTGCTGATAATGGGCCTCTGTACGCCTATGTAAATATTTCATAAAAAATCTGCCGTTTCCAGCTACAATAGTCATTTACAACATTAGCAATGTCTACACTGTATTTCTGATCGATTGTATTTTATTTTAATGGACAGAAAATGTGCTTTTCTTTCAAAAACAAGGACATTTCTAAGTGACCCCAAACTTTTGAACGGTAGTGTATATTTTTTGAATTAACAAAATACTTTTTCACATAGTGCACTGGAGCTTTAATAGTCTTGTATTCGTGGATCAATATTATAGCCATCTGCAGTGCGGGCAATTTTCTTCTTTCCAGCTGCTCCCACCCCCCCATGTCGATAAAAGAATCGCAGCACCCATACCCACAAACTACTTCCTGCAGCTATGCGCCACTCAGTTGCCTGTACTGTATGTAGTCAGAGTTGAATTAACCAAATAACCCCCTTCTCTGTTTCATAGTGTACTCCTCCGCCGCCCCCAGGCAACCAGTGTCTCTATCTCACATTTCAATTATTCAGCAAATCTCCACTCCGGCATATCACTGTGCTAACAACTCAGTGTGTATGTGAGGGTGTGTGTGTGTGTGTGTGTGTTTGTGATCCCTGGACACACAATCAACAGTACCCGTCATATCTCTGTAGGCCTCAGTACACACAACATCTAAATTAGCAGGTCAAATCTTCTTTTTTTTACCTCTGCATGGGTCCCCCTAATTTAAAAATGTTTTTTGCTTATTTTTAACTTCCCTCAGGTGTTATTGTTTCCTCCAAACCGTTTTTCATTTTGTTACCTTGTTATTTAGCGATGCCCAGAAAAATGTAGCTCGCATTTTTGGAGAATGGAGCTATGCTAGTGGAAACAGATTATATTTGTAAGCGGGACATTCAAACACATTAGGCTAAAACTTTAAAGACACAACAATGGATGCTTTACTGAGCATTCATAAAGTTTTAATAATCACTACGTAGATACTGTACCTCCCAAATCCTCTGTAAGCAGAGTCATACTACATGGCGACGTAAGCAGCAGCTGTTTTGAGTTCAAAGTCTGTTTAGCTATTTGAAATCTACTTGTGTTCGATGATGATGCCAATGATTCAATGAACATTCTCTGTCTCTCTCTCCATGCCGGGAGCATTGTCATGTCTTGCCTCGCCTCAGTGTCTGTCTGTCTTTTTCCTTGTGTGGCACTCATCCGGATGCCTACTAATTTGTTTAGACAGTCGGCACGTCTGATTTCTCCCCATGAAAGACAATGTTCACGCGGTGGCAAGCCGCACACACTGGGGTGTCATTCAACTGACAGCCAATTAAGCATGCTAATGCTAATTCAGTCGGGTTCACTTAAAATCTGTCGAACGTTTGTCCCTTTCCAGTCGGGTTGACTTAACGTTTTTCTAACGTTTCTCCTCCCCTTCTCTCGCAGATTGTCAGCGTCGGAAAACATGTCAAAGGCTACCATTACATCATGGCTAACTTGGTGAGGGGGAAAATCCTGGCATGTCTTGACTACGTCCTTATTCTTCCTTCTTCTCTCTGTCTCTCTCTCTCTTCCCCTCCCCCCTCTCTTCTCGTCTATGTAATTAGTATTCAGCCCATTTCCACAGTGACAGTGTATTAATGATGTCCAGAGCAGGACAGCTCAGTGTGTGTGTGTGTGTGTGTGTGTGTGTGTGTGTGTGTGTGTGTGTGTGTGGGTGGGTGGGTGGGTGGGTGGGTGGGTGGGTGTGTGCATGAGTGGGAGCGTGGGTGTGAGTGTGACACAGCATTGGAGGCATCAGAGCACTGGGCTGAGAGAGATTACTGTTGGCACAATCCTTCTTACCAGCTCTCTGCTGTAGAAGCAGGGCGTCGACAGAATTCAGACTCAGCCGGTGATCTTAGAAAAGTCTAGGGGAGAATTTGGAGAAGTGTTTGGTGTCCTTTTATGTTGTGGTATCACATACTGTACAGGGTCCTGTCTCTGTTTCTCTCCTTTTCGCTCTCTTTGCCTCTCTCCCACTCCCTCTTCTCTTCCCCTTCTTCTTCTCTCTCTCCCCCCATATCTCGCTTTATTTCTATCCCTTTTTCTATTTACCTTTTGCCTACCTCCATCACTCTCCTTACCTCTATCTATAAATGTCATTCTCTCATCCTCTCTCTTCTTCTCTGCCCTCTGCCTCCATCCGTACCAAACGCTCCATCTCGCCCCCCTTCCCCCCAATCTCTCTCCAGGGGTTTAAGGACATCAACCTGGAGCGCTTCATGCATGGAGGGGCCAACGTGTCGGGCTTTCAGCTGGTGGACTTCAGCAACCCCATGGTCATCAAGCTGATGCAGCGCTGGAACAAGCTGGACCAGAGGGAGTACCCAGGCTCCGACAGCCCCCCAAAGGTAACACCCTACCTGGGGGTTAATAAGTCCTCTTTCATCTTCACTAATGTCCTGCCTTCTCCCCCATCCCCTGAAGAGGGACAGCTCCCTCCCATGGTACACTATGCCTGGGGGTTCTCTGGTGTATCTCTCCTCTAAGGTTTGGAAGATAGCACCCAGGGAGGATTTGTCAGAGCTGAGTCAATCAGGATCAGACCTGAGACCTTTTCCAATGCCATGCCTGTCCTTCTGGGCTCACTTTATGTGGTTTAGGATTCTACAAGACCAACTGTAGAGGTGCAGGGTTAGCTAGGGCATGGAGACGTTCACACACACACACACACACACTTAAAATACCTTGCAGTACATGCTAACCAGCTAACAGTCTCGTCTGCACTGTCAAGGGCCAGGTGCAAGTCAAATTGTATTTGTCACATGCGCTGAATACAATAGGTGTAGACCTTACAGTGAAATGTTTACTTACAAGCCCTTAACCAACAATGCAGTTTTAAGAAAAATAAGTATTAAGTAAAAAACAGATAATAGAAAATAAAAATAACAAATAATTAAAGAGCAGCAATAAAATAAAAATCAAATCAAATTTTATTGGTCACATTCAAATGGTTAGCAGATGTTATTGCGAGTGCAGCGAAATTCTGGTGCTTCTTGTTCCGACAGTGCAGCAATATCAACAAGTAATCTAACAATTCCACAACAGCTACCTAGTACACACACATCTAAGGGATGGAATAAGAATATGTACATATAAATATATGGATGAGCAATGACCGAGCGGCATAGGCAAGATGCAATAGATGGTATAAAATACAGTATATACATATGGGATGAGTAATGCAAGATATGTAAACAGCATTATTAAAGTGGCATTAATAAAGTGACTAGTGATCCATTTGTTAGTGGCCAATGATTTCAAGTCTGTATGTAGGCAGCAGCCTCTCTATCTTAGTGATGGCTGTTTAACAGTCTGATGGCCTTGAGACAGAAGCTATTTTTCAGTCTCTCGGTCCCAGCTTTGATGCACCTGTATTGACCTCGCCTTCTGGATGGTAGTGGGGTGAACAGGCATTGGGTTGGGTGGTTGTTGTCTTTGATGATCTTGTTGGCCTTCCTGTGACATCGGGTGCTGTAGGTGTGCTGGAGGACAGATAGTTTGCCCCCGGTGATGCGTTGTGCAGACCACACCACCCTCTGGAGAGCCCTGCAGTTGTGGGCGGTGTAGTTGCCGTACCAGACGGTGATACAGCCCAACAGGATGCTGTCAATTGTGCATCTGTAAAAGTTTGTAAGGGTTTTGGGTGACAAGACAAATTTCTTCAGCCTCCTGAGGTTGAAGAGGCGCTATTTCACCACACTGTCTGTGTGGGTGGACCATTTCAGTTTGTCCGTGATGTGTACTCCAAGGAACTTAAAACGTTCCACCTTCTCCTCTACTGTCCCATCGATGTGGATAGGGGGTGCTCCCTCTGCTGTTTCCTGAAATCCACGCTCATCTCCTTTTGTTGACGTTGAGTGATAAGTTGTTTTCCTGACACCACACTCCGGGTGCCCTCACCTCCTCCCTGTAGGTGGTCTCGTCGTTGTTGGTGATCAAGCCTACAACTGTTGTGTCGTCTGCAAACTTGATGATCGAGTTGGAGGCATGCATGAACACGCAGTCATGGGTGAACAGGGAGTACAGGAGGGGGCTTAGCACGCACCCTTGTGGGGCCCCAGTGTTGAGGATCAGCGAAGTGGAGATGTTGTTTCCTACCTTCACCACCTGGGGGCGGCCCGTCAGGAATTCCAGCACCCAATCGCACAGGGCGAGGTTGAGACCCAGGGCCTCAGGCTTAATGATGAGCTTGGAGGGTACTATGGTGTTGAATGCTGAGCTGTAGTAAATGAACAGCATTCTTTTGGTCCTAAACTTGGCGCTCCGGTACCACTTGCTGTGCGGTAGCAGAGAGAACAGTCTATGACTAGGTTGGATGCAGTCTTTGACAATTTTTTGGACCTTCCTCTGACATCGCCTGGTATAGAGGTCCTGGATGGCAGGAAGCTTGGCCCCAGTGATGTACTGGGCCGTATGCACTACCCTATGTAGTGCCTTGCGGTCGGAGGCCAAGCAGTTGCCATAACAGGCAGTGATGCAACTGGTTAGGATGCTCTCGATGGTGCAGCTGTAGAACTTTTTGAGGATCTGAGGACCCATGCCAAATCTTTTCAATCTCCTGAGGGGGAATAGGCTTTGTCGTGCCCTATTCACGACTGTCTTGCTGTGTTTGGACCATGATAGTTTGTTGTTAATGTGGACACCAAGGAACTTGAAACTCTCAACCTGGTCCACTACAGCCCCGTCGATGAGAATGGGGGCATGGTCTGTCCTCCTTTTCCCTTAGTCCACAATCATCTCCTTTGTCTTGATCATGTTGAGGGAGAGGTTGTTATCCGGGCACCACATGGCCAGGTCTCTGACCTCCCTATAGGATGTTGCAGAAGGAGGTGTTTAGTCCCAGGGTCCTTAGCTTAGTGATGAGCTTTGAGGGCACTATGGTGTTGAACGCTGAGCTGTAGTCAATGAATGGCATTCTCACGTAGATGTCCATTTTCTCCAGGTGGGAAAGGGCAGTGTGGAGTGCAATAGAGATTGCATCATCTGTGGATCTTTTGAGGCGGTATGCAAATTGGAGTGGGTCTAGGGTTTCTGGGATAATGGTGTTGTGAGCCATGACCAGCCTTTCAAAGCACTTCATGGATACAGACGTGAGTGCTATGGGTCGGTAGTCATTTAGGCAGGTTACCTTAGTGTTCTTGGGCACAGGGACTATGGTGGTCTGCTTGAAACATGTTGGAATTACAGACACTTGCCAATTGGTCAGCGCATGCTCGGAGTACACGTCCTGTTGCTGTGTTTGGTCCTGCGGCCTTGTGAATGTTGAACTGTTTAAAGGACTTACTCACATCGGCTACGGAGAGCGTGATCACGCAGCAGTCCGGAACAACTGATGCTCTCATGCATGCTTCAGTGTAGCTTGCCTCAAAGCGAGCATAGAAGTAATTTAGCTCGTCTGGTAGGCTTGTCACTGGGAAGGTCGCAGCTGTGCTTCCCTTTGTGGTCTGTAATAGTTTGCAAGCCCTGCCACATCCGATGAGCGTCAGAGCCGGTGTAGTACGATTTAATCTTAGTTCTGTATTGACGCTTTGCCTGTTTAATGGTTTGTCGGAGGGCATAGCGGGATTTCTTATAAGCGTCCGAGTTAGAGTCCCGCTCCTTGAAAGCAGAAGCTCTACCCTTTAGCTCAGTGAGGATGTTGCCTGTAATCCATGGCTTCTGTTTGGGGTATGTACTTTCAGTCACTGTGGGGACGACGTCATCGATGCACTTATTTATTTTTATTTAACCTTTATTTAACTAGGCAAGTCAGTTAAGAACAAATTCTTATTTACAATGACGGCCAAACCCGGCCGACACTGGGCCAATTGTGCGCCTCCCTATGGGACTACCATAGAATTATGGTCAGATTTGCCAAATGGAGGGCGGGGGAGAGCTTTGTACACGTCTCTGTGTGTGGAGTAAAGATGGTCTTGAGTTCTTTTTCCTCTGGTTGCACATTTACCATGCTGGTAGAAATGAGGTAAAATGGATTTAAGTTTCCCTTCATTAACCTCTTACATCTAGATGTTCCGCTAGCGGAACACCTGCTCCAATATCCAATGGTGGGCGTGGCGTGAAATACAAATTCCTCTAAAATCCGAAAACTTCAATTTTTCAAACATATGACTATTTTACAGCTATTTAAAGACAAGACTCTCGTTAATCTAACCACACTGTCCGATTTCAAAAAGGCTTTACAGCGAAAGCAAAACATTAGATTATGTCAGCAGAGTACCCAGCCAGAAATAATCAGACACCCATTTTTCAAGCTAGCATATAATGTCACAAAAACCCAGAAGACAGCTAAATGCAGCACTAACCTTTGATGATCTTCATCAGATGACACACCTAGGACATTATGTTATACAATACATGCATGTTTTGTTCAATCAAGTTCATATTTATATCAAAAAACAGCTTTTTACATTAGCATGTGACGTTCAGAACTAGCATACCCCCCGCAAACTTGCGGGGAATTTACTAACAATTTACTAAATTACTCACGATAAACGTTCACAAAAAGCATAACAATTATTTTAAGAATTATAGATACAGAACTCCTCTATGCACTCGATATGTCCGATTTTTAAAATAGCTTTTCGGATGAAGCACATTTTGCAATATTCTAAGTACATAGCCCAGCCATCACGGGCTAGCTATTTAGACACCCGGCAAGTTTAGCCTTCACCAAAATCACATTTACTATAAGAAAAATGGTCTTACCTTTCCTGTTCTTCGTCAGAATGCACTCCCAGGACTTCTACTTCAATAACAAATTTTTGGTTTGGTCCCAAATAATCCATCGTTATATCCAAACAGTGGCGTTTTGTTCGTGCGTTCTAGACACTATCCCAATGGTAAATCAGGGTCGCGCGCATGGCGCATTTCGTGACAAAGAATTTCTAAATATTCCATTACCGTACTTCGAAGCATGTCAACCGCTGTTTAAAATCAATTTTTATGCAATTTATCTCGTAACAAAGCGATAATATTCCGACCGGGAATCTGCGTTTCAGTAAAAAGAGGGAAAAACAGAAAGGCGGAGGCGGCCAGTGTACGCGCCTAAGCCTTTTGTCTGCTGATAGACCACTTAGCAAAAGCGCTCGTGTGTTTCAGCCAAGGCTTTGAATTACGTCATTCAGGTTTTTCCCGGGCTCTGAGAGCCCATTGGAGCCGTAGGAAGTGTCACGTAACAGCAGAGATCCTTTGTAATGAATAGAGATGACAAAGAAGGGCAAGAAATGGTCTGACAGGGTACTTCCTGTACAGAATCTTCTCACGTTTTGGCCTGCCAAATGAGAGTGGAGTGTTTTCTATCCAAAGCTAATAATTATATGCATATTCAAGTTTCTGGGAAGGACTAATAATCAGATTAAATCGGGTACGTTTTTTATCCAGCCGTGAAAATACTGCCCCCTAGCCATAAGAGGTTAAAATTGCCTGCCACTAGGAGTGCCGCCTCTGGATGAGCATTTTGCTGTTTTCTTATGGCCTTATACAGCTCATTGAGTGTGGTCTTAGCGCCAGCATCGGTTTGTGGTGGTAAATAGACAGCTACAAAAAAATATAGATGAAAACTCTCTTGGTAAATAGTGTGGTCTACAGCTTATCATGAGATACTCTACCTCAGGTGAGCAAAACCTCAAGACTGTCTTACGATTAGATTTCTTGCACCAGCTGTTGTTTACGAATAGACACGGAATGCCACCCCTTGTCTTATCGGAGGTGGCTGTTCTATCCTGCCGATGCAGCGCAAACCCGCCAGCTGTATGTTATTCATGTCGTCATTTAGCCACGACTCTGTGTAACATAAGATATTACAGTTTTTAATGTCCCGTTGGTAGAATATTCGTGATCGTAGCTCATCTATTTTGTTATTAAATGATTGTGCGTTGGCTAATAGGACTGATGGTTAAGGCAGATTACCTGCACGTCATCTGATCTTTACAAGGCACCCCGACCTACATCCCCGATATTTCTTTCTCATGCGAATCACGGGGATTTGGGCCTTGTCGGGTGTCTGAAATAAATCCTTTGTGTCCGAATCGTTAAAGAAAAAATCTTTGTCCAGAACAAGGTGAGTAATCGCTGTCCTGATATCTAGAAGCTCTTTTCGGCAGAAACATTTAAGTACAAAATAAGTTACAAATAATGCGAAATAACACACACAATAGCACAATTGTTTAGGAGACCGTAAAACGGCAGCCATCTCCTCCAGTGCCAGGCAATGGGATTGTATCTCAATCCTCTCTCTGTCTCACACTTGTGGATTTTCTCAGTGTTGGAATAGTAGAGCCCAATGCATGAGGGAGCTCCACTCTTGCTAGGGGACCATGGCCATGGGCATTAGCTAACTTTAGCTGCTTTAGCTAACTTTAGCTGGCCTGCTGCACTTGACTGCACTGGACTGCACTCTATCAGGCTTGGCTTGGCTCAGCTAGGGTGGGCTGGGATGGACTACAGTGGGTTAAAGGGACAGTTCACTTTTTTGAAGTTCTACCTCATTTTTGACATACTGAGGGTGTCGTCATTTCATCCAAACCATTTTTTAAGCTTGTTTGCTGGTTATTTAACAACATCCAGAGTGTAGCGATCCCAGGGGAAACGGATCAAAAAAGCCTTGGGAAATAGCTCTGCCTAATGCAGAGAGGAGCGAGGTTGCTTTCCCCATGCTTTTAAATGCACTGCTAACTGAATCAATTCATTTTCACCAGCATGGCTTCATGCTCCAAAATTGCTAGCCATGAGATTCTGGTTGTTGCTAAATAACCAGCAAAGGAACTTTAAAAACGGTTTGGATAAAACAACAACAAAGAAGTTGAAAATAAGCTAAAACTTAAATAAATAACTCTCCCTTTAAGGGTCTCTGTGACCAGCAGTCACCCACCACCCACATCATGAGTCAGAAGCTCTGAGTGCTGAGCTGCACTGCCTTGGGATAGAGGGGAGAAGGAGGGAGGGAGTGATGGAGGGAGAGAGAGAGAGTGGTAGGAGGTAGAAGAGAGAGGGAATAGATGGAGAGAGGGAGAGAGAAAGACTGGGAGAAGAGAGAGAAAAACCATTGGACCATTTCAGTTTGTCCGTGATGTGTACGCCGAGGAACTTAACTTTCCACCTTCTCTACTACTGTCCCGTCGATGTGGAGAGGGGGGTGCTCCCTCTGCTGTTTCCTGAAGTCCACGATCATCACCTTTGTTTTGTTGACGTTGAGTGTGAGGTTATTTTCCTGACACCACACTCCGAGGGCCCTCACCTCCTCCCTGTAGGCCGTCTCATCGTTGTTGGTAATCAAGCCTGCCACTGTAGTGTCGTCTGCAAACTTGATGATTGAGTTGGAGGTGTGTGTGTGTGTAAGAGTGTGTTTTTGATCCCTTATCACCATTCCAATGTTCTCCCTACCAAACAGCCTCTCAGTCTCTGCTGTACAGTAGCACCATTCATCATTGCTGTATTGAGTGGAGCACCACTATGTCCTGGTCACAGTCTAGATGGAGGTCAACCAAACAGCCACAACACCCTCATAACTCCTTGGCAGGATTGTCCCTCTTATCTCTATAAGTGCGCAGACTCTTATTGATGGCCTGCCTGTGCCAGTTGGTGCTAACCTTCGTGCCCAGGGTGCGGCTGGCATCAGCCGGGGTTATCCAACTGTTTATCGCCCCCCTTGCCCCACATTGATATAGGAAGCATGTCTGCCCCGACAGGGGGTTGATGGTCCACAGACACATACACACAGAAGACCCCCTCACCCTCCCACCTACCTACCCACACACACACACACACGCACCCTGTGCCCCCCACCCTCCACACACACACACACACACTGCGCCCCCCACAGAGAGATGTAATGAGTGAGGGAGGGATGAGGGAGAGCTGGGTTAATGAGTAGGATTCCCCCAGGCCAGAGGCAAAGTTACAGTGCCTTCAAAAAGTATTCACACCCTTCGACTTTTTCCACATTTTGTTGTGTTACAGACGAAATTGAAACTAGATAAAATAAAACATTTGTGTCACTGGCCTACACACAATACCCCATAATGTCAAAGTGGAATTATGTTTTTAGAAGTTACAAATGAATAAAAAACGAAAAGCTGAAATGGTTTGAGTCAATAATTATTCAACCCCTTTGTTATGGCAAGCCGAAATAAGTTCAAATCGAACACAACACATCACTGAGTGCCACCCTTTATATTTTCAAGCATGTTGGTGGCTGCATCATGTTATGGGTATGCTTGCCATCGGAAAGGACTAGGGAGTTTTTTTTTTAAAATGTATAAACGGAATAGCGATAAACACAGGCAAAATCCTTCAGGAAAACCTGGATTAGTCTGCTTTCCACCAAACACTAGGAGATGAATTCACCTTTCAGCAGGACAATAACCTAAAACACAAGGCCAAATCTACACTGGAGTTGCTTACCAAGAAGAGTCAATGAGCAACAACCAATTTGACAGAGCTTGATTAATTTTGAAAAGAATGATAGGCAGATGTTGCACAATCCCGGTGTAGAAAGCTCTTAGAGACAAACCCATAAAGACACACAGTTAAAATATTTTGTATAGACCGTTGACCATTTATTTTTTTAATGAAATCAATTTTAATTCCACTTTGAAACACAACAGAATGTGGAAAAATAACTTGTACTTTATAGCATGGGTTATTGTTATCTGATTGGTAATGAACTTAGTGCTTGGCGTCACATGCCGAGAGAGTTTGTTGCATTGTGACAATCTTCCTTGCCGGAAATAATGTGTTTTTATGCCCAGTGCACACACGCAGAAACCTTTCCCTCTTTTCATCCCCCTACCACACACACACCTGACGATTCTCTCCTGTTCCCCAGTACACGTCGGCTCTGACGTACGACGGTGTGATGGTGATGGCAGAGGCCTTCAGGAACCTGCGTAGGCAGAAGGTTGACATCTCTCGCCGGGGCAACGCTGGGGACTGTCTGGCTAACCCCGCTGCCCCCTGGAATCAGGGCATGGACTTGGAGCGCACCCTCAAACAGGTATCTACCACTGCACCTCAAAGCCATTTCGGTTCATGAATGACCTCATTTCTGCAAACTCTATGATGTCCACAAAGGACAAACTGTCAACACTACAAACTGTTTCCTGTGAAATGTTCTCTTATTTAAAATAGAACGAAGGTATACCTGCATTCTATGTGACTCTGGTGATAGTGTTTTGTCCTGTGTACAGGTCTGGTTGCAGGGATTAACAGGTAATGTCCAGTTTGACCACTATGGACGCAGGGTCAACTACACCATGGACGTGTTTGAGCTGAAGAACAACGGACCCAGACGAGTAAGATGACTACTGGTCCACCCACCTAACCCAGTCATTTGAAAACATAATAACTATATGTTTGAATATCTATTTACTACATGGTTCATTTTATTGTCAATTTCCATCACTGCCCATGCTTTCTAGCTATCACCATAATAACTACACCATAATACCACTATACCATAATAATTTGAATAACAAATGACGTTGTTTCATTTCATTTTCAATTTCCATGGTTTAAAATGCCAGAAGAGAGTGAACATCTGTTTATCTGTTTATCCTCTTATTATTGTCTGTGTGTCTGTAGAACCTGGGTATTGTGTATTAGTGATGAACAGTAGCGTGAACAGTATACTCAGGCTTCGAGAATGTGTGTGTGTGTGTGTGTGTGTATTTTGCCGTGTCCTGTATATTATTTTCAGTGATGTGTGTGTGTGTACGTGCAGGACTCCAGCCAACTACGGTACGTGAATAGAGAGAGGTGGAGCAGTAGAGAAAGAGAGTGATGGAGGAGAGAGAGGAGGAGGAAGTGGAGGGGTGGTTGGGCCTACCCACAGGCTGGCTCTGCATGCTTAGGGTCAAATACACCTATGCATACATGCCATCCCTTTCTCTCTCCCCTCCCTTCTTCCTGCTCAATGGCAGACACCACTAGGATGAAATAAAACCCTGTCTACCTTTATTATATACCATGTATAAAACAGTATATAACAATTTATTTGGCAGACATATTCACTTCCTTAGTTTGACTCACCTATTATATGACTCAGATTCATATACTGTATAATAAAAAACTAAACATTGTGCATTTTTATACATGGCACAACCAAGCATAAGATTTGTGTGACTCTTCTCCTTTGCTTGTATACACAAAATATCTCAGATAGTCTCATAGATCCTAACACCACATAATTAACACAAAAATACTGGAAACGACACATACTCTACGGTGAGTAATCATGACAAACACATTCAAACAACGAAGAAATCATACCATGCACGCACGCACGCACGCACACACAGACACCATGGCCGTTTCACTCACAGTCCTCTCATTGTCTCCAGATGGGTTACTGGACAGATTCAGACAAGCTGGTTCTGATACAGAATGAAGCCCTCAATCCCAACGAAATCATGGAGAACAGAACTGTCGTGGTCACCACTATCATGGTAAGACGCACTACAACCCTACTAACACACATGCGCATGTGTTCACACACACACAGAGACACACGTGTGCGCACACACACAAAAGCGACACAGACACACACACCCTCTAGCACTCTCAAGTCTTAAGCTGTGTTCGAATACCCATACTAACATACGGTATACTACATACTTAATGAGTATATACTATAAACTATTAGTTCATTTTAGTATACTTTAAACGAATGGTATCCTTTCAGTTGAGCGTACTAGAGGTCTAGCACTCTCAAGTCTTAGTGTTCTCCCCGGAAGAGCTTCACTCTACCTTCCTTCAGTCACACAAACACACACCTTATCCAAAACACACGTCAACATTGGCACTGCAGATGCTTTTGAGATGTTCCACTGGGTGTGATGGAGATTGTAAAAACGTCACTAAGCGCAGTACCTGCCATGACTAGTCTAGTCCCCTTTATAAAATGCATGAGCTGCATTCTGTATCCTTGCCAGAGACTGCTACAGCCGCATTTTAACAGCTGTCAGTCAATGTGGCCTGACAAAGTCAGATTCTATTACTCAAACACATGGACACTCATGCGCACACACACACACACACACACACACACACACACACACACACACACATACACACACGCATGCATGTACTCACAAACCCACAGACACACGTGTGCACACAGAAACATACACACAACTCTCTGGGCCCAACTCTCTCTTCCACAGCACTCATTGTTTACTTACTAGTAGGCCTGCAGGACCCAACTGATACCTTGGACACAAAATGGCTGCCTGTTTTCTTGGTTTCTGTTAGTTAAATTTGGACTAATACTGTAACCCTGTCTGTACCACAATTCAAAATGGCCACCGGTTGCATGGAATGTTAACTATGGGTACTAAATGAGGAGGCTTTTCATACTACTGAGCCGAACCGAGCCGAGCCAAACCAAGCTGTGCTGAGCTGGCCTGGTTACGCATCCATCACAGTTGCTGGAACTGAGCTGAAAAGGACAATGTTAAAAGAACATTTCCACAGTTTGGCACAGTTTGGTTCGGGTCGGCATGATAGTGTGAAAACGGTGAAGATGTGCTTTGTTTCTGAGAGTGAAGGTGGCTGACTAGATAAGAGGAGATGGAGAGAACCGGGTAAGAAAAGACAGAGTGAGTAGAGGAGGGATGGAAATGGGATTGGAGAGTCATACCTCAGCAGAATCCTCCTCTTTTCAGCCCCTGGTGAGGAAACCCATTTTAAGAAACTGAGAAACTGGACACAAGCAGAGCCCAAATGAAAGCCCATATTGGGAAACTGACGGACGGTATTGGACGTAACCAGAGCCAGAGTGAACCCCCTAAAGAAACAGACTGATGCAACAGAGAGCTGCGTCATGACTTCTAATGCACACCTTACTAGTTAACTGACCCAAGGGATGGATCTATCCAGAGCCAAAATGAACCCCCTCAAGAAGACACAAAATGGACACAGTCTGACCAAATTACGTGTTTTTTTTAGATGGAGAGAGATAGGAGCCACAATGGACCCTTCGTCCTGCCTAAGGCCACAAGAATGCTTGTTCTTCTTATCAGCATCACATCGACATGGTTGTACTTAACTGTGTGTGTGTGCGTGCGTGCGTGTGCGTGTCTCAAACAACTCTAGGATATAAATGTTCTTATTACATGAATTTCCATGCCTGGCATATTCCAGGTGATTATGGTTGATACAATATTTGATATTGAGATGGATGTTAAGATGATTTTAACAAACTAACTTGAAAAATGCTCTGAGGCTGCTCTGAATCTGTGAGTTTCCATTCAGCTTTTGTATATAAGAGCTTTATAACACACCTTCTAAAGCACTGCCTAATTTCAGCTCATACAAACCACATCACCACGCTTCCATAGAGCATGATAATATCAGTGTTTAACTATGCTGGCTGTCTGGGATAGCATCTGTAATGTGTGTTTGCGCTTGATAATGCACTTGATAATGTTTGTTTACTGTAATACACACCAATTAAGCTTTTACTTCCGTATTACATTCTTTGCCAACTATGATAAGCCGAAACTGTAACTCAAACCTGGTTTGGTAATGCATTGAACCTCAACTGTACAGAAGTTTGTTATTGTCAGATACAAAGTTGATCGATAAAGTTTTGGGAGAGGATGGATGAGATATCAGGAGTAGGGCATCATTAGGAAGTCGTCAGTTGCTATACTCCCTAATATGGATGCCGTCCTGGAGCTCCCCCTTGATTCGTCTATAGTGAAGTTTCATTCACACTAAACTTTGAAAAGAACCAGGTAGCGTCTGTTCAGCTGTTTGTCATGTAAATATGCAATTATTTCTGATGACAAGCCTTCATTTGGACTGGTATAGTAATCATTCATCCACAGTGGTAGCTCTGAAATATGGCTCATCTCGAGACTGATAGTAAACGCCTTTGTCCGTCGCTCGCCCGATTCATAGGCTATATTCTTCAAAGCGTTACGCACAAAAAAGCCATTAAAATCGGTGTTAAGTCAGATAATGAAAATACTTTATCACAATGGCACTCCGACTGAATGTATTTTGGCTTGGAGCTGCACACCTTTTCAGGCCTACAGTACTGAATGTCTCCTTATGGTAGCGAGGTAAACGTCATGTTTTAACCTTTTCAGAGCGTACATGGGACAAAATTGTGCCAAAACCCTACAAGGGACCAAAGGGAAACATTTCCTAATGTCTTTACGATGTCCCCTGTTTGCTGATTGGTATGTCAGAATCAGAAAGGTATTCGAGAACTAGAAATGAGGGTATGTCAGAAATCAAATACCCATTTCACCCTCATATCAAGGACAAGGCAACAGAATGGTGTTTTTTCCCAACCACAGCAGCTGGGGGGACTTACTGATAGCACCTGAACCTCAGCTGAGAAAGCACCTTGGACGTTTTCATATAGCTTTTTCTACTCATGCTTGAAATGTGCTCAATTTATTGAATGTCATGCAGCCAAGGGAAAAATAAAGGTTTGATTTGTGCAATAAGTGGTTGGTGATGACTGGGACACAAAGGAGCTGTTTTGAGAGAGAGAGAGAGAGAGAGAGAGAGAGAGAGAGAGAGAGAGAGAGAGAGAGAGAGAGAGTTGAATTTTAGCAGGGAGTCACCATTGAGACCAGTGTCTCTTTTTCAAGGGAGCCATGCACATACAATTTCAAAAGAATCTAATACAATAGAAACAACTAAAATTCAGCACAGACAAACATTAATATACATAAAAAAAACTATGAACTAAAACAAACACATTCTTCATTATAACGTTCCTCTGTCCACTCTCTAAATTGCCCCAGGGACACTAAGGCCTCTCTATGTGTACTGTTTTTGGAGAAAAACTAAAGGCCAAAGGAGTCTCCAGAGTTAACCAACCCTGCATTTTGGTTTTAATATCCTTGAGGGGACTAGAAGTCCTCTTAAGGCTAGTAAAACAAGAACAATTCCAGGGATTCAGGAACATTTCGCCAGCCCCCACATGGAAAACAAGCTACTCTGAACAAAAATATAAACGCAACACGCAACAATTTCAAAGATTTTACTGAGTTATAGTTCATAAGGAAATCAGTCAATTGAAATACATTCATAAGGCCCTAATCTATGAATTTCACATGACTGGGAATACAGATATGCATCTGTTGGTCACAGATACCTTACAAAAAAAGGTAGGGGTGTGGATCAGAAAACCAGTCAGTATCTGGTGTGACCACCATTTGCCTCATACAGCGCGACATATCTCCTTCGCATAGAGCTGATCAGGCTGTTGACTGTGGCCTGTGGAATGTTGTCCCACTCCTCTTCAATGGTTGTGCGAAGTTGCTGGATATTGGCTGGAACTGGAACACCATTTTCGTACAAGTGGATCCAGAGCATTCCAAACATGCTCAATGGGAGACATGTCCGGTGAGTATGCAGGCCATAGAAGAACTGGGACATTTTCAGCTTCCAGGAATTGTGTACAGATACTAGCGACTTGGGGCCGTGCATTATCATGCTAAAACATGAGGCAGTGGATGAATGGCACGATAATGGGCCTCAGAATCTTGCCACGGTATCGCTTTGCATTCAAATTGCCATCGATAAAATGCAATTTTGTTCATTGTCCGTAGCTTATGCCTGCCCATACCATAATCCCACCCCCACCATGGAGCACTTTGTTCTCACCGTTGACATCAGCAAACCACTCGCCCTCACGACGCACGTCTGCCATCTCCAGTTGAAACCGGGATTCATCCATGAAGAGCACACATCTCCAGCGTGCCAGTAGCCATCAAAGGTGAGCATTTGCCCACTAAAGTCGGATACGACGGCGAACTGTAGTCAGGTCAAGACCCTGGTGAGTACGACGAGCATGCAGATGAGCTTCCCTGAGATGTTTTCTGACAGTTTGTGCAGAAATTCTTGAGCAAACCCACAGTTTCATCACCTGTCCGGGTGGCTGATCTCAGACCATCCCGCAGGTGAAGAAGCCAGATGTGGAGGTTCTGAGGCCGGATGGACATCCTGCCAAATTCTCTAAAATAATGTTGAGGCGGCTTATGGTAGAGAAATTAAGATTAAATTCTCTGGCAACAGCTCTAGTGGACATTCCTGCAGTCAGCATGCCAATTGCACGCTTCCTCAAAACTTGAGACATCTGTGGCATTGTGTACTGTAACAAAACTGCACATTTTAGTGCAGCCTTTTATTGTCCCTAGCACAAGTTGTATCTGTGTAATGATCATGCTATTTATTCAACTTCTTGATATTCCACAACTGTCAGGTGGATGGATTAAAAAAATTGTGCACAGAATTTGAGAGAAATAAGCTTTTGGTGCGTAATCATTTTTGGGGATCTTTTATTTCAGCTCATGAAACATGGGACCAACACTACATGTTGCGTTTATATTTTTTTTCAGTGTATTTTAAGCTTAGTGGTTAGGGTTAGAATTAGGGTTAGAATTAAGGTTAGGGGTTAGAGAGAATGAGACATGGAGTGCTTGGTTTGGTGTATAAAACACACAAAAAAACACCCTAGTGTGATTGGATGTTTAAGGTCAATATATAGCCAAGTATATAGTCTAGAGCCATCATTCTGATGCTTCTTGTTGTACGTACTCCTCATCTCACAGACTGTATCTGTCAATTTGAATGTCAACTCACATGCATTTATTGTCTTCAATACATACGTGTGTGTGCAGATGTATCATGCTCATACAGGGCACAAGGGCACGTGCACCCTCAGATTTGTCCTCTTAAAAGAAAATTCAGATGTTTAATTAATTACTAAACTTCATATTTAAGCCCACGTTTGACATAATTATTTATGAAAAAAGATTTATCAGCGGTATTTTGCAGAGGGGTCACACTGACTGGACCAGGCAAAGAGTACCCCCCCATTCTCCCTTGTAAGTGGTTCCTTCCAAGGTGCAGCGTGGAGCAAAGAGGAGGAGAGAGTGTATAGTGATGGGCAGGACTCCCAGGAGGTATGTTTGTACATCTATTTGATCAAGCTATGTAGCCTATTGATACTTTCTTGATGAATAAATAAAACAAAAATGTTTTGTTGCTTCTCTAACACTAGCCACCTAGCAAGTTTATGATGTTGGCTTTCTGTGGCAATTTTAGCATGTGAATCTTGGTGGGGCAAACTCCCCACATTTTTTTTAGATGCATGCCAGCAAAGCCACTACACAACACAACACTAAACAATACATGAATTGCACTATACCGGTGACAAAATGTGCCCACAAACTGTTAGGGCCTATATAAAGCTGTCCCAACAGCAGAGTCCCAACTGCAGTCCCAACACCTTACCACTGCTACACCTGGTTATCAGCGGAGCCTTGTCTGGCAGCGAAACAGTTCAGTGCCTTATAAAAACAGTGCCTTATAAAAAAACATTGCTGATATGGCTAACTTGCTTAAACAAAAATGGTTTCTACTAACAATTGAGATGTACAAACTATGGCATAAGGGGACGGCGAGCGGATAAGAGGCAATCCATAATTTGGATTAAGACATTAATCAACGAGCTAGAACGGACCTAGTCTAGATATATATATAAATCAGAACTTTTGAAATGTACAGAGACAGAATTCAGAACTTTTTAAATGTACAGCGACAGAATTCAGAACATGGGCCATTCTTACAGTATTCTACCTGTACACCAAGTCAGAATCGTTGGATAAATAAAGGGGGCATATAAGCAGACAATGAAAGCTTTCTTAGCTACAGTATACATACATATCTCCCTGGCATGTTGCATAATTTATGCAGCAGCATACAATACATTTTTGGACTCACCTTGTGCTGTGCTCACTTGAACAGGAACTCACTGAAGTCCGAGATTTCCCAGTTCCAAGATTCCAGTTGTTTTGAGCACGGCAGAAGTCATGCTGGATTGACAGCATGTCCAATATTGAATGTTTATCCTTTTAAGCTTGGAAATGAGACCCTTAAATCCAGACTTGGGACCCCACTCCACTGAATAGCACGCTAGTGATTGCTTTGCAATGCTTGCAGTTAGCCGCTGATTCCATACAAACCACTCATTGCTGAATTTGCGATTTCCGAGTTGTGTAATACTTATGGCCGATGAGCACCAATACGTTTTATCTATTATTTCTCTTCATATGTGACCGACCGGCTCAAATCGGTCTTATGTAGCAAAATTTGAAATTGTGTTTTCACATTGGTTAAAACTAAAGACTCCAAGCTACAAAATGGTATATCATGCACCACAGTTGAGGAACAATAGGAAAGTAATTCTGCATTGAAAGTTGATCAACTTGAAAATGGCCTTTGAATATTTTGGTACTACTACTGGAGAGCCCTTCTTTGTCTACACCCATTCAGCATCATTCACACCCTCTTAAGCTTTAGCCCCACCCATCTCTTTAAGGGTTGATCCGAGTGTTCTGTACTAACAACAGAAGTCAAGGACCCAAGCTAACTTGCAAGCTACTTCCAGACACAAAGAATGGCTTACTGAACATTACTCACCCTAGCAGAGCAGGGTAGGCTGTTTTTATGTTATCCAGAGCATTAGTGACCGCAACTGTGCTGTCAGATTGTCTGTTCGTAAATTCAGAGTGTTTCGCTCTTGGAGCGTTCAGACTGCACTCTGGACACTCTGGCCGATGAGTAGGGTTGATCCGAAGATTCTGACCTCACAACGGCAGTCAAGCACCCAAGCTAACTGGCTAACATTGGCTAACTTGCTAGCTACTTCCAGACACAAATGAGAAAACACCCCACTCTGACCATTTTAATCGCCCTAGAGGAGCTGGTTAGGCTGTTTTCATGTTATCCAGAGCGTTGGTGACCGCAACTGTGCTGCTGGCAACAATTTAATTACGCAAGTCAGATAAGAACAAATTCTAATTTACAATGACGGCCTAGGAACAGTGGGTTAACTGTCTTGTTCAGGGGCAGAACGATAGATTTTTACCTTGTGAGCTCGGGGATTCGATCTAGCAACCTTTCAGTTACTGGCCCAACGCTCTAACCACTAGGCTTCCTGCCACCCCCATTTAAAAAAAATGCAGTGTTAGACAGGATTACCAAGACATACTGACCAGCTCAAATAGATAGAAGCGTGCTATACTGTATGGCAGACCAATCCAAAGTCATCTCTCGGCATGTCCAGCCCACTCATTATCTGGCTAGCGGGAAGGTATTTTTCTGTGGCTAAACCAACTAGACTTGTAATTTAACAATTTTATTCGTATTTACAGATGGCATACAAGTTAGTTATTTAGGCACATGAAAGTTCACATGTTCGAGAAGGCATTTCTGCCCCAAAACGTTTTTTTTATGTTCAAATGGCTCTCCTGTGAAGTAGTGTCCTGCAACATACACCTAGTTTCCTGAAACAAGTCACATATGACAAGGATTGAAAATAATTTTCCCGTAGATTGTCGACTTGATTCATGATGACTGCTAGCTAAGATTTTGAAAGTATCAGTCCTATCAAAGTTACTGTAGATATATAACGTGATTTGAAATCATTTTATCTGTGGCCAATGACCTTGAGCCTTCTTGGATGGGCACTTATTTTATTGTTCTTACCTTTTATTTAACTAGGCAAGCCAGTTTAGAACAAATTCTTATTTACAATGATGAACTACACTGGGCCAATTGTGCGCTGCCCTATGGGACACCCAATCACATCCAGTTGTGATACAGCCTGGATTCGAACCAGGGTTTCTATAGTGACACCTCTTGCACTGAGGTGAGGTGCCACTCGGGAGCCCGAGTGGTGCAGCGGTCTAACGCAATGCATCTCAGTGCTAGAGGCGTCACCACAGACACCCTGGGGCTTGAATTTTCAAGCTCTACCCTTACATTTTGAGGTGACGTAGTGTCCCCATGAGTGACAGAACACTGAGCCAATCACGGCATAACTAGAGAACATTACCAATCCCTACGCACCGTATTTTCCGCTGGCTGTCCCACCACCACAGAAAGCACTGAGCTAGGCTGAAACACCTGAATTTTGGAGCAGCCTTACTCCAGAAAGCAAAAAAGAGACCAAGTTTGTATGCGGCTTTATTAGCTCAGTATTGTTTTTTACATTGTTTGCAAACTGATATGTGACACGTTTTAATGCCAAAATAACACGCAAAACAGTTGGGGCTCAAAACATGCCCTGACTGACGGGGTGCCACTGTTGGCTTTAGCTAGCCAGCTAGATAGATTCCCAATCTCCTAACCTCATAACTAGCCACAAAGCCATTTCAGGCTATCGATCAAGTTACAGTAGCTTGTCTAACTATCTTAGCTGGCATGCCAGCTGGCAAGGTTGCTAGACTTTAGAAAAACAAACATTTACTATGTGTACTGAATAAGACTCACGTTATTTTACATTTTTGTTCCCAGAGTTATTCAGAGATGCAGAGAAGCATATTTATTTTCTTTAAAAATATTACCACCAGTCAGGAGGATGCAGACAGCTCAATCGGTATGCTTAGATATGCAGAAAAATACCTGGTTAAAATGTAATCTGGCACTTTATGATAATCATGATATTTGTGTACTAGTTATGATGCCGTGATATGTGCCTGTATTGATGATGTGTGTTATGATCCCATGTACTGTGTTGTAATTTGGGTGTAATATCCTAGACATATAGTGCAGCATTAGAAGGGCTTACCAAGAAAAACTTCCAAAAGGACTAATTTGAGGTAAAAAGGAGTTGGAGCACTCAACAACAAAAAGGCAGAGATTGATTTCTCACTTTAATCCATTGTCAAGCTGACGTCTTCCTCATAGTGACCTGACCATTGCACTTAGCTCCTATGAATTGCCTAGTGGCTCACTGAGACACAACAATATACAAAAATGATAATAATATGTTTCAAGGAAAATGGCAAATTATAGCACAAAATAAAAAGATAAATAGTGTCTTTTTAATCAATAGGCTAAGTGAACATATACATAGGTAATATTTAGGTGTCTGTGAACCGGAGACACAGAGACCCCAAAAATGTATTTGAGCATGTACACTACATGGCCAAAAGTATAAGGACACCTAATGGTCAACCATCTCATTCCAAAATTATGGGCATTAATATGATGTTGGTCCCGCTTTTGCTGCTATAACAGCCTCCACTCTTCTGGGAAGGCTTTCCACTAGATGTTGGAATTTTCCTGCAGGGACTTGCTTCCATTCAGTTAAGACCATTAGGAGGTCGGGCAGTGATGTTGGGCAATTAGGCCTGGCTCGCAGTCGGCGTTCCAATTCATCCCAAAGGTGTTTGATGGGGTTGAGGTCAGGGCTCTGTGCAGGCCAGTCAAGTTCTCCTACACCGATCTCAACAAACCATTTCCGTATGGATCTCGCTTTGTGCATGGGGGCAGTGTCATGCTGAAACAGGAAAGGGCCTTCCCCACAAAGTTGGAAGCACAGAATCGTGTAGAATGTCATCGTATGCTGTATCGTTAAGGTTTCCATTCACTGGAACTAAGGGGCTTAGCCCGAAGAATGAAAAACAGCCCCAGAGCATTATTTCTCCTCCACCAAAATGTACAGTTGGCAGTATGCATTGGGGCAGGTAGCGTTCTCCAAACACAGATGGAAAAGCATGAGTCCAACGGCAGCAAGCTTTACACCACCCCAGCCGACTGGTGATCTTAGGCATGTGTGCGGATGCTCGGCCATGAAAACCCATGAAGCTCCCGAGAACAGTTCTTGTGCTGACGTTGCTTCCAGAGGCAGTTTGAAACTCGGTAGTGATTGTTGCAACCGAGGACAGACGATTTTTTTGCACTATGCATTTCAGCACTCGGCAGTCCCGTTCTGTGACTTTGTGTGGCCTACCACTTCGCGGCTGAGCCATTGTTGCTCTTAGAAGTTTCCACTTCACAATAACAGCACTTGCAGTTGACCAGGGCAGCTCTAGCAGGGCAGACATTTGACCAACTGACTTGTTGGAAAGGTGGCATTCTATGACGGTGTCACGTTGAATGTCACTGAGCTCTTCAGTACGGGCCATTCTACTGCCAATGTTTGTCTATGGAGATTGCATGGCTATGTGCTCGATTTTATACACCTGTCAGCAACTGGTGTGGCTGAAATAGCCAAATCCACTCATTTGAAGGTATGTCCATATACTTTGGCCATGTAGTGTATATGACATTTGTGTTCTCGGGTGGTAAAACACTTTCGTATTGGTCGTACAAAACTCGACTTCTTTTTGAAAGCTGTTTGTTTTCTCACATCAGAAATACCAGATGCATTGTAGTGTCTAAACACTCCATTGCCATTACACAATGGTTGCCTATTAGCAAATAATAAATTATCTAAATGTAATTGGTGAACAAATTTGAAAGTGTCAACTTTCAATGCCAAGAGGCCCATCCTATTAGAAGGGGAGAAAGAGAGTCCTTTACTCAGGACTGTCACTTGGGCATCCGTGAGAGGCCCTGGTGATATGTTGATCACCAAAAGTCCTTGTTGTGGTTCTGACTCAACCTCCTCAGGTGGGCTGGGGGTGGATTTCGTCCCCTTCGAGCCCACCTCGTCTTCCTTTGGGTTTGCGCTGGTTGACTCGCTCCCCTCAAAGAGCGGGTTTGATTCAGGAGGTATAAAAGTGACTATGCTCTGAAGCTTCTTGCTTGCTGGCATAGTACAGGTGAGCATCATAGTGCAGTATATTTAGATGTGTGATTTACAACAGTCAGAAGGACACCCTCATAATTAAATATGAACAAGCAAAGAGTTATCCATAAAAATAGACATACTGTATGTTTTGACAGAATTAGGCATAATGATTATGGCACTAGATTGCAGGAAAAAGCTGTTTCAGGTGTTTGAAAAATGTGAAATTCAACCCCCCTCTATCTTTACGTACTTCTTGCCCCCTCTAAAATAATGTGTGTGTGTGTGTGTGTGTGTGTGTGTGTGCGTGTGTGTGTAACACCATGTCTAATTGTGTTCATTATCCACTGATGTGGTGTGGGAGATTATTGGCCAGCTTGTCAGCCATGATCAACTTGGATGTGTTCTTTCAATGTTTTTTCACCTTTCTTTAAGCATTTTTCTACCTTTTTTCCTGTTACATAGTGTTTTATCTACATATTTTACTGTAACCATTTTTTCTTGCACCATGACACCATTACTGTTTTCTGATATTTGCCCTGAAAGCTGCTGTGAAAAGAAAACCATTTAATGTAAATGTATCTCGCCAATGTCTTAAAAAATGCCTCAGATTTTGGTTTACTATTGCTTCAAATGCCCTGGGGCAGTGTGATGTCGAGCAGAACCCCAGAATATATTGCTTGTTCTCAATATACATTTGGCCACGTTCCACAAAGATTTAATTTTAAAAAAACTATGAACTGTCAACTGAGGGAGTTTTTTTATCTAGATTATTTTTTTCGGCATCAGCAAATCAGATGATTGATTTCCTGCCATTAGTAAAGGAACGGGCAGCTTTAGCAGTTCCTTATGGAACGTTTTTTTTTACACTGAGTACAGGAGGAAAGAGAATGTACGCCGTTCGTCCTCACTACACATCTCTCTCTCTTTCTGTCTTTCTGTCTGTCTATATCTCTGACCCTCTGTGTGTCTCACTTTCTTTCTCTCCCTTATACTCCCTCTCATTTTCTCTTTCTTTCTTTCGCTCTGTCTCTCTCTTTCTCATACCGTACCTTAGCACAGACACACACACACACACACACACACACACACACACACACACACACACACACACATACACACACGCATTCATGCTACACGCACATCACAACTGCTGCTACCAGACTCTTATTATACGGCTCAGTTTAACACTGCCCCCCATCCCCCCTTCCCCAATAAACGTGTAAATATTAGACTATACAGTCGTGGCCAAAAGTTTTGAGAATGACACAAATATTAATTTCCACTAAGTTTGCTGCTTCAGTGTCTTTAGATATTGTTGTCAGATGTTACTATGGAATACTGAAGTATAATTATAAGCATTTCATAAGTGCCAAAGGATTTTATTGACAATTACATGAAGTTGATGCAAAGAGTCAATATTTGCAGTGTTGACCCTTCTTTTTCAAGACCTCTGCAATCCACCCTGGCATGCTGTCAATTAACTTCTGGGCCACATCCAGACTGATGGCAGCCCAGTCTTGCATAAACAATGCTTGGAGTTTGTCAGAATTTGTGGGTTTTGTTTGTCCACCCGTCTCTTGAGGATTGAGCACAAGTTCTCAATGGGATTAAGGTCTGGGGAGTTTCCTGGCCATGGACCCAAAATATCGATGTTTTGTTCCCCGAGCCACTTAGTTATCGCTTTTGCCTTATGGCAAGGTGCTCCATCATGCTGGAAAAGGCATTGTTCGTCACCAAACTGTTCCTGGATGGTTGGGAGAAGTTGCTCTCGGAGGATGCGTTGGTACCATTCTTAATTCATGGCTGTGTTCTTAGGCAAAATTGTGAGTGAGCCCACTCCCTTGGCTGAGAAGCAACCCCACACGTGAATGGTTTCAGGATGCATTACTGTTTTCATGACACAGGACTGATGGTAGCGCTCACCTTGTCTTCTCCGGACAAGCTTTTTTCCGGATGCCCCAAACAATCGGAAAGGGGATTCATCAGAGAAAATGGCACGTTTCCTTGCAGGTAACCATGCTTGACAGAGGAAGAACAATGATTCCAAGCACCACCCTCCTTTTGAAGCTTCCAGTCTGTTTTTCGAACTCAATCAGCATGACAGAGTGATCTCCAGCCTTGTCCTCGTCAACACTCACACCTGTGTCATCGAGAGAATCACTGACATGATGTCAGCTGGTCCTTTTGTGGCAGGGCTAAAATGCAGTGGAAATGTTTTTGGGGGGATTCTGTTAATTTGCATGACAAAGAGAGACTTTGCAATTAATTGCAATTCATCTGATCACTCTTCATAACATTGCCATCATACAAACTGA
Source organism: Salmo trutta (assembly GCF_901001165.1). Classification (NCBI taxonomy): domain Eukaryota; kingdom Metazoa; phylum Chordata; class Actinopteri; order Salmoniformes; family Salmonidae; genus Salmo; species Salmo trutta. The sequence continues at coordinate 22,049,170 of NC_042971.1, forward strand.
GGCAGCAGACTTTGTGAAAATTAATATCTGTGTCATTCTCAAAACTTTTGGCCACAACTGTACATTGTGCCTCCTGTATTATACTTATGCTAAAATGTTTATTCTATTCTACTGCGCCATTTACTTGATATTCGTGTTCTTATCTTTTATTATTTGTTGTTGTTGTTGCCTTGTTGAGAACGATTTCGTTGGACGTTGTATTCCATACGTATCCCGTACATACAATTAATACAAACTTCAAACTTGTATTACACACACAGTACCATTTTAAATAATAGCCAGTGTAGTGTTGAATGGCTGTTTTATCTTCCATATCTATGTATGCGTTTGTGCACATTTGTCTGCTACATGTCTGTTTTTGAGTGAAAGAACAAAGATAATCCAGCAGGCAAAACTGGTTGAAATGATGTCATCATCAGGTCATAATGAGTGACGTTATAATGACATAAATTCAACCAGTTTCACCAAAAAAAATTGAATATCAATATGTCAATTCAACCAATTTTTTTAAACTGGTTGAATTGACGTCATTATAACGTCACTCATTATAACCTGATTTTAACCAGTTATGCTTGTCTGGGTAAGTGACTGTCTGTGAGTGGCTGACCTGTTTGCCAGTTTGACCCTGTGGTCCCTGTGTCACTTTGTAGGAGGGTCCCTATGTCATGTTGAAGAAGAACTGGGAGTTGTACGAGGGCAACGACCAGTATGAAGGCTACTGCGTGGACCTGGCCTCGGAGATAGCCAAACACATCGGCATCAAGTACAAGATCGCTATCGTTCCTGACGGAAAGTACGGTGCCCGGGACCCGGAGACTAAGATTTGGAATGGAATGGTCGGGGAGCTGGTGTACGGGGTAAGAGGGACAGGGGACTGGGGTGTGTGTGTGTGTGTGTGTGTGTGTGTGTGTGTGTGTGTGTGTGTGTGTGTGTGTGTGTGTGTGTGTGTGTGTGCCCGAGAGAATGCTCTCAATGGGGCATCTGTAGAATTTCGTGAGGGTCTTCGGGGCCGTGATGAATTTATTCAGCCGCCTGAGGTTGTAGAGGCGCTGTTGCGCCTTCTTCACAACGGTGTCGGTGTGGTGGGACCATTTCAGGTCCTCAATGATGTGCACGCCAAGGAACTTGAAGCTTTTGACCCTCTCCACTCCGGCCCCATTGATGTAGATGGGGGCATGCTCCCTCCTCTGTCTCCTATAGTTCACGATCAGCTCCTTTCTTTTTTTACATTGTGGGAGAGGTTATTTTCCTGATACCACTGGCAGGGCTCTAACCTCCTCCCTGTTAGCTGTCTCTTCATTGTTGGTAATCAGGCCTACCACTGTCATGTCCTCAGCAAACTTGATGATTGAGTAAGAGTCATGAGTAGCCACACGGTCATGGGTTAACAGGGAGTACTGGAGGGGGCTGAGTACACACCCCCGTGTTAAAGATCAGTGTGGCGGAGGTGTTGTTGCCTAGCCTCACCACCTGGGGTCAGCCCGTCAGGAAGTCTAGGACACAATTGCACAGGGAGGGGTTCAGATCCAGGGCCCTGAGCATAGTGACATACTTGGAGGGCACTATGGTGTTTGGAAGCAGAGCTGTAGTCGATGAACAGCATTCTCACATACGTATTCCTCTTGTCCAGGTGGGATAAGGCAGTGTGCAGTGTATTAGTATGCAAATTGTATTGGGTCTAGGTGATATGGTGGAGGTGATATGGTCCTTGACCAGCCTCTCAAAGCACTTCATGGTGACAGAGGTGAGTGCTGTGTGTGTTTGTGTGTGTGTGTGTGCACACGTAAAGGCTAAAGGAGCTTGCAGAGCTCTTACGGTGCAGAGGGAAGCTATGAGCCCGGAGCTTAGCCCGTCAGCACTTTACTGTCTCTAAGACCTTGCCTGGTGACCATTCAACTTCGGACAGTCTCTTTCAAAGCCCGTGTCACCGCAAAAGGTCTCCCCCCATTTCAGCCCTGTCATGTATTTTAATGCATCCTCAATGCAAGCCGACTTGTTATTTTAGTACATTTATGCTGAAGACAAAGGAAATTGTATCTCTTTTTTCTTTCTCTCTCGTTCCCTCCATGCAATGTGTCGGCTTGTTGTAATATATAAAACCTTCATTTATTTTTTGTGGATTATTCCTGACAGCCGACACCCAGGCAGGCAAGGTCAGAAGTGTTGCTAAATCACTAACAATAATCTGGTTTGTGGATTTGCCACAAATAAGCAATATTCGCTCTCGCAGAATGTTCCATTTCTTTTGTTGTTAGCATTTTTCTCCAACTGAGTTATTTCATCCCCTTCTCCTCCCGATCTGCAGCCTTTTGAATTAAGCCACTAGGATTAGAGCGTCTTTTTCTATTCCAAACTTGATCATTGTAAGATGTCTTTAAATCAGAAAAAGTAGCGAAATGAAATGCAAAAAAAAAACTGGGTGGGGAGAAAAGACGCGTGATTGTTGTTGTTGTTCAGCGTGTGATTGGCATGCTTAGTGATTGTTGTTGTTGTTCAGCGTGTGATTGGCATGCTTAGTGATTGTTGTTGTTGTTCAGCGTGTGATTGGCATGCTTAGTGATTGTTGTTGTGGTTCAGCGTGTGATTGGCATGCTTAGTGATTGTTGTTGTGGTTCAGCGTGTGATTGGCATGCTTAGTGATTGTTGTTGTGGTTCAGCGTGTGATTGGCATGCTTAGTGATTGTTGTTGTTGTTCAGCGTGTGATTGGCATGCTTAGTGATTGTTGTTGTTGTTGTTCAGCGTGTGATTGGCATGCTTAGTGATTGTTGTTGTGGTTCAGCGTGTGATTGGCATGCTTAGTGATTGTTGTTGTGGTTCAGCGTGTGATTGGCATGCTTAGTGATTGTTGTTGTGGTTCAGCGTGTGATTGGCATGCTTAGTGATTGTTGTTGTTGTTCAGCGTGTGATTGGCATGCTTAGTGATTGTTGTTGTGGTTCAGCGTGTGATTGGCATGCTTAGTGATTGTTGTTGTGGTTCAGAGTGTGATTGGCATGCTTAGTGATTGTTGTTGTGGTTCAGCGTGTGATTGGCATGCTTAGTGATTGTTGTTGTGGTTCAGCGTGTGATTGGCATGCTTAGTGATTGTTGTTGTGGTTCAGCGTGTGATTGGCATGCTTAGTGATTGTTGTTGTGGTTCAGCGTGTGATTGGCATGCTTAGTGATTGTTGTTGTGGTTCAGCGTGTGATTGGCATGCTTAGTGATTGTGACAGATAGAAGGATAGCCAAATGTGTTAATGATAGACGGGGTCGACTAGGAAAACAGTTCTCAATATAGGAGTGCTGATTTCGGGTAAATTTTGCCTTTTAGATCACAATGAATAAGATTACACAGACAGAAGGAACCTGATCCTAGATCAGCACTCCAGCTCTGAGACGCTTGATACATAAGCCCCTGTCTTCTTTGGCTCTGACGAACTGTAGCAGACCAACTCTCTTGTTATCTTTCTCAGAACGATTTTCTTGAACCTAACCAGTCAGGCTTCAAGACAGGTCACTCAACTGAGACTGCTCTCCTCTGTATCACAGAGGCTCTCCGCTCTGCCAAAGCTGACTCCGCTGTTCTCATCCTCCTAGATCTATCCGCTGCCTTCGACACCGTGAATCATCAGATCCTCCTCTCCACCTCTCTTAGGACTGGCCGTCTTAGGCTCTGCACACTGCTGGATTGCATCCTACCTGGCAGGTCGCTCCTACCAGGTGGTGTGGAGAGGATATGTGTCTGCACCACATGCTCTCACTACTGGTGTCATCCAGGGCTCGGTTCTGGGCCCTGTCCTCTCTATAAACCAAGTCACTTGGCGCCATCATATCCTCTCATGATCTCTTCTATCATTGCTATGTGGATGATACTCAAATACTTTCTCATTCACCCCTTCTGACACCCAGGTGGCGACACACATCTCTACATGCCTGGCAGATATTTCAGTTTGGATGTTGGCCCACCCCTTCAAGCTCAAATTCAACAAGACAGAGCTGCTCTTTATCCCAGGAAGGGCTGCCTGCTCCAAGACCTCTCCATCATGGTCGGAAACTCCACGGTGTCCCCCTCCCAGAGTGCAAAAAACCTTGGCGTGACCCTGGGCAACACCCTGTTGTTCTCTGCAAACATCAAAGCAGTGGCTCACTCCTGCAGGTTCATGCTCTACAACACCTGTAGAGTACAACTTTTCCTCACACAGGAACCGGCCTCAGGTCCTACTCGTCATATCCCGTCTGAACTACTGCAACTCTCTGTTGGCTGGGCTCCCCGCTTGTGCCATCAAACCCCTGCAACTTATCCAGAATGCCGCAGACTGTCTGGTGTTCAACCTTCCCAAGTTCACTCATGTTACCCCACTCTTCCGTACACCCCAATGGCTTTCAGTCGAAGCTCACATCCACTAATTCATTTCAACTGATTATTATTAAGTAACTGGTTCCACAGCCTTTTTTTGTTTATTCAACTTTTCGGTCAAAGTGTTACCTGAACATAACATTTTTAGTTGTCCCAATCTTAGCTCCAGCAGGAGAAAACGTAAGCAAAAATTCTGTCAACTTAAAATTATGTGTTTGCTCAACTTGTCTCATATGTTCAACTAGAAATTATTATTTTGGGCATTTTACCTAAAAAAGGCTCTGGAACGAGTTATACACCCACTCACAGCGCTTTTAACATATAACGTTTTCTATGTACATATTTGATACACGTTGACATACATAATTACATTGTAAATGTTCAGTTACAGTGCATTCAGAAAGTATTCAGACCCCTTGACTTTTTCCAGATTTTTTTTACGCTACAGTCTTATTCTAAAATGGATGAAAGTCATTTTTTCCCACATCAATCTACACACAACACCCCATAATGACAAAGCAAAATCAGATTTTTAGACATTTTTGCAAATGTATTACAAATAAAAAAACAGATATATTACATCTACATAAGTATTCAGATCCTTTACTCAGTACATTTTACATTTACATTTTAGTCATTTAGCAGACGCTCTTATCCAGAGCGACTTACAGTAGTGAATGCATATATTTGATACATTTTTTTCTCCGTACTTTGTTGAAGCACCTTTGGCAGCGATTACAGCATTGAGTCTTCCTGGGTATGACGCTACAAGCTCGGTACACCTGTATTTGGGAAGTTTCTCCCATTCTTCTCTCCAGATCCTCTCAAACTCTGTCAGGTTGGATGGGGAGCATCACTGCACAGCTATTTTCAGGTCTCTCCAGGTTCAAGTCCAGGCTCTGGGTGGACCACCCAAGGACATTCACAAACTTGTCCCAAAGCCACTCCTGCGTGGTCTTGGCTGTGTGGTTAGGGTCATTGTCCTGTTGGAAGGTGAACCTTCGCCCCAGTCTGAGGTGCTGAGCGATCTGGAGCAGGTTTTAATCAAGGAACTCTGTACTTTGCTGCGTTCATCTTTTCCTCGATCCTGACTAGTCTCCCAGTCCCTGCCACTGAAAAACATCCCCACATCATGATGCTGCCGCCACCATGCTTCACCATAGGGATGGTGCCAGGTTTCCTCCAGACGTCATGCTTGGCATTTGGGCCAAATAGTTAAATCATGTTTTCATCAGACCAGAGAATATTGTTTCTCATGTCGTTGTCATGTTGTGTTGCTACCATGCTATGTTGTTGTCTTAGGTCTCTCTTTATGTAGTGTTGTCTCGCTTGTCGTGATGTGTGTTTTGTCCTATATTTTTATTTAATTTATTTTTATTTTTAATCCCATCCCCTGTCCACACAGGAGGCCTTTTGCCTTTTGGTAGGCTGTCATTGTAAATAAGAATTTGTTCTTAACTCACTTGCCTAGTTAAATAAAAATAAATAAAATAAACAAATGGTCTGAGGGTCCTTTAGGTGCCTTTTGGCAAACTCCAAGCGGGTTGATGTGCCTTTTAATGAGAAGTGGCTTTCGTCTGGCCACTCTACCATAAAGGCCTGATTGGTGGACTGCTGCAGAGATGGTTTTCCTTCTGAAAGGTTTTCCCATCTCCACAGAAGAACTCTGGAGCTCTGTCAATCGGGTTCTTGGTCACCTCCCTGACCAAGGCCCTTCTCCCCTGATTGCTCAGTTTGGCCGGGCAGCCAGCTCTAGAAAGAGTCTTGGTGGTTCCAAACTTCTTCCATTTAAGAAAGATGGAGGCCACTGTGTTCTTGGGGTCCTTCAATGCTGCAGATTTTTTTTGGTACCCTTCCCCAGATCTGTGCCTCGACCACAATTCTATCTCGGAGCTCTACGGACAATTCCTTCGACCTCATGGTTTGATTTTTGCTCTGACATTCAATGTCAACTGTGGGACTTTATATAGACAGGTGTGTACATTTCCAAATCATGTCCAATCAATTGAATTTACCACAGGTGGACTCCAATCAAGTTGTAGAAACATCTCAAGGATGATCAATGGAAACAGGAGGCACCTGAGCTCAATTTCGAGTCTCATAGCAAAGGGTCTGAATAGTTATGTAAATAAGGTATTTCTGTATTTAGTTTTTTATAAATTTGCAAAGATCTCTAAAAACCTGTTTTCGCTTTGTCATTATGGGGTATTGTGTGTAAATTGATGAGGAACATTTTTTATTTAATCCATTTTAGAATAAGGCTGTAACATAACAAAATGTGGGAAAAGTCAAGGGGTCTGAATACTTTCCGAATGCACTGATTACTGTCATTATTATTCAACTTCTCCTTACCTGGGATTTGAACTCACAACCTCTTCAACCACATTCCAATCTTCCTGCTATGCCACCATGCCTGTATCAATGATAACATATCCTGTTTGGGATAGGGGGCAGTATTTTCACGGCCGGATGAACAAAAACGTACCCGATTTAAACTGGTTACTACTCTTGCCCAGAAATGAGAATATGCATATTATTAGTAGATTTGGATAGAGAACACTCTAAAGTTTCTAAAACTGTTTGAATGGTGTCTGTGAGTATAACAGAACTCATATGGCAGGCAAAACCTGAGAAGATTCCAAGCAGGAAGTGGCCTGTAGGTAAATTTGTAGTTCTTCTTTTGGTTCTCTATCGAAACTACAGTATCTGAGCTGTTACGAAGCACTTTCTAAGGCTTCCATTGGCTCTCTAAAGCCTTCAGAAAGCGGATTGAGGCGTCTCCTGTCTCTGGGCAGAGTATACTAGCACAGTTTGTCAGTGGTCTGCCTGGTGACTAAGAGATTGGAGATGCGCGGTCCCCTGACCATGCTGTTTTTTCTTTTTCTCTTTGAATGAATACACTATTGTCCGGTTGGAATATTATCGCTATTTTACGAGAAAAATACCATAGAAATTGATTTTAAACAGCGTTTGACATGCTTCTAAGTACGGTAAAGGCACAATTAGAATTTCTTTGTCTCGAAATGCACTCGCGCGTTACCCTTTGGATAGTGACCTGAACGCACAAGGTATTTGGACATAACTATGGATTATTTGGAACAAAAACAACATTTGTTGTTGAAGTAGCAGTCCTGTGAGTGCATTCTGACGAAGATCAGCAAAGGTAATACAATTTTTCTAATAGAAATTCTGAGTTTAGTAAGCCCCGAACTTGGCGGGTGTCAAAATAGCTAGCCGTGATGGCTGAGATATGTACTCAGAATATTGCAAAATGTGCTTTCGCCGAAAAGCTATTTTAAAATCTGACATAGCGATTGCATAAAGGAGTTCTGTATCTATAATTCTTAAAATAATTGTTTGTATTTTGTGAACGTTTATGATGAGTAATTTTAGTAAATTCACCGGACGTTTTGGGTGGTAATATATGTTCTGAACATCACATGCTAATGTAAAAAGCTGTTTTTGATATAAATAGGAACTTGATTGAACAAAACATGCATGTATTGTATAACATAATGTCCTAGGAGTGTCATCTGATGAAGATCATCAAAGGTTAGTGCTTCATTTAGCTGTGTTTTGGGTTTATGTGACATATATGCTTGCTTGGAAAATGTCTGTGTGATTATTTTTGGCTGTGTACTCTCCTAACATAATCTAATGTTTTGCTTTCGCTGTAAAGCCTTTTTGAAATCGGACAATGTGGTTAGATTAACGAGAGTCTTGTCTTTAAAATGGTGTAAAATAGTCGTATGTTTGAAAAATTGAAATTATTGAATTTTTTAGGTTTTTGTATTTCGCGCCATGTTCTTCCATTGGATATTTGGCGAGGCGTTCCGCTAGCGGAACGTCTAGATGCAAGAGGTTATTCTGACTATTCTCCCATCATTGATTTGATTTACTTACTTAAGCAATTTTATGTTTTTCTGTATAGTTGTCTAGTGTTTGTGGGGCATATTACTCTGTTTAAATAACACCATTTACGTGGTCTGAATTTTTGCCTATGTTTTCTCATGTTGGAGCTAAGTTTGGGCCAACAAAAAATGTTACATTCTGGTAAAACTTTGATTGAAAAGTTCAGTAAACAAAAGAAAGGAACCAGTTACTTATTAATAATATTTAGTTGAAACAACTAGATTTTTTTTACAGTGTAGTTTTAGCAAGGATGTCTGAGATGGAGAAGGGAACAATTCTGTATGGACAGATCGATCCCACCAGACTGTTCGGACCAGCAATATCGGAGATACAGGCCAGGTTTGAGTCTAGGAAAAAGGGCTTCCTGGGCTTCCTGTTACCAGTTCCCATCACATTCAGGCCCACAGGCCTACGGTGATTGTTCAGAATGTTCCCATTCAAAACAATCAACATTTCAAGGGTTACCTTGTCCAGCCACCAGGCCTGGCAGGTTCCTTGTCCCTTCATGGGACAGGTTCCCCACATGCGCAGTCGCCCACATGTGCAGTCGCCCTCCGGGTCATCGCACCGTCGGCCAGGGGTACAGACTACATGGGAACAATGCAGCCCACTGAACAGGAGGAAGTGGCCTGAGCCCTCAGAGATACTCCGTTGGCCAAGGGAGCCACACGGGTGGTGCTGAGGGAGGAAGCTCATCAGGGCTTCTTCGGCTAAATCGTGCCATAAGTTCACTCTTACCGACCCAGCAGCAAATTATGGATTGTCTCCGGTCCCTGTAACCTGTCGAGCATCGCTCACTGTGGAGAGAGTGATGGCTTTTGCCACTGCCTGGCAACATCAGTCACATACTGGATGTTAGTATGAGGTTTCTTGAGCTCATGGCCTCCATGATTGTGGTAGTCCCGCTTGGCCTCGTCCTCATGAGAGACTTCCAGCATTGGGTGACCTCACTCCGCTTCAACCTATCTCTCCACCGGTAATATACTGCCAAGGAGGAGCACACTCCTGGAAACTTCACTCTCTGGCAAAAGATACATTGTTATGGAGGGAGCAGCGACGATCTGTTGTCTCTCAGAGAAACATGTGCCAGGCAGACTAAACTCAGGTGTGGATTTACAGTCGCTGGGGAACCCCCTACCAGGGGAGTGAGGACTTCATCCCGAAGTCGTACGGTAGAGCTGCCATCGATCTGTACACATCGCAGGACAACGGGCACCATCGCCTTTATCCTTGCTATGGGAGATCACAATGTTCCTCTTGGTGTAGAAATGCTGGCCACTAGTGGTCAGATGTGCTTCTGTACCCTTTCCTTCCCTTGGGCCTGATTTCTCCCTCCACCCAAGGTAAACTTGGCTGCAATCATCGCTTGCCATGTAGGAATAGGTGAAATGATGGTGTTCACCCCTTTCGTTCTTTGTTTAATTTAGGGAATGTGCGTCTAATAAGATGGCCATGTTGCTCACCTGACTACTCGCCCCTGACTACTCCAAAGTTACGATATGAATGCCATGCTCATTCCTTAAGTAATATCCATGACTCATAGTACCCTAGTCAAGCCACTGATATTTCCATCTCAGAGATTTGTGCGGAGGCTAGTTGGGCTTCCCTTCACACTTTTGTGAGGTTCTATCATATGGACTTCACAGCGCCATCCCTTGCGCACACACTGCTTGGCGCTGGAGCTGAGTAGGATTGATCAGGTACACTACCATGTAGCACAACACAGGCTTCTCAGGAAACGGGATAATGACAGTCGGAGCATTTTGCAAGTGTCCCATAGTGAGATGTCAACTGAAAAATAACTATCGGTTGTGGTATGTAACCCCGATTCTCTGAAGGAGATTAAGAAGGCTTCTCACCCGATTGTACCTCTTGCGCAACTTGTGTAAGAGACAGTTTGTTGAATGAGGAAACCAGATCATTGCGGGTGCTATATAGATATGCGCAGCTCACACCCATAAAGCTCTGATTGACCTTTTAACCATGATTTAATAAGGTTTCAGTGAGTAGGACACAAGGGGGCATGTCCCGTAGTGAGACGTCTCCCTCATCTCCTTCAGAGAACCGGGGTTACATACCGTAACCCAGGCATCAACTAGATTCAGCCACAGGACGATTTTTTCTTGAGTGGATGGTCATGGGGCCAGAACATAATAAAAAAAAAATTGTAGACTGCAAATTGACTGCAAGAAGCCCAACCAGGTATAACATTTGACTAAAACATAATCCTTTCAAACCTTGCTTACATTTGTATACAATCACATACAGTACATACTCTGTTATGCGTGAAAATACTAAGAGATTTCGAAAATTCTAATCACTTGGAGCTGATTTGTCCAACAATAAAATAAAAATTGGATCAGAAAACTTGGGGGGCCAAATAAAATAACCCACGGGCCAAATTCGGGACACTAGTTGGGGAACCTTGTCGTAACCCATAGTTGTTTCTACTATTGTCTACCATTTTGGCAAGAGTACTCTCCAGTCCAAAGGCTAACCCTTTCCCCCTTCTCTTCCCCCACCCATTTAACAGAAAGCGGAAATCGCTGTGGCCCCATTGACAATCACGCTGGTCCGGGAGGAGGTGATCGACTTTTCCAAGCCCTTCATGTCACTGGGCATTTCCATCATGATCAAGAAGCCCCAGAAGTCAAAACCTGGGGTGTTCTCCTTCCTGGACCCGCTGGCCTACGAGATCTGGATGTGCATTGTGTTTGCCTACATCGGCGTGAGCGTGGTGCTCTTCCTGGTCAGCCGCTTCAGCCCGTACGAGTGGCACACCGAGGAGCCCGAGGAGGGCACCGACGGTCCGCCCAGCGACCAGCCCCCCAACGAATTTGGCATCTTCAACTCCCTCTGGTTCTCCCTGGGCGCCTTCATGCAGCAGGGCTGTGACATCTCCCCCAGGTGAGAGATAGATGGATTGCTACTTAGACTGCATGATATACTACTACTACAGTACATGCATACTACTACAATACACACTTACTACTACAGCAATCTATTCTGATACATTATACCGAAACATCCCCCAGCTGGGAGATAAATATCACTACTACTACTACTACTACTACTACTACTACATGAAATACATTACACCCAAACATCCCTTAGGTGAGAGACAAACACACACACATTCATTACACACATAATACTACATTACATCCAAATGTCCCCTCAATGTCCTTTTCTTTATTGGGTTAAGTGTTAAAGGCTTGTTGACATTGATAACAGCTGCCTCGGGATGCTATGGATCATACAGGATACAGGTTTCATTCGCTGGTTAACTATTAGTATCTTCACTGTCTGTTGCAGAACAAACATAGTTACTCCACTCTGTACAATTGCAATTTGCACCCTAGTTTTCTTCATGGATATTCATAGCAAAATCGCCGCTTTATGTCGCATAAGTGAAAATAACGAAATATCATTGGCCTGTAGATTTGAATGAAGTATGTCTTATCTCGGCTTATCGTTTGTAGCCACTGTCTCTGCTATGCTTTACTGTGTGTGTGTGGGGGGGGTGCATTGTGATTTGTCTGTTTCAGCATTTATCATCTGCTTTAGAGGGATATTGCACTGCTGTCCCATTGTCTTTGATGTGTCTGGTGTGTATTTGTGCTATGTTTCATACACTGTATTTCTGCGTTCAACAGGCACGAGAGGTCAAAGGGTATATCATTCATTACTTACTATTAGCTACCTCTCGTACGATCATGAACCACAAAAAACTATTCCGTAACCATTCAGTGCTGGGTGTCATTGCTTCCGGGTCAAGCTTCGTTCCTGTCTGTGACACACTTTTCTGCCCACTCAGCATCTGCTTGCTGTCCTGTAGTCGTGATAAGGATCTTTAGGGTTTGTGTAGCTCTTTTTATAGTAATTTCATGACATACCTGGGTCAAATAGCCTACTTAATATCCTGTGTCAAATACTTAAATGCATTTGAGTTGTGCTTGGTCTAGTTTGAAGTTTGCACTTTTAGGACTATTTGCTCTGTGATACCAGGAAAACTAAAACAAGCACAGCTCAAAGTATTTGAAAGGACTTGAGGTATGTATTTGACATGTGTCAAATAGGTCCTAAGTCTGCTTTATGATCCCTGGAGTTATTTTAAAGGTAGACTCAGCGATATGAAGTTAGCATTACATTATCAGTTGTGGGGACTTCCGGCAAAACATACAAAGACCGCCAAAAGCAGAAGGTTGATCTCCCCTGCATTATCTTTGTTTCATTCTGCTGCTCGTGGTCACATCATATAGCTGAGTTTTAGTTTCAGCTCTTCCAGTCTTTAATGGTTCCTATATATCTCTTAGTTCCTCTAAGGTTCCTATATACGGTAGATCATAGTCTTTAAGATTAAGAATGGAATAAGACTGAGAGGAGGGACCAAAACCAGCCTGTATTTTTCAGCCCTCCTACACAGGACCAGAGCAGAGGCATACACAAGATGGAGAACACTAAGGTACATTAGACAAGAGCACCGTCAAAATGATAGTGCCTGTTACGTAGCATCCTAAAACATCCTATAGCACCTCTACCTTGAGGGAGCTATAGTGGGCCTATGATTTTGACTTAAGTCCACTTCATTTTAAGTAGTCCACTTGAGAAGGGATCCTCATCCACCAAATACTGTATATAATTCCGTAAACTTTCCCAAAATTCTCAGGTTTTCCAGTAATCCCAGTTCGGGATTCTCGCAATCAAGAGGGAATACACAGGAAAAGTAATCATCCAACTGGGATTCCTCCAACTGGGAAGTTCTGGGAATTTTGGGACGTTTTTCTGGAAATGTATGACCTGCTACTGTTTAGTAATTTAGTCAGCATTCATTATTTAGTATTGAAACATTTAGAATTGATACATTTTGTCTACATTGTCCTTTTGTCTCTCCACAGTGTGGCCTGCCTACTGTGCCTGTCTGTGCCACACCTGTTACAGTAATCCCACGGGCCCTGTCCCAATCTGTCACCAAAAGAGCCCTTGTTCACTCTGGAGGGGTCAACTGAAGTTTACCTGACAAGGGAACATGTAAATCCCCTCCACCGAGGGATTAGGGAAATTACAATGAAATGGGGGAATGACAAGGGCACTGTTTTAGTGATGGGTTTGAGGCTATGCCACACCACTCATCTGTAGTGATGATAAGGAAAGGAAGCTGGCGTACGTGTAAGGCATATACAGGAAGCCATCTCACACTGATAACATACACAGTCCAATCAGAGATGATGACCCAGTGGCGAGATGATTGACAGGTCTAAAGGTTATTTGCTACTGAAGTTCCGTCTTTTACCTTAATGAAGGTTAATTCCGCTTCTCTCACACACATACAGACACTGACACACACACGTCTCCCCAAGGCACCCCATAATAATTAATGCAGTAATTCATATCCCTGTGTGCTCGTCTCCGATGGTAATGCCGGGTCTCCATGGCAACAGAGAGGGGAGTGTGTGTGGGTGAAGTGGTGACATGGGAGCTCCCTAATTGAGAACAAATCCCAGTTTAGAGTAACTAAAGATGCAGGCTGCATCCCAAATGGCAGCCTATTCCCTATGTATTGCACTACTTTTGAGTCCTATGCCATTTGCGACGCACCACGCTGTTATTGAGTCAGGAGACCAGACAGATACTTAATTATTTACACTTTTAAGATATTCACAATATCATAATAATATTCAGAAATCTTTGTGGATGCTGAAGGCAGTATGTCAACGATTTTTTTAGACCAGCAAGGTTTGTACTTTCTGTAATTTTCTGTGTATGTTTATAACTTTTGGCTACTTTCTATGTTTAAACCTTTTTAAGGTTTAAACATAGAAAGGTAAGAACAAATGATATTTACAATAACAACCTGGGCACACATTGACTCGTGTTGGTTAACACGCTATCCGATCATCCCCAGAAATATCCATGGACAGTTTGATCTGGGTGTGATTGGTCTACACTGTGCTCACCGGTTGGCCTGATTGGATGGGGTGCGATTGGTTCGGTCTGTTCTTGAAGGCCGCCTTCCTCTAGTCTGGTCTAATTTAACAGGTGGGATTGGTTTGGCATGTTTGGTCAGTGCTGATTGCTTCAGTCTGCCCTACCATGCATATAAAAATCATATTTGCCAGACTGCATCACTTGAGCGAGAGTATGAGAGAAGTGAGGCTGAATTTTTACAGGCTCATGTAGGGTCAAATTGATTTCAGGAAATAAATTCTTAATCAGGGCTGCAATGGAGAGGACAGGGAGGGAGAGAGAGAAGGACGGAAGAGAGCGGGAGAGGGGGATAGCATGACTAACTAAAGCGCTAGGGGCTAGCCTGGGGGTGTATCATGCTGGTAGCAGACAACACATCTTCATTTATTTAGACTCCTCTCAAGGTCAACCTCACTGTGGCTCTCTCTCTCTCTCTCTCTCTCTCTCTCTCTCTCTCTCTCTCTCTCTGTCTCTGTCTCTGTCTCTATCTATATCTCTCTGTCTTCCCCCTCTCTCTCCCAACTTCTGCAGTTAGAGACATACATTAATATACTCTACATACAGTTGAAGTCAGAAGTTTACATACACTTATGTTGGAATCATTAAAACTTGTTTTTCAACCACTCCACAAATTTCTTGTTAACAAACTTTACTTTTGGCAAGTCGGTTAGGACATCTACTTTGTGCATGACACAAGTCATTTTTCCAACAATTGTTTACAGACAGATTATTTCACTTATAATTCACTGTATCACAATTCCAGTGGGTCAGAAGTTTAAATACACTAAGTTGACTGTGCCTTTAAACAGCTTGGAAAATTCCAGAAAATGATGTCATGGCTTTAGAAGCTTCTGATAGGCTAATTGACATCATTTGAGTACCTGTGGATGTATTTCAAAGCCTACCTTCAAACTCTGTGCCTCTTTGCTTGACATCATGGGAAAATCAAAAGAAATCAGCCAAGACCTCAGAAAAAACATTGTAGACCTCCGCAAGTCTGGTTCATCCTTGAGAGCAATTTCCAAACGCCTGAAGGTACCACGTTCAACTATACAAACAATAGTACGCAAGTATAAAGACCATGGGACCACGCAGCCGTCATACCGCTCAGGAAGGAGACACGTTCTGTCTCCTAGAGATGAATGTACTTTGGTGCGAAAAGTGCAAATCAATCCCAGAACAACAGCAAAGGACCTTGTGAAGATGATGGAGGAAACAGATACAAAAGTATCTATAGCCATAGTAAAATGAGTCTGTTATCAACATAATCTGAAAGGCCGCTCAGCAAGGAAGAAGCCAGTGCTCCAAAACCGCCATAAAAAAGCCAGACTACGGTTTGCAACTCCACATGGGGACAAAGATCCTACTTTTGGAGAAATGTCCTCTGGTCTGATGAAACAAAAACAGAACTGTTTGGCCATAATGACAATCGTTATGTTTGGAGGAAAAAGGGGGAGGCTTGCAAGCCGAAGAACACCATCCCAACCATAAAGCATGGGGGTGGCAGCACCATGTTGTGGGAGTACTCTGCTGCAGGAGGGACTGGTGCACTTCACAAAATAGATGGCATCATGAGGAAGGAAATGTATGTAGATATATTGAAGCAACATCTCAAGACATCAATCAGGAAGTTAAAGCTTGGTCGCAAATGGGTCTTCCAAATGGACACTGACCCCAAGCATACTTCCAAAGTCCACCCAACTTATTGTGGGAAGCTTGTGGAAGGCTACCCGAAACATTTGACCCAAGTTAAACAATTTAAAGGCAATTCTACCAAATATTAATTGAGTGTTTGTAAACTTCTGACCCACTGGGAATGTGATGAAAGAAACAAAAGCTGAAATAAATCATTCTCTCTACTATTATTCTGACATTTCACAATCTCAAAATAAAGTGGTGATCCTAACTGACCTAAGACAGGGAATTTTTACTATGATTAAATGTCAGGAATTGTGAAAAACTGAGTTTAAATGTATTTGGCTAAGGTATATGTAAACTTCCGACTTCAACTGTAGCTCTGCTATTATTTTATGTTATTTTATATTGTACATCACATACTTTAATCTTAATTACCTGTCCCCAAACACACAACTCATGCAGACATCAAATAATGAAAGGTATGTGTATGGTGAGTCACTCGCATGCACGCCCACACACACACACGCACACACTCACGCACATCCATGTAACAAGGATGCCGTATGGCAGCAACGACCCCTCCACTGATAACGACCCTTTCTATCCACCGCTCCTTCCCCCAGTTGGCTCTGGCCCATCAGGGTATGCCAAGTCTGTCACCATGGATGAAAGTCACTTGAGTCACCTCAGATCAACGCAGACTGGGGATAGCGAGAGAGAGGGAGAGAGAGGGAGAAAGTCCACTAGCTCTCTGTCCTCAGACACAGCTGCTCGCCTCTCGCTGCCAACGGGAGCAAACCTTACGAGAGGGAGGAGGAGAGAACGAGAGAATGGAGCAGGAGATAAGGAGAGAAAGAAACAGTGAGACAGAAAGAAAAAGGATGAGATAGAAATGAAGGGAGGATAAGAGATAGAAAGAGAGAGAAAGAAAGGGAGTGTGAGAGACATAGAGTGAGAAAGAACAGGAGACAGAGAGCGAGCGAAAGAAAAGGTGAGACCAAAAGCAAGAGTGCTTCCCCTGAAGCCCTGTCCTTTTCCTTCTACCTTTTCCAGTCTTTCACACTGAAGCTGTGGAGGATAGTCCCAGGATTACAGAAGTAAAAGAGATATACTGCAGAGAGAGAGAGAGAGAGAGAGAGAGCGGGGAAGTGAGAGTGAAGGAAGAGGGTAAGGGACATAATGGGAGGGAAACTAGCGAGATAAAGAAAGGAGAGAGAGAATGATGAAGGTGGAGAGGGAGAGTAGGAGAGAGGGGGAGATGGAGAACCGGAGGGAGGGAGAGAACCGGAGGGAGGGAACCAGAGAGAGAACCAGAGAGAGTACCAGAGAGAGAGAATGATGAAGGTGGAGAGGGAGAGTACGAGAGAGGGGGAGATGGAGAACCGGAGGGAGGGAGAGAACCGGAGGGAGGGAACCAGAGAGAGAACCAGAGAGAGTACCAGAGAGAGAGAGAGAGTATGATGAAGGGGGAGAGGCTCGTAATCTGTATTCAAATCCAGAGGCAGAGTTAACAGAGCTTATACATGAACTATTCTACAGCATAGCCTTCTGTGTACAGTTAAACATGATTTGCTGCTGCGGCTCTCGGGTTGGTGAGATCGTTGCTGTGTGTTGGGCAGGGGGTGTGCGTGTGCATGCATGTGTGAGATTGTGACTGAGACATTGGGACAAGTTGGTGGCAGGTGCTAGGGATAAGACTCGAAGGGGAAACAGTGTGCCCTGTCCTAAGCGACAAGGGGAACAGGGGTAGGTGATGTGGAGACACTATAGATAGCATTGACTGAGGTGGAATCTTTTCGCGTCCCTTTTTATACCCTTTTTATACCCTTTTTATACCCTTTTTATACCCTTTTCACATTACTGAGCAGAGCTGTACTGCACTGGCCTGGGTGAACATCCAACATAGTCGCTGCATGCTGGAATGAAAGGTTCAGGTCAGCATGGCAGTGCCTGTTTGGTTCAGGTCTGCATGTGTGAAAAAGTGTGAAAAGGCTATTAGTTTGATAAAACAACAGGAACTGAAGGGTTTTCATAGAGCCTCTCTTTCTGTGTTTGGTTCACACCAATGGGGAGAGAGAATGTTGTTTGTTCACTCCAATGCACCATTTTGTTTAAGATTCTCCTCACGACCTTCCCCTGCTCACTCGAGAGTCGGTGAGTTATCTGTCTCCCTTGAGCCAACAAACAAGACGAGAACAGAGCTGAACAGAGGGAGCTCTTTTCATCCCACCAATAAACAGAAAGAAAGAAAGAAAGAAAGAAAGAAAGAAAGAAAGAAAGAAAGAAAGAAAGAAAGAAAGAAAGAAAGAAAGAAAGAAAGAAAGAAAGAAAGAAAGAAAGACCACAACGCACTATCTGGTTGACACAAACGCATTGGGTTTTAATAAGCCACTTTGCCTTAAGGTGGAGTTGAATATGGGTTGGATGATGCTGTGCAGTGTGCAGTCAGTGTCCTCAGAGCCTGTTCCATTGAATAAGTTCTTATTTTTTTAAATCTATAATGTTTGTGGGTTTTTATTTATTGAGAAAGGACAGTTAAGGGGAGGCAGTAAAGATTGCGAGTCAGAATGGCAGTGGACTGGATTTGAACCCATGCCGACTCTGGAATACATGTGTGGCAGGGTCAGCAGCTCTAACTGCATTACCACACAGGTCACCAATAATGTTGTCTGTAATTCACTCTCGCTTCTTGATATAGTTTTTGGATTTCTGTTGATTCATAATTATTTTTTGTTACTGATGGACTCTGCGCTCTATCACACCCCCTACTCTTCTCACTCTTCTCTTTTCCTCGCCATACTCACTCTTCTCCTAATCCTTCAATCCTTCTCATTCTCACCTCCTGCTATGACACCCTTATTCCTCTCCATCCTATCCTCCCTCCTTCTACCCGTCCTCTCCCTTCTCCCCTCCTCTCCCTCCTTTCCTTTCCTCTCCTTCCTCCTCTTCCTCCCTCTCTTCCCCAGGTCTCTATCTGGGCGTATCGTGGGTGGTGTGTGGTGGTTCTTCACCCTCATCATCATCTCCTCCTACACGGCCAACCTGGCTGCTTTCCTCACAGTAGAGAGGATGGTGTCGCCCATAGAGAGTGCTGAAGACCTGGCTAAACAGACAGACATAGCCTACGGCACCCTAGACTCCGGCTCCACTAAAGAGTTTTTCAGGGTGAGTATAGTACTGGACTGGATACAAGCTGTGTCTGAATTCTCATATTATGGCCTTCTCCTATTTCATAGACTATTTGTGTATGTAGGAATAAAATGTTTTAGCTAGTAGCTGCGTCGTTCCACGAAAAGTGCCTTTGATATTTTAAGAAATAATTGTGCACCAATATTGCATTTTAAAAGCCTGTTATATTAAATTAAGTGACTTTAATATAGACCACATGGAGAATTCAATTAATCAGATTTGTAATATAAACAAAGGATATCTAAAGTGCCAAAATTCTGCATTTTGACACGTCCCTCCGTCAACCCTGTGTCACTTCTAGGAAGATTTCAACCCACTTAATCCCAAAATGTATCTAAGTTTCACCATCATTATAAAGTACTAGTTATTTTGTTGCTTTGGCAGTCATTTCTGCACATTAGTGATTCATTTATGTCTGTCCCTCATTTTAAGATCAACCCTTGGTACGTGAATTTAACTCTTTTTTTAATATGATGAAACTCTCCCTTTTAAAAGATTTATTTCAAAAGCTGCTTCTACTCTTTTTGGCATTTTCCCGGACAGAAAACTGAGCGGGTTGAGTATAAAAAAATATTTGTACTATTTTTTTCTTTTTCACTTTTATTTTACCAGGTAAGCTAGTTGAGAACAAGTTCTCATTTACAACTGTGACCTGGCCAAGATAAAGAAAAGCAGTGCGACACAAACAACAACACAGAGTTACACATGGCATAAACAAGCGTATAGTCAATAACACAATAGAATAAAAAAAATAAAGTCTATATACAGTGTGTGCAAATGGCGTGAGGAGGTAAGGCAATAAATAGGCCATAGTAGCGAAGTAATTACAATTTAGCAACTTAACACTGGAGTGATAGATGTGCAGATGATGATGTGCAAGTAGAAATACTGGTGTGAAAAAGAGTAGAAAAGTAAATAAAAACAATATGGGGATGAGGTAGGTAGATTGGAAGGGCTATTTACAGATGGGCTATGTACAGCTGCAGCGATTGGTTAGCTGCTCAGATAGCTGATGTTTAAAGTTAGTGAGGGAAATATAGATTTTTGCAATTCGTTCCAGTCATTTGCAGCAGAGAACTGGAAGGAAAGGCGACAAAAGAGATGTTGGCTTTGGGGATGACCAGTGAGATATACCTGCTGGAGCGCGTGTTACGGGTGGGTGATGTTATCGTGACCAGTGAGCTGAGATAAGGCGGAGCTTACCTAGCAAAGACTTATAGATGACCTGGAGCCAGTGGGTCTGGCGACGAATATGTAGCGAGGGCCAGCCGACTAGAGCAAACAGGTCGCAGTGGTGGGTGGTATATTGGGCTTTGGTGACAAAACGGATGGCACTGTGATAGACTACATTCAATTTGTTGAGTAGAGTGTTGAGGCTATTTTGTAAATGACATCGCCGAAGTCGAGGATCGGTAGTATAGTCAGTTTTACTAGGGTATGTTTGGCGGCGTGAGTGAAGGAGGCTTTGTTGCAAAATAGAAAGCCGATTCTAGATTTAATTTTGGATTGGAGATGTTTATTATGCATAACACGTCAACCCTCTTACCCATAGATAGACAGGCTAGAATTTTTTTAATAAATTTCACCTCTCCAAAGTGTGCACAGTTCCTAAACAATTTCAATGCAATTGTATGACTCAAAGAAGAGTCTTCAACTATAAGGTACTCTCCTAGCTGTGCCGTGGAGGAATTAGAGGAAGCACACTTGTAGTTGTTTCATTTGGAACGCAACCCTGCATTCCCATTGTCACACAATTACTGTTATTGTTTACGCAATTAAAAAAAGGTACATTATAAATCGCATTCTGGGTCAGGTGGGCATAATTTGAGTGCTTGTTCTATTGCCAACGTGACGAGCTAAGTTATTAAATACAATCTTACAGTGTTAGGCTTTCACAAGGCAATTCAAAGAAACAGATGGTAATTTTGGTGTGCATAGAAGAGTAGCATGAGTGCATTCAGATGCATGTGCCCTGTAAATGTTCTTCTCTACATTTTAGTCATTTAGCAGATGCTCTTATCCAGAGCGACTTACAGTAGTGAATGCATACATTTCATACATTCTTTTTCTACCCGTACTGGTCCTCCGTGGGAATCGAACCCACAACCCTGGCGTCGCAAACACCATGCTCTACCAACTGAGCCACACGGGACTCTATAAACAAACATAGGCTCAATCTGTTCAGAACAACCCAGGGTATGGCGCCATGTCATCTTGTAACTGTACATCAAACACAGTGATCATAAACGTTGACACTGTATATGACATGAGTTTTATGACATGGAAATGTGAAGTGTACATTTGGACTCACGGGTGTTTGGCTTGTATGACATACAAGATGACATGGCATCATACCCTGGGTTGTTCTGAACAGAATGAGCCAGTGTTTGTTTATAGCGAAGAATGCACACGCACCTGAATGCACTCATGCCTCCTTTCTATGCGCACCAAAATTACGATCTGTTTCTTTGAATTGCCTTGCGAGAGCCTAACATTGGAAGATTGTATGACATCAAAGCTGTATTTATTATAATCCTTAACATCTCATCTTTCAAAATACATTGAGTCATCTTCATTTACAGCATTTCCCTCACTCTGGCAACAACAAATGTGCAATTAGCGGGAAGGATGGGGTAATCTTCTTGTCACGCGCGGTGCTCAAGTTCAGAACAGTTGTCAGTCAAAACCAATAGAGCGCTGTGAAATGCAGAGCCAGAGCTCTGACGTCATGTACAGCATGTTACTGTACAGCCACTTATTAGTGCCCAAATCGGAAATGTTCAACCCGTACGTGGGTACGAGCGTTAAGGGCTACCCTCTTGAGATGGGAAAACATGTTTTTGTTATGAAGTTGAACATGGTGCTCTTTATAACAGAAAGTTTCTTTTTGACTAAGTTACACTTCTCAAAAGGCTCCGAATTGGTGGAACGACCCAGTTACTAGGAAGAAATATATAGTATGAGAATTCAGGGTGAGTAGTACTGGACTGATCAGCTCTGACACACACAGACACACGCATTGACACCAGACTGATCAGATCATTCAAGCACACTCGTTCACTCAGGGAGGAGTGTGTTTTTACAGTAACTGTTTTCAGTCAACACTCGCTCCTCCACCAGTAACTCTGTACTATACGTTAACCCCTCCATGTCCTCGTCTCTACTTGGCTGTGCTCTTTCTATGCTCTCTCTCCTCCTTCCTCCACCTCTACTCTTCTTCCACCCCTCCCCTGATCTGCCCCCAAACCAACCACAGAGGTCAAAGATCGCAGTCTACGAGAAGATGTGGGGCTACATGAAGTCGGCCGAACCGACTGTGTTTACCAAGAACACCCAGGAGGGGGTTGTACGTGTGCGGAAGAGCAAAGGGAAGTACGCTTTCCTATTGGAGTCAACCATGAACGAGTACACGGAACAGCGGAAGCCCTGCGACACCATGAAGGTCGGCGGAAACCTGGACTCCAAAGGATACGGAGTGGCCACCCCCAAGGGTTCACTGTTAAGGTGGGTGGAGTGGTATAACAATATGTCCAAGCTGTGCGTGTTGTTATGTTATTCCACCTTCCCTGGCGTGCTGCCTGAATATGTATAATAACGCTCATATAACACTTCTTTTTTTGTTAAGTTTGAGTTATGGTGAGTTTGGTTTGGGACAATTATTTCATGATCATGAAGGTAAAGGTAGTGGCTTTTACATTTGTGTTTGGTGTGGTGTGGCGTGGCATGCGTTCATGGCAACAGTTGGTTTTGTTGCAGCTCTACTTCCTTGTTCTCAGGTAATGTTTGTGCTGCTTTATGTTGGTGTGCCAGTAGGAGTCACAACAGCATGTTGATGAGCCTTAATATTATTCTTAAATATTACTATGACCAATGTTGCAGAATTCTGTTAACTTTCCCCAAATTCCTGGATTTCCTGCTTCTTCCCTCTGGAATCTGTGAATATCACGAACTGGAATTTCTGGAAAACCTGGGAATTTGGGGAAAATTACCAGAATGTTGCAACCGTAACTGCATTACATAGGCAATAGAGTGCTATTTGGGACGCAGACATAGTAAGTTTCATATGAGATGGTGGGATATAAGTGATGTGAATGCTCAGTCCTGTCTGACTTGGCTGGACTCTAGAGCTGATTTATACACACAGTGGAATTTACAGGCCTGCCGAAAAATACAATATCATTCCAACTCACCACGGGGAGTTAGTTTCACTTCGCCAAAACTAGAAACTCTCATCTATCAAAAGAATGGGAGTAAGCTCATACTGAAAGGAATTGAAAAATGTAATAGAGCCTATGTGTGTGTGTGTGTGTGTGTGTGTGTGTGTGTGTGTGTGTTTGTGTGTGCGTGCGTGCGTGCGCACAATAGCAACGGTTGTCAAAATTGATAAAAGATCATAAATACGGTTCTGATAAATGTAACAGCTGCATAATGGAGTGAGATACTCAACGCTATTAGGATAAACCAGATGTAAATCCACTGGATTATAGCAGTGTGTTTCAGCGATCATAACATCAACAGGAAAATGTACTTTGTACAAGCAAGAGTATGTGCATTGGTTTTCTTTTAAAATAAATTGATCTAGCAACAATTATGTGACAAGTGAACTAACACCCCACAAGAACAGGAAAATAATGGCTGGAAAGTGGGGAATACTGAGGTGGGCTGGGCATGCACTTTGCTTGGAACACATGCGCGCGCACACACACACTAATGCCACTAAACTCATCTGAATCCAACTCCAATCCTGTAAATTCCACTGACGTGCTTCTCTAGAAGGCAACATGGGTTTACAATGCAAACAATGACTGGTACTGGATTTACCCACTGTTTTCAGCAAGAGGAGTCACTGACAGATCACAGTAGTTCCAGATGGCGGCCATTTTTATTTTGCTAAATTATCAGTCGCGTTCCCTGGCTCAGACGTTGCATGCATCAACCAATGATTGTGTGTCACGTCATCAACAGACAGATTGCTGTAACATACGATGTGGCTAGCTGATACTTTAAAATACCTATCCATCAATGTTCCCTAAAATTTTTGGGGACACTGAGCAAATGTTAGGTCTTGTGAGCGGAAATTTTGTGCGACTTCCGGCGTGCGTTTACAGTGAACACAGGCTGTACCCTTACAGTTTTAGACAGTAGCCAATAGGCAATTGTAGCAATTTGAGCGTAATGTAGGTCTACCTACAAAACCAATGGAGCGAATCCCATAATATTTTCACATGGAAATAGGTTTTGATTTCTTTGATATTGCCTACAGTAGCCTCTATGTGGTGTTCAATGCAGGCCTATTGCATGAGACTTTTTAAAAAGTTTTTACATTATGAAGGGCTTGACATTAATTCATGATTTTTTACTTGGTCTGTAACACCGTGGGCCAAATAGGTGACTGTACATTGCATTGTCTTGTGTTGTATGATAATCATACAGAATTAGAGAATTAGACTTATTTGCATATTCAAGCCTGTCTCAAAATACAACACTGCCCCTTTAATTAATACATACGTTTTTTTTTAACTGAATGGCTTTTCAAACACAGATTGAAATGTAGCCTACACATTCTGTGCTCATGTAGGAAGGAGTAACTCCCAATTGCTGACCTATACTTATTTATAACTGGGCTAATAACTCGCTAACTAGCAAAGAATATGAACAAATGTGCCCACCTGTGGCCCTGTGCTCTGATCTGAAAAGCACATTCACTCACGGGTGGCTCTGGCTGCAACAAAATCACAGACTCGTTCTTACAAAGTTAGATTTGTTTTGTTTTGTTGCATTGAAAATGGGCCGATATAATGTTGATTCAATCACAGAACAAACATTGATCTATATCGTGCAAACTAATGGGGCGAACTCAGTGAAGTTCAGTCTCTTGTGTCTCTGCGCGGCATGGCATTTCTTCAGCGTGGCAGTCCTGCAGGAAGTGCATGGCCACGCACACACATAGTTTAGAGGGAACATTGCTATCCAGGCGTTGTAAGATCGGGCATGCATCAGCAATGTCTGGGCAGAGGAACGCGCCCACTATCTTCTGTCAGTCACTTCTATGATTGTCACCATGGAAACCCACAAATCAGCATGCAGAGCGGCTATGATGTCAGACAAAGCAGCTATTTCACAAGGCATTAACCCTAAAGTGACCCTAAAAAGGTTAAACAAGGTGACGTTTAATTATATTTTTGCTTTTTTCTCATCAGCTTTTTCTGAAATATTTATTTTAATAATGTTGCTGTCAGTTAAGCTACATTTCTGTCTCTTTCATTGTCGATGTGTACCTGATATTACTGCAAAGTACAGTTGAAATGCATTGAATGCACATGGACAAATCTCTCTTGATGCAAGTTTTACTCCTCTGAATCAAAATATATATCAAAATGATGTCACTACACAATCTTTTCCCTATGGGCACTACGCACTACATAGGGAATAGGGTGCTATTTTGGACACACATATGTGTAATGGAGTTTAACCATCAATCAGGTCATTTACAGAAAAACAAAGGCCACAGGGATACAACCAAGGACACAAATAGAGATTTAAGTTTCATTTACTTCAATTTAGTTTCCTTGGATCAAACTCTGAAGTGAACCAAGTCCCAACGAGAGGTTTGTCCGTTCTGTGTATGAGGGTCCTATCTGTGGGGCTAATACTAACTTCCACTTAAATCAAAATGTCACAGTCTCCAAGTGTCTTAAGTGGAAGTTATTGTTCACCCGTGTGTGTATGGAGGGAGGGTGGGAGAGGGAGTGAGGGTTTATTGTTACAGATAGAGCAATAACACACCCCTATTTCCACCCTTGTCCCCCCCTTTATAATCCCCCCTTTCCCCCTCCTATCCCCAATTGGATGCTATCGACTCACCTTCACTCACCCAAATATGTTTTATCATTTTCAAGAAGCGCAGTTAACCTGGCAGTGTTAAAACTGAATGAACAAGGCCTGTTGGACAAATTGAAAAACAAGTGGTGGTACGACAAGGGAGAGTGTGGCAGCGGCGGAGGTGGCGAGAAGGTTAGCCATCCTTGTGTCAGCCCCATGCCGATTGGGTAAAACTGTTCTCGTGGTAACAGGCGCATCTGCCGGGGCGACACCCATCGTGTGACCAACAGTGGCGTTGTGACGTGCCACAGTGGCACATATTATAGTTCTGGATGAGTTGAGAGCGATTACTGTCAAACCACAAATATTTGCTTTTGGTAGATGTTAATATTGTTCACCTATTTGCAACCTAAAGCTTAAGTGAATAATTTTTGAAGATACCTTGTAGTCAGTCATATTGTGTAGTCCCACTAAACACTACATTGTGCATGCCATAAATGTACAGTATCTTATGGCAAAATGTGAAGTTGTCCTTCACGGGGCTCACTTAAAAAAGAGATGTACATCTCAATATGACTTCCATAGTTAAAAAACTGATAAATATATATTTTTTAAATTCTGTTGTTTTTTATTGTTGTTGACTTTGGTACAAAATTCAGCCAATAATTGTAGCTTCACAGTAATAGCCTCCGATTGGTTGTTGTGAGATAGGCCTCGGCAGTATGTGCCCGTTCCAGAAAGCGATGCAGTGGGGGCCCCATGTATATTTCTGTAGTGCTCAGCCCCTCAGGCACCCATAAACCAACCCCCTAGCCCCCTCTCCACTACCACGAGCATAGAGACATGTAAACCAATGGGGCCCCTGTCTCCGTCACTTTCAGCTGTTAAGTGCTCTGTATGGGCTCTTTACATTTTTGACTGAATAACATAAAATAACATGTCCTATGATGTTATTTATGTTATTTCCCCCCCTGACCCCTCCCCGACCCCTCGACCTCACACGTGCGGTTTCGAAGAACTCCAGTAAACCTAGCCGTGTTGAAACTGAGTGAATCAGGCGTCTTAGACAAGCTGAAAAACAAATGGTGGTACGATAAGGGCGAGTGTGGACCCACGGCCTCAGGAAGTAAGGTCAGTCTCCAGCAAGTCCTGGGACCACACCTCCTCACTGACTGTTCTGTCACACTGATGAACCCCACCGCAAACAGACAGATAGGAAGATAGGCAGGGAGGCAGACAGGTAGGCAGGTAGAAAGGCAGGTAGGAAGGCAGACGGGCACACAGACAGACACAGTCAGATAGAGTCAGGCAGACAGAGAGGCAGGCAGGTAGACAGGCAGACAGATAGGGAGGCAGGAGAGCAGGCAGGCTGGCTGACACACACACATACATACACAAAGACAGGACAGAGAGAGACTTAAGGCGTAGCCTGAGGGATACAATATATCATACTAGAAGGCATGCTCACAATTCAGTGGTAGCAACAGCACAGCAATGTATGAAATGGTGAGACCTGCAGGATCACATTGATATGGTTGTCACCTGTATCTGTGCCACATTTAGTAGTGTATACTTAGTAGTGCACTTAGCAGTGCATGTATTAAAGTTGTGCAGTTGTAATGTCACGGCAGATTATTAGTATCATAGAAGTAGAATGAGTGGAACAGGCATGGAACTTCTTACCTTGACTGGTAAACTCTATTATATTTCTATGATTAGTATGCCAGTTGTTGTAGCCCACTCTAGATTGGTTCTAGTAAGTTTATCCATTGGGCAATACTCAAGCATGTAAAGAGAACTCCTGCCTCAACAAAGCAGCATGTAAACGCCTTAGGGTCAAAAGTTCTTGCCAAGTGTATTTCCTTGTCATGTATAATTAAAAAGTAGATCTCAAGTTTTGAAGACTTGTTTGAAAGTTCTCACTGCCACACTCCAATCAGCAGTAGATAACATGCAAGGCAGCGTTTTGTAAAGTCTCGAACCTAAACAGATTCCTTTTGAAAAGAAAGCCTCCCCTTTAGGAGCAGGCGACTAACCTGAGAAGTGGGATATAAGAAACGTGAAAGAGCTGCACCCTTTGTCTTAAATCACAGCCTCTAATTGCACAATGACTATAAGCAGAGATAACAGAGGGCTAGGGAGCTACTTGAGAGTGGAGACCAAGGACATTTTTAACTGGGTCATTTAGGCAGCTAGTGAATTTAGAATAATTGTTTTCCTCCTTAAATGCTGTAAAAATGTCATAGTCACACTTTATCAAGACGTCATTAGATTGGTTGGCATGGGAACATCATTGTGATATCAGCTGTAGCGGTAGCCACATAGCTGAAAGCAAGAGCAGGTCTGAGTTGGAAAGTGTATATATATATATATATATGTGTGTGAGTTTGTCAAAGTGTGTTTGTGTGTGTATTAGATTTGTCAACTATGTATTTGTGCACGTGTGTTGTAATGTGTAATATAATTGCCTGGTACAGTGAATTTGGAAAGTATTCAGACCCCTTGACATTTTTCACATTTTGTTAGGTTACAGCCGTATTCTAAAATTGATTAAATCATTATTTTCCTTCATCAATCTACACACAATACCCCAAAAACAGTTTATATTTTTTTTCTCCAATTTATATTTAAAAAAAAACAGAAATATCAGATTTATGTAAGTATGCAGACCCTTTACTCAGTACTTTGTTGAATCATCTTTGGCAGCGATTACAGCCTCAAGTCTTCTTGGGTATGGAGCTTCAAGCTTGGCACACCCGTATTTGGGGAGTTTCTCCCATTCTTCTTTGCAGATCCTCTCAAGCTCTGTCAGGTTGGATGCGGAGCGTTGCTGCGCAGCTAATTTCAGGTCTCTCCAGAGATTCATGTCCGGGCTCTGGCTGGGCCACTCAAGGACATTCAGAGACTTGTCCTGAAGCACTCCAGCATTGCCTTGGCTGTGTGCTTAGGGTCGTTGTCCTGTTGGAAGGTGAACCTTCACCTCAGTCTGAGGTCCTGAGTGCTCAAGGACCTCTACTTTGCTCTGTTCATCTTTGCCTCGATCCTGATTAGTCTCCCAGTTCCTGCCACTGAAAAATATCCCCACAGCATGATGCTGCCATCACCATGTTTCACCGGAGGGATGGTGCCAGGTTTCCTCCAGACGTGTCGCTTGGCATTCAGGCCAAAGAGTTCATTCTTGGTTTCATCAGACCAGAGAATCTTGTTTCTCATTGCTGAGAGTCCTTTAGGGGCCTTTTGGCAGGCTATCGTGCCTTTTACTGAGAAGTGCCTTTTACTGAGAAGTGGCTTCCGTCTTGCCACTCTTCCATAAAGGCCTAATTGGTGGAGTGCTGCAGAAATGCTTGTCTTTCTGGAAGGTTATCACATCTCCATAGAGGAACTCTAGAGCTCTGTCAGAGCTCAATTTCGAGTGTCATAGCAAAGGGTCTGAATACTTATATAAATAAGGTATATCTGTTTTTTGTTTTTTATAAATTTGCAAACATTTATAAAAACCTGTTTTCACATTTTCATTATGGGGTATTGTGTGTAGATTGCTGAGGAAATAGTTTTATTTAATCCATTTTAGAATAAGGCTGTAGCGTAACAAAATGTGGAAAAAGTCAAGGGGTCAGAATACTTTCCGAAGGCACTGTATATATGAGTATGTATGTGAGTATGTTTGCATGTGTGTGTGTTCTCAGCCCCCCACCACCGCCACGTCTCTGACTGCCTGTCTGCCCTGTGTCTCTCCTCCAACCGCCCCAGGACAAGTCGTCTCAGGCCCTGTCGTTGAGCAACGTGGCGGGGGTCTTCTATATCCTCGTGGGGGGCCTGGGCCTGGCCATGCTGGTGGCCCTCATTGAGTTCTGCTACAAGTCCCGGAACGAGGCCAAGCGAATGAAGGTGGAGGCACCGACGTCTGAACACCACCACCCAAACCACCACCACATCCCCCACCACCTAACCCCTAGCAGCCCCCACCCCAGCTGCTCCAGCCCCAGAACAAGCCCTCAACAAAGTCACAGTCCAGGCTACAGCCCTGGCTATAGTCCCGGCCACAGCCCCAGCCCTTCCCCAAGCACCCAAAACTTAGTCACGTGTAGTGAGGTTTTTGACAGTTACGGAAGCAATGTGGATGTTAAGATATAATGCTGGTACAGGAATAGCCCCATCCATCCCCCAACCACCCCTCTAGGCCCCCCTCCTATGGTACTGTAAGTTGAACCTCCCTTATTGTCCACTAGCTAGCTTGCCGTGCTGCTGATTGACTGTGTGGCAATGCTTCCTCTAATTCTTCTGCTTTGTGATTAGCTTGTTTGTGGTCATGTGACGTCCTTGTCTGTCTCCTGGCTTCCCAGTGGGGGCTTTAATATGGCCGCAGCGGCTACTGTCTGTTTGGCTGCAGACAAGGGGCTCTATTTTAACAAACCTAACATAATGGTAAATCTTAGCGCTGGCGGTAGCGTTATAGGTTCGGGGTTGTGCCAGAAATATTTTTGCTATTTTCACAACTGAATAATGGACGCAGTAGCTGGTGGTGGCAAAAGGCTGGATTTTGATGAATAAACCAGTTGTAGGTGTTTCAAGGTTTGGCCCCTCACTTACCAATTAGAACGTGCTCCATATGTGGTTGC
Organism: Salmo trutta; assembly: GCF_901001165.1. Lineage (NCBI taxonomy): Eukaryota > Metazoa > Chordata > Actinopteri > Salmoniformes > Salmonidae > Salmo > Salmo trutta. The sequence goes on from NC_042971.1 coordinate 22,079,653, forward strand.
TTCAAGTTGTGTATTTATGGTCTTTTATGTACTGCATTGTCATCAACTCCAATTCAAATGTTAGTCCCTTATAGCCTAGTTCGTTAAATATGTTTGCGGCCTTTGATATGGCATTATAGTTTGACTTAATACAATAGTTTAGAGGAGCTTGTCTTTGGTTTTCGGATGAGGGGCACTCTTTGAAAATGGGGATGGGTAACCTTCTTGAACAAGCGAAATGCAGGTATGTAAATTGTAAATAATGAAAAAGCATTAGGGTAAAAACGATGCTGCTTAACCAGCCTTGACCAAGGGGGGGGGTAGGTTATGCTTGGTTTTTAATCAAATTAAACAAAATGGGGGGAGCCAATCATTTCTTATATTTCTAATACAAGATTCACCGGCACAAAAGGCATATCTTTTCTTCCATGCCATTATCAACTGATTTGCCATTAAGAACTGCTTTTTATAGGTCTTAAAACTACCCATTAGAGCTGCATGAAATTGTCACTTTTGCACTTGTTTTTAACCCCTTACTCTTGTGGAAATTGGCATATATGGATAGGGCTACATTGAAATGTTTCTTACAGAAAAATATGGAAAGCATATGCATAACCATGGTAGCAATTAAAAGGGTACAATTTGGAGATTATGGGAAAAAAATATTAGACTAAAGGTGAGAACACAACAGTTTTCCTGACACAAGACTGAATCCGCTGTTGATTTTATGTGTGTTTTACGTTTACTGTACTTTTCAGCGCATTTGTTGATAACAAAATCTGAAAATACTCTGGATACATTCAGTAACATGATAAGAATATACTTGGAAAATTTGGGGTAGGTGCAACATAAGAAAAAAACATTACAAGGGTTTGAGTAAGAGGTCTAACTAGAGTTTCCAAGTGGCCACACACCTCTCCAAAGTGTGCACAGTTCCTAAGTAATTTCAATGCACTTTTATGACTCAAGGAAGAGTCTTCAACTATAAGGTGCTTTATGGAGCTCTCTCAGCTGAGGAACTAGAGCAAGCAAACTTCTAGTTGTTTTCTTTGGAACACAGCCCTGCACCCTTGCCTTTACACCATTACTGTGCTTGTTTACGCAATCCAAAACCTGTCCATTATAAATCACAATCTGGGTCAAGTAGGCATCATTTGAAAGCTTGATCTATTGCCAACATGACTAGCTAAATTATAAAATATGATCGTACAGTGTTAAGATTTCACTAGGCAATTCAGAGAAGTGGACAGTAATTTTGGAGCGCATAGAATGGACTCAGGAGTGCATTCAGATGTGTGGCCCAAGGCAAATTTTCTTCGCAATACAACAAACACAGGCTCATTCTGTTCAAGACAACCCAGAATATAACGCCATGTCATCTTGTTACTGTACATTAAACATAGTGATCATAAACATTGACCCTGTATATTACATGAGTTTTATAATATGGAAATGTGAAGTGCACATTTGGACTAACGGGTGTTTGGCTTGTGACATCAAAGTGATATTTATTATTGTTATAATCCTCAACTTCTCATCTTTCAAAATACCGGTTGTGCCACTTTGGTTTCATAAGTGGTGGGGACATAACCTTGATGGGGGTCCTCCCCCAGAATTTTTTTGTGGCATGTAAAGCTAATTTCCTGCATTTTTACACAATCCAATATGCAGACTCTATTTGGAAGAAAAATTAAGCAAAAATGCCCACAGTCATCAAGCTAGGTAAGAGATCATTATTAAATATGTTTAAGTGATTCATAAGACTGCACTAGATCAAAGGTAATTCAATAATAGATATTGTGTTGCACCTTTAACCAATAGCCTAAAAAATGAACAACTCTTTAAAAAATACACACTTTTGATTCTTTATGAACACATCCTCTATATCAAATTTCAGCCAGACTGACCAGCCAGCCCACATACACCTCATACAGTTGAAGTCGGAAGTTTACATACACCTTAGCCAAATACATTTAAACTCAGTTTTTCACAATTCCTGACATTTAATCCAAGTAGAAATTCCCTGTCTTAGGTCAGTTAGGATCACCACTTTATTTTAAGAATGTGAAATATCAGAATAATAGTAGAGAGAATTATTTATTTCAGCTTTTATTTCTTTCATCACATTCCCAGTGGGTCAGAAGTTTACATACACTCAATTAGTATTTGGTAGCATTGCCTTTAAAATGTTTAACTTGGTTCAAACGTTTCGGGTAAACTTTCATAAGCTTCCCACAATAAGTTGGGGGAATTTTGGCCCATTCCTCCTGACAAAGCTGGTGTAAATGAGTCAGGTTTGTAGGCCTCCTTGTTTGCACACGCTTTTTCAGTTCTGCCCACAAAACTTCTATGGGATTGAAGTCAGGGCTTTGTGATGGCCACTCCAATACCTTGACTTTGTTGACCTTAAGCAATTTTGCCATGCTTGGGGTCATTGTCCATTTAGAAGACTCATTTGAGACCAAGCTTTAACTTCCTGACTGATGTCTTGAGATGTTGCTTCAATATATCCACATAATTTTCCTTTCTCATGATGCCATCTATTTTGTGAAGTGCACCAGTCCCTCCTGCAGCAAAGCATCCCCACAAAATGATACCGCCACCCCCGGGCTTCATGGTTGGGATGGTGTTCTTCGGCTTGCCTCCCCCTTTTTCCTCCAAACATAACAATGGTCATTATGGCCAAACAGTTCTATATTTGTTTCATCAGACCAGAGGACATTTCTCGAAAAGTAGGATCTTTGTCCCCATGTGCAGTTGCAAACTGTATTCTGGATTTTCTATGGCGGTTTTGGAGCAGTGGCTTCTTCCTTGCTGAGCGGCCTTTCAGGTTATGTCAATATAGGACTCGTTTTACTGTGGATATAGATACTTTTGTACCTGTTTCCTCCAGCATCTTCACAAGGTCCTTTGCTGTTGTTCTGGGATTGATTTGCACTTTTCGCACCAAAGTACATTCATCTCTAGGAGACAGAACGTGTCTCCTTCCTGAGTGGTATGATGGCTGCGTGGTCCCATGGTGTTTATACTAGCGCACTATTGTTTGTACAGATGAACGTGGTACCTTCAGGCGTTTGGATATTCCTCTCAAGGATGAATCAGACTTGTGGAGGTCTACAATTTTTTTCTGAGGTCTTTTGATTTTCACGATGTCAAGCAAAGAGGCACAGAGTTTGAAGGTGGGCCTTGAAATACATCCACAGGTACACCTCAAATGATTTCAAAAAGCCTATCAGAAGCTTCCAAAGCCATAACATCATTGTCTGGAATTTTCCAAGCTGTTTAAAGACACAGTCAACTTAGTGTATGTAAACTTCTGACCCACTGGAATTGTGATACAGTGAATTATAAGTGAAATAATCTGTCTGTAAACAATTGTTGGAAAAATTACTTGTCATGCACAAAGTAGATGTCCTAACTGACTTGCCAAAACTATAGCTTGTTAACAAGAAATGTGTGGAGTGGTTGAAAACGAGTTTTAATAACTCCAACCTAAGTGTATGTAAACTTCCCACTTCAACTGTACATTAACACACAGAAACAGCAAATCATTAATATAATTAATCTCATTGGACTACTAGTACTGTCGAGCTCTTTTTACTATTTTTACAATATAGCTGGGTCAACCCGTCCTGTCCCTAGGGGTCCACCATCCTACAGCGCCTCAACACACCCCACTCAGCTTTAGGACCTTAGTGAAACATTCATTATTGCTTTTGGGTCTGTTAAGCCAAGGCCAGAGAGACAACCCACAGGACGGCAGACCATTAGGGGCACGACTGAGCAGCCCAACAGCTAGGGATTGCCGAAATATTTATCTCCCCTGAGCATGTTTTCAATACAGACTCCTTTAGTCGTACTGTATTCCATATAAGGCATCCAGACCTTATGAAAGTTGCCCAGTATACCCTTAATCTTGTAATAAATCAAATCTAGTGATACATAACTTGACATTGTGGAAGGATAATGTAACGGTTGTCGTCGGGAATAGAGGACCAAAAAGCAGCAGGAATGTGGATGCTCATCTTGATATTTATTTTAAATAAAGAGAACACCAAAACAACAAAACGAAGAATGCACGAACAACAAAACAGTCTTGTCATGCTCACACAGGCAAAACAAGAAACAATCTCCCACAACACCAAACCAAACAATTACCCATATATAGGACTCTCAATCAGAGGCAACGAGAAAGCACCTGCCTCCAATTGAGAGTCCAAACCCCCATCAACCTAAACATAGAAATACAACAAACCAGAAAGAACATAGAAATACAAAACATAGAACATAGACCAAAACCCGGAAATAATAAATCAAACACCCTACTACATAAATCACCACTCCGAACCACATAAACAAAATACCCTCTGCCACGTCCTGACCAAACTACAATAACAAATAACCCTTATACTGGTCAGGACGTGACAGATAACCTACCTTCCAATTAATGGCAATGCATTACTTAGCCGCTATAAATGCTTTGTTACACAATTTCTTCAGATAAGTCTCCAGTATCAACATTTCCAAGCAAACAAAAACAGGGAGAAGGGAGAATATGTAGACATACTGAGATAAAAGAAGACACATATGCAAATATATCCCTTTTGTGTTTTCCACCTCCAGCAGAGGAACTACATCTCTGAGTGCATGTAATTCAGTTTCACTGGCATATAGTATGTTCTATGGATGGTCTTATACTGCAGTAATTTATGTCTGAGATGATATGAACATAACTGGGCATTCAAACATATCTGTATCCATTCATCATCATCAATAGCTTCTACAGTGGCTTGCGAAAGTATTCACCACCCTTGGCATTTTTCCTATTTTGTTGCCTTACAACCTGGAATTAAAATAGATTTTTTGGGCGGGGTTTGTATCATTTGAATTACACATCATGCCTACCTACCACTTTGAAGATGAAAAATATTTTTTATTGTGAAACAAACAGGAAATAAGACAAATAAACTAAAAACTTGAGCGTGCATAACTATTCACCCCCCTAAAGTCAATACTTTGTAGAGCCACTTTTTCAGCAATTAGAGCTGCAAGTCTCTTGGGGTTTGTCTCTATAAGCTTGGCACATCTAGCCACTGGAGTTCTTGCCCATTCTTCAAGGCAAAACTGCTCCAGCTCCTTGAAGTTGGATGGGTTCCGCTGGTCCACAGCAATCTTTAAGTCATACCACAGATTCTCAATTGGATCAAGGTCTGGGCTTTGACTAGGCCATTCCAAGACATTTAAATGTTTCCCCTTAAACTACTCGAGGGTTGCTTTAGCAGTAGGCTTAGGGTCACTGTCCTGCTGGAAGGTGAACCTCCGTCCCAGTTTCAAATCTCTGGAAGACTGAAACAGGTTTCCCTCAAGAATTTCCTTGTATTTAGCTCCATCCATCATTCCTTCAATTCTGACCAGTTTCCCAGTCCCTGTCGATGAAAAACATGGGATGAAAAACATGGGATGGTGTTCTCGGGGAGATGAGAGGTGTTGGGTTTGCACTAGATATAGAGTTTTCCTTGATGGCCAAAAAGCTCAATTTTAGTCTCATCTGACCAGAGTACCTTCTTCCATATGTTTGGGGAGTCTCCCACATGCCTTTTGGCAAACACCAAACGTGTTTGCTTATTTCTTTCTTTAAGCAATGGCTTTTTTCTGGTCACTCTTCCATAAAGCCCAGCTCTGTGGAGTGTACGCCTTAAAGTGGTCATATGGACAGATACTCCAATCTCCACTGTGGAGCTTTGCATCTCCTTCAGGGTTATCTTTGGTCTCTTTGTTGCCTCTCTGATTAATGCCCTCCTTGCCTGGTCCGTGAGTTTTGGTGGGCGGCCCTCTCTTGGCAGGTTTGTTGTGGTGCCATATTCTTTCCATTTTTTAATAATGGATTTAATGGTGCTCCGGGGGATGTTCAAAGTTTCTGATATGTTTTTATAACCCAACCCGGATCTGTACTTCTCCACAACTTTGTCCCTGACCTGTTTGGAGAACTCCTTGGTCTTCATGGTGCCGCTTGCTTGGTGGTGCCCCTTGCTTAGTGGTGTTGCAGATTCTGGGGCCTTTCAGAACAGGTGTGTATATATATATATATATATATATATATATATATATGTATATATATATGTGTGACAGATCATGTGACACTTAGATTGCACACAGGTGGACTTTATTTAATTGGTTGCACCAGATCTTATTTAGGGGCTTCAAAGCAAAGGGGTGAATACATATGCATGCACCATTTTTCCGTTTTTTTTTTTTCAGTTCACTTCACCAATTTGGACTATTTTGTGTACGTTCATTACATGAAATCCAAATAAAAATCAATTTAAATTACAGGTTGTAATGCAACAAAATAGGAAAAACGTCAAGGGGGATCAATACTTTTGCAAGCCACTGCACCAGGTCTTCCTCACATTTTTGTTTGACATGTTTTGTGTCATCGGGAAAGCCTCTATCAATCCTTGATACAGTTTGGAAATCAACTTTGAAGGTTTGTCAGACTGCCTTAAAAAAGCATCTGGCTTGTCCAGTGTTTGCTGCACAGAGAGAATAAAGTGTTTTATCATTCTTGCTGCTTCCAGTTCAGTAACCATACCTGCGAGATCAGGTGCGCATGTTGTCTCAATTAAATAGAGCAGGCTATAGCCTATGCATATGAGAAGCATGGGGCAGTTATCTTTCCAAGGAAATGTACTTCCTAAATAGGCCTATGATTAGGCTATAGTTTACTACATTGCCTCGGAATAGGCCTACATATTGATCACCCATATTTCTCTGTCTGAAAATCTTCCCACTCCTAAATGGTATGCTATAAAAATAGCTCAAGAGAAAGTGGAAGTCTCTCCAACCCTGCTCTCTTCAAACTACATCTAGCATATTTGCTGATATAGCCCAGTAATACAATATAAGGGCCATGTGAGAATCTCTGGTAATTTAACCTATTTCTTAAGTTATTTTTGTGCATTTGATATTGGCTATAGGCCACAAAAATTGCTGGGACTATGGCAGCCAAGTGAGCTGTGTCACACATAAGCCTAAAATAACATTGCGGGACTGCAGTTGGACCAGTTCTTGCGGTAGCGGGTGGGAGTCGAACATAAAGCCAGCAGGTGGGGATGAAGAAATCGGTCCTGCACAGACCTCTACTACTGTTTACCATAACAGTGAAGCCTGTAATGTTAGAGCTGTTTATTACTGTGTCAGTGTGAAAAGTAGGGAATTAGTTTGGGAAACTGACAGATCAATAACATTACATTGCCATACTGACTAATAAAACTCACATTGATGTTCTGATGTTTTTTCAGTGCAATCTTCAAACGTTTAGCCGTGGTTTCATTGTTTGATTCATTTCTAGTGTGATTGAGGCAGAAAGAATAGCTAACATTAGCCAACTTTTGGCTAGCTCTCTCTAACAGCACATCAACTGGCGAAAGCTAGCCAAGTTAATTTACTTCTGTTCTGAAACAAAGGCTACAAAACATTTCCATACAAACAACAGCTGTCAGATAGTAAAAATAGCCACCTCATATTGCTATCTGACAGAACTAGAGGCTAGAGCTGACCTGGCTGTCGTAGCTACTAGCTAGCGTAGCTTATTCATTCACCTCAGCCGAGACAGGATGAAACATTAGCTAACGTTTACATGTCAGTTACAATACTACTGAGCACTGCAAATAAACACTAGTTTAGTTTTTTTCTGTTAAGTTAAACAGCAGCTACCTTGCCAGCTACATCAGTCAACTAAAGAGTAGCCAGTTTCTGCTCTCTTTTACAACTTGGTGATGAGCACAACTCATACACACTGAACTATGCTCAACTCTCCCGTGCTAGTCCAGCCAGCCTTCCAGAAGCTTTGCCTTCACACAGCCTTTCAGCCCGCTCTGTGGTGTCTGCTTGGTCCTAAATCCAGCCACTTGATTACTACAAACAGCCTACCCGACCACTCTGAGGCGTCCTCATGGTCCTAAAGCACACCCTTGCCGTATTTTGTGTCACATTGCAACGATAAAACTGGGGGGGACAAAAATGCAATTTCAGAATGTGGGGGGGACATGACCCCCCCCGTCCCCAGTGAAAATAGCACCAAATATGTGCAAACTAGAGGGTTGGATGAGGGCAACTTCTTGTCATGTGCAGTGCCCAAGTTCAGAATGGCTGTCAATCAAAACCCATACAGAGCTATGAAGTGGAGACCCAGAGGTCAGACATCATGTATAGCATGTTACTGTACAGCCACTGTGTTCTAATTTAGGTACTTATCCGTATCCAAATAGGCAATTTTCAACCCGTATACGGGAACAAGTGTAAAGGGCTACAGACACGTCTCAAATATTGCCACCATTCTCCCTCAGCGCAAGCGAGCTCAACGTTAGACATGCAGGTAAATTGCCAAACTTGGCATTAGGGCTTGAAAATGCCAGTTTTTACATGATGAAATTGCAAACTAATGTGCATTTGACACTTGCGTCTCCTTAGCGCCAGCCAAAAATAGAGCCCAATGTCTCATACTGTTGACTGACTAGTGTTACAAATTTCCAGAAACTTTCCCCAAATTCCCAGATTTTATAGAAATCACAGATGCAAGAATCCCTCCCCACTTATTCCTCCCTGATTCTGGGAATGCTCCTGTCGGGATTTCTGGAAATCTGGGAATATCAGGGTAGTTTCCCAGGCTTTCCAGAAATCCCAGTTTGAGGATTTCCTGTTGGAGTATTCCCTCCCTGCTTATTCCTTCCATGAATCCACCAAACAGAATTTCTGAGAATTTTTGGAAATCTTCCCAGTTTCTCCAAACATTCTCAGGTTTTCTAGGAATCCTAGTTGGAGGATTTCCTCCCTGCTTACTGTATTTACTCCTGATTCTGGGAATATTCCAACCTGGATTGTTTGGGGAAAGTTTCTGTAATTTCACAACCCTAACTATGACACCCAGGCACTTGCTCCTTTGTCTAAACCAGAAGGCAGAACCACAGGTTTTAATGAGAAAACAGCCCCATGCACACATAAAGTTAGATAAAGCAATATAACACTGTACATTATTGGGGAGTTAAAGCCTAAAGTAAGTGGAAGATAACTGCCCCTCTAAGAGTTATATTGATTTGAACTCCTATCTCTAAGATATTTCCCTCAGGTCCAGAGATATTAGACTTGCAGATCTACAGTCTCAGTCTCAGTATGTGTCTGACGTGGTTATGTGTCCCCTGTTGGCGCTCTCTCAGCTCCTCTCTCGGCTCTCTCTTTATTCCCTTTACTGTTGCTTGGTCAGCTGCCCTGTGGTCCCTCACCCACACATGAATCATCCATTGTCTAATAACCATAGTAGTCAATGGAAGTTGTGTATTAAATGTACACATAAAGTGGCGTAATAAGATATTATTATTGAATGGCCCTGATGGATGTCCTGTAATTATGTGGTGTGACGTTGGATGTAGTTTCTGTACAATATTCATCCCCAACATTACCCATCTTCATGATGATTCGTTTTTTGTTTACTTTCAGAGAACTATCAAATCTCGAAGCTCTACTTTTAATCCGGTTTGAATACATTGCGGGTGTGAAATTTCTGAAAAGGTTACAATTCATTCATACTACATGAGCAGCCAAATTAGAATGACGTCCGGGCATTTGAAGCATACTCAATTTTCTAAATGTCACATACTATAAAACTTTATTTTTTCACATACTCAATCGGCCTACTATTTAGGATGCTAGTATGGGTTTTCGGACCCTGCCACACTACAAAATGTCATTTTGTAGTGTGGCAGGGTCCGAAAACCCATACTAGCATTTAAAAGCTTTTATTTCTTTCATCACATTCCCAGTGGGTCAGAAGTTTACATACACTCAATTAGTATTTGGTAGCATTGCCTTTAAAATGTTTAACTTGGTTCAAACGTTTCGGGTAAACTTTCATAAGCTTCCCACAATAAGTTGGGGGAATTTTGGCCCATTCCTCCTGACAAAGCTGGTGTAAATGAGTCAGGTTTGTAGGCCTCCTTGTTTGCACACGCTTTTTCAGTTCTGCCCACAAAACTTCTATGGGATTGAAGTCAGGGCTTTGTGATGGCCACTCCAATACCTTGACTTTGTTGACCTTAAGCAATTTTGCCATGCTTGGGGTCATTGTCCATTTAGAAGACTCATTTGAGACCAAGCTTTAACTTCCTGACTGATGTCTTGAGATGTTGCTTCAATATATCCACATAATTTTCCTTTCTCATGATGCCATCTATTTTGTGAAGTGCACCAGTCCCTCCTGCAGCAAAGCATCCCCACAAAATGATACCGCCACCCCCGGGCTTCATGGTTGGGATGGTGTTCTTCGGCTTGCCTCCCCCTTTTTCCTCCAAACATAACAATGGTCATTATGGCCAAACAGTTCTATATTTGTTTCATCAGACCAGAGGACATTTCTCGAAAAGTAGGATCTTTGTCCCCATGTGCAGTTGCAAACTGTATTCTGGATTTTCTATGGCGGTTTTGGAGCAGTGGCTTCTTCCTTGCTGAGCGGCCTTTCAGGTTATGTCAATATAGGACTCGTTTTACTGTGGATATAGATACTTTTGTACCTGTTTCCTCCAGCATCTTCACAAGGTCCTTTGCTGTTGTTCTGGGATTGATTTGCACTTTTCGCACCAAAGTACATTCATCTCTAGGAGACAGAACGTGTCTCCTTCCTGAGTGGTATGATGGCTGCGTGGTCCCATGGTGTTTATACTAGCGCACTATTGTTTGTACAGATGAACGTGGTACCTTCAGGCGTTTGGATATTCCTCTCAAGGATGAATCAGACTTGTGGAGGTCTACAATTTTTTTCTGAGGTCTTTTGATTTTCACGATGTCAAGCAAAGAGGCACAGAGTTTGAAGGTGGGCCTTGAAATACATCCACAGGTACACCTCAAATGATTTCAAAAAGCCTATCAGAAGCTTCCAAAGCCATAACATCATTGTCTGGAATTTTCCAAGCTGTTTAAAGACACAGTCAACTTAGTGTATGTAAACTTCTGACCCACTGGAATTGTGATACAGTGAATTATAAGTGAAATAATCTGTCTGTAAACAATTGTTGGAAAAATTACTTGTCATGCACAAAGTAGATGTCCTAACTGACTTGCCAAAACTATAGCTTGTTAACAAGAAATGTGTGGAGTGGTTGAAAACGAGTTTTAATAACTCCAACCTAAGTGTATGTAAACTTCCCACTTCAACTGTACATTAACACACAGAAACAGCAAATCATTAATATAATTAATCTCATTGGACTACTAGTACTGTCGAGCTCTTTTTACTATTTTTACAATATAGCTGGGTCAACCCGTCCTGTCCCTAGGGGTCCACCATCCTACAGCGCCTCAACACACCCCACTCAGCTTTAGGACCTTAGTGAAACATTCATTATTGCTTTTGGGTCTGTTAAGCCAAGGCCAGAGAGACAACCCACAGGACGGCAGACCATTAGGGGCACGACTGAGCAGCCCAACAGCTAGGGATTGCCGAAATATTTATCTCCCCTGAGCATGTTTTCAATACAGACTCCTTTAGTCGTACTGTATTCCATATAAGGCATCCAGACCTTATGAAAGTTGCCCAGTATACCCTTAATCTTGTAATAAATCAAATCTAGTGATACATAACTTGACATTGTGGAAGGATAATGTAACGGTTGTCGTCGGGAATAGAGGACCAAAAAGCAGCAGGAATGTGGATGCTCATCTTGATATTTATTTTAAATAAAGAGAACACCAAAACAACAAAACGAAGAATGCACGAACAACAAAACAGTCTTGTCATGCTCACACAGGCAAAACAAGAAACAATCTCCCACAACACCAAACCAAACAATTACCCATATATAGGACTCTCAATCAGAGGCAACGAGAAAGCACCTGCCTCCAATTGAGAGTCCAAACCCCCATCAACCTAAACATAGAAATACAACAAACCAGAAAGAACATAGAAATACAAAACATAGAACATAGACCAAAACCCGGAAATAATAAATCAAACACCCTACTACATAAATCACCACTCCGAACCACATAAACAAAATACCCTCTGCCACGTCCTGACCAAACTACAATAACAAATAACCCTTATACTGGTCAGGACGTGACAGATAACCTACCTTCCAATTAATGGCAATGCATTACTTAGCCGCTATAAATGCTTTGTTACACAATTTCTTCAGATAAGTCTCCAGTATCAACATTTCCAAGCAAACAAAAACAGGGAGAAGGGAGAATATGTAGACATACTGAGATAAAAGAAGACACATATGCAAATATATCCCTTTTGTGTTTTCCACCTCCAGCAGAGGAACTACATCTCTGAGTGCATGTAATTCAGTTTCACTGGCATATAGTATGTTCTATGGATGGTCTTATACTGCAGTAATTTATGTCTGAGATGATATGAACATAACTGGGCATTCAAACATATCTGTATCCATTCATCATCATCAATAGCTTCTACAGTGGCTTGCGAAAGTATTCACCACCCTTGGCATTTTTCCTATTTTGTTGCCTTACAACCTGGAATTAAAATAGATTTTTTGGGCGGGGTTTGTATCATTTGAATTACACATCATGCCTACCTACCACTTTGAAGATGAAAAATATTTTTTATTGTGAAACAAACAGGAAATAAGACAAATAAACTAAAAACTTGAGCGTGCATAACTATTCACCCCCCTAAAGTCAATACTTTGTAGAGCCACTTTTTCAGCAATTAGAGCTGCAAGTCTCTTGGGGTTTGTCTCTATAAGCTTGGCACATCTAGCCACTGGAGTTCTTGCCCATTCTTCAAGGCAAAACTGCTCCAGCTCCTTGAAGTTGGATGGGTTCCGCTGGTCCACAGCAATCTTTAAGTCATACCACAGATTCTCAATTGGATCAAGGTCTGGGCTTTGACTAGGCCATTCCAAGACATTTAAATGTTTCCCCTTAAACTACTCGAGGGTTGCTTTAGCAGTAGGCTTAGGGTCACTGTCCTGCTGGAAGGTGAACCTCCGTCCCAGTTTCAAATCTCTGGAAGACTGAAACAGGTTTCCCTCAAGAATTTCCTTGTATTTAGCTCCATCCATCATTCCTTCAATTCTGACCAGTTTCCCAGTCCCTGTCGATGAAAAACATGGGATGAAAAACATGGGATGGTGTTCTCGGGGAGATGAGAGGTGTTGGGTTTGCACTAGATATAGAGTTTTCCTTGATGGCCAAAAAGCTCAATTTTAGTCTCATCTGACCAGAGTACCTTCTTCCATATGTTTGGGGAGTCTCCCACATGCCTTTTGGCAAACACCAAACGTGTTTGCTTATTTCTTTCTTTAAGCAATGGCTTTTTTCTGGTCACTCTTCCATAAAGCCCAGCTCTGTGGAGTGTACGCCTTAAAGTGGTCATATGGACAGATACTCCAATCTCCACTGTGGAGCTTTGCATCTCCTTCAGGGTTATCTTTGGTCTCTTTGTTGCCTCTCTGATTAATGCCCTCCTTGCCTGGTCCGTGAGTTTTGGTGGGCGGCCCTCTCTTGGCAGGTTTGTTGTGGTGCCATATTCTTTCCATTTTTTAATAATGGATTTAATGGTGCTCCGGGGGATGTTCAAAGTTTCTGATATGTTTTTATAACCCAACCCGGATCTGTACTTCTCCACAACTTTGTCCCTGACCTGTTTGGAGAACTCCTTGGTCTTCATGGTGCCGCTTGCTTGGTGGTGCCCCTTGCTTAGTGGTGTTGCAGATTCTGGGGCCTTTCAGAACAGGTGTGTATATATATATATATATATATATATATATATATATATGTATATATATATGTGTGACAGATCATGTGACACTTAGATTGCACACAGGTGGACTTTATTTAATTGGTTGCACCAGATCTTATTTAGGGGCTTCAAAGCAAAGGGGTGAATACATATGCATGCACCATTTTTCCGTTTTTTTTTTTTCAGTTCACTTCACCAATTTGGACTATTTTGTGTACGTTCATTACATGAAATCCAAATAAAAATCAATTTAAATTACAGGTTGTAATGCAACAAAATAGGAAAAACGTCAAGGGGGATCAATACTTTTGCAAGCCACTGCACCAGGTCTTCCTCACATTTTTGTTTGACATGTTTTGTGTCATCGGGAAAGCCTCTATCAATCCTTGATACAGTTTGGAAATCAACTTTGAAGGTTTGTCAGACTGCCTTAAAAAAGCATCTGGCTTGTCCAGTGTTTGCTGCACAGAGAGAATAAAGTGTTTTATCATTCTTGCTGCTTCCAGTTCAGTAACCATACCTGCGAGATCAGGTGCGCATGTTGTCTCAATTAAATAGAGCAGGCTATAGCCTATGCATATGAGAAGCATGGGGCAGTTATCTTTCCAAGGAAATGTACTTCCTAAATAGGCCTATGATTAGGCTATAGTTTACTACATTGCCTCGGAATAGGCCTACATATTGATCACCCATATTTCTCTGTCTGAAAATCTTCCCACTCCTAAATGGTATGCTATAAAAATAGCTCAAGAGAAAGTGGAAGTCTCTCCAACCCTGCTCTCTTCAAACTACATCTAGCATATTTGCTGATATAGCCCAGTAATACAATATAAGGGCCATGTGAGAATCTCTGGTAATTTAACCTATTTCTTAAGTTATTTTTGTGCATTTGATATTGGCTATAGGCCACAAAAATTGCTGGGACTATGGCAGCCAAGTGAGCTGTGTCACACATAAGCCTAAAATAACATTGCGGGACTGCAGTTGGACCAGTTCTTGCGGTAGCGGGTGGGAGTCGAACATAAAGCCAGCAGGTGGGGATGAAGAAATCGGTCCTGCACAGACCTCTACTACTGTTTACCATAACAGTGAAGCCTGTAATGTTAGAGCTGTTTATTACTGTGTCAGTGTGAAAAGTAGGGAATTAGTTTGGGAAACTGACAGATCAATAACATTACATTGCCATACTGACTAATAAAACTCACATTGATGTTCTGATGTTTTTTCAGTGCAATCTTCAAACGTTTAGCCGTGGTTTCATTGTTTGATTCATTTCTAGTGTGATTGAGGCAGAAAGAATAGCTAACATTAGCCAACTTTTGGCTAGCTCTCTCTAACAGCACATCAACTGGCGAAAGCTAGCCAAGTTAATTTACTTCTGTTCTGAAACAAAGGCTACAAAACATTTCCATACAAACAACAGCTGTCAGATAGTAAAAATAGCCACCTCATATTGCTATCTGACAGAACTAGAGGCTAGAGCTGACCTGGCTGTCGTAGCTACTAGCTAGCGTAGCTTATTCATTCACCTCAGCCGAGACAGGATGAAACATTAGCTAACGTTTACATGTCAGTTACAATACTACTGAGCACTGCAAATAAACACTAGTTTAGTTTTTTTCTGTTAAGTTAAACAGCAGCTACCTTGCCAGCTACATCAGTCAACTAAAGAGTAGCCAGTTTCTGCTCTCTTTTACAACTTGGTGATGAGCACAACTCATACACACTGAACTATGCTCAACTCTCCCGTGCTAGTCCAGCCAGCCTTCCAGAAGCTTTGCCTTCACACAGCCTTTCAGCCCGCTCTGTGGTGTCTGCTTGGTCCTAAATCCAGCCACTTGATTACTACAAACAGCCTACCCGACCACTCTGAGGCGTCCTCATGGTCCTAAAGCACACCCTTGCCGTATTTTGTGTCACATTGCAACGATAAAACTGGGGGGGACAAAAATGCAATTTCAGAATGTGGGGGGGACATGACCCCCCCCGTCCCCAGTGAAAATAGCACCAAATATGTGCAAACTAGAGGGTTGGATGAGGGCAACTTCTTGTCATGTGCAGTGCCCAAGTTCAGAATGGCTGTCAATCAAAACCCATACAGAGCTATGAAGTGGAGACCCAGAGGTCAGACATCATGTATAGCATGTTACTGTACAGCCACTGTGTTCTAATTTAGGTACTTATCCGTATCCAAATAGGCAATTTTCAACCCGTATACGGGAACAAGTGTAAAGGGCTACAGACACGTCTCAAATATTGCCACCATTCTCCCTCAGCGCAAGCGAGCTCAACGTTAGACATGCAGGTAAATTGCCAAACTTGGCATTAGGGCTTGAAAATGCCAGTTTTTACATGATGAAATTGCAAACTAATGTGCATTTGACACTTGCGTCTCCTTAGCGCCAGCCAAAAATAGAGCCCAATGTCTCATACTGTTGACTGACTAGTGTTACAAATTTCCAGAAACTTTCCCCAAATTCCCAGATTTTATAGAAATCACAGATGCAAGAATCCCTCCCCACTTATTCCTCCCTGATTCTGGGAATGCTCCTGTCGGGATTTCTGGAAATCTGGGAATATCAGGGTAGTTTCCCAGGCTTTCCAGAAATCCCAGTTTGAGGATTTCCTGTTGGAGTATTCCCTCCCTGCTTATTCCTTCCATGAATCCACCAAACAGAATTTCTGAGAATTTTTGGAAATCTTCCCAGTTTCTCCAAACATTCTCAGGTTTTCTAGGAATCCTAGTTGGAGGATTTCCTCCCTGCTTACTGTATTTACTCCTGATTCTGGGAATATTCCAACCTGGATTGTTTGGGGAAAGTTTCTGTAATTTCACAACCCTAACTATGACACCCAGGCACTTGCTCCTTTGTCTAAACCAGAAGGCAGAACCACAGGTTTTAATGAGAAAACAGCCCCATGCACACATAAAGTTAGATAAAGCAATATAACACTGTACATTATTGGGGAGTTAAAGCCTAAAGTAAGTGGAAGATAACTGCCCCTCTAAGAGTTATATTGATTTGAACTCCTATCTCTAAGATATTTCCCTCAGGTCCAGAGATATTAGACTTGCAGATCTACAGTCTCAGTCTCAGTATGTGTCTGACGTGGTTATGTGTCCCCTGTTGGCGCTCTCTCAGCTCCTCTCTCGGCTCTCTCTTTATTCCCTTTACTGTTGCTTGGTCAGCTGCCCTGTGGTCCCTCACCCACACATGAATCATCCATTGTCTAATAACCATAGTAGTCAATGGAAGTTGTGTATTAAATGTACACATAAAGTGGCGTAATAAGATATTATTATTGAATGGCCCTGATGGATGTCCTGTAATTATGTGGTGTGACGTTGGATGTAGTTTCTGTACAATATTCATCCCCAACATTACCCATCTTCATGATGATTCGTTTTTTGTTTACTTTCAGAGAACTATCAAATCTCGAAGCTCTACTTTTAATCCGGTTTGAATACATTGCGGGTGTGAAATTTCTGAAAAGGTTACAATTCATTCATACTACATGAGCAGCCAAATTAGAATGACGTCCGGGCATTTGAAGCATACTCAATTTTCTAAATGTCACATACTATAAAACTTTATTTTTTCACATACTCAATCGGCCTACTATTTAGGATGCTAGTATGGGTTTTCGGACCCTGCCACACTACAAAATGTCATTTTGTAGTGTGGCAGGGTCCGAAAACCCATACTAGCATCCTAAATAGTAGGCCGATTGAGTATGTGAAAAAATAAAGTTTTATAGTATGTGACATTTAGAAAATTGAGTATGCTTCAAATGCCCGGACGTCATTCTAATTTGGCTGCTCATGTAGTATGAATGAATTGTAACCTTTTCAGAAATTTCACACCCGCAATGTATTCAAACCGGATTAAAAGTAGAGCTTCGAGATTTGATAGTTCTCTGAAAGTAAACAAAAAACGAATTGAAGATTGGAAATAAGATGAGAAAATATTAAACTACGGCCATGGCATACTGCATACTTTTTACTAAACATTACGTCACAAATAGTATGCGACGATGAGTACATTTTATGCAGTTTAGGTATGTAGTACGCTAGTATGAGTATTCGGACATGGCCAACGTCTATATGAGCTGACGTTTTTTCTGTCCCTCTCTCAACTCTTCTTTCTCTCTCTCTTTCCCCCTTGCTCTCTCTCTTTGCCTCCCCCTCGTTCTTTTCCCCCTCCCTCTTTCTCTATCTGTTCCCCCCGTCTTTGTCTTATTTTCATCTCTTCTCCCTACCTCCCTCTCCACCTCACTACCTCTCCACTTCTCACTACCTCTCCCCTCTCTCTGTCTCTATCTCCCCTTTCTCTCTCATTACCCTTCCTCCCCCCACCCCTGTCCCTCTCTTTATGCCCCCCCCCCCCCCCACCACCTCCCAGCTGACCTTCACAGAGGCCATGAGGAACAAGGCACGCCTGTCGATCACAGGCAGCGTGGGGGAAAACGGACGCGTCCTGACGCCTGACTGTCCCAAAGCGGTCCACTCGGGCCCCTCACTCCGCCAGAGCTCCGGCCTGGCCTTGGTCTCCTCCGAGCTCCCGTGAAAACCAAAAACCTCCAAAGTGCCTTAAAAAACTACCTACCCACAACCACCATATACCACAAAGACACAGGACAAGCACCACCCTAACCGGACACCACTATTGTCTGGGAAGAGAGGGAAAAATTTGTGGACGTTTTCTAATGTAGCAGAGATGGGGACTCTAGTGAATTGGTGGTCATTTTAGAAGGATTTCTGTGGAAAAGTACAATCTGGATTTTCACTGTGGTCACGCTGGGGCGTATTGTAATCATGGTGGCGTTTTTCGGTGCAGAGGTGGAGATTGCGTCTGACATGTTCCACTCAAGACCCTGTACCAACCTACCATACCTCGCACTGGCGAAGGAAGAGGAGGAGGATGAAACGAGAGTCAAGTGAAAATGAAAAGTAAATGACCAGAAAACTGTCAAATGTAAACGTGTAACTGTGTATCTGTGTATCTCTGGGTTGCTGACTGTGAATTGGCAAACTGAATCACAATCAAAAAGTGGACAATATTTATTACCAGTTGAGAACAGTGTTTGAAAGACAACTGTCAGTCAACAATTCACTAAATATAAATCACTGACATCATGAGGCGGAGTGTCCCCCAGTGTCACCATGGAGATAAAAACTATAATTATTAATGAACTACAGTAACTCTATTGATAATTAATATATGATAAATAAACTGTGAAGATTTAGTAAATATGTATATTCCATAAAGACAAAGCTAAAGAAAAAATATTTGCGGTACATAGAGGAGACTGCATAACATGCTTGCTTTTTAAACAGATGTAAATAGCTGATTCGGTAGAGGACAGAGGACTGTTCTCTTTTTGTAAACATCTTTAAAGAAATAATTCATCGCAATAATGGAAAAGACGTTTGAGGAGAGACATTGAGACAGTGTTTTATTTCTTCGATGTTCAGTACACAGAGTACTGTGTTCAGAAGACAGAGTGCTGAACATTCATGCTCAATATACCATGGGTATAGTATCAACTCTGCCCATCCAGATACCTGTTCCCTACATATTAATATATTCAGCGATGAATGTTAACTAGCCTCACCCAATCCTCTAGCCCCACCCAATCCTCTAGCCCCACCCAATCCTCTAGCCCCACCCAATCCTCTAGCCCCACCCCATCCTCTAGCCCCACCCCATCCTCTAGCCACACCTCCTCACTGTGCAGTCGTAGACCAGAAAGTGTCTCATAGACCAAACTTTACATTTTAAGCCCTTTACTTGCGTTTCCGCTGTCAAAATCTAACTATATATCGTTCGATCAATTTTTTTGTAACGAACAAATACATAAACTGTCCGTCTCCTGGTTTTTCAGCGTTTTTTCAACGTTCACGGCTGTTGAACGTCTCTTATCTGGGTAGATATTTTAGATTATTGTGTGTGGAGAGTATAACGCAACAATGAAATGTGAAATGAGAAAAAAAATGTTCTCATTGCTATATTATTTTGAGAGTCAAAGCTATTTCCTATACAGTATTTATTAATAAAAAATCATGAAGAAGAAGAAGACACTGTTTGTATTATTGAGCCATGGTCAAAGCTTTGGCCCTCTTGGGCCCCAACACTGTGGATCCTCAGTAGCAGGCTGGACACTATAGCAGAACATATGATCTCCTCCCTCTCATTGAAGTTATTAATGCATTGTTTGCGGAGGTCTCAACTCATGGCTGATGGAAGGACAATCTCTGGGCCCGTGGGCCACAATAGGACACTGACTTTTACTAAGTCATCCTTTTGTCTATTTCATTTTCAACTTTTTCCCCAAAACCTGCTTCTGCTATTGTTGTTGTCGGACAAATGTGTGCAATGTTTTCAATGTTTTCATTTGCTGCCCGTCTTTTGCCCTTACACACGTACACGTACACATATATATATATATATATATATATATTCATCCAGTCCGTACACACACACATCAGTGGAGGTTGCTAAGGGGAGTACAGATCATAATAATGGTTGGAATGGAGTCAATGGAATGGCATCAACCATCAAACACGTGGTTTCCATGTGGTTGATATCATTCTATTGACTCCATTCCAGCCATTATTATGAGCCGTCCTCCCCTCAGCAGCCTCCCCTGACACATATACACAACATATACACAACATGAAACACACACACACACACACACACACACACACACACACACACACACACACACACACACACACACACACACACACACACACACACACACACACACACACACACACTGGAGGGACCTTATTGCGTTGAGAGAATTAACCAGCTAAAATATTTCAGGCCATCTGTTTTGGTCCTGCCATATGTCTGTAAAATTTTAATTATACCATTCAAATCTTTATTTTAATCTTTTTTGGTAAAAAGGAAATCCAAAGGCTTTGTAACTGTGTCTTCATTGTGGACAGGGTGAGAGGGTTCTGTGTTAACTGGATGAATGTACTTGAGTGTGTATGTGAAAAATGTTTTATATAACCCTGTAACACACTCATAGGGTGGGATTCAATCAAAGGTGCATTGTCGACTGTTAGGGAGAGTATATTTAAAAGTCATATCTGCATCATGAATTATGTTTTTACAATAAGAATACAAAACTATTTTGTGTTTAACTGACAATAAGTTTAATGTCTAATGTAAAGGCTATATGTAATTTTTATCCAATGTTTAGAGGGAATACCACTCAAAAACAATCTTTTGGTATTTTATTTTCTTCATTTTCCCCTGTTGACACTGTCCCAAAATGTTTTGCATGTCGGCAATCAAGTTTTACAGATATTGGACATTCAAGAAGAAAAATGTCACCGGCCACAGTATCATGATGATGCAAAATGCCATTGTGCTTACGTGAGCATTATGAGACACTTAGGCCCCATACACACTCAAGTTGTTCAACTGATGTAAATCTCACATCAGTTATACAACGGATCACAAAAATATCTGTTATCAGTTTTGTATCACCAAAATATCAGTTGTATTACAACTACGTGTCAAATGTGTGGGTATCCGTTGTACAACCTGAGTGTGTACGGGGCCTTACATTTGATATCCTCCTAATGTAGGAGTGCCACATCATCAAAAAATGGCAGTATTCTATTGGAAGCTACATCCCAACTACAAACATAAGAGATGGTCCAAGACACGGAGATGAAACCATCCAATCAGGTTGACGCTGCAGTGACAATAAAGCCTATATCTACGCAAAATGGCGACCCTGTGTAGTTACGTATAGTTACAGATTTTTTGCCATTTTGTGTAGCTCATTGCGTTCTTGTGTTGTATGCTTAACTGAAGCAGACCAACCCTGTTCTTGTTCAGCCTTGACCTTCCCCTCCATATCACGGTAAACCATGGTCATGCTTGCACTAAAACACTTTGTACTGCAATACTATAGCTACTAGCGATGTAAACAGGGACGCAGGCTGCGGCGGCTGTAGACAGCTGAGGAACCAAGACGTACGGAGCCAAGGGGACAGGATGTCTGCTGTAAGACAGATGTGACAACATATGTCAGAAAGGGAAGACAGCAGGGTTCTGACCCCCAGAGGAAACCAACATCAGATCAGCCCGATCGAGCTGCCCGATTGTGGTCACATCCTCACTGAGAGTCAAATGGAGTAGGGAAGGGGGGGGGGGGTGCAGGTGGCATGCTGTTAGGCAGACATTGATTTGGCAGGGATGAGTCCTTTGAGTATAAAAAGGCTAGTCATCTGTGAACCCCCAACAGGATTTCATCCGCCCATCCACCTCCCCTGCATCGGCAGGTTTCTTCCTTGTGGCCAAGAAGGAGGGGGTCTTCATCCATGTACTGAGGTCTCAATGCCATCACCACCAAGTACCACTACCCCCTCCCCTTGGTGCCGGCCTCCATTGAACAGCTCGGGCCTGTTTTTTTACTAAGCTAGACCTGTGGAGTGCCTACAATTTGATCCGCATCTAGGAGGGGGATGAATGGAAGACGGCCTTCAGCACGATGTCTGGGCACTACGAGTACTTGGTGATGCCTTATGGATTAAGCAATGCTCCGTCGGTGTTCCAGGCATTTGTGAAAGAAATGTTTCGGGACATGCTTGGGCGTCAGGTGGTCGACCATCTGCTCGGCCACCTTGACGGAGCACGTCGCCCATGTCCCGGTAGTTCTGGAGCTCCTCCTGGAGAACCATCTGAACGTCAAAGCAGAGAAGTGCCAGCTCCATCAGGCCGCTGTCTCCTTCTTGGGATATCGGGTCAGCCTGCAGGGAGTGGTTATGGAGGAGTGGAAGGAAGATGCAGTCAGGTCATGGCCAGTCCCAACCACCATAAAGAGACTACAGCGATTTTTGGGGTTTGCCAACTTCTACCACCGCTTCATTAGGAACTTCAGCTCTATCCCCTCTCCTCTCTCCTTAAAGGTGATCCCCGTAAGTTAGTGTGGAATCCTGCAGCCGATGAGGCCTTCCGCTTACTGAAGGGGTGTTTCACCTACTGTGGTGGATGAATCAGAATTAGTTGGGTAACAGATGATTAAGATGTTTTATTAGTATAATATGCTTATGTGAGATACTTGTCATTAGAAAGTGTCCTTTGGACTCTGGTATGTTTCAGTTGCATGTTTCCCTTAGCTGGGGCTCAGTCACTTGGGGCCCAGAGAGGGGAGAGGTCAGACTTGTCTTTTATATGTGAATGTGTCTATACCTATTCTTAAACCATGTGAAGGGATGGCGTGATTAATGGGGAACCAATGACTTGTCTCCACAATGTCTGTGAGCAAGTCACTCCCTCCTTTTCTTTATTGTGGGGAGGTTTATGGTAGTGTCTGGGACCATTGTATGTCCTCTCTTAGATCTCGCACTTATCCTGTGATAGTATATGGCCTAGAGGCTCACTCCCACCAGTGAGCCTGTCCAGGAGTGGGAACAAGAGGTGTTTTACTGAGGATGGGCCTCTATGAGATAGCACTGACAGAGGAGATTTATGATGTATTTTGATAAGAACGCCTAAAAAGCATTCCAGAGGACATGAGCTAATAGTTCTGTTCAATACCGTACCAGGGAGGGATGGTTCTAAGGGGACCAGATACTGGGCTATACAATGAACCCTGTTGATATAGCAGTTACTGCCTGCTGTGTTTTATGGATATCTGTCATACAAAACTTAACCTTGTGACCCATTCTATGTATCTGTGGTTTGTCATGTACGTTGAGAGGGGTGGACCTTGAGTATAACAGCTCTTTGAATTGAAGGTGTTGTCACCTTCCTGGTTCATTCGAGAGAGTGCATTATTGAAGGTCAAGTGCTTTTGCAAAAGTATCTTAAGTATTAAAGATGTAGTTAACTCGGACTGGTGTGTTTGTAACTCTCCTCATTTGGTAATGCAGAAATTAGCCACCACACTACGCCCCTTTGCTGAAACACTCAGATCCTACGCTGCCCTTCATGGTGGAGGTGGACGCCTCAGAAGTGGACAGTGGGGCCGTCCTGTCACAATGTCAAGGTAATCCACAAAAATTTTATCCATGTGCATACTACTATAAAAAGTGTCTCCTGCAGAAAGAAGCTATGACTTTGGTTGATCGGGAGCTCCTGGCGGTGAAGTTGGCATTAGAGGAGTGGAGACACTGGCTGGAGAGGACCATGGACCCGTTTCTCATCCTCACCGACCATCATAACCTGAAGTACATACGGACAACGAGGTGGCTGAACTTGCACCAATCAAGGTGTGCCTGTTTCTTTACTAGATTCAACATCACCCTATCATACCGCTCAGGTTCAAAGAACATCAAAGCCGATGCCCTGTCCCGTCTCCACGATTTGGGAGAGGTTCCAGTCCTGAGTGTACTCATCATACTGCCCTCCCGAATCGTTGCCCCGTGCTTTGGGATATAGATGTGGACATCTGCCAGGCTCTGGAGAGGGAACCCACGCCTGCTACCTGTCCTCTGTTCCCATGGAGGTAAGGGATCGGCTATTGACCTGGGCGCACACATCCCTTGCCGCTGGACACTCAGGTATCTTCTCCGTTAAGTACTGTTTGCCCACCTTGGCACAGGATGTAGCCCACTACGTGAACTCCAGCTCCGTATGTGCTCAAACCAAGACTCCCCAGCATGCTCCTGCAGGGAAACTCCTTCCTCTCCCCGTGCCTCAGTGGCCTTGGTCCCATCTGTCTATAGATTTTGTTACTGAGTTTCCCCTGTCTAATGGTTTCACCACTGTCATGGTTGTTGTGGACAGATTCTCCAAACCCTGCAGTTGTATCCATCTATCTCGTTTCACTACTGCTCTCCACGTCACTGAGGCACTGTTCAAATCAAATCACATTTTATTAGTCACATGCGCCGAATACAACAGGTTTAGACCTTACAGTGAAATGCTTACTTTACGAGCCCCTAACCGACAATGCAGTTTAAAAAAATACAGATAAGAAATAAAAGTAACAAGTAGTTAAAGAGCAGCAGTAAAATAACAATAGCGAGACTATATACAGGGGGGTACCTGTACATAGTCAATGTGCGGGGGCACCGGTTAGTTAATAGGTAATATGGTAATATGTACATGAAGGTAGAGGTATTAAAGTGACTATGCATAGATGATAACAACAAAGAGTAGCAGAGGTGTAAAAGAGGGGGAGAGGAGAGGGGGGGGTAATGCAAAAAGTCTAGGTAGCCATTTGATTAAGTGTTCAGGAGTCTTATGGCTTGGGGGTAGAAGCTGTTTAGAACCCTCTTGGACCTAGACTTGGCGCTCTGGTACCACTTTCCGTGTGGTAGCAGAGAGAACAATCTTTAGGGCCTTCCTCTGACACCGCCTGGTATAGACGTCCTGGATGGCAGGAAGCTTGGCCCCAGTGTTGTACTGGGCCGTTCGCACTGCCCTCTGTAGTGCTTTGCGGTCAGAGGCTGAGCAGTTGTCATACCAGGCAGTGATGCAACCAGTCAGGATGTTCTTGATGGCACAGCTGTAGAACCTTTTGAGGATCTGAGGACCCATGCCAAATCTTTTCAGTCTCCTGAGGGGGAATAGGTTTTGTCGTGCCCTCTTCATGACTGTCTTGGTGTGCTTGGACCATGTTAGTTTGTTGGTGATGTGGACACCAAGGAACTTGAAGCTCTCAACCTGTTCCACTACAGCCCCGTCGATGAGAATGGGGGCGTGCTCGGTCCTCTTTTTCCTGTAGTCCACAATCATCTCCTTTGTCTTGATCACGTTGAGGGAGAGGTTGTTGTCCTGGCACCACACGGCCAGGTCTCTGACCTCCTCCCTATAGGCTGTCTCGTCATTGTCGGTGATCAAGCCTACCACTGGTGTGTCATCGGCAAACTTAATGATGGTATTGTAGTCATGCCTGGCCATGCAGTCATGAGTGAACAGGGAGTACAGGAGGGGACTGAGCACACACTCCTGATAGGCCCCTGTGTTGCGGATCAGCGTGGCGGATGTGTTGTTACCTACCCTTACTACGTGGGGGCGGCCTTTCAGGAAGTCCAGGATCGAGTTGCAGAGGGTACAGTTCCAGCAGGTCTTCTGACACTATGGCCTTCCGGAGGACATTGTCTCCGACCATGGTCCCCAATTCACGTTGCGAGTATGGAGAGCATTCATGGAGAAGCTGGGGGTCACGGTCAACCTCACATCCGAGTACTGGCCTCAGTCCAACGAGCAGGTGGAGAGGACCAACCAGGAGATGGGGAGGTTCCTGAGGAGTCACTGTCAGGACCAGCAGAGGGAGTGGGCCTGGTTTCTTCCCTGGGCAGAGTACTCCCAGAACTCACTTCGTCACTCCTCCACTGGGTTGTCTCCCAGTGTGTCCTGGGGTACCAGCCGGCCCTGGCCCCGTGGACCCCAGGCCAGACCAAAGCACCTGTGGTGGACGAGTTGTTCTGACTCGCAGAGGTGGTTTGGGACGCTGCCCACGTGAGGCTTTGGACGCTGCCCACATGAGGCTCTAAGGGTACGGTCCAGAGGAGCGGTGTTGTGTTCTGGTGGACGACATTCTAGATCCCAACATCATCCAAAATTTCAACCTTTAGCGTCCGGACCGGCCCACTCCTTGCCCTCTGGGCCTTTCTCCTGGCTGGCGTCGTCCTGCGGCTGGAGCCACGCATGAGGGGGGGGGGTTACTGTCACATCTACTCCCGCTACCTCCCTCCGGTACTCGACGGTCTACTAACCAACGTTCCTGGCAACTCATCATTACGCAGACCTGGCAAGCTTCATTACGCACACCTGCGCCTTATAATTAAGCACACCTGGACTTCATCACTTCCCTGATTACTCCCCCTTTATTTAGCACTCCGTTGTTGTCACCCATCAGGCATTATTGTTTCTGTGTTATGTTCAGACGATACTGTTGTTCCTGTATACACTGTTTGTTCTTATTAAACTCACCGACTGCACCTGCTTCCTGATTTCCTGCTTTACAACACCTCTGGCAGCCATTACAGCTGCACATGTATTGTGCAATATTACTATTTAAAAATTATCCAAGCTCTGTCAGTGTGTTCGGGATCATGGCTAGACAGCAATTTTGAAGTTTTGCATAGATTTCAAGCAGATTTAAGTCAAAACTGTAACTTGGCCACTCAGGAACATTCATTGTCGGCTTTGTAGATTTGGCTTTGTGTTGTAGGTTATAGTCCTGTGAATTCCTCTCGTAGTGTCTGGCGTAAAGCAGACTGAAGCAGGTGTTCGTCTAGGATTTTGCCTGTGCTTAGCTCCATCCTGTTTTTTTTCATCCTGAAAAACTCCCCAGTCTTTGCCGATTTCAAGAATATACCCATACCATGATGCAGCCACCACCATGCTTGAAAATAAGGAGGCAGTTACTCAGTGATGTGTTGTATTTGCCCCAAACATAAGGCTGTTTTTATTTGCAGTATTACTTTAGTGCCTTGTTGCATACACATGCATGTTTTTTTTCACTCTGTCATTTAGGTAATTATTGTGGAGTCACTAAAATGTTGTTGATCCTCCCTCTGTTTTCTTCCATCACAGCCAAATCACCAATGAAGTAATGGTGACATCCCTAAGCATTTTCCTTCCTGTCCTGCAGCACAAATCAGAACAACGACTGCGTCTTCGTGTGTCTGGGTGGTTTAATACATCATCCACAGCATAATTATTATCTTGACCATGCTTAAAGATGTATTAATACTTGACTGAGGGACCTTACAGATGTTGTTTGGGGGACAGAGGGAAAGGAACCTAGTCAGTTGCACAATTGAATGCATCAACCTAAATGTATCTTCTGCATTTAACCCAACCACTGAATCAGAAAGCCTTAATCGACATCAGTGCCCAGGGAGCAGTTGTTGCTGGGGGTTAATTGCTTTGCTCAACAGCAGATTTTTCCACCTTGTCAGCTTAGAGATTCAAACCAGTAAGCTATCAGTTACTGGCCCAATGCTCTTAAACACTAGACTATTCGTCTCCCCTTTGGAAGGTGTAGTTATTTCCAGAGGAAGGAGTAGTCATTGAAAAATCATCTCAACCCCTATTATTTCACAGTGAGTCCATATAACTTATGTGATTTGTTAGACTTGCCTAAAGAAAGGAGGTGAATACTTATGCAGCAACTATATTTCAGTTATTTAATTTGTGTAGATCAATGACAACAAATTACAATTAAATCTATTTCAATCCCACTTTCTAACATAACGTGAAGAAAAAATGTTCAAGGGCATATAGACTTTCTATAGGCACTGTAGGTAATGTTGTCTCTGGCTGGAGCAGCCTCCTATTATTATCTAAGAAATTCAATCATATTACTTTACCGTTTAGAAGCAGGTTAACACCATCATGGTTTTATGGTTTGTGTTGCCATTGTCTGGTGTCTGACCAGAAAAATATATTGACGTTCCCTTGAGCAAGGCAGTTAACCCTAATTGCTCTAGATAAGTGTCTGCTGAATTACTCAAATGTACAGAGTAAACAGCAGGTGTCTCACAGTCACCCATTGTACAGTGTATACCCACTTGAACAAGAACGTAAACCTTAATCTGCGCCAGCTCTTAGACTTAATGTATGATATATCATATTTGCCTATCTATGCTATTACATGAAACAAGGTAACCTCGTCCCCAGGCTCAATTGTTACTGCATATTCGGTTTGAGAGAGAGATGGCTGGGTACGAGATTAGAAACAAGACAACCTGTTTCCCATAATCCTTTTAAAACGGGCAATCTGCAGTTGCTACATGTTGGACATATAAATGTATGATACTGTATGTATGTATGATATAGATTTTTTTTAAGAATATAATTTATAAATGCCTCATGAGCTTAGTTCAACTGTGGTATCCCACCAGAACACAAAATAAAAGCTTGTTTTACTCCAATGTTTGTAAACAAAATCAATGTAAAAAAAAAACATGGTTAAAACTATCATTTTAATATCATGGATGGTCAGACCTTGCAGCCATAGCTCTGTCTATGTAATGAACACGATGGGAGACAGAGCTGGTTTCAAGCACAGGGCGCAGCAGGTGATTATTGTAAAGGACTACAGGAGGAGGCAGGTAGCTGGGTCCAGGGGCAGGCAGAAGGTCATACACAGGGGGTCCAAAAAGGCAACAGTACGGCAGGGAAAAGGCTAGTAACGTAGTCCGGGAGATCAGGCAATAGGTAGATAATAGGCAAAAGACGTCGTTAGTGAGGCAGGCAAAAACTATCATACACAGGAGTAAATCACAGGGAGAAAACAGCGCTCAGAAAGCCGTGTGTGTCACAGTTGTCTTCAGTGAAATAGGACCAAGGCGCAGCGGAAGTGTGGATACTCATGTTTATTACTGATAGAAACATGTAAGGTATCCACTTGAGAACAAAAAAAACAAAACAACAAACAATACTCACAACAGCAACAGTGTGGCAGGCTCCAACGAACGCAGTGCACACAACAGTTCCCCACAACCCCAAAAGGCAAAGTAGGCCACTTATGTGTGACTCCCAATCAGCCACAACCCTCTACAGCTGTGCCTGATTGGAAGTCACACGGCCAAAATTAATGAAACAACAAAACACACAGACTCTTCTGCCACGTCCTGACCCAACTACACCCTCTACTGGTCAGGACGTGACAGTGTGTCACAAAACAAACAATACCTCACAGTGATGGGGTGCAAAGAACTGAACTTAATAGTGTGTGATAATGACATACAGGTGTGTGAACAGGTGATTAGAATTCAGGTGATTGGGATCTGGAGAGTGAGCTGCGTTCAGGGGATCTAGGTGTTTGAGGGTGTGAGTTGGAAGCAGACGTTACAGTCTATGAATTTGAGCATGGTAACATTTCTATAGAACCATCCTTCATCTTTTTACTGATATAGTTGCAGGGAGTATCTTCACCAAGCATTTTCACCAAGTCTACACCTTCACATTTCACAAAGTCATTCCATGTTTGCTTCATGCATTATATCATCCTGTAAAATAAAGTTCATGTTGTACGTGCTTCCCGTTTTCTTTATCTTTACATTAGTAAATGTTGCATTAGATATTCATATTACGTTGACTTGATGAAGATGATTAACATCTATTTTGGTTTTGTTGGTCATACTGGCTGCAGTCTGATCTCTTGGGCCAGACTATGATCTCTTAATGTTTAGGGTACTTTGTGTATTGCCAAAGTTAGGGGGCTGGGAGGGAACTTGCCAGATGTGGTAGAGGTTAAACGCATGTAAACACCATTTATACACCTTTTTATTTGTGAAAGTGTTTACTAACCTATTTGTTTTGTTGATTAGCGTTTACCCACTTACAGTATTATAACGTTCTCAGTGTTGATAAAGCTCAGAACGCGTATGGCAGAAAACCATGTAGCATTTTGGGGGCAATAAAACAACGGAGACCCATTCATTTTCAATGAAGGGAAGCGAAATGGGCGGGGGACCGTTGGGCGATGCGAGCAGGGCGGGACCAAAGTTGGGGAAAGCTGAACTTTTGTCACGTACTCCGTGACATCGTTTTGCTATTGACCAATCAATGCTCACTATAGATTCCAGCCCCTACTTGATTGGCTGTTGATAACTAGCACTACCTTTCTACCACCAACATGAGGGCGAAGCTAGCATGGCTATCAATTTAGTGGATCACTGCTGTTATATTCTTGATCTGAGTTCTAATCATGCCTGCCTCTTTTGCGAATGAGTGGAATCATGAACAGTTTGTTCGTTATGTTGGCCTGTGCCCACCGGATTTGCACATTCACCACTCTCTAAATCGGAGAAACTCCACCCTCTCGCAAGACGCGGCACAGGCCAAGGGCCAGTAAGACTTGAAACAAACTACCCCAGCTCGGAGTCGAGCTCAGAAGACCAACGGCAAGTGGCTATACAAGTAGGCAACTAGAGACGCCACTGACAGACTAGTGGGTTTGCGAGTTGCTGGACATACGGTAATTCTTTAAATGTCCGCGTCTCCTGCTGTGTCCACAGACAATATCCAAACAAAATAAAACTGACTCTTGGAGAATGAGTGCACAACTGGTAAATAGTCACTTATAGATATAGCATGTCAGTCAGTCAATCAGGTGGCTAGCTGCCGGCAGAGACATTAGTATTGCAGTAACATTAGGTCTCTGGCTAGTGAAGTAAAATACTAATGTTAAAACGGAGCCTGACCTCAGTAGGAGCAAAATATAGGCAGCTAAAAAAGCTCTAGACGTCGTATTTCCACAACAAACAAAAGAAATCAATGTCATGCCAACAAGTTGTGCTGAGCGAGCTTATCGCAAAGAAATGGAAGCCTCATACGGAAGGAGAATTTGTAAAAGAGTGTCTCCTTGCCACTGCAGAGTTGCTAGCACCAGACAAAGTTAAATTGTTCCAAAGTGTCATTTTGTCTCAAAGAATCGTCATGGAGCGGAGAACTGACATGGCACAAGATATCGAAAAAACATTGTACTCCGCAAGAAATTTTGAGTTTCTCTTTGGCATGTGATGAGACTGACATTACAAATACCGCCCAATTTGCAATTTTTTTGTGGGGGATTAACGCCGAGTTTGACACAGGTGAGGAATTTCGGTCTTTGGAAGCATTGAGAGGCATGTCTCGGCTATGAGCAAATTTGAGCTACGGTTTGAAAAATTAAGTGGCCTTACTACAGATGGAGCGCCAGCCATGGTTGGCTCGAAAAAGGGGTTAACCGCATTAGTGAAAAGATAAATGAGTTGTCTCAGTCTTGATCCAAGTGATTTAATTGTATCCAACTGCATCATACATCAATAAAGTCTGTGTGCACAGTCCCTGAAGCCGAACAACGTAATGGCAACTGTAGTGTCGACCATCAATTTTATCAAAAGGGCTGAACAACCACCAGTTTAAGGAGCTATCGAGTGATCTTGAATGGGAGTATGGTGATCTGGTTTACCACTGTGAGGCGTGATGGTTGAGCCGTGGAAACATGCTCGCACGGTTTTACAGACTGAAGGATGAAGTAAAACAATTCATGGAGATGAAGGAGAAACCTGACGCAGAACTGAGGGATGACAAGTGGATGTGTGATTTGGCCTTCATGGTGGACATTACCAAGTATCTGTCTGACTTAAACGTCAAGCTCCAAGGGCCGAACCAGCTTCTCAGCGATCTGCTGTCAAACGTGAAATCGTTCGGAGCTAAATTAAAGCTGTGGCAAGTCCAACTAGAAAGGGGTAACAATGAGGAGATTACATTGGAATATGACGGTGAGTGTGGAAAGCTCGCGAAAGCATTTTGTGAGCGGTTTAAGGATGTGAAAAGTAAACAACTGGAGTTGAACATATTTGCAACCCCGTTTAATGTCAAACCAGCGGATGTGCTGGATAGCCTACAACATGAAGTCATTGAGCTGCAAAGCAATGACGAGCTCAAAGCCAGGTACAACAACCTCCCTTTGCTTGAGTTCTACAAAATGTACGTTAGCGCTGAGCATTTTCCTGTTCTGAGGAGACATGTACTTAAATGTGCATCTGTGTTCAGGACAACCTACTGCTGTGATCAGTTCTTTTCCAAACTGACTCTTGCAAAGACTCGATTCCGCTCAGGACTGACAGACACAAACCTGGAAAACCAGATGCGAGTAGCGTCATCTTCACTGCCAGCTGAAATCAAACGCCTCGTCAAAGATAAGCAGTTTCAGCCATCGCATTAGAGGTGAGTTTGAACAAGTAATCATAATAACAACTACATTATTTACAATACTAATATTCATTTAAATAGGACTAGCACCTTTCTAAATTCTCAAGGACACAATAAACATCATGCAAGTCATATTTAAACTATAAAACCAATGTCCATGATTAAAGTCACATTAAAACATGAATAAAGCAGAAAATAGCCAATTTCAATATAATGTCCCCCAAATTAATTTATAAATATCCAAATGGCCCTTGATGGCAAAAAGGTTCCCCACCCCTGTTTTAGGGAATAGTACCTGTAATCCAGTACAGAAGTTGGGACGGAGTGCCCATGCACTAAACAGCCTCAAAAGAAGACTTAGTCTCAGAAGACATAAAAGAGCTAGTGTAGCCTGAACTGTACACTTAAGCTAGAAGACAATTAGAGCACAGCCTTTGCGAAGGAGCAACATAAAGAAGGAACCCCAACTCAACCAGAAAGGAGACACAGCCATCTTCTTCCTTTGTTCTACTCCATGCAGCCTGAACAATCAAGAAGCCAAGACAGACTTTGATCATCAGACTGAGTATAACATCATTTAAAGTTCAGGATTTCGAAGTCTTCACTTATCTTTCATTCTATTTCATGATCATTCTCATTATGTTAGTAAATATTTTGATGAGAGTTATTAAATGTTGATTGTATAAATCAAATAATTCGTACCTTCAGATTAATCAATGTATTACTTGTCATGATTGTGTGTAGAGAAGGACCAAGGCGCAGCGTGAGTATCGTTCCACATCTTTATTAATATGTGAAACTTAGCCAAAATACAAAAACAATAAACAAACCGTGACTAAAGAGGAGCTACATGCACTCACTCAAAATAATATCCCACAAACACAGGTGGGGAAAAACAACTACTTAAATATGATCCCCAATTAGAGACAACGATGACCAGCTGCCTCTAATTGGAAATCATACAAAACCCCAACATAGAAAAAAGAAACTAGAACCCAACATAGAAATAAATAAACTAGATTAACCTCCCAGTCACGCACTGACCTACTCTACCATAGAAAATAAGAGCTCTCTATGGTCAGGACGTGACATTACTATTATTATAGGTGTAGTCGTATAGAGTTATTATTAAAATAATGGCTTCTTAGAAGACCATTTTGTCCAATAACTGGACTGGTGCCTTGATAATACTTTGACAGTAATATGTGTACACACTACCCTACAACCCCATGGAAAAATGTGTAGAATTGGAGGAAATGAACTCTACATTGCAACAATAACAAAAATATCCACTGCACTAAGACGTTTAGCCCGTGAGATGTGGGGGCCACTGATCAAATCTCAATTAGGGCCCCCAAAAGGCTAGAGCATGCACTGACTATATCCCAAATGGACAGGATTTATACAAAGTTATAAAGTCATTTATAAATGGCCTAATTCCTAAGAAAACAGACAAATGTATGATTCATATATACAGTAATTTATGTACTTCTTACAGATATGCAGTGTTGTAAATGATCTAAGGAAAAATACTTAAGTTGTTTTTTGGGGTATCTGTACTTACTTTATTACTTATATTTTTGACAAATGTTAATTTTACTCCATTACATTACTAAAGAATATATGTACCTTTTACTCCCATACATTTTCCCTGGCACCAAAAAGTACTCATTACGTTTTGAATGCTCAGGCAAGACAGCAACATGGTCCAATTCACGCACCTATCAATATAAGACGTTGTCATCTCTTCTGCCTCTGATCTGGCGGACTGTGTTTGTAAATTATGTCTGAGTGTTTGAGTGTGCCCCTGGCTGACTGTAAATTAAATAAACTTGAGGGTGCAAAGCTCTTATGACACTTTCTGAAGAAGAGTCACAGCTGTAATCGCTGCCAAAGGTGTTTCTAACATGTATTGACTCAGGGGGGTGACCTATTTATCTAATCTTAGATGTTGATTAAGGTAGCCCCCCGAACTTCTCTCATTCAGAGTGGTTGGGTTAAATGCGGAAGACACATTTCAGTTGAATGCATTCAGTTGTACAACTGACTAGGTATCCCCCTTTCCTTATATGCATGTTTTATTTTTCATTCGTCTTAGGAAAAATATAAATTTTCTTGACAAAAAATGACAATTAAATCCATTTTAATCCCACTATGTAACACAATAAAAAGTGAAGAAATCCAAGGGGACGTAGACTTCTATAGACATTGTGGATGATTCATATAGACCAAAGTACGACCCGCCGGGCACTTCAATCCGGCCCGCAAGACATAAAAAAAACAAACAAAAACTATTTTTATTTTTTCCCCCCAATTTCATGGTATCCAATTGTCCAATCGTTGCAACTCCCGTACGGACTCAGGAGAGGCGAAGGTCAAGAGCCATGCGTCCTCCGAAACACATCCCAGTCAAACTGCCTGCTTAATTTTTTCATTTAACTAGGCAAGTCAGTTAAGAACAAATTCATATTTCCAATAACGTCCTACCCTGGGCTAATTGTGCACCGCCCTATGGGACTCCCAATCACGGCCAAATGTGTTGCAGCCTGGATTCAAGCCAGGGACTGCAGTGACACCACTTGCACTGAGATGCAGTGCCTTAGACCGCTGCGCCACTTGGGAGCCACAACCTAAAAGCCAGCCACACCAATGTGTCAGAGGAAGCACCAATGTGTCAGAGGAAACACCATACACCTGGCAACCGTGTCAGCAAGCATGCGCCCAGCCCACAGGAGTCACTAGAGCACAATGGGACAAGGAAATCTCAACCTGCCAAACCCTCTCATAACCTGGACAACACTGGGCCAATTGTGCACAACCTCATGGGTCTCCCAGTCATGGCCAGCTGTGACACAGCCTGGGATTGAACCCAGGTCTGTAGTGATGTCTCAAGCACTGCAATGCAGTGCCTTAGATCGCTGCGACACTCGGGAGGCTCCCACAAATTGATTTTTAAAAACAATTGGTCCCCCCAAAAATGCGGCCCTCCGTTGAATTTCAAAATCCTGATGTGGCCCTCAAGCCAAAGAGTTTGCCCACCCTTGATATAGACCCTTTTCCATATGGGATAGCCTACAGTACATACTTGTGCATATACCTTGTCAGGCAGTATACAGACAGAAGTACAAGAACCAGCTGAAGGTGTATGCTATACTGGTTGCAGCACATTGTTGGTCTCTTCTTCACCAGTGAAAAGGTAGCAGTGAAAACGTCTCCAGGAGTGGCCTGCCTGGGAGTGGATAGAGTATGAGATTCTGCAAGGACCACATCGTCCTCTTGTGGTATTATGAAACATTACATCCGAGGCAGAAGGGCAAGTCTTATAGGCCTGCCAGTATTGCAGTGACTTTACAGACTTTGTCTAGTGTATTTAGTGAAAGATACTGTGAGAACAAATAGCCTGTACGTCGGAGGTCATTTTACGAGGAGGCAAAATAACTATTCTTCATTTACATTCAGAGACATAACACCTCATTGTACTTTGGAAAATTCTATTGAATAGACTCTCCTGATGGAATCTAATAGAGCGTGTTTACCTACTATCCAAAACATATAAAAACTACACACTTGGAGAGACAGCAATTTACCTTGTCTAGATACTTTTTGGGGCTGATCATTGTTTTTCGAATAATATATAATTTTTTATGTGTTTGAATACTCAGTTGTTCCAACCAGAGTCAACACCTGGGACAAGGCCCTCTGCTGTGTACAGGACCTTGACTTCTTCTCTATTTTTGGCTGTGTTGTGTTCGAGACCACCTAAAGCGAGACCGATTCAAGACCAAAAACGAGTTCATTGCATCCGCCGTGGAGCCCAGTTTCAAAATATTACCTTACGTCTCAGCTGCTTGTCGTAGTTTTGAAGTAATCATGAAAAAACAGGGCTCATTTTAGGGCATTTTTCACCCTGCCAGCTCATGTTAGTTCTATTGAGCACCGTGGCACTAAATCACCTTCCGAACGTTCTATTCCCAGTTTATTCTTCTACGTCACAATGCCTGCTTCGCTATTGTTGGCATCGAGACCTGCTCACGTTGTTTTATAGTTAAAATGTAAATAAAAAAATGACTCATGGAACTCTAAGGTCGTCCCATTGTTTACTATAGGGAAATACAGGTATGTCTGTCTATTTTGCCAAATATCTCGCAATGTGAATATCTATATTCCCTGTGGCTCAGTTGGTAGACCATGGTGTCTGCAATGCCAGGGTTGTGGGTTCAATTCCCACAGGGGGACAGTACAAAAAAATAATAATAATAAAAAAATGCATGAAATGTATGCATTTACTACTGTAAATTGCTCTGGATAAGAGTGTCTGCTAAGCTTGGGTGCTTGGTTGGGACAAGCATGCATTGGTAGGCTGAACAATAGAATGAGTCAAAAGTTGGCTAGCTTGCTGGCTAGCTACTTCCAGACACAAATGTGAAAACACCTCACTGTCCATTTTACTCACTGTAGCAGAGCTGGTTAGGCTGTTTACATGTTATCTGGAGCATTCTTGACTAGCTATTACTTTTTGCATACATTTACTGACACCGGTCATATTCAGCAGGTGTTGCATGTTCGGAAATTCATCAGTTGTTCTTCAATCTGGCACACTCAGACGAGAGTGCTCTGAAATCATAGAGGTTAGCATATGTCTTGCGTTCACAAATTCACTTCAACTGGATAACAGTCGTTCAAGTTCTTGCTAGCTAACCAAATGACACCTACATCTCTAGCTGTTTACAGCCACCAAAAAATGATATGAGGGGAAATAGTCAGTCACTCACCCACTCCTCCAATGGCATGACATGACATCTTCCTAGCAATGTTAGGTTCTGTGTTTTTAGCTCGCTACATAAATAGATACGCTAGCCTATTAGCCACGTTATGACTGACTAGTGATCATTGACCTTGCTAGTTTGATTGCATTTGATTGCAATGACATTCCATTGACACACTTTGGAAAACCACTTTGACTCCGCCTCCTAAAGTGCCACCGTACAGAGAAATGCTGGTTTTAGGCAACACTAAAAAGGCAGGGCAGGCCAGGGCTCATGTTCGGGAAGGAACGCAGCCTAGGAGTTTGAGGTAGGACGTAACGGATGTCGGGGACGGAAGATGATGGAAACGGAGGTTTTGTTTTAAACTGTTAGTGAGTTGAGTGAACCTAATAGTACAGAAAGTGAAAAAGAGTGGGTTACAGTGGCGAAGAAAAAGGGAAACAAGAGAAGTAAAGCTGTGGTGGAAAATAGGAGACCACTAGACTCGTTTTTGGTCGGAGTCAGGGTTTTGGATCAATGCTACTTGGGAAATCCGTTTAACATCTCCAGGAAAATCTGGAATGTGTTGGAAGAAAGTGTGGAGTCGGTGAGAGTCACAAGAAGTGGTCTTGTTTAGAATTTTTGTGCATCTGAGGATCAGAAGAAGAGTGTGTTAAGACTCAAAAAGAAGTCGGAGTGGAATGTTTTCTGCATGGATTCTCGTAGCAGGGCGCCTATCAAGGCAGTTATTTCTGGGGTGGCGCAAGAAATAAAGGCAGAGGATATACAGTGAGGGGAAAAAGGTATTTGATCCCCTGCTGATTTTGTACATTTGCCCACTGACAAAGAAATGATCAGTCTATCATTTTAATGGTAGGTTTATTTGAACAGTGAGAGACAGAATAACAACAAAAAAATCCAGAAAAACGCATGTTAGAAATTGATTTGCATTTTAATGAGGGAAATAAGTATTTGACCCCCTCTCAATCAGAAAGATTTCTGGCTCCCAGGTGTCTTTTATACAGGTAATGAGCTGAGATTAGGAGCACACTCTTAAAGGGAGTGCTCCTAATCTCAGTTTGTTACCTGTATAAAAGACACCTGTCCACAGAAGCAATCAATCAATCAGATTCCAAACTCTCCACCATGGCCAAGACCAAAGAGCTCTCCAAGAATGTCAGGGACAAGACCTACACAAGGCTGTAATGGGCTACAAGACCATCGCCAAGCAGCTTGGTGAGAAGGTGACAACAATTGGTGCGATTATTCTCAAATGGAAGAAAAACAAAAGAACTGTCAATCTCCCTCGGCCTGGGGCTCCATGCAAGATCTCACCTCGTGGAGTTGCAATGATCGTGAGAATGGTGAGGAATCAGCCCAGAACTACACGGGAGGATCTTGTCAATGATCTCAAGGCAGCTGGGACCATAGTCACCAAGAAAACAATTGGTAACACACTACACCGTGAAGGACTGAAATCCTGCAGCGCCCGCAAGGTCCCCCTGTTCAAGAAAGCACATATACATGCCCGTCTGAAGTTTGCCAATGAACATCTGAATGATTCAGAGGACAACTGGGTGAAAGTGTTGTGGTCAGATGAGACCAAAATGGAGCTCTTTGGCATCAACTCAACTCGCCGTGTTTGGAGGAGGAGGAATGCTGCCTATGACCCCAAGAACACCATCCCCACCGTCAAACATGGAGGTGGAAACATTATGCTTTGGGGGTGTTTTTCTGCAAAGGGGACAGGACAACTTCACCGCATCAAAGGGACGATGGACGGGGCCATCAAATCTTGGGTGAGAACCTCCTTCCCTCAGCCAGGGCATTGAAAATGGGTCGTGGATGGGTATTCCAGCATGACAATGACCCAAAACACACGGCCAAGGCAACAAAGGAGTGGCTCAAGAAGAAGCACATTGAGGTCCTGGAGTGGCCTAGCCAGTCTCCAGACCTTAATCCCATAGAAAATCTGTGGAGGGAGCTGAAGGTTCGAGTTGCCAAACGTCAGCCTCGAAACCTTAATGACTTGGAGAAGATCTGCAAAGAGGAGTGGGACAAAATCCCTCCTGAGATGTGTGCAAACCTGGTGGAGAACTACAAGAAACGTCTGACCTCTGTGATTGCCAGCAAGGGTTTTGCCACCAAGTACTAAGTCATGTTTTGCAGAGGGGTCAAATACTTATTTCCCTCATTTAAATACAAATCATTTTATAACATTTTTGACATGCGTTTTTCTGGATTTTTTGTTGTTATTCTGTCTCTCACTGTTCAAATAAACCTACCATTGAAATGATAGACTGATCATTTCTTTGTCAGTGGGCAAACGTACAAAATCAGCAGGGGATCAAATACTTTTTTCCCTCACTGTAACTGAAGGCATCAATTGAGTGGTTGATGCACGTCGATTGACCTGTATGGTGAACGGAGAAAAGAAGTTCACTTCATCCATGCTACTGTTCTTTGATGAATAGTCTCTCTCATATAAAGTTAGGATTCATGAGATACCCTGTTATAGCTTTTGTGCAACAGCCCCTTCAGTGTCACGAATGTCAAATATTTGGTAATGTGTTAAGTGTGTGCAGAAGGGAAAACTATCATATGCCAGATGAAGGGAAATGCTGCAACTGTGGAGGTGAACACGCGCCTGAACTCTTGGAGTGCCCTGTTAGGGTGAGGGAGAATGAGGTGGCAAGGGTAAAGTATCCAGTGTCCAGTATGTCTCCTATCTGGAAGTGGTGAGAAAATTGGAAAGAACGAGTGGCGGGGAAGAAGCAACGGTAGTAGAGCCACCACGACCAGTGAAGGTTTCTCATCAACCGAGGGATAGTGGAATGCTACATGTTAAAAAGGTGGACTTTGTATTATTTATTGCAATGGTCATAAACTGTACAGCACAAGCGAAGAAGAAGTATAAGAAAATTGGAATCATTTTGAATGCTGCTTAATGCTTTTTGGGTCTTGTAGCCCCATCACAGGCCCCTAAGCTTGTGTAGGGATGTATTTTGGAGTGGACGGTGATTGAAGAAGTATGATGTATTAATTTGTTTAGTTTACATGTTTTATTTTGTATGATGTCGTTTTTCCCCTTTTACAGAATGTTTTTTTGTTGTTGTTTATTATTCAATACCCCGTCCAGCTGGTGGCGGTAATGTACCATTAACATTAGATGCCAACCGCCGTTAAACCCCATCGAAGAAGAAGAAGGCTCATGTTTGGAGTATTCATTGCAGTGTGTAATCCAGTGTAGCCTAGCTTGTTTTACACCATCCCAGCAGTGCAAAAGACTCGGGCTGAGACAAAATCATTTGGGGCAAATGCCCGGGTCTGTTGATGTCTATGGTAACCAACACTTCGGACTAAACTTTTTCAATACCTGGTTTGCATACCCATTGTTGTCTTAGTTAGCATTTACTGGTAGATATCATAAATTGAAACGTCTTTCCTACCCTACCGGCTACCGATGTCATTCTTCTGTGAGCTGCTCCATGCCAAAACCAGTTCAGAGGTGCACACTCTTGCTGCCTGCAGATGATATTCCGCTGAAACTAGGCTGTGTGTTTGGCGCGCGTGTGAATATCTTTCACGTGCTTTGCGATTGTGTAGGCTACTTTGTGCAGGCTACTTGGTGCATGATTTCTCTATTGTACTACATAATTTATACGTCGTATACCTCCATTACACTACTTTGATACGCATCAGTAGGGATTAAGATGTGAGTATAAGCAATGCCCACTGAAAAAAAGTGGTTATACGGCTTATAGGCTTATACCTGCGTATACCCTCCACTACACCACTGGCCCTTTGTGTTATACAAAAAGTGCACTCTCCTACACATATCCGATAGTATTACGGTTGCTGTCCTTTCAGAATCACGAACCTGTCACACACTGAAGGCATATAGGTTCTACACTGTGAAACTTGTCTATATTAGATATAAAGGCTTTTAAGATATTCATGTTTCAAGAAAGGAGTGGATATATTTGGCCTGGCGAAGCTGATAATTATTAGTTTTTCCCTCTGCTGGTCTCGGCTGGTCTCAGGAAGAAATTATGAGTCCTCACTGTCTTAGACTGAGTCAAGATCGAGTACAAATGTATCCGACACCGAGACGAGACCGAGACACTCAATATGTGACTCGAAGACTGAGACCAGTGGTACTGTTAGTGTCACTCCTGTT
Organism: Salmo trutta; assembly: GCF_901001165.1. Lineage (NCBI taxonomy): Eukaryota > Metazoa > Chordata > Actinopteri > Salmoniformes > Salmonidae > Salmo > Salmo trutta. The sequence continues at coordinate 22,120,951 of NC_042971.1, forward strand.
CTCTCTCAGACTGTCAGATTCTCTGGAGCAGAGCAGCCGCGATCGCATCAGGTGTCGAGGTCAGGGGTGTCGAGGTCCAGCACTTGTTGTCGATGATGTGAACCTGATCTCTGCAAACATCGACCAGTTCTTTCAGATCAGTGTTCTCCTCGATATAGTCCCTTATGGTCATGCCGTATTCTAGGTCGTTACCATGGACAGTATGGTTCAACACAGGGTCTCCAAACCAGCTTCTTATGTACTTTACCACAGACTTCTGTTCGGTGAACCGTCCGATTTGCAACACCATCAGGAAGGCATGAGGTCAGGGAGCGCAGCAGCGCTCTAGTCCAGACACATTTTCCTTTCTGACTTCCTTTTCGTGCGTGTCCATGTCATAAATCCCTGACATATCCATAACAATAATTATTTTCCTGATTATAATTTTGGCGTTGACCTCGCAGTGGCTACAGCGTGTGAATGGCAGGATAATAATAACAGGAAAACATTGACAAAACATCACAACACAGGAACATCTCGACAAAACATTGAATGAAACTCAAGCCAATAGCAATGTAATTATCTTAATTTCTTTATTTTTTTATTACAAGACCATCAAATGTTGTTGCTCAATAAAATAAATTGATAAATTGTACGATTATATTATGCCAATCTGTGCATTGTTACAGCTCTCCTCATTCAATTCAGTTACACTTTTTTGGAATGCAGAATGTTGCTAAAGTGAACCAAATCAACGTTTATTAAGAGATTATTATAGTATGAATTAATGACCAGCAAATAACATTTTCAAAATGATTTTAATTTAAAAAATGTTATATTTTGTAGTACACCAGCAATTCTGTTACTATGACACATTTGAATCCAATTGTCTTGTTACTTTAGCATGATCCTTGGCCACAGACTGAACTGCGTTCTTTGCTGCCTCGTTTGGAGAATCCTATATCTCTGAAGCTTGGGCTCCCTTTATTCCATCTCCTACGACCCTGACGGTGACGGGAATCGGCCCCAGCATTTGCTCCAAGAACTATGGCGCTGACAGCCCCTGCTCCAAGTCCTCCCCTAACTACCACTATTCGTGCCCCCGTGTCCCCTGCTGCTGACCCAATTCTAATCACGTTCCCAACTGTTGCGACAGTGGTGCTTATAAACTCAGCAGAAAAAGAAACGTCCTCTCACTGTCAACTGCGTTTATTTTCAGCAAACTTAACATGTGTAAGTATTTGTATGAACATAACAAGATTCAACAACTGAGACATAAACTGAACAAGTTCCACAGACATGTGACTAACAGAAATTGAATAATGTGTCCCTGAACAAAGGGGGGTCAAAATCAAAAGTAACAGTCAGTATCTGGTGTGGCCACCAGCTGCATTAAGTACTGCAGTGCATCTCCTCCTCATGGACTGCACCAGATTTGCCAGTTCTTGCTGTGAGATGTTACCCCAATCTTCCACCAAGGCACCTGCAAGTTCCCGGACATTTCTGGGGGGAATGGCCCTAGCCCTCGCCCTCCGATCCAACAGGTCCCAGACATCATTTAAAAAGTTGTCTATCGTCATGTCCTCCTCCAGGTCATATCCATATGTGAAAAGGACAACTGTATGCTTCAGGGCATCCTCTCCAAACCACTTCCGTATTGTCATCACAGTTTGTCTGGCCTCCTCTGTGTATCTCCCCACTTCAACACAAGGACAAAGGCACGAGGTCCAGGGGCACACTCTGTCAGACGTGACACCAGTTCACATCTGAGATCTTCTTCGGGCCTATTGGTGTCAAAGATTCCTGGGGTGTCGATAACTGTGATATGTTTCCCAGAGACTGTGCCTTCTCTACTACAGTCTTGAGTTTGAGATTTCGAAGAACATTTTTCATCAAAGAATTTATCTCCCAGGATGGTGTTTCCAGCACTGCTCTTCCCAGCCCCGGTTTTCCTGAGCACCACAATCCTCAGTTCATCGGATCCTTGAGGGGAGAGAAAGACCTGACATGAAAGTGTGCTGTGTACTAAACTGAAGGATGTTTTAGCAGCCATTTTTAAACAATATTATTAGAGGGCATATTCTCTCAACCAGCTTCACCTGGAATGCTTTTCCAACAGTCTTGGAGGAGTTCTCACATATGCTGAGCACTAGTTGGCTGCTTTACCTTCACTCTCCAGTCCGACTTATCCCAAACCATCTCAATTTGGTTGAGGTCGGGGGATTGTGGAGGCCAGGTCATCTGATGCAGCACTCCACTCTCCTTCTTGGTAAGATAGCCCTTACACAGCCTGGAGGTGTGTTGATTCATTGTCCTATTTGAAAAACAAATGATAGTCCCACTAAGCGCAAATCAGATGGGATGGCGTATCACTGTGTTAGCCATGCTGGTCTACAGGATCGGTGTGTCCCCAACGGGACGGTTAAGCTAACGTAGACTAATGTGATTAGCATGAAGTTGTAAGTAACATGAACATTTCACAGGACATAGACATATCTGATATGGGCAGAAAGCTTACATTCTTGTTAATCTAACTGCACTGTCCAATTTACAGTAGCTATTACAGTGAAAGAATACCATGCTATTGTTTGAGGAGAGTGCACAATAATGAACTTGAAAATCTATTAATAAACCAATTAGGCACATTTGGGCAGTCTTGATATAATGTGTTGAACAGATATGCAATGCTTCTTTGGATCAGTCTAAAACCTTGCACATACACTGCTGCCATCTAGTGGCCAAAATATAAATTGCACCTGGGCTGGAATAATACATTATGGCCTTTCTCTTGTATTTCAAAGATGATGGTATGTTTTTTTTCTTTGTATTATCTTTTACCAGATCTAATGTGTTATATTCTCTTACATTCATTTCACATTTCCACAAACTTCAAAGTGTTTCCTTTCAAACGGTATTGCTCATGTTTCTTGGCCAAACCAAGTCTCTTCTTATTATTAGTGTCCTTTAGTAGTCTGATTCACACAGTCTCCTCTGTACAGTTGATGTTGAGATGTGTTTGTTACTTGAACTCTGTGAAGCATTTACTTGAGCTGCAATTTCTGGGGCTGGTAAATCTAATGAATTTGTCCTCTGCAGCAGCGGTAACTCTGGGTCTTCCATTCCTGTGGCGGTCCTCATGAGAGCCAGTTTCGTCATAGCGCTTTATGGTTTTTGCGACTGCACTTGAAGAAACTTTCAAAGTTCTTGAAATGTTCCAGATTGGCTGACCTTCATGTCTTAAAGTAATGATGGACTGTCGTTTCTCTTTGCTTATTTGAGCTGTTCTTGCCATAATATGGACATGGTCTTTTACCAAATAGGGCTATCTTCTGTATACCCCCCTCTACCTTGTTAAAACACAACTGATTGGCTCAAACGGATTAAGAAGGAAATACATTTCATAAATTAACTTTTAAGAAGGCACACCTGTTAATTTAAATGCATTCCAGTCGACTATCTCATGAAGCTGGTTGAGAGAATGTCAAGAGTGTGCAAAGCTGTCATCAAGGCAAAGGGTGGCTATTTGAAGAATCTCAAATATAAAATATATTTTGAATTGTTTATTACTTTTTTGTTAATACATGATTCCATATGTGTTATTTCATAGTTTTGATGTCTTCACTATTATTCTACAACGTAGAAAATTGTAAAAATAAAGAAAAACCCTTGAATAAGTAGCTGTTCTAAAACTTTTGACTGGTTGTGTACATAGGCATTTTTTTCGGTTAATTGTAAAACATTTATTATACCTTTTTTGGAAGTAGGTCTACATACTGGCCGTAACGGGAGTAAATGAAGATAGTTGCTCAGCGAAACTCCATATTTGGTGAGTAACGAATGTATTTTGACATTATAATGCTCGCAGGTAGCCTCGTTGTTAGAGGGTTGGGCCAGTAACATAAAAGGTTGCTAGATCGAATCCCCGAGCTGACAAGGTAAAAATCTGTCGTTCTGCCCCTGAATAAGGCAGTTAACCCACTGTTCCTAGGCCGTCATTGTAAATAAGAATTTGTTCTTAACTGACTTGCCTAGTTAAATAAAGGTTAAATAAAAAAATGTGTATGATGGCAATTTGCATATACTCCAGAATGTTATGAAGAGTGATCAGATGAATTCCAATCAATTGCAAAGTCCCTCTTTGCCATGCAAACGAACTGAATCCCAAAAAAAACATTTCCACTGCATTTCAGCCCTGCCACAAAAGGACCAGCTGACATCATGTCAGTGATTCTCTCGTTGACACAGGTGTGAGGGTTAACGAGGACAAGACTGGAGATCACTCTGTCATGCTGATTGAGTTTGAATAACAGACTGGAAGCTTCAAAAGGAGGGTGGTGCTTGGAATCATTGTTCTTCCTCTGTCAAGCATGGTTACCTGCAAGGAACCACGTTCCGTCATCATTGCTTTGACCAAAAAGGGCTTCACAGGCAAGGATATTGCTGCCAGTAAGATTGCACCTAAATCAACCATTTTTCGGATCATCAAGAACTTCAAGGAGAGCGGTTCAATTGTAGTGAAGAAGAGCTTGTCCAGAGAAGACAAGGTGAGTGCTACCATCAGTTCTGTGTCATGCCAACAGTAAAGCATCCTGAGACCATTCATGTGTGAGGTTGCTTCTCAGCCAAGGGAGTGGGCTCACTCACAATTTTGCCTAAGAACACAGCCATGAATAAAGAATGGTACCAACACATCCTCCGAGAGCAACTTCTCCCAACCATCCAGGAACAGTTTGATGACGAACAATGCATTTTCCAGCCTGATGGAGCACCTTGCCTTAAGGCAAAAGTGATAACTAAGTGGCTCGGGGAACAAAACATCGATATTTTGGGTCCAAATCCCCAGACCTTAATCCCATTGAGAATTTGTGGTCAATCCTCAAGAGGCGGGTAGACACTCAAAAACCCACAAATTCTGACAAACTCCAAGCATTGATTATGCAAGAATGGGCTGCCATCAGTCAGGATGTGGCCCAGAAGTTAACTGACAGCATGCCAGGGTGGATTGTGGAGGTCTTGAAAAAGAAGGGTCAACACCGCAAATATTTACTCTTTGCATCAACTTCATGTAATTGTCAATAAAAGCCTTTGACACTTATGATACGCTTGTAATTATACTTCAGTATTCCATAGTAACATCTGACAAAAATATCTAAAGACACTGAGGCAGCAGACTTTGTGAAAATGAATATTTGTGTCATTCTCAAAACCTTTGGCCACGACTGAACAAAAGGAGATGATCTGACCTGACCATTGCTATACCAAGGTAACATGGTCAATAATTAATAACCAACAATATCCCTAAACACAAACACACACACAAACACCACATAAATACTATTATGATACTATATGGACACAGAAGAAATACAAATACATTGACCCTTTAATGATATTTAGCTTTTATTGTGATCTCAAAAAGAACCTGTTGCACAGTACAAAGAATTGAAGCATAAATAAGTTCCTAATTGTCGACAATGCATCTTCTAGTGATCTAGGCTTAAACAGAAGCAGCACAAGATGCCGGAGGAGCAGTGACATTATGAGTTTGATCATGTATATTGGTCTCAAGATTATCTCTTTAGTAGCATTTCTTCAAGCAGTATGTACAACAGCTTATATCTAACTTCATGTACATCTTTACTGAGCATTAATCCCAAATACACTCAAATAACACAAATAAATTACTGTTGCACTAAAGTGTATTTCAGCGATAGGAAATTGTATGTATTTAAAATGGCGCACTGTTGACGACAGCAAAGTGAAAGAAAGAGCAAAGGTGCGAGCAGGACTAAAATCACATTCACTGAAGTAAACTGCTGCAAAACTATGGAAAGCATTGACATTCATTTAAAAGGTTACAAACCTGTTCATGAAATATTATTCCAAAGAAAGGAACTGTGCAAGCGTGGCATTTAAACAAGACAAGTCTTTTTTAAAGAAGGCCTATGATTATTACATTTGTAATGTTCACTGAAATCCCTTGCTGATAATAACATGCAGTGAACTATCTGAATCATAAAAGTCTTAGAGGGGTATTACACTTTCAAATCAGAGTTTGGCAGATGTTTTTTCAGACCTCAAAAGTAGTCTGGTGTCAAGGTGAAACTACATCCCACGACGTAGTTGATGTCTGAAAACATCTGACAAGCTTTCATGAATGTGTAATATGTCCCTTTAAATAACCATTAGACATCAGTGGTCTTTACCTGGTTCACCAGAAGTACCAAACATGCACACCTGGAATAATATTTCAGTCACTGTAATATGAATTAGTCACAGTGAAAAAAATACAACACAGCAAAATGTGAATTCAGTATAGAGGCATCGGTGTAGGTTCATATGTATAAGTAGGTTTTTCTTGTCAGTCACTCGACACAGCTCACAGCTCGCTCTATGGGAATGAACAGTCCCTCTTCACTGAAAGCGTTAAAATATGAGCTGAGTCTTCCTTCCAAAAACCTTGGTTACATTAAGTAACCTTATAGTTTTCACTGATTATGCCATACAGTGAGTAAAACAACAACACGCAGGCAGCACTGGTGCAAACAAACATTATATTAGCGTATTTAAAATAATAATAATAAAAGATTCAATCAAAACAATCAAATCAAGCAATCGTCGAAATAGTTGAATCAAGATTTACAAATCAAACAATCATGGACATAGCTGAAAAAACATTCATAAAAGAAATGACAATGTTTTCAAACTGCTATTCTGATTAATGTGAATTCTCCACATTAGTCTACATTTTGGCTACAAGGAAACTGTTCTTATCATGCATTTGACTGAAGTGTTGTTAACATGCGTTTGACCTCAAATATACGCTACCGTTCAAAAGTTTGGGGTCACTTAGAAATGTCCTTGTTTTGAAAGAAATGCACATAACCAGAGTAGAAAGAGTAGTGGGAGGCCCTGGTGCACAACTGAGCAAGAGGACAAGTACATTAGAGTGTCTAATTTGAGATCTACTCTGGTTAGAGCCAGTTTGTGCTGTTCTGTGAAGGGAGTAGTACACAGTGTTGTACGAGATCTTCAGTTTCTTGGCAATTTCTCGCATGGAATAGCCTTCATTTCTCAGAACAAGAATAGACTGACGAGTTTCAGAAGAAAGGTCTTTGTTTCTGGCCATTTTGAGCCTGTAATCGAACCCACAAATGCTGATGCTCCAGATACTAAACTAGTCTAAAGAAGGCCAGTTTTATTGCTTCTTTAATTAGCACAACAGTTTTCAGCTGTGCTAACATAATTGCAAAAGGGTTTTCTAATGATCAATTAACCTTTTAAAATTATAAACTTGTATTAGCTAACACAACGTGCCATTGGAACACAGGAGTGATGGTTGCTTATAATGGGCCTCTGTACGCCTATGTAGATATTACATAAAAAAATCAGCCGTTTTCAGCTACAGTAGTCATTTACAACATTAACAATGTCTACACTATATTTCTGACCGATTTGATATTATTTTAATGGACAAAAAATTAGCTTTTCTTTCAAAAACAAGGACATTTCTAAGTGACCCCAAACTTTTGAACGGTAGTGTATATAAATACAATCTATAACAATTGATAAATATTGGACAAATGATTTAGAAAGAAACTGCCTTGCATCGCATGATTGGCTGAGATGATGGCTTCGAGTGATTTAATTGGATGAATAAATGTCTGCTATATCCCTTGATTGGTTTTGACTGACCATTAAAAAAACAGTCCTATATAGCACATAGGCCCTTTTTTCCAGGTTATGTATCATAAAGCAATCAATGTTTATTAGCCTACTTTTATTCCCTCATATCCTCCTCCTCAACCGATCAATAATTGTCTGTCCGCACATGGTAACACAAAGCCTTGCTGCTTCACCACTTCTGTACAAATACGGTAGGCAATATAAGATTGGACAATATCTCTGACTTCCTTATACAGTACATTACAGTTCAGTACAGAGCCATTTACAGACGTAGGATCTTAATTTGAGCCAGTTTGCTACAGCAGGAAAATAATCCTGTAGCAACAGGAAATGTGAATTATTATGTGGATTATAATTAATGGACATTTTTGTAGGGGTTGATGCAAGTCTGTAAATCAAGTCTGAAATTTCAAAGTGGAAATTACAAACTTTAGAAGCCTTTCTAAAAATCAAATACACTACACGTTTACATTTCTTGATTTGCAGGGAATTTCTCAGCAACAAATTAGTGATCAAATTAAGATCCTACATCTATATATATATATATAGAATAAATACATGGCTATGGTACAGTATATCGTCGCAATTTCCTACTTAAACATAGGCAGCTTATGAGGCATTTTCAGTTTGTGACTTCTGACAGTGCAGTGTAGACCTACTGTTATTGCCCCCTGTAATAGTAAAGAAGAAGCAATGCCTCCTGAAATGTCCTCAAATCTTTTTGGTCTCACGGCCGAACATTCGTTACAAGGCTGGAGAAAACAAAGCACTTGTTTCGTGATGATTAGATTAAAGGGATAGTTCACCCAAATTACATATTAGTTTCCTATTTCATTTTGTAATTTGGGTAAACGATCTCTTTAAAAATGTATAATAATAATAATACATAGCCGGCAACGAATAGCTTTCGTACAATCACAAATCGTTAAAGCAAGGAATAACAATGAGTCAGTGAATTACTATGTGGTGCAGCCTCATCCTTTGAAATTTGACTTATTATGGATGAACATCTATTTTTGACTCATTCATTCCGTGTGGTTACAGGGTTGAAACTGAAACAGGTCAGTTAAGTTTAGGTATTCATAAAACAAAATAATTACAAACAACACACTGTTTCCATCTATCGTCAAGTATTTTTTTGTGAGAGCCGAGGAAGGTGTTCTCAGGATCTTTTCAAACATCCAATATCGGCGTCTATTTCTAGTGATTAGACTGCTACAATCACCATGGTCGTCAGTGTGGTGCTGGTTGTTCTGAAGTAACTGTGGGACTTATAGGCAGGGCGTGGAGGAGTGAGTGTGTGTGAGCGTGTGTGTGTGTGTGAGAGAGAGAATGTGTGTGAGTGCTGGCTGGGTGAGTAGTTGGCAGTGACATGATGTAATTGGGAGGGTGGAGGAAGAGTTGAGGAGGTTACAGGTCAGGGGTTAGAGGTCGGTGGTTAGTCAATGGGAGTGTGTTTAGAGGTTGACCAGGTGGAGGTCAGAGGCGGCAAAGTGGGGGCACAGTGCCATGTCGGGGTTCTTGAGCTGTCGCAGCACCCGTCGGTGGAACTTGGAGCGCACGCGGTTGAACTCCATGATGTCACGTGGGTTGTCCTCGATCCCGAACCGATGGAACTCCTGCATTAGGTAACCTGGGAGAGGAGGGGGAGGACCGTTAGCCATGACCGAATCACAGTAGCCTGGTCCTTGATCTGTTTGTGTTGTCTTGCCAATTCCTATGCTCATAGTTAGCTATACAACACAACCAGATCTGGGGCAAGGCGGCAAGGACCACAGAGAAGGACCAGAATAAAACCGGTAAGGTTGTAGGTAAGGGTGGGACAACGTGTAACGATTGTAGTATGGAGTAGATCAAGGCGCAGCTGGTTGAGTGCTCATCTTAACTTTTATTGAACACTAAATAAAACAAAACAAGAAAACGAACGAACGAACACACAGTATTGCAGGCTACACACACACACACACACACACACACACACACACACACACACACACACACACACACACACACACACACACACACACACACACACACACACACACACACACACACACACACACACACACACACACACACACACACACACACACACACACACACACACACACACACAGCTATGCAAAAACAACTTCCCACAAACGACAGGTGAAAAAGGGCTACCTAAGTATGACTCCCAATCAGCAACAACGATGTACAGCTGTTCCTGATTGAGAGCCATACCAGGCCAACACAAAGAAATATACAACATAGAAAAACCATAGAAATACAAAACATAGAACAAAACCCCAAAACCCCGACAACACAAAACAAACACACCCCTGCCACGCCCTGACCAAACTACAATGGCAAATAACCCCTTAACTGGTCAGGACATGACACAACGGTATCATATTTTAGGGAAAGATACTACAAAAAATATGATAACATTATATTGGGATAAAACGATATTGCAGGGGAAGATACTAGGGATTCTCACAGTATTTTATGTTTAACAAGTTGAAGTCATGCAGATCGATAGTAGTGTGAAGAAAGGGACGATGTCATGACTGATACTGTATAAGTGTGCCGTTCTGATATCAAGATATTTCGATATACAGTATCAATATATCCGTCACACATGCTAGCAGATTTAATACTCAAATACTGCATCTGAAATGGCACCCTGTTGGGCTCTGGTCAAAAGTAGTACACTATATAGGGAATACGTTGCCATTTAGTAGTACACTACATAGTGAACAGGGTGCCATTTTGGGCACAATGGTTTCTACTCACAGAAAGTCTGCTGGAAGTGACTGAGGCTGGACATCTCTGGGGCTACGTTGTACAGGTGGGTCTTCAGGGCTCCGCTCACCAGCAGAGAGTAGGCCAGGTCTGTGATGTTGATGCACACGATGGCAAAGGAGTATCTAGAACAAACAGTTATAAACATATAGATTTACAGGTAACTGCCAAATAAAAAGGAAACACACACATAAAGTGTCTTCATAGGGCGTTGGGCCACCACAAGCCAGAACTGCTTCAATGTACCTTGGCATAGATTCTACAAGTGTCTGGAACTCTATTGGAGGGATGCGACAGCATTCTTCCACGAGAAAGATGGTGGTGGAAAACACTGTTTTGTTGATGGTGGTAGAAAATGCTATCTCAGGCACCGCTCGAGAATCTCCCATAAGAGTTCAATTGGGTCGAGATCTGGTGACTGAGATGGCCATGGCATAGAGTTTACATTGTTTTCATGCTCGTCATACCATTCAGTGACCACTCATGCCCTGTTGATGGGGGCATTGTCATCCTATGGAGGCATAGCCATGGTAGCCAAAATAATGACATGCCCAGCATTTATATACATGACCCTAAGAATGATAGGATGTTAATTGCTTAATTAACTCAGGAACCATACTTGTGTGGAAGAACCTGCTTTCAATATACTTTCAATTCCTCATTTACTCAAGTGGTTTCCATTATTTTGACAGTTACCTATACAGTATATCCCCATTTATCTGAAGCTAGAACAAAGTCAATATTTTTAGCTGTACATACGCCTCTGTGCTTCCCTCTGCACTTGCTCGTTTCACACGACTTGAGTAGGCAGTAGGCACTAGCGCATATGGACTAAATGGAACTGTTTACAGTCTTACGCTTATAATGTGGAGTAATGTGGCTTAAGGATCTCACAGGATTTTATTGGGTGAAAATAATGAATGGTCTTGTTCAGATTTAAAATCCACAACATGGACATGGCCTATTGTAGTGCAAGTAGACCATGTACATTTCTGTCTGTGTACTTCACACACACACTGAAGCCATGGTGCTTATCAAAGTTAAGTCAGGTTGAAGGCAGATGACTCACCCAGCAGCAGTAAAGACAGTGGCCTTTTTCAAACCCACTGACACTGCTGGTAAGACGGCACAAACAGAACTGGAACCAGGCTACAGTACTTCTGCGGTACATCAGCTAATGAAACAAGATGAGTTGTGCAAAGACCGTGCCACGATCTGGTTTCATTTGACAACATCCTTTACTATCTAGAGTCTATAACTCATTGGAATTAATGAATGGAATGCATAACAATAACAAGTGTGTGCAAATAGAAATAAGGATTAAAAAACGTTGCAGATGAATTGGTCAGTATAAAAGTTAAATGGTGAAGTAGTACCTTGCCTCTTTATGAATGCTACTCTGCGGTGAGAGGGATGGAGAGAATGGCAGTGGAGAAAGACAAATAGTGAATGTGCCCAGTGAGAGGTAGATCAAAGCAAATAGACCAAATAGTAATAAAAACGCTATACATAACTGCAGTCATCCAAGTGCGTACTATAAATTGCAGCTATAGACTGACACAGCCACAGTCTAGCCTAACCAGTTTGGTCTAAAAGAGGTCTGATGGGAAATAGAGTTCAAGACTTCTGATAGGGATTTCCCTTTTTTTAAGATTTACTCCAATCAGGTTTCAATAGTGGGGCTTTGTTATGTTGAGAGTTTTTGTGACTCCAGTGCATAATCATATACAGTAGGTCACGTTCCAAGCCAACTAAATTGCAGACGTTGCCATTGCATCAATCAGTGGTTAAGTGTCACTTCATCGACTGCACAGGCAGGCTTCCGATTGCTTTATCATATGATGTGGCTAGATAATATGTTAAACACCTTTCCAGTGCGTAGTGAAATCTGGGAGGTGTCTGCAGTGTAGTCGGGCCTGGAACGCGGGATGAGATGGTGAGCTGACAAACAAGCATGATGGGTACAAAATACAAATCCTACAAAATATCTAGCAGTCATTGGTGGATCCTGGACAGATCATTCTTCATAGTGTGTTGTATGTGGTTGAGATAAATCAAGCGCCAATCTCTATGCCATAGGTCAGGGGCGGGTCAAGGAGGGGTAAAGGGGGACGGATCCACCTGTGTTTGGGCTGCAGGGAGTCATAAAGCACCTGGAGAGCGGTGGCCTTGTCATGCTCAGCAAAATATCTATGGTAGAGGAAGATAAAACACAAGGGAAACATAAACCAGCATTGTACAGGATTGTGTCTATGTCCCTTCACATTATTACTGGTCATAACAACATGGATTATTAATCAGTCGTACTACTGTCTGGTCCTTGTCTGCAGAAGATAACATTTGTACAGTACAGTGACTCATATTACTCACACACATACACACTCTCTCTCACACACACACACACACACAAGGTTGTGTAGACCCAGTAAACCCATTCCCATGAAGTCGGTCTTGGGGTCATTGCCTTGGAAACCGATCTCACACCACTGCTTGGAGATCCGCCCGGTGAGTGACGAATCAGGACGCAGTGTCTTCCACAGCTACAAAAGGACAAACACAGACATTTTAATCAGGGAGAGACTACTTACTGCTATCAGTAAATTAATCCAGGTCCCGTAATCATAAAGTGCTAGGATCAAGTCCCCTCTGTCAATATATTCTTATTCATTATGATTTAAAAGGCTAAACTGATCCTAGATCAGCAATCCTACTCTGAGACGCTTTATGAATACGGCCCTGATATTCAGTACCTGGCCCTTTGAAGCATAGCAAACAACAACTTTGCATTATGTCAGTGTTTGCATTATGTCAGCAATTCAGTCACCTTCCATTCTGAGCAGGGGATCCGATTATATACTGTATCTACTGAGTAACTAACCCCACTCTAACCCCCCAACTATAGAAAGCACAGAAACTCTACCTTTCTAGCTACTTTAAATCAAGTCCAGTAAGCACAGATGTCAGCAGCACAGGTCAGTATCTCAACACAGACATTAAATAGTGGTGACAATAGTATCACTTTATAATGCACTTTATAATGCATTATAACAATGTGTTATAATCTAATCCATTCCGCCTAACCTTCATCAGCATCTCCTCGTGGTCGGGGTTCTCAAAGTCATATGGCTCCCTGCGTAGCGTCTCCACCTCCGCCACCAGGCCACGGTAGCCCACGATCTGGAACAGGCTGGCCTGGAGGGAGATGCCCAGCCTGGGGAAAGATACAGCCATGACAAGGTTAGTCTGGAGGTGACGTACTGCTACAGGGTCATGTTCAACAGACACTAAACAGAAGATAATGGAATGAAATGGGGAGGGACTGTTCTGGTATTTTCTGATACGAAATTCTGAGACATTATGCTATGGTGTACCCTAATGAACACGATCCAGTGCTTCTCCTATGGCTTAGCTGGATGAGCCTTGAGGTCTGTGATATCATTCTCTTTTTGGAGGCTCCTTTTAGGGCCAGCATTCAATCCAAGGTGTGTTATAGCGCAGGGCACTATAACGGTCTCTTCAAGTTAATTTGCGTTTGAGACGAAGTGCAGAGTTTGTAAAAAATGCAATCTCTGAAAACTTCATGGAAAATGTATTTTAAAAGTGATTGTCGGCTGTATAGTGACCTGTGCTATAACACGCCCTGGATTAAATCCCAGCCTACTGTAGGTGTTTCAATCCTGGTCAGTAGTAATCTGAATAGAGTACAAATCAATTCATGTAGTTTGGACAGTCACGTTTAGAACCTTAAAAGATTGCTTGGTGGAACTCAGTACTTTATTATAGTGGTTAATTCTGCCTGTGCCAATTACGCACAGTGGTAAACAGATCCATAGAGTCAGGGTTGATCTTCTTCAGGGTCATGATGTTATCAATGGTTTTCTCCACACAGTCTGGGTGAGCACTGAGGGCAGACTGGCACAGCTGGAGAGGAAGGAGAGGAGGAGGAAGAGGATAAGGAGGTGAGCACAATGCATCATCACAGTGCTGTATAAATCTGTAAGTAAAAAAAAAATGTTTACCCCTCAAATGTATGCCACTCACCTCATTCTTTGAGTACCTGAGAGAGGACTCTGAATGGGAAAAACAAGAGGAGAATTTCCAATTTCCAATTTCAAACCTGACACTTTTTACCATTATCATAGCCTACATATGTCTCACAGTAAATCAAAGTCGATAACAGATTAAATTACATATTAAACGCATGAAACATTTAATTTCAGGCAATAAATAGGTCCTACATTAAACAATTCCTCTCTGGCAATAAGTAGGCATACCAATCTTAAGGGTCCTGCGGGCCCCTGGCTTGATGTTGTAGCAAATCCGCTGCAGTTCACACCACCCCGTGACCTTCCTGATCACAAACTTTAGGCCTCGCCAGACATTTACAGTACAGAAACACAAAGAACTGTGTCACCACCCTACAGCAGGGAGAGAGAGAGACAGAGGGAAGGGGGGAGGGAGGGAGAGAAGAAGAGAGTGCAAGTTTTTTTGCACCTTTATTGGCACAATTTACCCACAAAGTGTCCCCCTCAAACCCATACCCCAGCAAATTCAAGTCTGTCTGTCTGTCTGTGTGAGGTCTTCCTGTCTGTCCGTCTGAGTGAGCTTGTGTCCTAATGTAGGCAAGAACTAGAGGACCACTGTCACCCCTTTTCCATGGAGATGAGAAGTTGACAGTGTGAGTGTATGTCCTTTTCAAGTGTGTGTGTGTGTGTGTGTCTACGTGTGTGTTCTACTGTATCTATTTAGCTTTCTACACTCCCTATATACACTATCTATCTCACCTGCTTTTATCATCTAAGAAATATATAAGTAAAGTATTTTATTTCTGTCACGATCTGGAGAAAGTTATACATGCTTTCATTTCCTCACACCTAGACTACTGTAACTCTTTGTACACATCTCAGTCAGAAATCACTCTATTGTATACAGTTAGTTCAAAATGCTGCAGCGCAGCTTTTAGAGCATTTTACCATATCACACCTAATAGCTTCTCTACATTACTGACCATTCCAAAGTCTAGGTTGAAAATGAAAGGGCCCCTAGACTTTGTAATGTTCTTCCAGAGGAGATCAGGCTTGCAGATTCAGAG
This sequence comes from Salmo trutta, assembly GCF_901001165.1. NCBI lineage: Eukaryota > Metazoa > Chordata > Actinopteri > Salmoniformes > Salmonidae > Salmo > Salmo trutta. The sequence goes on from NC_042971.1 coordinate 22,136,492, forward strand.
CCTCTTTTTAAATCCCTGCTGAAGACACACTTTTATAAAGATGCTTTTAATGTATGATTTCAATGTATCATTTTAATTAGCAATCTTTTTTCATTCTCCTTCCTCCTGTCTTTGTTTCTTTGTTAGTGCTTTTGTTTGTCGCGACTCCTACCGTAGGTTGCTCTCCCTCCTGTTCGGGTGGCGCTCGGCGGTCGTCGTCGCCGGGCCTACTAGCTGCCACTGATTCCCTTTTCCCCCTTTTCGTTTATTGTGTGCACCTGTTTTTGGTTTGGGCTGATTAGCTGGGCTATTTTAGCCAGGAGGCCCGCCTGCTCTGTGTGCGGGATTATTTGTTTGCTGTACTGCTTGTGTATGCACGCTCATTTGTATTTTAAGGTGCGAGTGCGTATGTTGCACCGACCTGTTTTGTCCCATGTGTTTGGGCACTTTGTTTTTTTGTGTGCGCTCTAGTTCACTGTTGGGGCGGCTTGTGTTTTGCTGTTGTGTGTTGAATAAATAACACTACCCTGCATTCTCTGCCTCCTGCTCCTGACTCTGCACCCACTACGCCCTAGCGTTACAGAATCCCGCACCGTCACAGTGTCCCACGGGTCGCTTGTACGTGCCGCTTGGTGTTCGGGATCAATTGATTCGGTGGGCCCACACTCTACCCTCTTTGGGTCATCCGGGTATGGCGAGGACAGTGCGGGGTCTCAGGGGGAAGTACTGGTGGCCCACCTTGGCTAAGGACGTTAGGGTCTACGTCTCTTCCTGTTCGGTATGCGCCCAGAGTAAGGCTCCTAGGCACCTTCCGAGAGGGAAGTTACAGCCCCTCCCCGTTCCACAACGGCCATGATCGCACCTGTCAGTGGACTTCCTGACCGATCTCCCCCCGTCTCAGGGGAACACTACGGTCCTGGTTGTTGTGGATCGGTTTTCAAAGTCCTGCCGTCTCCTCCCGTTGCCCGGTCTCCCGACGGCAGTACAGACTGCGGAGGCCCTATTTACCCACGTCTTCCGGCACTACGGGGTGTCGGAGGACATTGTCTCTGATCGAGGGTCCCAGTTCACGTCCAGGAAATGGAAGGCGTTTATGGAACGTCTGGGGGTCTCGGTCAGCTTGACCTCCGGTTATCACCCTGAGAGTAATGGGCAAGCGAAGAGGGTGAACCAGGAGGTGGGCAGGTTTCTGCGGTCGTATTGCCAGGACCGGCCAGGGGAGTGGGCTAGGTACATCCCATGGGCAGAGTTGGCCCAGAACTCACTCCGCCACTCCTCTACTAACCTATCACCCTTCCAGTGTGTTTTGGGTCACCAACCGGTCCTGGCACCATGGCACCAGAGTCAGACCGAGGCTCCTGCGGTGGAAGAGTGGGTGCAGCGCTCCAAGGAGACCTGGACAGCCGTCCAGGAATCCCTGAAACAAGCCAGTGGACGGCAGAAGAGGAGCGCTGACCGCCACCGCAGTGAGGCCCCCGTGTTCGTACCGGGGGACAGGGTCTGGCTCTCGACCCGGAACCTGCCCCTCCGCTTGCCCTGCCGGAAGCTGGGGCCGCAGTGTGTAGGGCCCTTCAAAGTCCTGAGGAGGATAAAAGAGGTGTGTTATAGGTTACAACTTCCTTCCTATTACCGTATTAACCCCTCGTTTCATGTGTCTCTCCTCAGGCCGGTGGTAGCTGGTCCCCTGCAGGAAGGTGAGCTGCCGGAAGTCCCTCCACCCCCTCTGGACATCGGGGGACCCCGGCGTACACCATACGGGCCATTCTGGACTCGAGACGCCGGGTGAGGGGCCTGCAGTACCTTGTGGACTGGGAGGGGTACGGCCCGGAGGAGAGGTGCTGGGTACCGGTGGGGGACGTCTTGGACCCATCCCTGTTGAGGGATTTCCATCGCCTCCACCCGGATCGCCCCTGTGCCTCGCCCTCCGGGTCGACCTCGAGGCCGGTGTCGGCGCGCTGCGGGAGCCGCGCGTCGGGGGGGGGGGTACTGTCACGACTCCTACCGTAGGTAGTTCTCCCTCCTGTTCGGGTGGCGCTCAGCGGTCGTCGTCGCCGGCCTACTAGCTGCCACTGATTCCCTTTTCCCCCTTTTCGTTTATTGTGTGCACCTGTTTTTGGTTTGGGCTGATTAGCTGGACGATTTTAGCCAGGAGGCCCGCCTGCTCTGTGTGCGGGATTATTTGTTTGCTGTATTGCTTGTGTATGCACGCTCATTTGTATTTTGAGGTGCGAGTGCGTATGTTGCACCGACCTGTTTTGTCCCATGTGTTTGGGCACTTTGGTTTTTTGTGTGCGCTCTAGTTCACTGTTGGGGCGGCTTGTGTTTTGCCGTTGTGTGTTGAATAAATAACACTACCCTGCATTCTCTGCCTCCTGCTCCTGACTCTGCACCCACTACGCCCTAGCGTTACATTGTTTGATTATTTTATGACGTGAAGGACTTTGTTACCTATATTGAAAAGTGCTATACAAATAAAGTTGTTATTATTATCTATCTATCTATTTAGGTGAACCTGGTTGGAGGTGATAAGATGGAGTGAGAGCTGTGGTTCATGGCCCATATCGAACAGAATACCTGACAAGGCAAGTGCCAACACAGACACAAAGTGAACACCACTAGCGTTTTAAAATGTGTTTAAAATGTGATAATAGCCTAACATGAAGCAGATGACAGTATGAAAGGGTACACAGCAGCAGTGTAGCCTATCTATCTAACACATGTCCACTGGGCGTATTGATCACAGACCACACATCCTGGGGGACTATTTTCTCTCCCCACTGCCTGACAACGAGACTGGCATGCTAAGCAGCCTACGCAGGGTGCACTCAATCATACATTAGCCAACTCCATTAGCCCGTGGAGGAACCGTGAGCATCACCAAGCACTGCCAAGGGACACGTGAGAAGGCGGAGAGCGCTTGTACATTTGCACAGTAATTAAGAGGCTGGTAGGCCTAGCCTCCACACAATCGTTCAAGTTCCAGTTTTATATGTCACATGCATAATTACAGTGAAATGCTTAACAAACACTACCCAACAGTGCAGTATTCATCAAATTGATCAGAAATACAGTGTAGACATTATTAATGTTGTAAATGACTATTGTCATTGCTGATTTTTAATGGAATATCTACAAAAGCGTACAGAGGCCCATTATCAGCAACCATCACTCCTGTGTTCTAATGGTACGTTGTTAGCTAATCCAAGTGTATCATTTTAAAAGGTTAATTGATCATTAGAAAACCCTTTTGCAATTATGTTAGCACAGCTGAAAACTGTTGTGCTAATCAAAGAAGCAATAAAACTGGCCTTCTTTAGACTAGTTGAGTATCTGGAGCATCAGCATTTGCGGGTTCGATTACAGGCTCAAAATGGCCAGAAACAGAACGTTCTTCTAAAACCCATCAGTCTATTCTTGTTCTGAGAAATGAAGGCTATTCCATGCGAGAAATTGCCAAGAAACTGAAGATCTCGTACAAAGCTATGTACTACTCCCTTCACAGAACAGCGCAAACTGGCTCTAACCAGAATAGAAAGATGAGTGGGAGGTCCCGGTGCACAACTGAGCAAGAGGACAAGTACATTAAAGTGTCTAGTTTGAGAAACAGACACCTCACAAGTCCTCAACTGGCAGCTTCATTAAATAATACCCGCAAAACGCCAGTCTCAACGTCAACAGTGAAGAGGCGACTCCGAGATGCTGGCCTTCTAGGCAAAAATGCAACACAGCCTAACACAGACACACACAGCCTAACACAGACACACACAGCCTAACACAGACACACACAGCCTATCACAGACACACACAGCCTAACACAGACACACGTGTTAGGCTGTGTGTGTCTGTGTTAGGCTGTGTGTGTCTGTGTTGCATTTTAGATTGAATATAGGCCTAATAATGTTTCATGTAATCTCCTCCCCTTTTTTGTGTCTAAAATGTCACATATCTTTCACATATACACAACTACGTATGCACGCACACCCACATTCACACACACACTGCACAGACAAGACGGTCAGTTTTGAGCTGCAAATGTCACTTTTTTTAAGTTCGTTTGATGTGTCTAGCTTAAAAGGTATATGAGCAGAAGCGTAAAAAAATATCCCATTGAAGTAAATGGAACATTGTAATTCACTAACTAATTTGCATAATTCATATATTTTTGAAATGTATTATTTGGTATTAATTTATTAAATTGTTACAACCTCTCAGTTCTACATAAAACATCAATATACAGTATGTTAACAATATGACCACCTTATTTTAAATTAATGGGCTTAACATTCTGTAATAGCAATTAGCCATATTAAGTATCTATTTTGCATAAATAAGTATAAAAAGTAGCATTCTAATTTCATAAATTGCTTCAAATTATTACCAACTCTCAGTTTTGCATAAAGCATTATGATTTGCTAATAATATGACCACCCTACCTTAAATTATTGGTCATAAATTACTGTAATTATGTCACGTCCTGACCAGTGAAAGAGGTCATTTGCCATAGCAGATGGTCAGGGCGTGGCAGGGGAGTTTGTTTTGTATGTATTTTGGGTTTTCTGTTTCTATGTGGGTTTATTCTAGTTATCTATTTCTATGTGTTGGTTTTCATGTTCGGCCGGGTATGGTTTCCAATCGGAGGCAGGTGTCTTTCGTTGTCTCTGATTGGAAGCCATACTTAGGCAGCCTGTTTTTCCTTTGGGGTTGTGGGTAGTTGTTTTCCGATTTAGTCTTTGTACCTGACGGGACTGTGTTGGTCGTTTTTGTTATTTTGTCAAGTGTCATCATTAAAATATTGAAAATGAGCACTATCCACGCTGCGTCTTGGTCTCCATTCTACGACCCCTGTGACAGAACTACCCACCATAAAAGGACCAAGCAGCGTGAGAGGAGGTACCTGGAGTCATGGACGTGGGAAGAGATCCTTGATGGAAAGGGACCATGGAGCCAGGCTGGGGAGTACCAGCGCCGAAGGAGGAACTGGAAGAAGCAAAGAGGGAACGACGGTATTACGAGACGTTGTATCCTCCAATTGAGGAGGTGAAGAGGCAGCCCCCCAAAACAATTGGGGGGGGGGGCATAAGGGAAGGTTGGCTAGGTCATGGGGGAACCCTGACCTAACTTCCCAGGCATTTCGGAGGGAGCCATGGAGTAAACCAGAGCCAGTCGGGGAATCAAGAGTGGATTACGACGCTAGATTCCAGAGAGAGGGACTGGTGGAAAGGGTACGACGGAGCAGACACACAGAGGGAAGAGCTATGCAGTATGGAGTAATGCGCACTAAGTCGCCCATACGCACTCACAGCCCGGTGCGGTCGATACAGGCTCCTCAACGTTGTCGTGCGACAGTTAGCCGGCAGCCAGGTAAAAGTGCGCTGACTCAACGTATCTGGCCTCCAGTGCAGCCCCTCGGCCCAATATATCCTACGCCTGCTCCACACACGATACCCCGCATTCTCCAGCACAGCCCAGTTCGTCCTGTGCCAGCGCTTCGCCCTTGCCGGGCTAAAGCCAGCATCGAGCCAGGACCGGTTATGCAAGCTGTAAGTGTCAGACCTCCAGTGAAAATCCATGGCCCAGTATATCCGACGCCTGCTCCACGCACGGTACCCCGCATTCCCCAGCACAGCCCAGTTTGTCCTGTGCCGGCGCTCCACCCTTGCCGGGCTAGCGTCAGCATTGAGCCAGGACGGGTTGTGCTAGCCGCAAGCACCAGACCTCCAGTAAGCCTCCACGGCACAGTACGTCCGGTGCCAGCTCCGCGCACTCGTCCCCCAGTACGCCCTCCGCTCCTCAGCCCGGAGCCTCCGGCGACGCTCCTCAGCCCGGAGCCTCCGGCGACGCTCCTCAGCCCGGAGCCTCCGGCGACGCTCCTCAGCACCGGAGCCTCCGGCGACGCCTTTCAGTCCGGAGCCTTAATTTTATTGGTCCCTGATGTGATTTTTTCCTTTCAAACATACTGTATCATAGCATATAAAACGTTTGTTGCTGTGCCATAGGCCGGTCTAGTGCCATCTACCCACAGCACATAATACATTACATGCAGGTCTGATCCCACCTTTCCCTGTCTTTAACTGTTGTCTGTCTCTGATGAAAATACATATTTAACGAAAGGAGAGTCAGAACTCCAGCAAATCTTTTGAATTAAAAACCTTTTTATTACAAATCTTTCAGCTCCAAGGGCCAGTATATCAAGAGCCAGACTAGTGCAACCTTCTGGACCAGTCACTGAGGAGGAAGAATCAGGTATTGATGAGCGATTGAATATATTAATCTATACAATTCCTTGTTATTCAGTGGCCTTGTAATTCATTTATTGTATTTTTATTAAATCTGTAATCGGTAGTTGAAACAATAACAAAGCACACTCCCCTCCCCTGTTTTGGTTAAAAGCTGAGTGATGGGGTTGGCGAAATGTAACCACTTTCAATTTATTGACAGAGCTATTATTGCAATAACTTACCATCAATGTTATTAAAATAATAGTTTTAACCATGTTTTAAGGCTATACAGTGTTTTTTTACATTTACTTTGTTTGCAAACATTGGCTAAAACAAGCTTATAGTTTGGGTTCTGGTGGGTTATGACAGTTGAATTAAACTCATGAGGCATTCATAAGTTATAATCTTCTAGAATCAATGGGCATATATCATTAATATAAATCCAAAAATGGCTTTATCAACTTCTGAATGCCCTTTAAGTCTAATCCTTATTTTAGACACAAGGACCAATGGATTGGAATCCACTCCAGTTTTAAACATTGATGAAGAAATAGGTATGTTTAAATTGTTTTACTTTCAAAATTGGGGTCATCTTGGTGTTACTGAATTATACTGCACTACATCTTTATTTTGACAGTGATGCAACATTTTTAAATGTGGCTCAAGTCTCCAGAATTTCGGATTTCAGATCAAATGTTTGATATGAGGTTACAGTACAGAATGTCACCTTTTATTTCAGGGTATTTTCTGACTTTTCTGATTTACCGTTTCGAAATGAAAGCACTTTATATGTCTAGTTGCAAGTTTTATTAGTCGTATGTACAGGATACTGATGGTAACACCATCCAATGAAATGCTTACTTGCAGGTTGCTTCTCGACATTTTAGCATCACTGTCCAAATACTTATGTAGGGGAGGGCAATAACAACATCCTGGAGCATTAAACAAAACATTAAACAAAATACTTTGGCGCAAACATGCATCCTTTGTCCTGATCTTGCATCCTTTGTCCTGATCTTGTCCACATTATGATTGTGCCCACATTTTTAGAAATGCGTCCACTGTGTCTGCATTGTGAACAGATTTACTGGTCCCTCCTTGTATGCTAATTGTTTGACAGATATTCTTTCAAAATAATACTTATTTATTTATTTTAAGACACATATATATTCCATAAGTGCCACCTGTCAATGATTTTAGAAGGCAGGATGATTTAAATGGTTTTACTGTCAACTCCAGACGTGGTCAGGAAGATCTGATCAAAATGCTTCTTTTAATCGTCTACACCTGTCTGAAAATGTGGGAACAATCAGACTGTGGACAAGATCAGGAGATATAATGTATGTTAGAACCAGGTATAAACGGGGCTAAATAGAGGTAAGAAGGGCTCAAGGAAAGGGTGTGAGTATGTGAGTGAGATAACAGGTGCTGCGCATATGTGTGAGTGTGTGAAACAGAAGAGGTGTGTGTGGGAATGGTGAGGTAAGGGTGAAGCCATGGTGAAGAGGTGGGTTTTTAGGTGGGACTGAAAGATGATGATGATGGACTTAGAGTCACGGATGACTGGAGGAAGGGAGTTCCAGAGCCTAGGAGCAACCCTGGAGAAGGCCCCGTCACTGAAACTTGGACCTGGGGATTTTTTATTTATTTATTTTTATTTTACCTTTATTTAACTAGGCAAGTCAGTAAAGAACAAATGTTAATTTTCAATGACAGCCTAGGAACAGTGGGTTAACTGCCTTGTTCAGGGGCAGAACAACAGATTTGTACCTTGTCAGCTCAGGGATTCGATCTTGCAACCTTTCGGTTACTAGTCCAACGCGCTAACCACTAGGCTACGCTGCCGCCCCAATGACAAGATGACCAACTGTGGTTGAGCGGAGAGAGCGTGAGGGCTGGTAGGAGAGAAGAAAGTCAGAGAGGTAAGGGGTAGCAAGGTGGGGGAGAGCTTTTTTAGGTCAGGAGGATCTTGTAATTAATGCGGTGGGAGACAGGGAGCCAGTGGAGTTCACAGAGGATGGGGGTGATATGCTGCCAGGATGATTTAGTGGGTTCGAAGATGGGCTGCTGAGTTTTGAACCATTTGGAGCTTATCGAGGGAGTCTGTTTTAGTGCCGGGGAGTAGTGAGTTGCAATAGTCTATTCGGGAGAAGAAGAAAGCATGGATGAGAGTTTCGGCCCGCAGGACAGGAGAGGGAGGGGCTGACTTTGGCGAATTTGCCTAAGTGGAATAATTCGTTTTTTACAGTCTGACGGATGTGGTGGTTGAGGGATAGGGTCTTAAGGTAGACAAACATACATATTTCTGTCCAAATACCTTTCATAATTGCCTCATACAACCTTTGGATTGGTGCCATTGAGGTCTGATTCATCATACCACTGGGAGGACCCAGTGCAGTTGACGACAAAATGTTATCCTTCTTCCTCTTGCAGAGGAGTAGCAGGGGGTACACTCCTACCTTGTGGAACCTATGTAACTGGAATCATTAATGACAAAATAACTTCCAGAAACACAACAAATATCAGTCAAATAATGACATTTAGATTTACAGTCTTAAATGACACAATGAGACAACAACAAATAAGTGCATAGGGCCTATCATTTCCCTAAGCTAGAAATGCAAAAATCTTTTTAGAGGAAAACATAATAAAGCTTACCAGCTTGTTTGCTGCATTAACCAAGGTTGCATATCTTCCATGTTTCATTGTCTTATTTGCCCATTCATCTGTAGCCTTCATTTTTTGGGCCTCTAACTTGACCTTTAGCTGTGTTGTTGCACCACAGAACTGGCACTTCTTTGATGCTACTCCTATTGATGTGTTACAACTAGTACACAGCTTACGGCTGGAGCCAGGAGCCATTCTGCATGAAAGGTGGATACGAAAGTGTCAGAAAGAATAGCCCTATACACATAACTTTGACTGATGGAATTCACCAGGGAGGTCCACTCTGACACGGGGCTTGAATTGACAAGGAGAACTAGAGATTGTGAGATAAAAACTATACTAACAATAGCAATTAATAAAGAGAGTTTGGCCAACTAAGGAGCTGACGTTGAGCTCGCATTAAACATCAAGCCCTGACCCTCCTCAAACCCACTAAAGAAGTGCTGTGTGTGTGTTTGAAGGTGACATGGGTTTCAATGACTGAATCATATGGGTCAGATCTGATAATGGACCTCGTCTAGTAATAAAACTAAGCCTGAGGCTTTAACCTGCCACACTGTAACGTAATGTGTCATACTAACTGTTGACTACTACTGTAACCTAGATGTAGGCTACCTGCCATAGTCTCAGGACCACAGTGCAATGAGTGTCGTTAGTTGACAGATGAAACAGTACCTGGGCCAGTGGATTTGGTTACAGATGAAACAGTACCTGGGCCAGTGGATTTGGTTACAGATGAAACAGTACCTGGGCCAGTGGGATTTGGTTACAGATGAAACATTACCTGGGCCAGTGGGATTTGGTTACAGATGAAACAGTACCTGGGCCAGTGGATTTGGTTACAGATGAAACAGTACCTGGGCCAGTGGGATTTGGTTACAGATGAAACAGTACCTGGGCCAGTGGATTTGGTTACAGATGAAACAGTACCTGGGCCAGTGGATTTGGTTACAGATGAAACAGTACCTGGGCCAGTGGATTTGGTTACAGATGAAACAGTACCTGGGCCAGTGGATTTGGTTACAGATGAAACAGTACCTGGGCCAGTGGATTTGGTTACAGATGAAACAGTACCTGGGCCAGTGGATTTGGTTACAGATGAAACAGTACCTGGGCCAGTGGATTTGGTTACAGATGAAACAGTACCTGGGCCAGTGGGATTTGGTTACAGATGAAACAGTACCTGGGCCAGTGAGATTTGGTTACTTATTTTAAGATATAAATGTTGAATAATCTCCTCCAGGTGGTTTGCATTTTAAAACTACATCCTGGTTTGTTTTTGAAAACACAAGAAATGGGAAGAAAGCTGAATTAAAAGAGAAAAAGTTTCCACTTACTTAAAATGCAGCCAGAGGATAGATCAATAGATCTGTATCAAGAGGATAGATAGAAAGAAAGAGAGAGATAGAGAGACTAAAGGTGTCAGCCGTAGGTCTGAGTGGTCTGAAGAGAAGGTTGGTGGGTGTGAAGGGTCTTTATTTAAAGCTGCAAAGTAAAGAGAATAGTATTTGTATTCCACTGCTGTATATGTAGGATAATTATTTTAATAAAAAAATGTAGCTGAGCATTCAAATGTACTTCATTTGTAAGTGGATTACATCATAAAAACTACAGGTGGCGTACAAAAATGCAAAGAATGTGAATGATGGATAACAAGATGACCATTGGATAGATACACATTCACTGTGGATGGGAGCATTGCTGTCTGGTGGTCCCAATTCATCCATTGTTTGGAATTGTTTTCTCCACAAGATCTAAAACTGTCTTTAGAAAGGCTTTGCAAAGACAAGTTGAACTAGCTCTATTAAGCAGGGGTGTCAAACTCATTCCACAGAGGGCCGAGTGTCTGCTGGTGAGGGGAGTTCCTTAGTCATTTGTGACCTTCATTTATCAATCAAGGCTGGAGCAAAAACCTGCAGACACTCGGACCTTCCATGGTAGGAGTTTGACTCATGTGGATTAAAGTAATTAACCACTCAAACTAGTTTAATCAGGTGTGTAGATTTTGCCCAGATCAAAACCCTGCACCCACCATGAAACACCAGACCGTAGCCTAGCTAAGGTAGCTAGCTAGCTGAAAATGTTGAGTAGGCCTATAGCTAAGATTTTGATTGAAAACCTTGACAGATCAGTGAAAATGCATAGTGGTTTGAGAAATGTCATAAAAAGCAATAAATCAATCTCCATAACATCACATACTAGCGATTACAACCACATGGTTTATTTGCATACTTCACTTACCGGGAAAGAGAATGATCGATGGGAGGTTCGGGTACGTTCCAAGTTGCATTCTTTGTTGAAGTCATGATGCGCATTTGTGTTGTAGGTCAAATTACACAGAATCTGCACAGAATAAGAATATACATTCAAACTGCCTGGAAAAGCATTTCTTAGATTCATTTAATTTGATATTCTTATATAAATTGAACAACACAGAAAGTAACCTCCCCTGCAGCCGATTGTGTTGACGAGCTGGAACGCGCTCCGCATTACATTGGGTTGAAGTTGCATATGTACAGTTCTGATCTTGGGTCAGTTTTCCATTATTTTCTCGTACAACTTGGGGAGAGAAAGCAACATCACCCGCAAGGGTTTTGATCGGCCAACATATGTTTTCTGACTGCAATGAGCGCAACACTCAAAAATATTAAGTGAAATCAAGCATAGAAAACAGTATTTGCCATTGATAATGTATTTAAATGTTCCCTGGCAAAGATCCCAAAGAGTGCCATTACTTGAAGTAATCTCTGAACGGTTTCAAAATGCCTACCTGTTGAATATCATCTTGTCTGCAGCAAATAAATGTATCGGAAGAGTGGAGTAGAAGATTAAATATATTTCTTTCAATGGAAAAATCACCCATAAAATAAATCTGAAGACAGATGTAGGCTATGTATGTATTCTGCTATTACATATACTAATGCCTCGTTCAGGTACTATCGGAGTTCTCCGGAATTCCTAGTTCCGACTGGGAAGGTCCACTTGAATGACCCTCCAAATAGGAATTACAAGTGGGAAATTAGAAAATTATGTGGCCAATCTTATTGGTTTAAGAATTGTTCAGACTTCAAAAGCACTTGAACACAATCATGTCGGAGTTACAACTTCCCATTTTCCCATTTCCGACGAGAATGTGAAGCCAGCATAATACTGCATTCAAGTGCTAGTCGGTACTAGGAAACTGACATTTCTGACTTGCTAACTGGTTGAACGCGTTACAGTAGCCTAAGTATATAACATGAGTGACATGACCGTAATAATCATAATGGAAAGGCCTTGGATGTGCCATAAGTGTAAGCCAACATAATTCATTATTTTACATGAACCTGTTTAACATTTAACATGCATTATGAAGAAAATTGTGTGATTTAGGCTCCACGAAATATGAAATGGGTTAAGAAGAAAATCGTGTACTGTTGCCTACATGACAAAAAGGCCTTCTGATTACAAGTGCACCAGTATCCAAAGTATTAAGCGAAATCAAGCACAGAAAACAGCATTGGCATGAATAAAACACATTTTCCCACGAATTAAGTCGCACGTAAATGTACGTCTTTTCTCAAAAATTCTGTTCAGCAAGTCTAAAACAGTACATATAGGCATACAACGACACATTTTAAAACATGGTTAAACAAAGACCACATTTCTATATATTCATAACGTTGAAATAGCCATTGAGAAGAACAAAAATGAAATAGAAACTATCGCGTCTATATGGTTGTTGCAAAGGCTTGTGTGTAGCCTACTGGTTAAATTTGTGTCTTTTCGCACGAATTAAGAAGCACATAAATTTGTGTCTTTTCTCACGAATTAAGCCACACAAAAACGCACAAAATTTGCTGAAATGCATTATGTGCATATATGCACGAATTGATTCTGAGACTGTGTTGCCACTGTTGACGTTGAGACTGGTGATTTGCGGTACTATTTAATGAAGCTGTGAGTTGAGGACTTGTGAGGCATCTGTTTTTCAAAGTAGACACTCTAATTGTCACAGAAGTTGTCATACTCGTCACAGAAAATGTCGTACTGGAGAGAAGAGGACCAAAGCGCAGCGGGAATGTGAATACTCATACTTTAATAGACTCTAGTAAGGCATCCACAGGAAAACAATAACACGACAGCAACAGTTTGCAGGCTAACAAACGCAGTGCAAAACAACTACCCACAACCCCAAAGAAAAACACACACACCTATATAGGACTTCCAATCAAAGGCAACTCAACACACCTGCCTTCAATTGGAAGTCCCAATCGCCAACAAACATTCACACACACAAAACTGCCACGTCCTGACCCCAAAACTAATAAATAGCTCCATCTGCTGGTCAGGACGTGACAGTACCCCCCCCCCCCCCCCTCAAGGTGCAGACCCCGGAATGCACCTACCAACAGAAAACACCAACAACAACAAAAAATCCCCAACAAAACCCATTAAACAATAACCCCTAAACAATAAGGGAGGGAAGGGAGGGTGGCTGCCGTCAACGACGGCACTGTGCTACACCCTCCCTCCCCAACCCACCTATTCTGGAGGTGGCTCAGGTGCAGGACGTGGACCTTGCTCCACCCTCGGCGTCGCCCACTTCGGTGGCGCCGATAGCTGCGCCGGGCAGACGGGCCACTCGGGCTGGACCGGAGGACAGGAGGGCCACTCGGGCTGGGCCGGAGGACAGGAGGGCCCCTCGGGCTGCTCCGGGCAGTCTGGCCACTCTGGCAGCTCCGGGCAGTCTGGCCACTCTGGCAGCTCCGGGCAGTCTGGCCGCTCTGGCATCTCCTGACTAGCGGGCGGCTCTGGCGGCTCCTGACTAGCGGGCGGCTCTGGCGGCTCCTGACTGGCAGGCAGCTCTGGTGACTTTCGACTGGCGGGCAGCTCTGGTGACCTTCGACTTGCGGGCAGCTCTGGTGACCTTCGACTGGCGGGCAGCTCTGGTGACCTTCGACTGGCGGGCAGCTCTGGTGACCTTCGACTGGCGGGCAGCTCTGGTGACATTCGTCTGGCGGGCAGCTCTGGTGACTGTTGACTGGCGGGCAGCTCTGGTGACTGTTGACTGGCGAGGCTGGGCTGACGCACTAGACGCCTGATGTGTGGGGCTGGTACTGGATGTGCCAGCCTGGAGACACGCACCTCAGGGCTAGTGCGGGGAGCTGGCCTGGGGCTCCATCCTTGCCCCTTCAAACAGCCCTTGTGCCCCCCCAAAAAAAATTATTGGGGCTGCCTCTCGGGTTCCCTTAACTCCCTTAACTTGTCCTCCCAGGTCCATCCTTCCTCCTCGTTCTTCCACTGCTTGGTCCTTTGGTGGTGGGTAGTTCTGTCACAGAAGTTGTCATACTCGTCACAGAAAATGTCGTACTGGAGAGAAGAGGACCAAAGCGCAGCGGGAATGTGAATACTCATACTTTAATAGACTCAAGTAAGGCATCCACAGGAAAACAATAACACGACAGCAACAGTTTGCAGGCTAACAAACGCAGTGCAAAACAACTACCCACAACCCCAAAGAAAAACACACACACCTATATAGGACTTCCAATCAAAGGCAACTCAACTCACCTGCCTTCAATTGGAAATCCCAATCACCAACAAACATTCACACACACAAAACTGCCACGTCCTGACCCCAAAACTAATACAATAGCTCCATCTGCTGGTCAGGACGTGACACTAATGTACTTGTCCTCTTGCTCAGTTGTGCACCGGGGCCTCCCACTCCTCTTTCTATTTTGGTAGAGTAGTTCACAGCGCTGTATGAGATCTTCAGTTTCTTGGCAATTTCTCGCATGGAATAGCCTTAATTTCTCAGAACAAGAATAGACTGATGAGTTTCAGAAGAAGGTCTTTGTTCCTGGCCATTTTGAGCCTGTAATCGAAACCACAAATGCTGATGCTCCAGATACTCAACTAGTCTAAAGAATGCCATTTTTATTGCTTCTTTAATCAGCACAACAGTTCTCAGCTGTGCTGAGTGAAAGCATGAGTGAAAGCAAAAAACATTTTTGGCTTTGCCAATGTGAGTTGACAGGCAAGGCCTTATTAAAAGAAGTTCTGATCATCCCTAAAACAAAAAACTTAAAACATCCCTTGCAGAAAGAGCCTGTATTTGCCTACCTCAAAAAATGTTTCATTTTGATGGTTTTGCCTCGTTCCTCCTCTTCTCTTTAGAATTGACTCACGGCCAGTGACACAATGTATTCCTCTACAAAAAACAAGCGGGAAGGGGAAAAACATAATTTTACATTGTTGATAAGAAACATAGGCCTACACGGTTTAATATCTGGTGAATGGCTCGTCTTATCTTTGTCGGGACAGTTTCCATGGTGCTGCTGTGCTGTCAGATTATATAGGCTATAGATAAGTACGTTGCTGTGAGAAATGTAAACCACATTGAATCGATATAGCCTTAACCTACCAGTTCTTCAGGTTAGGTTTCCTGCAATATGCTGGAATTAACATTATTAATCTCATTATAATGCAAATAAATCACACAGTTGTGTTGTTTGGTACAGTCTTATGTCTCGAAGCTAATGATCAGCACCCAATCACATCATGCATAATCCGAGCTCTGGAGTAACAAAAATCAATCGCGCTTCCTAAAAAGGAACATGCGCATATTTACAAATGGATCAATAATAAACACTCACAGGCAAGAAAAGGGAATGAGAGGAGGCAGTCAAAGACGCAATAGATTGCCGCAGGTAGCAGCTGCGCTTTTTTGGTGAGGTTGTCCTCTTCACTTGATAGCCGGTACCTGTTCTTCCTCTATGATGATCGCATCACTGAGGGGATGAGGAGACTGAGCGATAGAAAAGCATAGCAATGCAGAGTCGCTGCTGCAGCGCGGTGGTGGAGAGGGGACAGCCCAGTCCTAGCCTCGCGCGCCAGACACAGACCTTCGCGCTGTAACCTGGTCTCGGAGCATTTCGTATTTTTCTGTATCTAAATCGAGACACTTAATTTACTATGGTATGATATGTTACGTTTCGTGTATATATTCATTTGTGGATGTCCATCACCCATTTCGTATGATACAGTTGAAGTCGGAAGTTTACATAGACTTAGGTTGGAGTCATTAAAACTCGTTTTTCAACCACTCCACACATTTCTTGTTAATGAACTATAGTTTTGGCAAGTCAGTTAGGACATCTACTTTGTGCATGTGTAGTAGAGTTAAAATGGTTATTCCAGCAAACTTCAAATTATTAGAATAGTACACAACGCAGAACAGAACAATCAGGTTGAGGGTCAGTGGCCAAAGCCCGCGAACAGGAATATTCCAAGTTCAGACAGAAGGGGGGAGTCAGATCGCCAGGAACTTTACTTTTGGTTTCTAATTTTAATTGTTGCGCTACTGGTGATGCCTGTTGATGTTAGGTAGGCAGCTACAGTAGCTGAATGATGTTAACATCTTCAGGTTTTGTTTCATTAAATGTATTTTATTTTATCTGGGTGCTTACGTCACCTACTAACACCCTGGTACTACCCTTAGCTCCCGCTCTCCTCAGTCTGAGAAAACACTGAGAGAGAAAGGTACGGGTTGCAGATTACTCCTTTGTAGAAGTCCGTAACGTGAAATAAATAAAACGTCCCAAGGTTAATGCTGTAGATATTGTTATAAGGGGATGTGAGACTATCGAAACACGTAACTTTCAGAGTTTTATTGTTGTTATTAATATAGTTACAGAGTGCTAAAAGTGTTGCTAGCTAGCATGACTTTCTGTGATGCAGAAGGCTAGTTGAGCTGCCGACTAGTGATGGTGGTGCATTATGGGGGATGTAGTTTTTGCCCTCTAAGGCGATTTTACGTTGTAACTTGTTTGTGTTGCAGTGGTTTTGTACATGAGTTGTTGTATTTTGCTACTATCAACACTGAAAGTATCTAGCAATGTATTGGGGATGTGAGACAGGATATGTGTTTTACCTTTCTTCATGCTCCTGTGTAGAACAACTTGTCAGGCGTTGCATTGGAGACTGATGTGTTCCTGTCCTGTCTTTTCATAATACTATTGCAGGTATGGTTCTATTGTCTAAGAATTAAGATTATACATTCTTTGTATTAAGGACTGGTTATTATTTTATACTATACATTATGGCTTTATGTATGAGTGTGATTGTGAGAGTCTGAGAAAACACTGAGAGAGAAAGAACAACTTGTCAGGCGTTGCATTGGAGACTGATGTGTTCCTGTCCTGTCTTTTCATAATACTATTGCAGCAGATCAACATAAAAGCCTTAAAGACAGCCGTGGTGTCGCTCTTCAATTCTGGGTTCTCCTGTGGTGCATAAGAAACCCGCTACACATGACCCAAGTAATTTTTCCAACAATTGTTTACAGACAGATTATTTCACTTATAACTCACTGTATCACAATTCCAGTGGGTCAGAAGTTTACATACACTAAGTTGACTGTGCCTTTAAACAGCTTGGAAAATTCCAGAAAATAATGTCATAGCTTTAGAAGCTTCTGATAGGCTAATTGACATCATTTGAGTCAATTGGAGGTGTACCTGTGGATGTATTTCAAGGCCTACAGTCAAACTCAGTGCCTCTTTGCTTGACATCATGGGAAATCTAAAGAAATCAGCCAAGACCTCAGAAAAAACATTGTAGACCTTCACAAGTCTGGTTCATCCTTGGGAGCAATTTCCAAATGCCTGAAGGCACCACATTCATCTGTACAAACAATAGTACGCAAGTGTATACACAATGGGACCATGCAGCCGCCATACCGCTCAGGGAGGAGATACGTTCTGTCCCCCTAGAGATGAACGTACTTTAGAGAGAAAAGTGCAAATCGATCGCAGAACAACAGCAAAGGACCTTGTGGAGGTGCTGGAGGAAACAGGTACAAAAGTATCTATACGCTGTATGCTGCCTAAGTATGATTCCCAATCGGAGACAACGATAGCCTCTGATTAGGAACCATACTCGGCTAAACACAGAGAAATACAAAAACTAGATTGCCCACCCCACATCACACCCTGACCTAACCAAACTAGAGGAAATAAAACGTCTCTCTAAGGTCAGGGCGTGACAGTACCCCCCCCCCCAAAGGTGCGGACTCCCGGCCGCAAACTTGAACCTATAGGGGAGGGTCCGGGTGGGCATCTATCCTTGGTGGCGGCTCCGGTTCGTGGCGTAGCCCCCGCTCCGCCCGCTGATCCCTCCGCTTTTGTTTAACCGGACCATGGATCGTCGGAGGAGGAACCGGACCGTGAATCATCGCCGTAGGCTCTGAACTGGAAACCCCCGCTGGAGACTCCGGACTGCAGACCGCCGCTGGAGACTCCGGACTCCGGACTGCAGACCGCCGCTGGAGACTCCGGACTGCAGACCGCCGCTGGAGACTCCGGACTGCAGGCCGTCTCAGGAGGTTCCGAACTGCAGGCCGTCTCAGGAGGTTCCGGACTGCAGGCCGTCTCAGGAGGTTCCGGACTGCAGGCCGTCTCAGGAGGTTCCGGACTGCATGCCGTCTCAGGAGGTTCCGGACTGCATACCGTCTCAGGAGGTTCCGGACTGTAGGCCGTCGCTGCAGGCTCCGTGCCATGGATCATCACTGCAGGTTCCGCGCCATGGATCATCACTGGAGGCTTTGTGCCATGGATTATCACTGGAGGCTTCATGCCATGGATCATCCCTACAGGCTCCGGGCCATGGATCATCCCTACAGGCTTCTTGCCATGGATTATCACTGGAGGCTCCGGGCCATGGATTATCACTGGGGGCTTCGTGCCATGGATCACCACTACAGGCTCCGGGCCATGGATCATCACTGGAGGCTTCGTGCCATGGATCATCACTGGAGGCTTCGTGCCATGGATCATCACTGGAGGCTTCGGACCATGGATCATCACTGAAGGCTTCTTACGTGGAGCCGGAACAGGTCTCACCGGACTGGGGAGACGCACTGGAGGCCGAGTGCGCAGAGCAAGCACAGGATATACTGGGCCATGGAGGCGCACTGGAGATCGGGAGCGTATGGCTGGCACAACCCGTCCTGGCTGGATGTTCAGTTTAGCCCGGCAAGTGCGGGGCGCTGGCACAGGACGAACTGGGCTGTGAAGGCGTACTGGCGACACAGTGCATAGAGCTGGCACAGGATATCCTGGACCGAGGAGGCGCACTGGAGACCAGGAGCGCTGAGCCGGCACAATCCGTCCTGGCTGAACGCCCACTCTAGCACAGCAAATGCGGGGCGCAGGCACAGCGCGCACCGGGCTATGAATGCGCACTGGATATAGTGCGCATCACAGCATAACACGGTGCCTGACTGTTCACCTGATCCCCACGGTAAACACGGGGAGTTGGCTCAGGTCTCCACCCTGACTCTGCCAATTAACCCGTGTGCCAAATTTTTGGGGGGGCTGTCTCTCGTGCTTCTGTCATTGCCGTGCTAGTTCCTCATCTCGTTGCCGCTCTGCTCTCGCTGCCTCCACCTGTTCCCATGGGAGGCGATCCCATCCGGCCTGGATCTCCTCCCACGTCCAGGATCCCTTGCCGTCCAGGATGTCTTCCCAGGTCCATTGCTCCGGACCACGCTGCTTGGTCTTTTTGTGGTGGGATCTTCTGTGGCTATCGTCGTAAGGAGGAGACCAAGGTGCAGCGTGGTAAGTGCTCATGTTTACTTTTAATTTATACTCAGAAAACTAAACAAAATAACAAACAAAGGAAACCGAACGTCACGTTCTGCAGGCTTTCACTGAGCTGTACAAAAACAAGATCCCATAACTGAAGGTGGGAAAAAGGGCTGCCTAAGTATGATTCCCAATCAGAGACAACGATAGACAGCTTCCTCTGATTAGGAACCATACTCGGCCAAACACAAAGAAATACAAAAACTAGATTGCCCACCCCACGTCTCTCTAAGGTCAGGGTGTGACAAAGGGGATGGATAAAAATATATATTTTGATATATTTTTTGGGGGGGGTGGGGGGGGGCTTTAAATCTTCAATAGCTCTTACACAAGGCGTGCCATGATTATGAAAATTATACCGAATATTCTGAATCAGGGGGTATAGAAAGAATCCACTGCTTTTTTTGTTGTAGATTTAGGCTGCACAAAACAACACAACTTTGTGAGCATGAGTGTTTGCTTACATGACATAAATATTTTTGGTTATTTTTAATACTGCGAAAGTGTGACTTTTTTTTTGTGGTTAGCGTGGCCTGGTGTGAAAATATTTTAATAGACTCCCAGGCTCACACAATAGATATGACAGATAAAAGAGTATTTACAAGAACACACTTCAACCCCTTGACACACTAGTCCCCTCCTGCAAAACAGTCACTGTTGAATCATGGCTGATGTAATCCTCATCCACTACTTGTCAGAAGGGTTTTTAACAGAAGTAATGATTGTGTTAACACTGTAAGTGATGACTTCATTTTATCTTTCCTTTATAACCAGCAATTCTTTGACACTTCACATCATTTTGAAATTAAACTGTAATATCATAGACTGAGGGAGCCAATACATTCAGTGCCTTCAGAAAGTATTCACACCCCTTGACTTTTTCCACATTTTGTTGTGTTACAACCTGAATTTAAAATGGATTAAATTGAGATTTTGTCACTGGCCTACAAACAATACCCTATAATGTCAAAGTGAAATAATGTTTTTAGACATTTTTCCGCATTAATTAAAAATGAAAAGCTGAAATGTCAATAAGTATTCAACCCCTTTTGTAACGGCAAGCCTAAATAAGTTCAGGAGTAAGAATTTGCTTAACAAGTCACGTAAGTTACATGTACTCACTCTGTGTGCAATAATAGTGTTTAACATGATTTTTAAATAACAACGATGTCATCTCTGTACATATAATTATTTGTAAGGTCAATCAGTGAAGCAGTGAATTACAAACGCAGATTTAACAACAAAGACCAGGGGGGTTTTCCAATTAAGTGATAATGCCCTTGAAGCCGGTGTTTGGAGGATATATTGTGTCAATATATACTGAAAACACCGGCTTCAAGGGCATTATTACTTTTTTTACAATGGGTTCAAATAATGCTTGACATATTTTCATTCAAATTTTTATTTTGATAAATTTATTCATACTATTTCATCCTTCCACAAGATATAGTCCCGACACAAATCTAGGGTTGCTAGAGACGTGACTGAGTCGTTCAGTCTTTTTGTTCTGTAGCTGTCTGTCTCTCCGACATTTGCACAATTGTTTCAATATTCAAATTCATCTCCTGCTGTCCCATAGTAATGAACATGTCGGGAGGAGACAGACAGACAGACAGACAGACAGGCAGCATTTCTTAGCCAGTCAAAATCATGATTCAGCTGGCATAATTTTTATGGATAAATACAAACAAAATGTAAACTGAAAAAAGGTCAAATTTAACACAGCTAATTTGCAGTCTTTCCAGCTTCAGTTTGAAGTTCTTGTGTGACTGTAGCTGTGTTTCTGGCTAGCTCCTCTGAACAAGTGTGATGACGAGTGAGCACATTTTCTATGCCAGGCGAAATCGCGCCACATTAGCTTGTTATGGATGTATCCAAATAAATGTCACTAGAAAACAGCTTAAACAAATGCAAATGCAGATACATTGCTGTTATTCTGGCTGCACTTTTTGACGTGATTGTAAGTTAGCCGTAGTTGGCTAGCTAGCAAGCAAGCAAGGGATAAGAACGTTGCCAGCCAGTATGGCAATGGAACATTTAGAACAAATGACTGGGTTGCATCCAGACAGCAAGGATGATACAAATCTCTGCTGTTGAAAACTAAATGTTAATCTAAAAGAAATGTGAGATAATGTATAGATGCTTTTTATAGTGTAGATCAAGTTTACAAATTGCTTGGCTGGGCTCATGAGACAATGGATTGCTCAGTCACATGGAACAGAGTAAATAGGCATTTTAACGTCATAGATTTAGCCGGTGGCAATTTGTGGAATAGACACCGGCTGGAATGCGGTTTTAACCAATCAGCATTCAGGATTAGACTCATCTGTTGTATAATGCCTCGCAAAGAAGGGCACCTATTGGTAGATGGGTAAAAAAAAAAGCAGACATTGAAAATCAAATCAAATCAAACTTTATTTGCCACATGCGCCAAACACAAGTGCAGACTTTACCGTGAAATGCTTACTTACAAGCCCCTAACCAACAGTGCAGTTCAAGAAGAAGAAAACTTTTACCAAGTAGGCTAAAATAAAAAGTAATACAATAAGAATACCAATAACGGGGCCATATATAGGGGACACCGGTACCGAGTCAGTGTGCAGGGGTACAGGCTAGTTGAGGTAATCTGTACATGTAGGTGGGGACGAAATGACTATGCATAGATAATAAACAGTGAGTAGCAGCAGTGTACAAGGGGGGGGTCAATGTAAATTGTCCGGTGGTGATTTTTATGAATTGTTCAGCAGTCTTATGGCTTGGGGGTAGAAGCTGTTGAGGAGCCTTTTGGTCCTAGACTTGGCGCTCCGGTATCGCTTGCGGTAGCAGAGAAAACAGTCTATAACTTGGGTGACTGGAGTCTCTGACAATTTTATGGGTTTACCTCTGACACCGCCTATTATATAGGTCCTGGATGGCAGGAAGCTTGCCCCAGTGATGTACTGGGCCATTCACACTACCCTCTGTAGCACCTTATGGTCAGATGCCGAGCAGTAGCCATACCAGGCGGTGATGCAACCGGTCAGGATGCTCTCGATGGTGCAGCTGTAGAACCTTTTGAGGATCTGGGGACCCATGCCAAATCTTTTCAGTCTCCTGAGGGGGAAAAGGTTTTGTTGTGCCCTCTTCACGACTGTCTTGGTATGTCTGGACCATGATAGTTCGTTGGCGATGTGGACACCAAGGAACTTGAAACTCTCGACACACTCCACTACAGCCCCGTCGATGTTAATGGGGGCCTGTTCGGCCCGCCTTTTCCTGTAGTCCGCGATCAGCTCCTTTGTCTTGCTCACATTGAAGGAGAGGTTGTTGTCCTGGCACCACACTGCCAGTTCTCTGACCTCCTCCCTATAGGCCATCTCATCGTTGTCGGTGATCAGGCCATCCACTGTTGTCGTCAGCAAACTTAATGATGGTGTTGGTCGTGTTTGGCCACGCAGTCGTGGGTGAACAGGGAATACAGGAGGGGACTAAGTACACACCCCTGAGGGGCCCCAGTGTTAAGGATCAGCGTGGCAGATGTGTTGTTGCCTACTTTTACCACCTGGGGCCCCTTTGAGCATGGTGAAGTTATTAATTACACTTTGGATGGTGTAGAAATAAACCCAGTCATTACAAAAATACAGGTCTCCTTACTAACTCGGTTGCGGGAGAAGTAAACCGCTCAGGGATTTCACTGAGGCCAATTGTGACTTTAAAACAGTTGCAGGGTTTAATGGCTGTAATAGGGGAAAACTGAGGATGGATCAACAACATTGTAGTTATCAATAGGGAGATCTTTTTTAAGCCATATTCTTATTGTTTTCTCTCAGAGCAGGAGGAGAGGTACTCAATCACACGCACACACACACTTTTCCTCATGCTCTAGTTCTAAATGCTGATTTGCAGGTCGACTTAATCACACGTGGTGTTGCAGCCAGAGTGAATGGGTCCGTCCATTAATCACCCTCCTCCTCCTCCCACCCCAACAACCTGCAATTTAACACTTTAATGTAGCACTCATGTCTCACTTTCACCTAATTTAACAACTGATTTACTTAACAAAAGGCACATCTCAATAGGTGGTCCAGGTAAGTCATTATATAGCACAAGCTTTCCTCTTTTGTTCTCTATTGCACCTCTATTGTTCCTCAAGCAAGGAGGGGAACTGATGACATCACAACTTCCCATCAGACCAAGTCCTTGAATGCCCTGATCCTTGAACTTTGCAGTTGTGTCTAAAAACACTTGCTAAAAACATCTATATTGTTTAACCCTTTATTGTGTGTACTCTACTGTATGTATACTTGGGATACTGCTTTTTAACAGTAAAAGTAAAAAAAAATAGCTGGAGAACATCTTTAAGCCTTAAAGAGACAATCCCTAAAGCAATTGGTTATTGTGTAAGAGCTATTGAAAATTTAAAGCAAAAAAAAGTAAAATAATTCAAATATACAAAAGCTGTGTATTTTCTCCACCCTCCCGATTCAGAATATATAATTTGCATAGTCATGGCACGCTTTTTGTAAGAGCTATTGAAGATTGAAATCCCAAATCATACACTGCTCAAAAAAATAAAGGGAACACTTAAACAACACAATGTAACTCCAAATCAATCACACTTCTGTGAAATCAAACTGTCCACTTGGGAAGCAACACTGATTGACAATAAATTTCACATGCTGTTGTGCAAATGGAATAGACAACAGGTGGAAATTATAGGCAATTAGCAAGACATGCCCAATAAAGGAGTGGTTCTGCAGGTGGTGACCACAGACCACTTCTCAGTTCCTATGCTTCCTGGCTGATGTTTTGGTCACTTTTGAATGCTGGCGGTGCTTTCACTCTAGTGGTAGCATGAGACGGAGTCTACAACCCACACAAGTGTCTCAGGTAGTGCAGCTCATCCAGGATGGCACATCAATGCGAGCTGTGGCAAGAAGGTTTGCTGTGTCTGTCAGCGTAGTGTCCAGAGCATGGAGGCGCTACCAGGAGACAGGCCAGTACATCAGGAGACGTGGAGGAGGCCGTAGGAGGGCAACAACCCAGCAGCAGGTCCGCTACCTCCGCCTTTGTGCAAGGAGGAGCAGGAGGAGCACTGCCAGAGCCCTGCAAAATGACCTCCAGCAGGCCACAAATGTGCATGTGTCTGCTCAAATGGTCAGAAATAGACTCCATGAGGGTGGTATGAGGGCCCGACGTCCACAGGTGGGGGTTGTGCTTACAGCCCAACACCGTGCAGGACGTTTGGCATTTGCCAGAGAACACCAAGATTGGCAAATTCGCCACTGGCGCCTTGTGCTCTTCACAGATGAAAGCAGGTTCACACTGAGCACATGTGACAGACGTGACAGAGTCTGGAGACGCCGTGGAGAACGTTCTGCTGCCTACAACATCCTCCAGCATGACCGGTTTGGCGGTGGGTCAGTCATGGTGTGGGGTGGCATTTCTTTGGGGGGCCGCACAGCCCTCCATGTGCTCGCCAGAGGTAGCCTGACTGCCATTAGGTACCGAGATGAGATCCTCAGACCCCTTGTGAGACCATATGCTGGTGCGGTTGGCCCTGGGTTCCTCCTAATGCAAGACAATGCTAGACCTCATGTGGCTGGAGTGTGTCAGCAGTTCCTGCAAGAGGAAGGCATTGATGCTATGGACTGGCCCGCCCGTTCCCCAGACCTGAATCCAATTGAGCACATCTGGGACATCATGTCTCACTCCATCCACCAACACCACGTTGCACCACAGACTGTCTAGGAGTTGGCAGGTGCTTTAGTCCAGGTCTGGGAGGAGATCCCTCAGGAGACCATCCGCCACCTCATCAGGAGCATGCCCAGGCGTTGTAGGGAGGCCACACACACTACTGAGCCTCATTTTGAATTGTTTTAAGGACATTACATCAAAGTTGGATCAGCCTGTAGTGTGGTTTTCCACTTTAATTTTGAGTGACTCCAAATCCAGACCTCCATGGGTTGATAAATTGGATTTCCATTGATTATTTTTGTGTGATTCTGTTGTCAGCACATTCAACTATGTAAAGAAAAAAGTATTTAATAAGATTATTTCATTCATTCAGATCTAGGATGTGTTATTTTAGTGTTCCCTTTATTTTTTTGAGCAGTGTATTTTCAACAACAACAAAAAGGTGTGGATTGTTCTCCATCCACCCGATTCAGAATATACCGTTTATAGTTATGGCATGCTTGGTTCATTCGCTTATTGCTAAAACCTAATATCCAATATAAAACACATTTTACCAGTATGATTTCTCTCCATGACCTATGCCTATATTTAACATTTTATAGGCTAAAAGTACTCAAAATAAAAGCTTGATATAAAATGACTCAAGTTAAAGTGAAAGTCACCCAGTAAAATATCACTTTAATAAAAGTAAAAAAGTATTTGGTTTTAAATATACAAAAGTAAATGGAATTTCTAAAATGTAAATAATTTAAAGTGCCTTATGTTAAGCAAACCAGACGGCACAAATTTATTTTTATTGATGGATCACCAGGGGCACACTCCAACACTCAGACATAATTTACAAACGAAGCATTTGTGTTTAGTGAGTCCACCAGATCGGAGGCAGTAGAGATGACCAGGGATGTTCTTTTGATAAGTGTGTGAATTGGACCATTTTCCTGTCAAAATGTAACAAGTGCTTTTGGGTGTCAGGGAAAATGTATGGAGTAAAAAGTACATCATTTTCTTTAGGAATGTAGTGAAGTAAAAGTAGGCAAAAATATAAATAGTAAAGTACAGATAGCCCAAAAAACTACTTAAGTAGTACTTTAAAGCATTTTTACTTAAGTACTTTACACCACTGCTAACATGCAGCCTTTGTCCTTATCTTGTCCACATTCTAATTGTGCACACATTTTTAGACAATAAATCCATATTATTTTACAAGAATATCTGTAAATGAATTTGAATACAGGGAAGCACCAGCTAATCTGTTAACAATGTGGACGGATAAGAAACATTACCATGTGTAGATGCAACGGCTATAATGTGGCCACAATCAGAATGTGGATAGGATCAGAACAAAGGATGCATGTTAGCACCACGTATAAATGAGGCATGAGTGACAATATAATAAGATAATAGGGGCCATTTATAAGGCTATATTTACCTCTTGGATGTTGGCGCACGCACCTCAAGGTTCTAAATTATCTATCAATATTATCTGGTCATGTGGTGTATAGGCGTCGAGATGTTATTTCCATTTACATCCAACATCAAGTGCAGTGTAGATTTGATTGGGCAACTAGGATATCGATCTGTAGTTTCAAGAGACCTTGTAACTTGTCTATGATGCAGGTTCTCTCCAATTATAGCCTAGTATTAATTCTGGTTTGTTCTCTAGGCTGTCTCCATAAACTGGAAATATTATTTTTGGTTGACAAAAACTTAAGAGCATCAAGATAGTCACTGAGGGATCTAGCACAATAATTATAACACAACAGCCACATAGAAGAGCCATGACAGATGTAACCAGAAACAAGAGAATATAAAACTTTATCATCAATATACAAAAACAATTCGGCAAAGGCATATTTTTGGCAGACATAAACACCGCAAATGTTTCGTTTACCTATTCGTTTTCAGAAGTCCTGCTGCAACAAAAGAACATAAAAAATACAGTGACAACTGTGTATTAGTAGGCTACTATAGAAACCTGGAATCGCACAAATAAATACTGTTTGGAGGAACTGTCGAAGAAATATAGTAATCAACACACCATACACTGATTAGTTTAAAAAGGAAGCAGAACACAATGTAGGCCTTTGATAAAAATATAAATCTAAAATATATAGATTATCAATAGCAGAAAAATATTTGAGGTTGCATAGTTGCCTAATAAAGCAAACTAATGAGCCATATTGTTGGGTACATAGTAGCGTGTAGCTCGCTTTGTACCATGCAGTGTGGCGCACCAGGGTACTTGGCAGGGTACTATACACCTATCCAACTACAGAAAACACTACCATCTATGTAGTTGTTGAAAGAATAACTTAAACATAGTCTAGTTGGCTACATCTTCGTGCTGTGTTCTTCTGTAACGTATGTCACTGCACGCCTGTTGCTCGTCTCTGTCCCCTCTTCCTTGGCCCCCTTCTGCTCCCTCTTGGAACAGGTCTCTCCTTTCTGGGGGTCTTTTGGGTGGTCTTTTTCTCCCTCAACAAAGGCAGCAGGGACGTCAAACTCCGTCGTCCTCCTCGCCGGCGGAGTCCGACGACTCGGGAACGGGCGTGTAGGTGGGCACAGCGTTGAACATGACGAAGCCCACGGTGATCACCACAAACGACACAATGTACAGGCCTGAGAACTGTGGCGGGTGGGGCAGAGGTAGACGTTTTGATTGATCCATTTCACAGATCAGCGGCTATAGTTGCTTTGTATAACTCATTTGTAACACATTTGTGAGAAGTAACATTTGTGAGAAGGTGCTAGTTAAACATGGAAGTCAGTATTTACCTCAAACATTGGCTGTATGTTTCATATACACATGACAATGTTAATACATTTTTTGAATCTAATCAAACCACAGAAGCCTTCTCATTAAACAACAGAATCCACCTTAGGCTTACAATATATGCTTTTGCTCATGGGCGTGGGCCCCTTTCTGTCCAATAAAGTAATTTCTGGATAACAATTTTGTCAATTTTGGGCACCCCCTCTGGCTCAAGAGCAAACCCATAGAAAAATAGTATATTTAACTCACAACAAAGTAGAAGAGGAAGATGCCACAGAAGAGGCTGAAGAGGTCAGCGGTGAGCAGGGAGAGATTCACTGCAGTGGCACTGGTCATCTTGACCACCAGGGGCATGAAACTGTACAGGGCATACATGCAGAAGGCGTAGGCCGCAAACAGTACGACTGTGGAGGGAAACACCAGGGTTAGGCACTAAATGGAAGGAAATGGTCTGAAACAAAGAAGTGGGGAGGGACTGTCTGGACTTGTCTTGTCCAATCATTAAACGCTTATTTTGAGTTTTCCTTTTCAAAGCATTTTACAACGTTGTGTCCTACTGAACATGCACCAGGGTTGTGTCCAGTAAAGCAACAAAGAGGAAAAAACATTTGCAACAGATTGAAATGGAGATTGTACTTCCTGGACTTCTTCAATAAGAAATTCACATTTTTGTTTTCCGTTTCAAAATGTTCTGCAATATGTGCCCTACTGAATAAGGCCCAGAATCTCAGAAGGGAATTCTACTGGACAAACAAAGCACTTTCTGTAAAACTATTGCACAGAGCAAAATAGCTTTATACAGAGCATATACAGGTAACTGTCAAAAATAAAGGAAACATCAAGATAAAGTGTCTTAATAGGGCATTGGGCCACCACAAGCCAGAACAGCTTCAATTCACCTTGGCATAGATTCTACAAGTGTCTGCAACTATATTGGAGGGATGCAACACCATTCTTCCACGAGAAACTCAATCATTTGGTGTTTTGCTGATGGTGGTGGAAAAAGCAGTATCAGGCCCCGCTCCAGAATCTCCCATAAGTGTTCAATTGGGTTGAGATCTGGTGACAGATAACCATGGTTTACATCGTTTTCATGCTAATCAAACCATTCAGTGACCACTCGTGCCCTGTGGATGGGGGCATAGCCAAGGTAACCAAAAGAATGGCCTGCCCAGCATTTGTACACATGACCCTAATTACGATGAGATGTTAATTGCTTAATGAACTCAGGAACTACACCTGTGTGGAAGCACCTGCTTTCAATATACAGTACTTTGTATCCCTTATTTATTCTAGGGTTTCCATTATTTTAGTAGTTACCTGTAACTAGAGTAAATGAGATTATTATCCAAATGAAATGGGCATAATTGACATACCGTCATGTCCAAAATTATTGGCACCCTCAATAAAGACAAGCAAAAATAAATAATACAAATACTGAGCTATATTGCATGCTCAAAAAAAATTGTTTTCAATGGGGTTCAAGTCCGGATATGCTTCTGTTTTTTACCGCCAAACCCATCACGTGTGTGCGTGGCCAAAAAGCTCTATATTTGTGTCGTCTGACCATAGCACCGGTTCCAATCCAAGTGCCAATGCTGTTCGTCAAACTCCAGGCGGTGCTATGATCAGATTAAATTCAAATAGAGTTCTTTGGCCAAGCACACCAGCGGTGGTTTTTGTGTAAAAAAACAGAAGCATATGCAGAAAAGTACGTTACATTTTATAGCCATACACTCACCACCCCCCAACCCCTATTTTACGCTACTGCTACTCTCTGTTCATCATATATGCAGTCACTTTAACCATATCTACATGTACATACTAACTCAATCAGCCTGACTAACCGGTGTCTGTATGTAGCCTCGCTACTTTTATAGCCTCGTTACTGTATATAGCCTCGCTACTGTTATTTTTCACTGTTTTATTTCTTTACTTACCTATTGTTCACCTAATACCTTTTTGCACTATTGTTTAGAGTGTGTAAGTAACCATTACACCTGTTGTATTAGGCGCACGTGACAAATAAACTTTGATTTGATATGTTATGGGCTATTTTGCTTCCACTGGTCCTGAGGCGCTTGTTAAGGTCAACGGCATCATGAACTTTACCAAGTACCAGGAAATGTTTGCCAAAAACCTGGTTGCCCCTGCCAGGATGCTGACACTTGGCTGTAAGTGAATCTTCCAGCAACACAATAACCCTAAACACTAATCAAAATCCATAAAGGAATGGTTACAATATCAACATTTTGCAATGGCCATATCAGTCTCTGGACTTGAACCCCATTGAAAACCTGTGGTTTGAATTGAAGAGGGCAGTTTATAAGAACAGATTAATGATATCAAGGATCTGGAAAGATTCTGTATGGAAGAATAGTCTAAGATCCTTTCCAATGTGCTCTCCAATCTCATAAACAATTTAGAAAAAGTCTGTCATTTTTTACAAGAGGAGGGTGGTAGAGTATTGAAAACAGGGGTGCCAATAACTTTTACCCCCATCTTCTTGAGACGTGTTGTATTACTTTGTTGTATTATGTATTCCTCTGAGCAATTGTATAAAATATCATTTCCAAATTTTTGGGATAATACAATATAGATCAGTATTCGTATTATTTATTTTATAGTATTTTTTGCTCATCTTTATCAGACTTGCCAATAATTATGGACCTGACTGTATATGACTGACAATTGAGTTAAGGAGTTATCAAATATGGGGAGAAAATTAATTCTTACTAATTTTCCAGTTCCATTTAATAGCTGCTACTGCACTGGTTTCCAATATGGCTCTGCAACACAGGACAACAGAAGGTAAGATTGCAAATAGGAACTGTGTCGGTCGACAGACTTACAAAGCACCTTCAAGACCATTCTGATGGGTAGATTTTGCCTAAAATAACTGGTCAAGTGATGAAAATGTGATGTCTGGATGATGTGGGGGGAAGTACCATAATAAATACAATATGTACTGACTGATGTAGTGCACCAAACAAAAAGTTAAAGGGATAGTTTGCTTTTTGAAGATAAGCTAGTGCCAGGATTCAATCTGAACGCGGGCTGTCGACAATGAGGCAGAGGTCATTTCCAATTGAGCCGACATCTGCAGCATTTACCGTGAATGCGTTCTCAGTGAACACAGTAACATTGCCTTTAAAAGCTGCATTGTCGACAAACTGCGTTCAGACTGAATCTTGGCCTAAAACGAAAGGAAAGCTAAGTAAGCTTACATTTGTAAAAGTGAACTTTCCCTTTAATACTGAGGGGAGAAAGGCAGGAAAGACTGTCTTTGAACCGGTTCAACACTCGAGAGAGGGTGTCTTACAGCTGTATGCCGCTGATCAGGGTGCCGAACAGGCCCATCATACCCAGGAACTCCCCGCGGCTCAGGTTCTTCACCGTGTACTCCTGACAAACATTCGACACTGCATACAGTGCAGCACTCACCAGCACCAGACCGTCCCCCAGCAACACATCACTGGCTAGATGGAGAGAGGGAAGGAGGGAAAGAGAGAGGGATGAAGGGAGTAGAGAGGAGGGAGAGTATGAGATAAAATATAAGGTGGGAGAGGAGAGAGAGAAAAGACTAATGTTATTTTAGGCAAAGTCTTTGACATGTTAGTTAAGGTCATTTGCAGAGCTAATAATATGAGGAATCAGCTCTAAGGGTTTGTGATGAGAGTTTAATAATGCCTGTTTATCTTTGCCCGTGCTGTGAACCCTAAGGCCTCTCCGGATCCGAATGTATGGAACTGTTTATGTCCCAAGAAAAGGCACTGAGGTACATTTAAAGCTGTTATTCCTCTATGGATATGTCTGACTAAGTATAAAAAGGTATGTCTTCTACATCAAAAGAAGTGGACAAAAGCCTGGTCCTAGACTATAAAGCATATTTATTGGAGATTAACCTGTCTGGAAAACAGGCCCAAAGTGATATAACAAATTACAATAGGTAGTGTTTTCACTGGATCACGGGTCTCCCAGCCAGTAGGTTGATCCCCACACCCAGGAGACACTCCCCCCTCAGGGTATGTATGTATGTATGTATGTATGTATGTATGTATGTATATTATATATTCCTGTGTAGACCCTGACAATAATAACATATAATTGATAAACGCAGTTGTCCCTAGTTACCACGGTCACAATGTCAAAATTGGCTGTCTTAATGTAAGGTTAGAGTTCGGCATAAGATTAGCAGTGTGGTTAAGGTTAGGTTTAAAATCAGATTTTAAGAAGAGAAATAGTAGAAATAAGCTGGGTTTATGACTTTGTGGGTGTGGTAACTAATGACGACCGATAAATGGCAACGTTCTGTAAATTACACAAGGGATAATCAATGAGGGTCTATGCGTTCTATGGAAAATAATGAACGGACGTGGAAGGTGTGTTCTACGACACGCTAGTGGAACTAACCTTCCACGGAGTTGCATTATTTTCCAGATTTTATAATCCCTTTTATACCGTGGCTATAATTAAACACTTTTGATGCCAGAAATGTGTTAATTTGCAGGTAGAAATGTGTCCAACATCCTTTGAAGTAGCTAGCAAGTTTACTAGATAGCTACAGTAATTGGCTTGGAAACCAAACAAAGACTTGCTAGCTAGCGAACCATCAGTCCTAGCATGAAAATCGAATTCAACAATGACAATGTTTTCAATTCGACTTTTGCTTTCAAAAGCAGATCAAACATGGAACATGTAAGAATGAATTATAGGCATTAAATTCTACCTTGCTGACATACTTGCTCTAGAATGCCCTTCAAGCCAATCAGAAACTAGTATTCAACAATGCCATGGCATAACTTGGAAATAATGGACGACGCAGCATGACGAGGCTGAACTAATCAAACGAATGACTGGGTCACGTCTCTAGCAACCAAAAGATGAGTATTTTTTATTTCTACCAGTAAATGTGTACTTTAGTATTGTTTTATTTGGCAACTGTGGTATAAGCAGGATAAACGCCTCAGTTCAGTACATTACCTTGTAAAAATGATCTCGGCTTCGCCTTGTCGTCCATTATTTCCAAGGTAATGTACAGAACATCAGTGTTTATCCCTTACTTATAAATCGGGTAGTTTGGGTCCTGGAGATTGATTGGCTGAAAGCCGTGGTATATTGAAGCAATAAAAGCCAGAGGGGGTGTGGTTTATGGCCAATATACCACAGCTAAGGGCTGTTCTCTGCACGACACAACGCGGAGTGCCTGGATACAGCCCTTAGCCGTGGCCATATATCACAAACCCCCGAGGTGCCTTATTGCTATTATAAACTGTTTACCAATGTAATTAGAACAGTAAAAATGTGTGTTTTGTCATACCCGTCGTATACCGTCTGATAAATCACGGCTGTCAGCCAATTAGCATTCAGGGCTTGAACCATCCAGTTTATAACAGACATTATAAACTGGGCGGTTCGAGCACTGAATGCTGATTGGCTGACAGCCGTGGTATATCAGACTGTATACCACAGGTATATCAGACTGTATACCACAGGTATTACAAAACACATATTTTTACTGCTCTAATTACATTGGTAAACAGTTTATAATGGCAATAAGGCACCTTTGGGGTTTGTGATATATGGCCAATATACCACGGCTAAGGCATTGCGTCGTGCATAAGAACAACTCTTAGCCGTGGTATATTGGCCATATACCACACACCCTCGGCCCTTATTGCTTAAATATAAAACACAGGTATGAAGCAAAACTACAACAACAAAAAGTGTATATATAAAACATTTTTTTAAATGAAGCTAAATTAGGTGTTTACTGTTCTAATTATGTTGGTAACCAGTTTATAATAGCGTTGCATCGTGTTTAAGAACAGCCCTTAGTCATAGTAGATGTATATTGTTCATATTGCACACCTCCTCAGGCCTTATTGCTTAAATATCACGAGTAGTGTTCTTACTGGATCCCTGGTCTCTCCCAGCCAGTAGGTCGGCCCCAACCATGGCACCCACCCCCAGCAGACAAACGGCCACAGCCACAAAGTGCACCAGGCGATAGCGCGTCTTCAGGAAGAACCAGGAGAGCACCATCAGCACCGGGATCACAAAGCAGTCCAGCAGCTGCAACCAGAACCACATACAGTATAGTTTCAGGTGTAAAATGCCAATTGCATACAAGGCAACTGAAAGACACTTAGGACTGGGTGATATGGCCAAAATATGATATCACTGTATTTTTTAAACATTTTTAACAGTATTTTATTATTTTGAATAATAAAAGTTCTACATTTGCTTTATGAGTACCGTAACTTCCGGACTATTGAGCGCACCTGAATATAAGCCGCACCCACTGAATTAAAAAATATATATATTATTTTGAACATAAATAAGCTGCACATGTCTATAAGCCGCAGGTGCCTACCGGTACATTGAAACAAATGAACTTTACACAGGCTTTAACGAAACACGGCTTGTAACAAAAAATAAAAAATTAGCAGTAAGCTTTAGTTGTCTTTTTGCACTGAGTCAATTCCTCACGCTGCTGTTTCCAACGTTTCATCATCGACTCATTGAGACCAAGCTCCCGTGCAGCAGCTCTATTTCCTTTTCCAACAGCCAGATCAATCGCCTTCAACTTGAAAGCTGCATCATATGCATTTCTCCGTGTCTTTGCCATGATGAAGGTGACAAAATGACTACCGTAATCAGAATGATGGGAAGTTTGAGAGCGCTCGATTTAATCTAAACAGTAAACAAAAAAGTTGTTTGTCCTTAACCCGTTCGGCAATTTCATTGGTCTAATGAAAGCTTCATGCCGCCAAAAAACTGAGCACGTCACAGAACGTGTTTTTTGGAAAACAAAATTTGAAAGCGGGAAAAATCCATATATTAGCCGCGTCATTGTTTAAGGCGCGAGGTTCAAAGCGTGGGAAAAAAGTTGCGGCTTATAGTCCGGAAATTACGGTAATGCATGACCCTAGGGTGGCAACACATACATTCTAAGTGATTTCAATGGGTCTTTCTCCATTCTGATTGTTTTATACTGTTCAATTCAACCCAAAATAATTTCCTCATAACATTTCTAAATTTCCTGCACTCATTTTTGATAATTTCCACACTAGGGCTGCACAATATGGGCAACAAAATCTTGCCCTTATTTTTAACCAAATGTTGCATTTGCGATTTGCCTTGTGATTTAGATCAAAACAATTGGGTGAACTGTTGGAATCTTGGAAATAGAATGTTTGTTCTAATTCTATAGTTAGAATAAATAACACATTGAATACAGTGTTGTTTGACATGTCAACAAATGAAAATGCCAGGGAGGAGTTATTGTGACAGGGTTGGAACCAAAGTGTTGGTCAGTGTTTCCTAGGGGACCCTATAATCTTTGGCTACATTAAAATGTTTCTTCATATAGCCAATATAGTCATGCTAAGCCTATTCCACTGATTTAGAAGTTACTGTTGCACAAACATGCTGATTTAGGCTTACACCATCAGTGGTATCAGGTTGTATTAGCTAGCTACTTATGCTCTGACTCAGTACATTTATTAGCTAGTTAGCTAGACAACTAACTAGCAATTAGCATTAGTGGCTAAAACGATTTAGCTAAAACTTACTAAGAAAATACAAACTTGCCAGCTGTTTGCAGACGTAAGAAACAAACTAAGAGTAATTATAGAACGCTTGAGGGTTTATATTAAGAAGCTAAGTGGAAACAATATTGTTGACTGAATGTAAGTGTCTCGTGGTCAAGCAACAACAAATGCACTCCATAAGTGACAGGGGTCTGTGTGAAAAGCGGCATGGAGAGAGAGAGAGAGCGGAGAGGAATGACTCAAGTAGCGTGTAAACTATAAAAATGGAGGTTATACACGGCATATCACATTTAACAGAAAACATTAAAATACCGTTATAGAAGATAAAGTAAAAACACAAACCGGTCTGTGCATCAATACCGGTACATCAGTGGAGGCTGGTGGGAGGAGCTATAGGAAGACGGGCTTATTGTAATGGCTGGAATGGAATTAATGGAACGGAGTCAAACGTGTGGTTTCCATATGTTTGATACCGTTCCATTAATTCCATTCCAGCCATTACAATGAGCCTTTCCTCCTATAGCTCCCCCCCACCAGCCTCCACTGGGGTACATTGTAAAATATGGTATACCTCCAAGCCCTAAAGGCACTTGAATATTCATATTCACCTGGAAAAACCGGTCAGGTGACACAATGTATCACCTAGGTCCTAGATACATCAATTAGTGAGTCATTCTTCACCCAAAAAACACACTATGCAACGGTATTAGTAATTTCTTACCTGTATGCTGGTCAACGTTGTAAACTGGTATGCCTTCACCACTGTGTAGTTTGCCTCCACGTCCGTCAGTCCCATAAGTAAATACCGCCACCATTTTGTTTTTAAAATCTGTAATATATTCCCATCACCTGTTAAAACAGGAAAGCGAGAATCCAGAGTGAGACAAAAAATGTCATATTTTATGAGTTAGCAGGACTGTTGTTAGTCTATCTGTGTAGGCCACGGTTGTGTTCACTAGGCACCAAACGGATGAAAACAGTCTAAAACATGAAGACTCATTTTCGTTTCCCTTGCATGCTCTAATAAACACAACCCATTTAATAATCACAAATTTTTTTTATCCCAGTAGGTAGGATTCCCAAATATCACCAATTAGATTCGGAACTATGTGGCTTCAAACTCTACTGCTAGTGTATGGTCAGGAAGACCAGGGCCTGTTTGAATACCTCCATCCTTCGTTCCATCCTCTCTTCCTTGAAGTAATCACTGATCTTAATTGGTTGAATTGGTGAAAGTAATAAGGTGGCGTAACCTTGCTTTCACCTTTCAAAGTATGTATAAAAATATGATATCCTCAAGGAATCAACTGTAGGAAGGATGCATTTGTAAAATATTCTAACTGGCCCCTGCAAATAATGACGAAGGTGATGATTCTCACTAATATTAGCATTTTCCGACCAAAAACGAATGTAAGTCAATGTACTCAGTTTAGCATGTGTAGAATTCAGGGCGGCGGTTTCTGACCTTTTCTGAAGCTGAGCGAGGCAGTGTAGGTGAGCAGCAGCAGGACGTAGTTGAGGAAGCTCTGGAGCATGGGCGTCTCCACACCCGCTTCCGCTAGGTACTGGCAGCTGACCGCCGTACCGCAAATCAGCATGGACAGGGCCTGGCCCATGGCGATGGTCTTCAGCAGACGCCTGCCGAGGTCATGTTAACATCAATCAATAAATCACTTAAATGTATGTACTGTAGAATAATATGCCCATTTTGTGTCAGTGCATGGCCTGTTGCGTCTGTGCATGGCCTGTTGCGTCTGTGCATTGTTTGTCTTGTTGTGCTCACCATGTGAAGACGCCCTTCAGCTTATAGCTGCGCAGCCTGGCACAGGCTGTCCAACAGCTCCTTCCATGTCCACAGTCAGAGCTCTCTGCAGGCTCAGAACCATCCATTTCCTTCTGAGGTATCCCTGAGAACCCCACCAAAACAGAAGGGGGGGGACAGATTAGGGAATGAGAGAGAGATGAAACAGAGATAGAGGGAACTGAACAGTTGTATTAACAATGTCTGCATCAAAGACCCAGACAAGCAGTGTGCAGTAATCTCCCCTGGAATTTAGGCCTCATTATATTGTGCTCAACTAGGCACTCTGCACTCCAAGGAAGGTAACACTGCTAATTATCTTTTTACATGTCAATCTTTTTCATGCCAGATTAGTCGTTTTTGAAAAGGAGATTAGGCCTACGTTTTTATAACCTACAGCTCTCAACTATTCCCAGGCGTTTAATAAGAAAGGTTTTTAATCAAGGAAGACATTTCATACAGTAGCCCTGGTGGTGTGATAAAGTGAGTGGGCCTCGTTTGTTTCAATAGCCCAAATCAGATATTGAAATCTGATTTGAATGTTTTTATTAATGGAAAACATTTCGATTTGTGGATGGCAACAACACAAATACTAATTGTGCATGGTGTGCAATTGCTCCTTTGTAGATGATAAACATTTAATTGAACTAAAAACAGCAAACATAGGATTTTTACTCATCGAGCTGTCCAAATCTGAAACATTCATCAACATCCTGTCACAATGTGTTGACCACGTTTCCATCCAACCATTTCATGCGAATGATTTACCTGATGCATGAAAAAAAAAATCACGATCAGGCATGAAATGCCGGTATGCAGGAAACATGAAATGCTGGTAAAAATGGTATACATTGCCAACATACAATTTGTTTGTTCGACGTGGTGGGATCTGTTTGTGTCTGTAAAATGTAATATTCTAGAAATGGCGGTGGAAACGCCTTTATAAGTAAATAATTCAAGAGAAGAACCGAGCACCTTAGGCACGTTGACTTACTACTTAGATTTTAGCGGAAAGGGATACAGATATTATAACCATCATATCGAAGTACATTTAGAGTCACGCGATATGTTGTGTGGTCCTCCCACTACGACACGGGAAAGCTTGCAGTTTGTTAGGCTACAGATGAAATGATTAACTTCACAGGGTGATGAATGTGAAAGGTGATGAGCTTCATACTCCTTTGCAATACATTTCGAGGGTCTTATTCTGGTGACATGATGATCGATGCCGTTTGACAAATACAAATAATATCGTCCTTATCCATAATAATCTTAATGTAAATAGACTACCCGCACTGTACCTGCGAGCTGTTGGCTAGAGCGCATGTGCCGAGACCTGCGAAAGCTATTTATGTGTGTACTACAGCATCACGCGCAGCCTTTTATCAGCAAAAAGGTAGTTTGATGGAAACATATCTGGTGGGAAAATGTGCATATTGTTTAATACAGACTTTAAAATATAACTCGGTTTCCAAATTGGATGGAAACCGAGTTACGGTCACACCTTCCTATTAAAACACGTGGCCAAATAAAGTAACAAGTACCGAACACAATCTACTAAGGCTTTCAGCCACTACAACATTTTATACTACAAATGTAACTTGACTACAATGATACAACATTACAATCATATAACACCATACACTCACGAGTAAATCTAGCGAGGCATCGTCACGCGCGCCACAGACTAAACATTAAATAGAATATGGTAGTTCATCTACCTGCATAGGTTAAACTCTCCTCGGCATTCATTTGAAGTTACGGTTAAATCGAGCGCTTAAAAGACGTACCATAACTCTCGTGGCCAAATACATCAGCAGGCTACAGCACCTCAATGGATAAATCTAACCCACTGTTTTTTACGACAGCCCCAAAGGACCGCCTCCTCTTCTGAGATTGGCCAAGAGGCTGGTGTGTCACGTCAATCTCTTGATCAAGCCCATGAGCTTGCAACCAAACTATGATGTGGTGCTGAAGGGACTCCTTTCGGGCGACAGTGGAATGATGCAGACCGTTTTGATATTTGATAAGGCACTTCAGCGCCTCATCATCACCACCAGATTATATAATATTCTTATTTTTGTAGGTATTTTTCTTAAAACGGCATTGTTGGTTAAGGGCTTGTAATTAAGCATTTCACTGTAAGGTTGTACCTGTTGTATTCGGCTAACGTGACAAATACAATTTTATTTTGATTTGACCAGAATGTTGCAATATTTAGAGTTTAGACAACACCCATGACAGCTAGACTGCAAAATCCATCAACTTCGTGAGATATAAGAACTAATACAAAATGTTAACAAATAACATTTTAATTAACTTGAGGAAAAAAGTAGTTTGGGGAACTCATTATTAAGCAGACTGTGGGGTGTTCTGAGTTCGGACCTGCCCTTGCCTGAGAGAGACATATATGTATATATAAACAAAATAATATTCCATGGTGAAATGATAATAACGCCTATGTTATTGTGTAGAAACTGATATCTTGCCGTCCTTGAAGCATTCAAAACTTTGTCTTGTGTTGATTTCAGTCTCCTGCAGTTCTGTGCGCCTGTTGCATAATTGTTAACCCACTGTTGCCAGTTAGCCCACTATGTGAGCAGTAGGCTAGACCTAGGGTTTAATAAGATAATTTCCTCGTATACTGTATTATATATACAGTACCAGTCAAAACTTTGGACACACCTACTCATTCAAGGGTTTTTCTTAATTTTTACTATTTTCTACATTGTAGAAAAAAAATATGAAATAACACATGGAATCATGTAGTAACCAAAAAAGTGTTAAACAAATCAAAATAGATTTTAGATTCTTCAGTAAGTAACCACCCTTTGCCTTGCTAACAGCTTTGCACACTCTTGGCATTCTTTCAACCAGCTTCACCTGGCATTTTCCAAAAGTCTTGAAGGAGTTCCCACATATGCTGAGCACTTGTTGGCTGCTTTTCCTGCACTCTGCGGTCCAACTCATCCCAAACCATCTCAATTGGGTTGAGGTCTGGTGATTGTGGCGGCCAGGTCATCTGATGCAGCACTACATCACTCTCCTTCTTGGTCAAATGATAGTCCCACTACGTGCAAACCAGATGGGATGGTGTATCGCTGCAGAATGGTGTGGTAGCCATGCTGGTTAAGTGTGCCTTGAATTCTAAATAAATCACCGACATTGTCACCAGCAAAGCACCCCCACAACATCACACCTCCTCCTCCATGCTTCACGGTGGGAACCACACATGCCGATATTATCCGTTCACATACTCTGCGTCTCACAAAGACACATCGGTTACAACCAAAAATCTCAAATTTGGACTCATCAGACCAAAGGACATATTTCCACCGGTCTAATGTCCAATGGCTGTGTTTCTTGGCCCAAGCAAGTCTTCTTATTGGTGTCCTTTGCGTGAATCCAGCCTTCATGGTCAAATTGCTGCAAAGAAACCACTACTAGTCTCCTCTGAACAGTTGATGTTGAGATGTGTCTGTTACTTGAACTCTGTGAAGCATTTACTTGGGATGCAATTTCTGAGGCTGGTAACTAATGAACTTATCTTCTGCAGCAAAGGTAACTCTGGGTCATCCTTTCCTGTGGCGGTCCTCATGAGAGCCATTACCATCATAGCGCTTGATGGTTTTTGCGACTGCATTTGAAGAAACTTTCAAAGTTCTTGAAATTTTCCAGATTGACTGAACAGCATGTCTTAAAGTAACGATGGAGTGTCGTTTCTCTTTGCTTATTTGAGCTGTTCTTGCCATAATATGAACTTGGTATTTTACCAAATAGGGCTATCTTCTGTATACCAACCCTACCTTGTCATAAGACAACTGATTGGCTCAAACACATTAAGAAGAAAAGAAATTACACAAATTAACAAGGCACACCTGTTAATTGAAATGCATTCCAGGTGACTACCTCATGAAGCTGGTTGAGAGAATGACAAGAGTGTGCAATGCTGTCATCAAGGCAAAGGGTGGCTGGCTACTTTGAAGAATCTCAAATATAAAATATATTTGTTTAACACTTTTTTTGGTTACTACATGATTCCATACGTGTTATTTCATAGTTTTGATGTCA
This sequence comes from Salmo trutta, assembly GCF_901001165.1. NCBI lineage: Eukaryota > Metazoa > Chordata > Actinopteri > Salmoniformes > Salmonidae > Salmo > Salmo trutta. The sequence continues at coordinate 22,177,864 of NC_042971.1, forward strand.
TGTAGAAAATTGTAAAATAAAGAAAAACCCTGGAATGAGTACTGTGTCCAAACTTTTGACTGGTACTATATATATATATATATATATAATGACTATAGGCTATCGTCCTTATGAGTGAATGCTCCAGAATGTTAATATTTGATAATTAAGAATTGATGGAAGTTGAATTGTCATGCAATATACTGTAGTGTAGACCTATATATGAATTGTATCACTGCTTTTCCATTAGCCTATAACATTAAGAAACCAAATGGCAAGTGTGTATATGAGTTATTGGCATAGGCCTGTATAACTAAGACACTTTGTCATACTTTTGAACTGAGCATATTTCTCAATGTAATTTTTATTTATTTATAAACGTTCATGCCCTTTTAGGTATGATACCGTAACTCTCGCATAGCATAGTAAAGATCCTTACCTGCGTTAGCCTGTTGTATTTTTCCTGTTGTATTTTTCCTGTTTGTCCAAAAGTAAACTTGGTACGCTATTTCGAATGCGTCAGTGCGAGCGAGGCTTGGACTCCAAAATAATCTAATTTCCTCGGTCGCAGCGCACGGGGAGAGACAACCACTTGATTTTTCGAGCTATTTTAAATTAAATGTTTTAATGAATGCTTAGACACATTTCACTGCACACAATATATTATTACTTATTTTACAGTGTTTCATAGTTTTTAGTGGGAGACATTCTTTTTTGATAAGTATATATTATTAGACTATTTCAACATTCATTTTAATTGCACGTATGGATTTTGTTTAATCTAGCTAAAAATATAAAAAAAACGGAATATGATGATGAACCATGTTTTTCTCCAGATTTTGTTAAAATCCTTTTAGCAACTACAATCCCGTAAATAACGCGAGATTGTTCGAGGGAATAAGTTCATGTTCACAGTCCTGAACATGGCGACGTCTAATTTGCTAAAGGTATGAGGCTGCTCAATTCAATACATTTGATTAACGTTACATGAATCATTGTCTGTTGCATAGTTGAGGATATCTTACACTCTACACTGCTAAGCGCACATACCTTGCAATATAGGTCATATGAAGTCCTCTTGTTTGCCTTGCTAGCAATGAAAAAACTGCTATTTACTCCTCTCATTGGCGTTCGTTAGCCTGGTGCTAGCTAGCTGCACCAGTAGTACACACGTACATAGCTAGCTTCGTAACAGTTAGCTAACACTATCATTTAACTTTACATGACTATCGTTGACTAAGTATCTCATTAGCTAACGTTAACGTTAATCACAAATGATCGCCTTTTTCATGAAAACACATTAGTTAGCTGCTAGACATCTTGCATGGATGGCACAGTAACTAGCTAAGTTAGTGTCTGCTTATTTTTTTCTTCCTCTAGCGTTAACTCTACTGTATCAGTGTAACTAGCTAGCTACAGTACTGTAGTTATATCTGATAAAACACTGAATCACTGCCTGGATTTGATTTTAGAGCCACCAAAGGTAGGCTAAAGCTAACGTTACTTGCCAGCAACATCCCGATAGCTATCTAGCTACGATAACGTTATTTATTAGGACACACTGGCGCAAAATCCATTCTATATATATTTGGGGGGCTAACTTACTGATGTGTGATACAATGTAGGCCTATTTGATGAGGACCTACAACTAGTCACAACACTCCCTCACATAAGAGCCTACTGTAGACTGGATGTAGTTACACATCCTGGAAAAACAGATGCTAGTAAATCAGGATTGAAGCACCTTTCAGATAGTGGGTTGATAACTGTTGTCATGGCTTGTCTAACGGCACTTGCGTTGTTGCTAATGTTAAAGTAGGCCAACTTGCCTAGTGCCTAAACATAAAGCAACCACTTGGATGTCAATGATATCAATTGTATGCCCTTGATTTCTCACATCCTCCCTTCTCATGTGCTTCTCAAAGCACATTGGAGCAGAAAATCTGAGTTTCTTGACATATGATATTATGTTTTGAGAAGGAGGATCAAGTACATACAATTGCAGTTCACTCTGGTGTTGTCATAACTGCTAGGCAGCTATAGCCAGAGGTGACACTTCTACCCTTCTCACCCAGAACAAAGGCTCCCTCCAGTTCGAGGACAAGTGGGATTTGATGCGTCCCATCGTTCTGAAGCTGCTCCGTCAGGAGTCAGTCACCAAGCAGCAGTGGTTTGACCTCTTCTCGTGAGTATGGCCACGCAGTCCGTGTTCACGTGCTCTGTCATACAGAAGTTGTATTCATTAGTGCACACCAAGTTTTGCAACGGATATTGTAAACAAGTGTTTCTTATTAGACAAGTCCAGGCAGTTTGCTTCTGTTTGGTTCCTATATGACCCAAGAGCCTGTTGCAAAACGTTCAAATAAAAATGTATAGTGTAGAACAGATTGCTTTACTAACAGATATATTAAGGAATTTTGGTTTCGACTCTATCCGCTATTTTTCTATCTTCAACATTCGGAACGTTTATAGTCACTTAATAGACTATACCCCAAGAGAGAATGCTGTCATTCTGTTAACTCCAGGCGTTTCCGTTAACGCCTGTCTCAACTGTTAGACTGACAGATGGCTTGAACTACATGTCCCCCCTCTCCTCCAATCCCCTCATCCGATCTCTTGGTTTCCATAGAGATGTCCATGCAGTATGCCTATGGGATGACAAGGGACCGGCCAAGATCCACCAGGCCCTGAAGGCAGACATCTTAGACTTCATCAAGCAAGCACAAGCGGTAGGTAGGCCTGCTAGGTCTTGCTACCATTAAATGGACTTTGCTATTTATTCCCTCGCTGAGTACCATTAATGCTAGCTAGCTATCAAGCTAGCTGTGACAGTAGGCTACCGAGTAATCACGCAGTCTACTAGCCTACCCCTGAGAAGCAACATTTTCAATGCTATATAATCCATAACAATGCCCTCAACTGCTCTCACATGTGTTGAGTAACCAAGCAGACTGTCTATTACCCCCAGATTTTCAACGCCATAAAGTCCATAACAAAACCATAAAGTCCATAACAGGGCCCTGCGCTCTCCCCCACAGCGGGTGTTGAGTCACCAGGACGACACGGCACTGCTGAAGGCCTACATCGTGGAGTGGAGGAAGTTCTTCACACAGTGCGACATCCTGCCCAAACCCTTCTGCCAGCTGGAGATCACGCTCATGGGCAAACAGGGCAGCAACAAGAAGTCGAACGTAGAGGACAGCATCGTACGGAAGGTGAGATGGGGAGGATGGGGAGGAAGAAATGGGATGGGAATGCGAGAGATGATCACGTGCCAACTGGGTAGCAACAAGAAGTTGAGGGGAGGAGAGTGGGAAAGAGATCACATCGCAAACAGGGCAGCAGCAGTATTTGGTTGTATTTGTAATGATATGAGAATTTCCAGTTGCCATGAGGAAATGTTGCTGCCTATAGATTCCCTCTATCCCTGCTCATGTGTACGTGTACTGTATCTTCTATTACCTTGTAGCTTATGGGGTGGAAAGGGGAGTAGAATGTAGTGAGATTAGGTAGCATCCGGAAGAATGTCGGTTCAAGTCCCGAGTTTGACAGGGACAAAATGTCAGTGTGTGAACCAGCAACAGGAGCGATGCTGTTGTCAAATCATGCCATCACCTGCAGTTGTACCCTTGAGCAAGGCACTAGATTAAGCAAAAAGACAAATGGACATTTTTGAGATATATGGGCAAAGTCATGTTCTTCTAAACTTAATTTTCTATGCCCTCAGCTCATGCTGGACACGTGGAACGAGTCCATCTTCTCCAACATCAAGAACAGGCTGCAGGACAGCGCCATGAAGCTGGTGCACGCCGAACGCCTGGGGGAGGCCTTCGACTCTCAACTGGTCATCGGCGTCAGGGAGTCCTACGGTGAGCAAAACATCACTGTCACCTTTAGCTGTGAGAGAATGGTGTGTAATGAACACGAGCCAAATCTTTGGTGTATGTAGACCATACCAATGGATTGATTCACCAAATCTCTGTGCCAAATTGGATTCATCTTTAATGTGAATTTTGGTGTGAAGCCCCCAATGACAAATGCAGGCTGTACGTGAAAATGTGAGGTACTAAAATTTTAGAATTTAGCTATGTAGTGTGAATGACACAAATATGCTCTTAACCCCACTCCACAAAGATGCCTGTAATTTTCCTGGGTTGTGTTCATAACTCACCAAACGGAAGAACCTACTGAAACCGGAAGGGACTGATTGGAAATGGTCATTTCTAAAACGTTGCATGTTAATGAACTTGGCCCCTGGGCACCTCCATCCCTGTTTTCCCTCTGCAGTGAACCTGTGCTCAAACCCAGACAACAAGTTGCAGATCTACAGAGATAACTTTGAGAAGGCCTACATGGACTCCACCGAGAGATTCTACAGAACACAGGCCCCCTCCTACCTGCAGCAGAACGGAGTACAGAACTACATGAAATATGTGAGTAGTAATAGGATCCTGTAACTTTTCCAAAATTCCCAGATGGTTTTCTGGAAACTCTATAGTTAGAGGACTCCTGACTTCCTGCTTATTCTCTCCCTTTTCCAGGAATTTTCCAACTGGGATTTCTGGAAAACCTGGGAATTTTTGTGAACTTACTCTAATTTTGCAACCCTAAAAAGGCCCCTCGATCATACACCACACGTCAAGTTATAAGCTGAATTCCAAATGGACATGCCAAGTCCAAACCCCTGATGCTCATGTAGATTTGAAACATTTGGATAGGTGTAAGCCATATGGCGCAAATCCTTTGCTGCCTATCATGGCAAGGTGAAGCAATGACCACACTGCTTCAATATATCCGATCCTTTCAGGTCTACATGAGTGGCTAGGGGTTGTTTTTGATTTCAGTGATTACAGCGGTCTAAAACAATCGGTATGAGACAAGTACGGTTTCTGCAGTTCCCTTGTGATTTCTCAGTAGGGTTACAAAATAATATTTGGCCTCAGGATGGAATAAACAGGAAATTCAGCAGTCTTCCAACTGGGATTTCTTAAAGCTGAGAATTTTAAGAAAGTTACTAGAATTTTGCAACTCTATTTCTCAGCAATTCTGTCTGTAATCTAGGCTATCCATCTGAGGGGGAACCAACATGTGTATCTCTGTGTGTTCTAACAGGCAGACACCAAGTTGAGAGAGGAGGAGAAACGGGCGTTGCGCTATTTGGAGACGAGACGTGAATGTAACTCTGTACAAGCAGTGAGTAAACTAAACTCTGCAAATAAAAGAAACGTCCCTTTTTCAGGACCCTGTCTTTCAAAGATAATTGGCAAAAATCCAAATAACTTCACAGATCTTCATTGTAAAGGGTTTAAACACTGTTTCCCATGCTTGTTCAATGAACCATAAACAATTCATGAACATGCACCTGTAAAACGGTTGTAAAGACACTTAGAGCTTACAAACGGTAGGCAATTAATTTCTATGGGCTACGTGGGACGCTAGCGTCCCACCTGCGGGACACAGCCAGTGAAATATCAGGGCGGCAAATTCAAAACAACAAAATGTCATAATTCAAATTTTTCAAACATACAACTATTTTACACCATTTTAAAGATACACCTCTCCTTAATCCAACCACATTGTCCGATTTCAAAAAGGCTTTACGGCGAAAGCATAAAGTTAGATTATGTTAGGACAGTGCCAACACAAGAAAAACCACACAGCCATTTTCCAAGCAGGAGAGGGGTCACAAAAACCAGAAATACAGCTAAAATTAAGCACTAACCTTTGACGATCTTTATCAGATGACACTCCTAGGACTCAATGTTACACAATACATGTATGTTTTGTTCGATAAAGTTTATATTTATATCCAAAAACAGCATTTTACATTGGCGCGTGATGTTAAGAAAATATTTTGCCTCCAATACTGCCGATGACTCAGCACAACACTTTACAAAAATACTCATCATAAACATTGATAAAATATTAAACTGTTATTCAAAGAATTGTAGATGAACATCTCCTTTATGCAACCGCTGTGACAGATTTCAAAAAAGCTTCACGGGGAAAGCACACTTTGCAATAATCTGAGTACAGCGCTCAGAAAAGACATCAAGCAATACAGATACCCGCCATTTTGGAGTCATCTAAAATCATAAATAGCATTAGAAATATTCACTTACCTTTGATGATCTTCATCAGAAGTCACTTCCAGGAATCCCAGGTCCACAATAAATATTGTTTTGTTCGATAAACTCCATAATTTATGTCCAAATACCTCCTTGTTGTTTGCGTGTTAAGTAAGCTACTCCAAATGTAGGAAGCGCACTGAAAATTTCACGACAAAGTTATATTTACATTCGTTGAAACATGTCAAACGTTGTAAAGCGTCAATCTTTAGGGCCTTTTTAACGTAAAACTTCAGTAATATTCCAACCGGACGATTACAATGTCTTGAAAACGTTATGGAACACAGCTACCCTTCACGTGAATGTGCGTAATTGAGGCCATGTCATTCTCTCGGTCATCAGAATCAGGAGGTCTTGTTCGCTCTCTGTTCACTGCAAAAGCCTGAAACACGTTCTAAAGACAATTCACATCTAGTGGAAGCCTTAGGAAGTGCAAATTGAACCCTAAGTCACTATACTGAATAGGCCCAGTCTTGAAAAACTACACTCCACTTCCTGGTTGGATTTATTTCTCAGGTTCTTGCCTGCCATATGAGTTCTGTTATACTCACAGACATCATTCAAACAGTTTTAGAAACTTCTGAGTGTTTTCTATCCAAATCTACTAATACTATACATATCCTACGTTCTGAGCCCGAGTAGTAGGCAGTTTAATTTGGGCACCTCATTCATCCAAACTACTCAATACTGCCCCCGGGCCCAGAAAGGTTAAGGCCAGTTATAAAAATTTAGGGCACTAAAGAGGCCTTTCTACTGACTCGGGAAAAAAACAAAAGAAAGATGCCCAGGGTCCCTGCTCATCTGCGTGTACGTGCCTTCGGCATGCTGCAAGGAGGCATGAGGACTGCAGATGTGGCCAGGGCAATAAATTGCAATGTCCGTACTGTGAGACGCCTAAGACAGCGCTACAGGACGGACAGCTGATCGTCCTCGCAGTGGCAGTCCACGTGTAACAACACCTGCACAGGATCGGTACATCCGAACATCACACCTGCGGGACAGGTACAGGATGGCAACAACAACTGCCTGAGTTACACCAGGAACGCACAATCCCTCCATCAGTGCTCAGACTGTCTTCAATAGGCTGAGAGAGGCTGGACTGAGGGCTTGTAGGCCTGTTGTAAGGCAGGTCCTCACCAGACATCACCGGCAGCAACGTCGCCTATGGGCGCAAACCCACCATCGCTGGACCAAACAGGACTGGCAAAAAGTGCTCTTCACTGACAAGTCGTGATTTTTATCTCACCAGGGGGGATGGTCGGATTCGTGTTTATCGTCAAAGGAATGAGCGTTACACCGAGACCTGTACTCTGGAGCGGGATCGAGTTGGAGGGTCCGTCATGGTCTGGGGCAGTGTGTCACAGCATCATCGGACTGAGCTTGTTGTCATTGCCTACAATCTCAACGCTGTGCGTTACAGGGAAGACATCCTCCTCCCTCATGTGGTACCCTTCCTGCAGGCTCATCCTGACATGACCCTCCAGCATGACAATGCCACCAGCCGTTCTGTGCGTGATTTCCTGCAAGACAGGAATGTCAGTGTTCTGCCATGGCCAGCGACGAGCCCAGATCTCAATCCCATTGAGCACGTCTGGGACCTGTTGGATCGGAGGGTGAGGGCTAGGGCCATTCCCAACCAGAAATGTCCAGGAACTTGCAGGTGCCTTGGTGGAAGAGTGGGGTAACATCTCACAGCAATAACTGGCAAATCTGGTGCAGTCCGTGAGGAGGAGATGCACTGCAGTACTTAATGCAGCTGGTGGCCACACCAGATACTGACTGTTACTTTTGATTTTGACCCCCCCCTTTGTTCAGGGACACATTATTCCATTTCTGTTAGTCAAATGTCTGTGGAACTTGTTCAGTTTGTCTCAGTGGTTGAATCTTATGTTCATACACATATGTACACATGTTAAGTTTGCTTAAAATAAACGCAGTTGACAGTGAGAGGACATTTATTTTTGCTGAGTTTAGGCCCTGGGTTGTAGGAGGCTTGGCCCCAGCGATGTACTGGGCCGTACACACTAAACTCTGTAGTGCCTAACAGTCAGATGCCGAGGAGTTGCCATACTAAGCCGTGATGCAACTGGTCAGGATGCTCGATGGTGCAGCTGTAGAACTTTTTGGGAATCTGGGGACCCATGCCAAATCTTTTCAGTCTGCTGAGGGGGAAAGGTGTTGGTGTGTTCAGACCATGATAGCCCATTGGTTATGTGGACACCAAGGGACTTGGAGCGCTCGACCCGCTCCACTACAGCCCCGTCGATGTTAATGGGGGTCTGTTCGCCCCACCTTTTCCTGTACTCCATGATCAGCCCCTTTGGCTTGCTCACATTGAGGTAGAGGTTATTGTGCTGGCAACACACTGGTAGGTCTCTGACCTCCCTATAGGTTGTCTCATCGTTGTCACTGATCAGGCCTACCACTCTTGTGTCGTCAGCAAACTTAATGATGGTGTTGGAGTCGTGTTTGGCTACGAAGTCGTGGGTTAACAGGGTGTGCAGGAGGGGACTAAGCACGCACCCCTGAGGGGCCCCAGTGTTGAGGATCAGCGTGGCAGATGTGTTGTTGCCTACCCTTTCCACCTATGGGCGGCCCGTCAGGATGTCCAGGACCAGTTGCAGAGGGAAGGGTTTATTCCCTCAGTGATGAGCTTTGTGGGCATTATTGTGTTGATTGCTGAGTTGTAGTCAGTGAACAGCATTCTCACATATGTGTTTATTTTGTCCAGGTTGGAAAGGACAGTGTGGAGTGCGATCGAATCATTTGTTGGGGCGGTATGCGAATTGGAGTTGGTCTAGGGTTTCCAGGATGATGGTGTTGTGAGCCGTAACCAGCCTTTCAAACCACTTCATGGCTACTGACGTGAGTGCTACGGGGCGGTAATCATTTAGGCAGGTTGCCTTGGTGTTCTTGTTCACAGGGACTATGGTGGTCTGCTTGAAACATGTAGGTATTACAGACTCGGTCAGGGAGAAGTTGTAAATGTCAGTGAAGACTCACTTCAAAGAACCGTGCAAACTGGCTCTAACCAGAATAGAAAGAGGAGTGGGAGGCCCTGGTGCACAACTGAGCAAAAGGACAAGTACATTAGTCTAGTTTGAGAAACAGATGCCTCACAAGTCCTCAACTGGCAGCTTCCTTAAGTAGTACCTGCAAAACACCAGTCTCAACGTCAATAGTGAAGAGGTGACTCCGGGATACTGGCCTTCCAGGCAGTTCCTCTGTCCAGTGTTCTGTGTTCTTTTGCCCATCTTAATCTTTTTATTGGCCAGTCTGAGATATGGCTTTTTCTTTGCAACTCTGCCTAGAAGGCCAGCATCTCGGAGTCGCCTTTTCACTGTTGACGTTGAGACTGGTGTTTTGCGGGTATTATTTAATGAAGCTGCCAGTTGAGGACTTGTGAGGTGTCTGTTTCTCAAACGAGACACTAATGTACTTGTCCTCTTGCTCAGTTGTGCACCGGGGCCTCCCACTCTTTCTATTCTGGTTAGAGACAGTTTGTGCTGTTCTGTGAAGGTAGTACACAGCGTTGTACGAGATCTTCAGTTTCTTGGCAATTTCTTGCATGGAATAGCCTTCATTTCTCAGAACAAGAATAGACTGATGGGTTTTAGAAGAACGTTCTGTTTCTGTCATTTTGAGCCTGTAATCGAACCCACAAATGCTGATGCTCCAGATACTTAACTAGTCTAAAGGACAGTTTTATTGCTTCAACAGTTTTCAGCTGTGCTAACATAATTGCAAAAGGGTTTTGTAATGATCAATTAAACTTGGATTAGCTAACACAACGTGCCGTTGGGACACGGGAGTGATGGTTGCTGATAATGGGCCCCTGTACGCCGTTGTAGATATTCCATAAAATCAGCCGTTTCCATCTACAATAATAATTGACAACGTTAACAATGTCTGCACTGTATTTCTGATCAATTTGATATTTTAATGGACAAAAAAATAGCTTTTCTTTCAAAAACAAGGACATTTCTAATTGACCCCAAACTTTTGAACGGTAGTGTATATAAAATGTAAGAAAAGATTTGATTAAACATCGAATTTGGCCTTACTGCTATTAGCCCATAGAGTCACATTGAATTTAAGATTCCTCAAATCATGCTTCCTTTGACTGTCTCCTATATCTGAGAGAGAGCTCTGGGGTATACCAGTATACCGTTGATGTGGAAATGTATTTTTCACTTCCATTCATTTTTCGGCCCGGTACTGGGTTACCGTCAGATGAGTCCCGTGACACTTGTGGCAGTCGTAGAGCGAAATGGAGAACGCCATCAGGTTTGTGAGTCTCGTATTTTTCATATTAGTTTGTAGCCTAAACCGTTCGGACATTACAGACGTTTCCGTGAGAAAACATCCCCCCCCGACGTCTCCTGGTTTGGCAAACACTGTTGTAGCTCTGCCGCCTTCCACAGCAGGAGTGGAAGGTCGGCGGCTGCGGTGGATTGAGACACAGCCCATGCAAAACATCTCTAACTTAAATGGCTTGATTTTGATCTTTTAAATTGTCTTAATAAGATTGACACACAGGTATGTCCATCGACTAGGGGTTAAAATTCGATATTGGTGCACAATTTCTACTTAAAATATCAAAGGGGTACAACATGTACTCTCTTCCTGGAATGACCCTGCTATTCATATGATTGAGCCTGGTTCCCCTCTAGGTTTCTTCTTCTCTAGGTTTTTCTTGACATTCTCCTTCTGCTTGCTCTTTGAGTTCTAGGCCGGTTTACTGTAAAACCACTTTGACAACTGCTGATATAAAAAACAAAAGGCCTCATAAATCAATTACATTTTGAAATATGTGATGAAGAGATGAGCGACCCATGGTTTTTCTATTGCCCCTCAGCTGATGGAGTGTTGCGTGAACGCCCTGGTGACGTCCTTCAAGGAGACCATCTTGGCCGAGTGTCCAGGCATGATCAGGCGAAACGAGACCGAGAGTGAGTACGGCCGGAGCGCTCCCGGGACCAAAGGCTCGGCCAGCTCAGGTTTGCAAACCAGGAAATGACCTCGCCGTCCTCCACTTCCTGTTTCAATTTGTCCTCGTCAACCAACCAAACGCTGCCTTTGCCCGTTCCGTGTGTGTCATTCAACACGTTGTCATCACCCCCCAAACATCAGTGTCTGACCATAAACCCACCTTGTATTGTGTATGTCCTGATAGTTTTAACCAGGAGTCTACCTACTTATGTGTCACTATTAACCAATGTGTGCCTTTGTGGAGCATCTGTTTGTTTGGTGTATAGCAGTAAGATATAGAACTTGACCTTTGACTGTAAAATCTAACTGATAATATTATACCACCACTGTGATGTTTATAACTTCAAGGGCTGGTTTACTGTACATCGATGACGCATAGTCCTGAACTAAAAAGCATGTTGACTGGAGAATCAATCAACGGAAACCAACCTCTAAATACGGGTTATTCAAATCTGGCCATCAAGTGCTGCTGCGTACCCCTTGTTCGATACTATAATCTAGAAGTAGAAAACTAGAAACTCTTGACTCTCGCCGCAGTATCTTACCATGGACAGTGTTTGACTGTAGCTTTCCTCCACCTTATAGAGCTCCATCTCATGTTCTCTCTGATGGACAAGGTGCCTAGTGGCATCGAGCCAATGCTGAAGGACTTAGAGGAACACATCATGTCTGCTGGGCTGGCCGACATGGTGGCCTCCGCCGAGACCATCACCTCGGTGAGTGCTACACATACAACAGCTGCTTACACACACACACACAGATTTGTTACACTAACAGAGATATTAAATACATATTACTTTTGTGTTGTATTTACTGAAAGGTGACGGGAACAATCCACTAGTCTTTGTATTTTTCTCTGTGTGTGCGCGCAGGACTCTGAGAAGTACGTGGAGCAGCTCCTCATCCTGTTCAACCGCTTCAGTAAGCTGGTTAAAGATGCCTTTCAGGACGACCCTCGCTTCCTCACAGCCCGAGACAAGGTCAGCACAACGTTTTTCCAGCATTGATTCAACATGGCCAATGAATATAAGTGCAACGTTCCTTCAACGTTTGTCCAACATTGACACAACCTTGTAAATTAATTTATGCGCAGTATTTGCAGTTGTCACTGTATATGTATCAAATGTTTTTTTCTTTTTTCTTCTTAGGCTTACAAAGCAGTTGTGAATGACGCTACTATTTTTAAATTGGAACTTCCGCTGAAGCAGAAAGGGTAAGAGTTCTACTGTATGCTTTAATTTCTTCACTGAATTCAAAATTGATACCGGCATACTGTTGAAGGATGCTACAGTATTTATTGATGTTGCACTTGATAAAACTGTGGGAGCATTCAACAAGGTGCAGGGTGGATCTTTTGTTTTTTCATGAAAAAATGTTACACTTCTGAACTGTTAGTTGCTTAGTTAGTGAATGACTGAACGTGTGAGTTTACGACACTGCTCTACTTTCTCTGTTCTGTCTGTCTGTCAGGGTGGGGCTGAAGACTCAGCCAGAGTCCAAGTGTCCAGAGTTGCTGGCCAACTACTGTGATATGCTGCTGAGGAAAACCCCGCTGAGCAAGAAACTTGCATCTGAGGAGATCGAGGCCAAGCTCAAGGAAGTGGTACGCGTGTGTGTGTGTGTGTGTGTGTGTGTGTGTGTGTGTGTGTGTGTGTGTGTGTGGGTGGATGGATGGATTGATGACTCCAGCAAGCGTTCCTTAAGGCTTCGGCCACACATGTGCGTACTCGGATGAAATCGTATGTGACGTACATCATTGTTTATTGACCTTCAGAAGGATATCTCAAGTCAACAATTTTCAGTTTGTGTTTTTTGTCAGACAATCATCATCTCTTGTCATTCATCCAGCAGCAGATGACTCCCGTTTAAAAAAAGCATTGACCCAATCAGTGTGCAAGCCCCAATTTGACTGGAGCGAGATTCCCAAAGGCTGGAGCGTCTGCCTTCTCACCCGCTCCAATTTCTCTCCAGTTGCGCTCACTTCAGGAGCTCAGGGCATGTCCGGCCCAGCATGCATTTGTAGTCTACTTGTGTGCTGCTAATAGACCCTTGCTTTAGCTACTGTCATGGAGTTTGCTAAATATTTTCACAAAGAAACTGATAAAACACACAGGTGCTAAATCAACGTGGCTTACAAAGATGAGAACCAAGAGAGGGAGTGCGGTGATGTAGTGTCTGCTGTTATGTGTAAGGCTTGGATGCCACCTGATGGCATGGTGTTAAACTGTTAGGTTATAGACTGGATGGCGTTGTTCTACGCGCAGGATATGGCAGTTGTTACACACTGGCTACATGAAACTGCTAAAGAAGCATTGTGGAATCTGAGAAGACACTTCTCCCAAAAGTATGATGTGTACTTACTATGTGCTCATGCGACAATAACTGTCATTGTAGCAAAGTGTTTATAAACTTTTTGTTCTATTATCTATACAATAGACCATTTTCTCACTTTCAAGGAGCTTTCTGTTTTGATTAGGTTATTTTGCCTAAAAACCTGCCTATATTTCTGCCCATATAAAAAAACAACTCTGCCTCTCTGCCCAACCTGGCAAGAGTGGCCAAAGGAGTGTTTAGCATCCCCAGTGGTTCTGCAAGTGTGGAGAGGATATTCTCTGCTGCTGGCCGGCTCTCCAGTCACCATCGCATGAGCCTGAAGCCCCCCACTGGCCTAACTCGTGTCTCTAAAAATAAGTTCAAAAATTAATTCAAAGGCACTAATTCAAAGGCACTAAGTCATTTTTTATTTAATTGTAAGTCACCACCTATTTGTGCAATTTATAGACTATAATGATTTTAATACAATGTTTACAGTGCATTCGGAAAGTATTCAGACCTCTTTTTTCCGCATGTTACGTTACAGCCTTATTCTAAAATTGATTAAATAATTGTTTCCTCATCAATGTACACAATACCCCATAATGACAAAGCAAAACGTTTTTTTGCAAATGTAAAAAAAAAAAAAATACATGCCTTATTTACATTAGTCTTCAGACCCTTTGCTATGAGACATGAAATTGAGCTCAGGTGAATCCTGTTTCCATTGAGTATCCTTGATGTTTGTACAACTTGATTGGTGTCCATCTGTGGCCAATTTAAATTAATTGGAAAGGCACACACCTGTCTATGTACGGTCTTTCAGTTGACAGTGCATGTCAGAGCCAAAACCAAGCCATGAGGTCGAAGGAATTGTCCGTAGAGCGCCGAGACAGGATTGTACCAAGGCACAGGTCTGGGGAAGGGTACCAAAAAATGTGTGCAGCAAGAACAGTGGCCTCCATCATTCTTTAAATGGAAGAAGTTTGGAACCACACACTCTTCCTAGAACTGACTGCCAGCCAAACTGAGCAATTGGGGGAGAAGGGCCTTCGTCATGGAGGTGACCAAGAACCTGATGGTCACTCTGACAGAGCACCTCTTTGGAGATGGGAGAACCTTCCAGAAGGATTACCATCTCTGCAGCACTCCACCAATCAGGCCTTTATGGTAGCGTGGCCAGACGGAAGCCACTCTTCAGTAAAAGGCACTTGACAGCCCGCTTGGACTTTGCCAAAAGGCACCTAAGGACCATGAGAAACGATATTCTCTGGTCTGATGAAACCAAGATTGAACTCTTTGGCCTGAATGCCAAGCGTCACGTCTGGAGGAAACCTGGCACCATCCCTACGGTGGTGGCAGCATCATGCTGTCGGGATGTTTTTCAGCAGCAGGGACTGGGAGACAAGTCAGGATCGAGGGAAAGATGAACAGAGCAAAGTACAGAGATCCTTGATGAAAACCCTGCTCAGGACCTCAGACTGGGGCGAAGGTTCACCTTCCAACAGGACAACGACCTTAAGCACACAGCTAAGGCAACACAGGAGTGGCTTCGGGGCAAGCCTCAATGAGTAGCCCAGCCAGATCCTGGACTTGAACCCGATCAAACATCTCTGGAGAGACCTGAAAATAGCTGTGCAGCGACGCTCCCCGTCCAACCTGCAAGAGCTTGAGAGGATCTGCAGAGAAGAATGGGAGAAACTCCCCAAATACAGGTGTGCCAAGCTTGTAGTGTCATACCCAAGAAGACTCGAAGCTGTAATCCTGGCAAAGGTGCTTCAACAAAGTAATGCGTAAAGGGTCTGAATACTTATGTAAATATGGTATCTCAGTTTTTCTTTTCATTTATTTTGTGACCGTTTCTATAACGTTCTGCTTTATCATTTATGGGGTATTGTGTGTAGATTGAGGTGGGAAAAAATGAGTTCATCCATTTTAGAATAAGGCTGTAACGTAACTGTGGAAAAAGTGAAGGGGTCTGAATATGTTCCGAATTCACTCTAAATGCTGCGCGCTTTATGTCCCTACCAGACTATTGTGTCGCACTCGCAAAAGCTTCACAATGCATTTCTTTGTAGGCTATAGCCTGGAAATAATAGAAATAATATAGCTGTAATCATTCCTTTTTGTTCCTTCTTAGCCTCCCTGTCTGGCTCCTGACCTATTTAGTGTTTTACATGTTTAATACGACATGTAGCCTATTTGAAACTATGTTCACTTCTTACATCCATGTTTATTCAAATACTTTTCATTCAAATCCATATTGTTTGATTTCAATACTTTAAAAACAATTGGAAGGTCCAGGTAGTCACAAAAATAGATGGGTGTTTGTTTAATGTGATTTTAATGGGATTATTTTTTTTTTGTGAGCGTGGAGTGGTTTTTACAGAGTATTAGAAAAGGACATGAGCGATTGACATCCGTTCACATACTATGCATCGCTCACCCGCCTTGTTCATCTTTAAGTTTCTGGTGTAGTCATTGCTTTATGCTCTGTATTTCTCACTTTGTTTTAGCAGGTACTGAGGGATGCTGTATTATACCTCTATGTATTCTTTTCAGATCTGCAAACACTTGTTTCTTCTTTGGACGGGACAATCTTAGCTGGGTCATGTTCATAACACACCAAATAGAAGAAAACAGACAAACCGGGAGGGACTACCTGAACTTGTCCAATAAACTCTTGTTTTAGTTTTTCATTGCAAAACATTTTGTGCTACTGTATGCACTAATGAATGTTGGTAGAACATGGCGCTTGTAACGCCAGGGTAGTGGGTTCAATTCCCGGGACCATCCATATGTGATGTGTGCATGCATGACTAAGTCACTTTGGATCAAAGTGTCTGCTAAATGTTAAATATTATTATAATATGACCCTGATTGCACAGTGGTGTTCTGTGTGTGTTCTCCTGCAGTTGCTGGTGTTGAAGTACGTGCAGAACAAAGACGTGTTCATGCGCTACCACAAAGCCCATCTGACCCGACGCCTTATCCTGGACATCTCCGCTGACAGCGAAATCGAGGAGAACATGGTGGAGTGGCTCCGGGTACGACCTGTGGGTGGGTGTAGGGCTGTTACGGTGACCATATTACCGGTGGTCACCAATCATGACCGTAGTCAAATTCCACATGACCGTTTAGTCATTGTAACTAGGCTGCTCTGATGCTGCTGATGGTCATTAGTAGCCTACTAAACTTGCTAATTGCCAGTCGCTAATGGCCTGGTACTCAGCACGCTATTGTCCCTCTAGTCACTGATATCAATGCAAATGTATTCAAATCAAATACTTAATGAGTGCTCATGTTGCCGAACATTTCTATAGGCTGCAATTGCGTGAGAACAGAATTGATGGCCTCTATTAAAGAGTGTTCCATCAGCTTTCTATAGGCTAGGCCTACTATCTATTTCTAGACTTTCCTAATATTAAGCACATTGCTTCTCTTTACAACAGGAGTATAGCCTACCTGGCTGGCATGAAAATGAACCACAGGAAAAGTGTCCTCCATTCGCAATTTTAAGTGTAGAAACGACATGTTTTTTTTTTTTCTTCCTATGCCCCCGTTCCGATTAAATAAAACTAATTTCACACATTTAGTATATGTAAAGACCAGATTAAGTTAAGAATAGTCTGATGGGTGACAATAGTGCACATGCTGGGCATCATTCACAAGTGATAAGGCAAGAAATGGCGCATTCCTGTTCCTAAATTAGTCGCACAAGTTATGTAGCCTAGCCCATAGGCCTATATGTTTTGATAAGGTTTGTATCAACTAAAGTGGCCAAATAACTGCAAACGTAGCCTATAGGCCTATGACCCCTGGAACACGGTTAGAGAGCACAGAGCCTAGTGGAACGTGTTCTTATAAACCCAGTCATTGCGCAATTCCGTGTGAAAAGAGTTTTGACTGACCACTATTTAAAATAGGATCCCAGCTTTCTCATGCTGCTATATTGCTCAATTCTTAAAATGAAATGCATTCATCTTCTTTGCAACTGGTATACATAGGTGGCACGTAAGTTTAAAGTTTTCACCATAAATTAACCTTTACAATAAAGCATTACATTCATAATCTTTGCCGATTTATGTAAGATGGCCTACTATTCATAAGGTGATGAGTAGATTGGATAGTTATAATTTGGGCTAATAATTTAACTCCACTGTTCTCAAACTGTTCAATGCCTGGCTGAGTGCGTATTACGTAGAGTTAGGCCTAGGCTTTATCAGACACGTTTCTTTCTTTGCATAGGGAAAAAAATTGCCTTTTTTATAAACGCATTTCATGCAATTCTACTACACTTTAGAATAATATTTTTTTAATAGGACAAATTAAAGGGTAGGCTACTCTGCCGACTAACAAAAAGCTAAATTAAAAACAACTTTCTCCATATAATAGGCCTACGAGAAGGGGAGACACAAATAGAATATGACCTCCATCCAAACTGGAGGTGGAAATGATTGTCCAAAAACAAACTTAACTAGCACTGACCCAACAATGATAAATAAACCATTTGTTTTCCAAACTGTTTTCCCACAATTGTATTTTGAAATATTGCGATATGCCTGGCTTGGCCTCTACTTTTTGGACAGTCACAACTCGACAATAGTCTGCTCAAATTGCCTTTCCTTCTGACTTATTGCAAAAAAATAAAAGCTAAATATTCTCTGTGACCAAATCATGCTTTAGTAGTGCAATTTTTTTTATTCCTGTGTAGGCTAATTAGGCAATATAATTTTGGCAGTTTACTTTAGGGAAAGCTTCCCCGAGCCTTATGGTCGCGCCGCCTATGCTTCCGTATTAAAAACGTAACTGCATTCGCATTTTTGCATGCAGGCTACGGATTACATATTTTGTTTGTGGGCCACTCTAATCAACTAATTCCACATTTGTGCACAGGAAACTGAGTAGAGCTCATGCCTTTCATGCAACTTTTTTCAAATCCTTATTAGTCCCATCATGCCGCCTTAGGCTATATAGTCTGATGTTTAATACATTCTAACATTTGAAGTTACATAAATAACTCTAAATTAAGCATATAGGAGGACCTGTTTCTTTGTTAACTGCTCAACACGCATGTGCGCACTCCCTCGCAAGTTTTGGGGAGAAATGTCCTTTCTATTTTATTCAGCTATTTTCAATTGTATTCTTCATACTATAATGCCACGGAATTCTAAGCAAATCTTGTCTGCTAATTTAGTGTAGCTCACATCCATATGGCGTAGCCTACCACAGCCCTATATGGGTACTAGCATGTGTGCCGGTGTCTTATGAGAAGGAAAATGGGAGGAGATGGAAGATGCTGTGTGTGCACATGCTGCCTATTTGTGCGTTTGATCCACCTCACGTACTTAATTCTACCACGTCACCAATGTCCCCTACCCTTGATTGCAGGAGGTAGGCATGCCTGCTGACTACGTGAATAAGCTGGCTCGGATGTTCCAGGACATCAAGGTGTCCGAGGACCTCAACCAGAACTTCAAAGAGTGTCACAAACACAACAAGCTGGCCCTATCAGGTAAACCAGGTAGCTGTATGTAACTAATTATAAGATCTATAATTATTATTCTATTTAGCAAATGCTTTTATCCAAACCGACTTATAACAGTGAGTGCATACATTAGGCTTCCCCAACTGGCGCCCCGTGCACCGAATTTGGCCCGCGGGTGGTTTTATTTGGCCCCCCAAGTTTTCTGAGAAAAAAATGTAAGCAAGGTTTAAAATGATTATTTGAGTTAAGTATTATATCTGTTTGGGATTCTTGCGGTCAAATAATTTGTAATTATGTTCCGGCCCCCGACGTTTTCGTATTGTAGACCTGCCAACCATGCACACAATTTGAGGTCAAAGTACGCTGGTACGAAAACTACCATTTAAAATACTCATAGGTTTCTATTTGGCACATTGTGTTTGACTCAACTGTCTGAATTTGGAGCTGAGCCAATCAGGAGAGGAGACAATCCTTAGCTCTCCACTCTGGCCCTCATAGTACTATTTTCCTCCCTCCAGCTGCATGGCAGGAGCTTATTTATTACGGAAACCGTTTACCGAAATGAACGGAAGCAAACCGAGTAAAACAAGGGTTTCTCTTGGTCAAATTCAGGTAGGTTCCTCCCCATTCCGTTTGCTACCGTTTTTAGAAAATGTTTGCAACAGAATCAGCGTAATTATTTCGCCCCACCGCTCCCCTTCGTCCGTTGATACCACTGATGTTAGGGGAAAAAAGGTAGGGAAAATGAACTGTTTGCCAAATAAATTTTCTAAAATTGTACAGTGCCTCCGGAAAGTATTCACACCCCTTGACTTTTCCACATTTTGTTGTTGCAGCCTGAATTTAAAATAGATTCAATTTAGTTGTTTTTGTCACTGTCCTACACCCACTACCCCCATAATGTCAAAATGGAATTATGTTTTTAGAAACTTTTACAAATGTAATGGAAAAAATGTAAAGTGGGAATGTCTTGTCAGTAAGTATACAACCTCTATTGTTATGGCAAGCCCACAGATTCAACCACAAAGACCAGGGAGGTTTTACAATACCTCGCAAAGAAGGGCACCATTTGGTAGATGGGTTAAAAAAAAAATTATCTGACATTGAATATTCCTTTGAGCATGGTGAAGTTATTAATTACACTTTGGATGGTGTATCAATACATCCATTTCATGGATTTCACCATGATGCCAATGGTGATTTTTAAACCAGTTAGTGTTAAATGCCTGTGATAGGGAAAAAACTCACACTGGATCGACATTGTAGTTACTCCACAATACTAACCTAATTGATAGAGCGAAAAGGAAGCTTGTACAGAATAAAAATATTCCAAAATATGTATCCTGTTTGCAACAAGGCATTAAAGTAATACTGCAAAAAATGGGAATACAAACTGCTATGTTTGGGGCAAATACAACACATTGCGGAGTACCACTCTCCAAATTTTCAAGCATAGTGGTGGCTGCATCATATTATGGGTCTGATTTGTAATTGTTAAGGATGGGAGTTTTTCAGGGTCAGCACTAAACGGAATGGAGCTAAGTATAGGCAAAATCCTAGAGGAAAGCCTGGTTCAGTTTGCTTTCCACCAGACACTGGGAGATTAATTCACGTTTCAGCAGGACGATCACCTAAAACACAAGGCCAAACATACACTTGAGTTGCTTACCAAGAAGACTGTGAATGTTCCTGAGAGGCCGAGTTACAGTTTTGACTTAAATCTATGGCTACACTCAATTTGATAGAGCTTGAAGAATTTTGAAAATAACAATGTGCAAATGTTGCACAATCCAGATGTGGAAAGCTCTTAGAAAGCTTTTGCCCAGAAAGACTCACAGCTGTATTCATTGCCTAAGGTTATTTCTAACAGGCTCTTCAAAGTGGCACTGCATCGCTGTGTTTGAGGCATCACTACAGCCCTGGTTTCGATCCCAGGCTGTTTTCACCAGGAGACCCATGAAGCGGCACACAATTGGCCCAGCGTCATACCTGGGTTAGGGGTGTGTTTGGCCGGCCGGGATTTCCTTGTCTGTTTCCTTGTCCGCGCTCTAGGGACTTTGTGGCAGGCCGCTGGGCGCCTGCATGCTGACTTTAGTCACCAGTTGGACGGTGTTTCCTCTGACACAGTGGTGTGGCTGGCTTCCGGGTTAAGCAAGCAGTGTGTCAAGAAGCAGTGCGGCTTGGCAGGGTCGTGTTTTGGCTCTTGACTTTTACGTGGAGTCTCAGCGATGGGACAAGACTAACTACCAATTGGATATCACAAAATTGGGGAGAAAAATCAAGATACAGTATAGTGTTAGATTCGTATTATTTTTTTTTTAAACAAATATTAGACAACTTTGACATTTAGTATTTTGTGTAGGTGGTTGACAGAAAATGAAATCTATTTGAATTCCACTTTAACACAACAAAGTGTATAAAGTATTATTTTCATGTTTGTGCTTTTTTTTAGCTAAGACGTCATTACGACTAAGGTAGTTAGCTACAACATTTTAGTAAACTAAGCGAGAACACTTTGCCCGCACATGCTTTCATTGCCGCAACAGTAGTAGGTGCAAGCACATTGACGAGCAAGGGAACGTGTGGTGGTGCGGTAGTTCAGTTCGCCACTGTATGGATGGAAACAGACACGGCAGAGTTGTTCTGCTAATACCTTCCTTCACAGAAAGTTATGTTAGGCCTTACTAATCTTTAACAGTCTATGTTAATTTAATCAGTTGCTCTGTCCTCTTGATATAGAGTGCATTCGGAAAGTATTCAGACCCCTTTTCTCACATTTTTATGGTGCACATTTTATAAAAAAATAAACTGAAATCGCATACGTATTCAGACCCTTTACTCAGTACTTTGAAGCACCTTTGGCAGCGATTACAGCCTCGAATCTTGGGTATGACGCTACAAGCTTGGCACACCTGTACTTGGGGACTTTCTCCCGTCCTTCTCTGTGGATCATCTCAAGCTCTGTCAGGTTGGATGGGGAGCGTCACTGCACAGCTATTTACACGTCTCTCCAGAGATGTTTGAGCAGGTTCAAGTCTGGGCTCTGGAAGGGCCACTAAAGGACATTCAGAGACTTGTCCTGAAGCCACTCCTGTGTTGTTGGCTGTGTGCTTACGGTCGTTGTCCTGTTAGAAAGTGAACCTTCGCCCCAGTCTAATGTCTTGAGCGCTCTGGAGCAGGTTTTCATCAAGGATCACTCTGGGCTTTGCTCTGTTCATCTTTCCTTAGATCCTGACTAGTCTCCCAGTCCCTGCCGCTGAAAAACATCCCCACCTCATTATGCTGCCACCACCATGCTTCACCGTAGGGATGGTTTCAGGTTTCCTCCAGACGTGACACTTGGCATTCAGGCCAAAGAGTTCAGTCTTGGTTTCATCAGACCAGAGGATCTTGTTTCTCATGGTCTGAGTCTATAGGTGCCTTTTGGCAAACTCCAAGCGGGCTGTTGTGCTTTTTACTGAAGAGTGCTTTCCATCTGGCCACTCTAACATAAAGGCCTGATTTGGTGGAGTGCTGTATCGATGGTTGTCCTTATGTCCTCCTCCCATCTCCAAAGAGGAACTCTAGAGCTCTGTCAGAGTGACCATCAGGTTCTTGGTCACCTCCCCGACCAAAGCCCTTCTCCCCCGATTGCTCAGTTTGGCCGGGGCGGCCAGCTCTTGGAAGATTCTTGGTGGTTCCAAACTTCTTCCATTTAAGAATGGAGGCCACTGTTCTTGGGGACCTTCAATGCTGCTCACATTCTTTTGGTACCCTTCCCCAGATCTGTGCCTCGACACAATCCTGTCTCGGAGCTCTATGGCCAATTCCTTTGACATCATGGCTTGGTTTTTGTCTGACATTCACTGTCATCTGTGGGACCTTTTAATAGACGTGTGTGTGCTTTTTCCAAATCATGTCCAATCAATTGAATTTACCACAGGTGGACTCCAATCAAGTTGGAGAAACATCTCAAGGATCAATGGAAGCAGGATCCACCTGAGCTCAATTTTGAGTCATAACAAAGGGTCTGAATACTTATGTAAGTAAGGTATTTCAGATTCTTTTTTTTTATAAATATACATTTGCAAAATATTCTATAAACCTGTTTTCCCTTTGTCATTATGGGGTATTGTGTGTAGATTAAGGAAACAATTATTTAATCCTTTTTGGAATAGGGATGTGACATAACAAAATGTGGGGTCTGAATACTTTCTGAAAGCACTGTAGCTGGACGTCAACAGTAGTCTGCTAATGATGTGACAGTCAGTTCACCATTGACAAGGCATATTGAATGTTGTGTAAATTCTTACACAGGGACACTCAAAGTCAATATTAAATAAATCATAGTTTGTCAGCACGTTGGAGAGGTTCCATCTCAATACACCATAGTACACATGTCAATCAGGAGCTCTTCCTGGGCAGTCCCAGCAGTTGTCTTGTATACGGAAATACACAGACAAGTAGTTATATTTTCATAATTCATTAATC
Organism: Salmo trutta; assembly: GCF_901001165.1. Classification (NCBI taxonomy): domain Eukaryota; kingdom Metazoa; phylum Chordata; class Actinopteri; order Salmoniformes; family Salmonidae; genus Salmo; species Salmo trutta. Next base: position 22,201,234 of record NC_042971.1, read on the forward strand.
ATTACTGTTTTGTTCATCCATGTGACAGACCAATACTGTTTCATAACATGTGACCGGCCAATATCTCACGAGGCTTCTCTCTAAGCTGAGACCTTTAAACTGAGATCTTTCGTTTGTTCTCAAAACAAGGTCTGTGCGTACTGCCAAATTGCAGCTACTGATAGTGAGGATTTGTACAGTCAGCCACTTGCATGAAAACCGATATTGTTTTATAGAACAGCACATAAATAGAACACAGAAATTTGTTATAAGAAAGCACAAACATAAAATGTTCCATTACATTCCATCCTCATCTCATGTGTGATAACCATTACATTTTAATGTAAGCATTTCGATTTGAGCTTCTATATCAAAATATTTTATACTCTAAAGTAAGGGAAATCAGCACAGAAAAAAAGGTAATTTCAAACCCTTCATTCTGGGTTGTACAATCCGATTAGTATGGTAATTCTATCATCATAATAAAGGTTCTACTTTATTAATGGGAGTGAGTATCAAAAATGCACATGCATGCACAACGGATCTGTAGATTGAGGTGAATAAATCTCTCAATGTTAACCATTGTTTCTATATTTCTTACCACAATCGGGTTGCATTTACCTTTTGTTTATCACAATTCTGCTAAGATCTTCAAAAGGTATGAGCGCAGTGTTCCACATAATGTAAACAGGTTAAAGGTTTAGATGACCTTACCCTCAACTTGTTAAAAGAGAACCTTCAATCATTACTCATTGTCCGTATCTACAGGGGGAAATGGGGGCTCATCCAGAGTTGGCATCTGTTTCACCATCCTCTGGAGTAACAGAAAACATGCTGAAATCTCATCAGCCAGAGAGGCACAGATCCCCTTACATGAAGTTAATAACATTTCACAGGGACGCGAGAGAACACTTTTTCTAACAGTTTCACACCAACCTTGATAAGACTGAGATTGGGGCAAGGTTATCCCAAGCTACAATCTAGTATTTTTAGGGCACAGCTCTGTCTCTAGAAGCCTTGCCTTTCTAAATCCATAATTATTGATATATTATGAATGACAGTGCCTCACGTTGGTTCGATCACTTTAATTTGAGGAATGACTGAATAGGCTAAGAATGTATTGAGATAAATTACTATACATTTTGCAGTGTGCAGACCTCCACAATCAACCTGATACCCCAAATAAACAATTTTGGACAAGCTTAAGTCAATTACGGGCACGGTTGAACACCCCCCTTCACGGGACTCATTCTTCCTTTCCTGGCGTTGCATGTTCTTCAATATAGTGTTTCATTTTGTCCTTTTAATGGCACATGTTCAAAGTGGATGGCCCTTGATAATGTCTCTCGCCTGATAAAACGCCACTGTCCTTTAGTCTTTGTCCATTTTCCTACTAGTACACCAGCAGCATCAGAGAAGTTTGGACTGGATCTCTCCATGCTCACTCCACATGGACCCATGTCGCACTCCTGAGAGAAAAAGCATGAGAGAAGGCAGTTGATAGCTTTGGCTGCTGTGTACAGGTTGCTGGCTCAGACTTGGGTCTCACGGTAGAAGTGGTGAAGGACCATACTGAATGCCATTTTCAGCCGGTTGAAGGGGATGTTGAGGTTCACACTGTTCTCAGCCTAATTATCTTCCATGCATCTAGATCCCATCTGGTCACCTTCACTATAACCTTGAGAGAGGACAGACCAGAACAACCGTTTAGTTTAGAATGACAACACACAGTTGAAATCATTTCTCCCCCCCTTACTCCCCTGTCATCTTGGCAATCTCACTGCGGCGTTACAGGGCAGAGGGCTAAGCCTTAGGGAGAAATCCCGATCATCCAGCGGATACAATCGGGTGAGAATTGTTATTGAAGCAGGACAAAAACAAAGAAAAGAAAATCAACAGCAATACACATATCACTCAAAGTGGGGAAAACTTCAATGCATTTGAAATAACTGTCATCCATTACCAGCATCTCTTTTTCCCTTTTACAGGCAAACGTGAAGAAAATCCATTTGCATATTTACCAAAGGGCCCCAGGGGACTGGTAATTCCCCATATGTACACTTGACTCGCATCGTGATTCATGCATCCCCCCCAAAAAATGCTGAATGTTAAATCAAAAATAATTTGATATTTTAATTTATCTCTTGATGAATCCCATAAGATAATGGTAAAATAGACAAGTCAGCTCTCTGTCCTTCTCGTGGTCCGACTCACACACAGGACTATTGATAAACTTCTTAATTATTTGTTTTCACGTAGCCCATTAAAAAAAAAATGTCTCCTGTCTTCCTCGTGAAGGTGATCAGGCCTCACCAGGAGGTCAGAACAGAGGTCAGTCAGCCCTATTGAGTGTTTGTTTTCCTGTACCTCAACCATTATTTTCAGCCATTTCAAACATTTTGTCTATCAGGTTTGCCTTGGGTTTTTCAGTACATTTCTTCTAATCAAGAGAAATTACATGTGTGCAACCAAAACTCTGACAATAGAAATGTTCATTTGTGTACAACATCCTTTCTAACCCATGAAAAACCAAATAAAAAGACCCCACACTTCTAAATCACAGTATTAACCACTAACACATATTAATTAATAGGTGGGTTGTGTGTGGGTGCTGGCATGTATGTGGCAAAAATCATAGGGTAAATGCAAACAAAATGGCTAGGCCTTGCTTAATTTGGGAGGTCCCTTAACAGCTGCTTCTGGGTTAGGCACCTGCCTTTAAAAGGGAGAGATACAGAATCATTGATAAACATGAAAAAAAACTTGGTAGTGGACATTCCATTAGTCTTGGAAGAAAGAAAATAAACATGTACTTTTCACTATGCTACATTTGAATCAGTCCTAAAATCATTAGTCGAGTTTACTGCATCTTGGGCAGGAAGTCTCAAACCCATGCGTATACAGAATTATACTTCAGACGCATCTGATGATACGGTGTCCTGTATGGCTTGGGCACCTTCTAAAGTAAACAACTCTCTTGTAACCTTGATCTTTTTGACCTGTTGCATTAACATACAATTCTGTACAAACTGTCCCAAATTTCCCCATTGTGTGTGTGTGTGTGTGTGTGTGTGTGTGTGTGTGTGTGTGTGTGTCTCACAGCCTATTCGAGTTCAGTGTGTACTGGCGGCTATCTATTGTTCCACAGGAAGGTTATCGCTAATCCAAACAGCAGATGACTTAAACACGGGAGCAGTGGACCAGGCCTTGAAGAGTGAGCAGCCTCTAATCTAATATCAGTCCCAATGCTCAATCCCTCTTACTCCTTCAAATTACAAAAATATTGCATTATTGGATTGCTATCTGAAAGCCAGTTATCATTCACTTTGTTACTTTCACTAATCTCCATAATCTGTTTCCTTCAATAGAACCCTTCTACTCTTTCCAGCTAAAAAAACACATTCTCAATCACTACTCCTAATACACACGGATCAATCTCAAACAATCTTCTGCTTTTCCCTCTATTGCAAGGTTTTAAAACAAAACAAACAACTTTCTCCATATTGGAAGGCATTTTTCTTTTTAGTATACCTTAGAAAAGTTACTCTGGTAATAAAAATTCTCTGGATATTCACTTTCTGCGTCAATATTTATTAAATGTCTATTTTAAGATTCATATGCAATGCTTTGGAGGGATCAATATGTATTAACTGGATTGGCACGGTCTTAGTCCCGAGTAGATGTCGTGCTCCGTCCATAATAAGTCTGGCATCTGAGACAACGGAAACATGCCGTCTGCATTTTGCGTACGCACAAATTAGTTTAGAAGGTAATGTGGGATGTCAATAAACTCCATCGGGAGTGCAATAAATTGTAGCCTTAAGTTTAGTTAACAGAAAATCATGTTCAAAGGACTACTCTGAACAGAATACTTTTTACTCCACTTACATATGTCTACATTTGGGTGTGCAGGTTGTAGATTATTTTTCTATTCATGCTTCTCATGATCATAATAACCCATTATACTCAATATTATGTTACTTTATCTCTAGTAACCTATTATGCATTTGTGCTACATCACAAATTCCTCCTACACCAGTGTTCTATTCATACAGGGGTTTAAATATTTACACTAGTTCTATTTAACAGCATATTCGGAAATAGTTATTTCGTATCTCCATACGTAATAACGTTATACCTCAAACTCCACTGATGAGACATGGTATCCTCATATAATCTAAAGTCATGTTATCCTCTTTAATGAGACATGTTATCCTCTACCTGTAGATCCAACGGCGGTGTTGGACAGACCCCTAGATAACGTTATAGATCAGCTCACACAGAACTGGTTGTGGTGTTCATTCACCTCTTTCCCATCTATGCTAGTCCCCTGACAGCTCTCATTCACTCAATACTTAATAGCTCAATTTCAACCCTCTTATTTTCCAAATTTCAATCAGCTCTTATCCAAATATCAATCTTCCAGCTTATCCCATATCTCACAATCACACAACTTTCACATTCACTTAGTACTATTCCCAAGCACACATCTCATTACCCACGTGCATCGTCAATGGTTCTCAACTTTCGTTACTTTCTATGCACATAACACCCTGTACTCAAATACCTTGTGTTATTTTGTAGTGGCTGCAGACCACATAGACATTTCTTCTAAATGCCTACAAACCGATGTCAGCAGGGCTTTCCATGGTACTGTTACGGACTCGCTCAAGTCTTAAAACTGTTATTGTCTTCTCTCTAAGACTATGGGTACTCATTACTCGCCATGATTTTCATTTCTTTTTTTTATACAGATTCATTTAAATTTACTTACTGAAATCAGTTGCCGTTCCTCAATTGTTCGCGGATGATGTGTCTCCTCCTGGGCAGCTCACAGTAAGGGCCTGGTCTGGGCGGGTCCTCGTACTCTTTTGGTCAGACGGGAATTTCCCTCGTGCTTCATAAAATGTGCCACCGGTTTTATCAGTTATGCTGTTCGTTGACGCCAAATTGTCATGGAAATTCAATCTTAAATTAGTCATTGTAAAGGCAAAAAAGGCCATGGTGGCGAAGTAAATACAATATAGCAAGTAAAACACTGGAATGGTAGATTTGCAGTGGAAGAAAGTGCAAAGTAGAAATAATGGGGTGCAAAGGAGTAAAATAAATAAATACAGTAGGGGAAGAGGTAGTTGTTTGGGCTAAATTATATATGGGCTATGTACAGGTGCAGTAATCTGTGAGCTGTTCTGACAGCTGGTGCTTAAAGCTAGTGAGGGAGATAAGTGTTTCCAGTTTTAGAGATTTTTGTAGTTCGTTCCAGTCATTGGCAGCAGAGAACTGGAAGGAGAGGCGGCCAAAGGAGGAATTGGCTTTGGGGGTGACCAGAGAGATATACCTGCTGGAGCGCGTGCTACAGGTGGGTGCTGCTATGGTGACCAGTGAGCTGAGATAAGGGAGAACTTTACCTAGCAGGGTCTTGTAGATGACCTGGAGCCAGTGGGATTGGCGACGAGTATGAAGCGAGGGCCAGCCAACGAGAGTGTACAGGTTGCAGTGGTGGGTAGTATATGGGGCTTTGGTGACAAAACGAATGGCACTGTGATAGACTGCATCCAATTTATTGAGTAGGGTATTGGAGGCTATTTTGTAAATTTCATCGCCGAAGTCGAGGATCGGTAGGAATGTCAGTTTTATGAGGGTATGTTTGGCAGCATGAGTGAAAGATGCCTTGTTGCGAAATAGGAAGCCAATTCTAGATTTAACTTTGGATTGGAGATGTTTGATGTGAGTCTGGAAGGAGAGTTTACAGTCTAACCAGACACCTAGGTATTTGAAGTTGTCCACATATTCTAAGTCAGAAGGACGGGCGGGCAGGTGCAGGCAGCGATCGGTTGAAGAGCATGCATTCAGTTTTACTTGTATTTAAGAGCAGTTGGATGCCATGGAAGGAGAGTTGTATGGCATTGAAGCTCGTTCCGAGGGTAGTTAGCACAGTGTCCAAAGAAGGGCCGGAAGTATACAGAATGGTGTCGTCTGCGTAGAGGTGGATCAGAGACTCACCAGCAGCAAGAGCGACATCATTGATGTATACAGAGAAAAGAGTCGGCCCAAGAATTGAACCCTGTGGCACCCCCATAGACTGCCAGAGGCCCGGACAACAGGCCCTCCGATTTGACACACTGAACTCTATCAAAGAAGTAGTTGGTGAATCAGGCGAGGCAATCATTTGAGAAACCAAGGCTGTTGAGTCTGCCGATGAGGATGTGGTGATTGACAGAGTCGAAAGCCTTGGCCAGGTCAATGAATACGGCTGCACAGTATTGTTTCTTATCGATGGGGGTTAAGATATCGTTTAGGACCTTGAGTGTGGCTGAGGTGCACCCATGACCAGCTCTGAAACCAGATTGCATAGCGGAGAAGGTGCGGTGGGATTCAAAATCGTTGGTAATCTGTTTCTTGACTTGGCTTTCGAAGACTTTAGAGAGGCAGGGTAGGATAGATATAGGTCTGTAGCAGTTTGGGTTGAGTGTCCCCCCCCTTTGAAGAGGGGGATGACCGCAGCTGCTTTCCAATCTTTGGGAATCTCAGACAACACGAGAGGTTGGACAGGCTGGTAATAGGGGTTGCAACAGTTTGGGCAGATAATTTTAGAAAGAAAGGGTCCAGATTGTCTAGCCCGGCTGATTTGTAGGGGTCAAGATTTTGCCGCTCTTTCAGAACATCAGCTGACTGGATTTGGGAGAAGGAGAAATGGGGAAGGCTTGGGCGATTTGCTGTGGGGGGTGCAGTGCTGTTGACCGGGGTAGGGGTAGCCAGGTGGAAAGCATGGCCAGCCGTAGAAAAAATGCTTATTGAAATTCTCAATTATGGTGGATTTATCGGTGGTGACAGTGTTTCCTAGCCTCAGTGCAGTGAGCAGCTGGGAGGAGGTGCTCTTATTCTCCATGGACTTTACAGTGTCCCAGAACTTTATTGAGTTTGTGTTGCAAGAAGCAAATTTCTGCTTGAAAAAGCTAGCCCTAGCTTTTATTACTGCCTGTGTATATTCGTTTCTAACTTCCCTGAAAAGTTGCATATCACGGGGGCTGTTCGATGCTAATGCAGAATGCCACAGGATGTTTTTGTGTTGGTTAAGGGCAGTCAGGTCTTGAGAAAACCAAGGGCTATATCTGTTCCTGGTTCTAAATTTCTTGAATGGGGCATGCTTATTTAAGATGGTGAGGAAGGAATTTAAAAAAAATAACCAGGCATCCTCTACTGACGGAGTGAGGTCAATATCCTTCCAGGATACCCGGGCCAGGTCGATTAGAAAGGCCTGCTCACTGAAGTGTTTCAGGGAGCGTTTGACAGTGATGAGTGGAGGTCATTTGACCGCTGACCCATTATGGATGCAGGCAATGAGGCAGTGATCTCTGAGATCTTGGTTGAAAACAGCAGAGGTGTATTTAGAGGGCAAGTTGGTTAGGATGATGTCTATGAGGGTGCCCGTGTTTACAGCTTTGGGGTGGTACCTGGTAGGTTCATTGATCATTTGTGTGAGATTAAGGGCATCAAGCTTAGATTGTAGGACGGCTGGGGTGTTAAGCATGTCCCAGTTTAGGTCACCTAGAGCTCTGAAGATAGATGGGGGGGCAATCAGTTCACATATGGAGCCCAGAGCACAGCTGGGGGCAGAGGGTGGTCTATAGCAGGCGGCAACGGTGAGAGACTTGTTTTTAGAGAGGTGGATTTTTAAAAGTAGAAGTTCAAATTGTTTGGGTACAGACCTGGATAGTTGGACAGAACTCTGCAGGCTATCTCTGCAGTAGATTGCAACACCGCCCCCTTTGGCCGTTCTATCTTGTCTGAAAATGTTGTAGTTAGGGATGGCGATTTCAGAGTTTTTTGTGGTCTTCCTATGCCAGGATTCAGATACGGTCAGGACATCCGTGTTGGCAGAGTGTGCTAAAGCAGTGAATAAAACAAACTTAGGGAGGAGGCTTCTAATGTTAACATGCATGAAACCAAGGCTATTATGGTTACAGAAGTCATCAAAAGAGAGCGCCTGGGGAATAGGAGTGGAGCTAGGCACTGCAGGTCCTGGATTCACCTCTACATCACCAGAGGAGGAGTAGGATAAGGCTACGGCTAAAAGCTATGAGAATTGGTCGTCTAGGACGTCCGGAACAGAGAGTAAAAAGAGCAGGTTTCTGGGGGCGATAAAATAGCTTCAAGGTATAATGTACAGACAAAGGTATGGTAGGATGTGAATACAGTGGAGGTAAACCTAGGCATTGAGTGATGATCAGAGAGATATTGTCTCTAGAAACATCATTGAAACCAGGTGATGTCATCGCATGTGTGGGTGGTTGAACTGAGAGGTTGGATAAGGTATAATGAGCAGGGCTGGAGGCTCTACAGTGAAATAAGCCAATAAACACTAACCAGAACAGCAATGGACAAGCCATATTGAAAGTTTTACATTTTAGTCATTTAGCAGACGCTCTTATCCAGAGCGACTTACAGTAGTGAATGCATACATTTCATTTCATGCATTTTTTATTTTATTTGTTTATTTATTTATTTTTTAAATTGTACATTGCAGAGAGGCATGCTTAGCCAAGTGATCAAAGGGGTCCAGTGAGTAGTGAGGTCGGTTGCGGTCACGGCGATTCAGACAGCTAGCCAGGCCATGGGTAGCAAGTTGGCAGAAGATGGTCTGTTATTAGCCACCTCGTGCGTTTCCGTCGGTAGTTTAGTGGGATTCCGTGTGGTAGAGGGGACCAATCCAATTGGCAAAATAGTTATAGTGGCCCAAGAAAATTGGTCGATAGACCTATTCAGATAGCAGCCGATAAGACAGCTAACGATTAGCTGGCCGCAGATGGTCGTTCAGGTTACGTCGCGACCGACCAATACTGGTTCATAACATGTGAAAGACCAATATCTCATGAGGCTTCTTCTCTCTAAGCTGAGACCTTGGAACTGAGATCTTTCGTTTGTTCTCTAAACAAGGTCTGGGCGTACTACCAAATTGCAGCTACTGATAGTGAGGATTTGTAGTCAGCCACTTGCGTGAACACAGAAATTGGTTTATAGAACACAGAAATGTGTTATAAGAAAAGCACAAACATTTAAAATTACCATTACACCCTTTCAAATTTTCTCCACATTTGCATATTTATTTTTTATACTGAATGTTGTCTGATCTTCAAACCTAATTTTAGATAAAGGGAACCTGAGTGGCAAAATAACACTTATTTCATTAAATTATGCAACACCCAATGCCCCAATGTAAAAAACGTAATTGCCCCCTTACACTCAATAACTGGTTGTGCCACCTTTTTTAGCTGCAATGACTCCAACCAAATGCTTCCTGGAGTTGTTGAACAGTCTCATGTCGCTGTGGAGGAATTTTGGCCCCCTCTTCCATGCAGAACTGCTGTAACTCGGTGACATTTGTGGGTTTTCAAGCATTAACTGCTCGTTTCAAGTCCTGCCACAACTCTATTGAGATTAGGTCTGGACTTTTGACTAGGCCATGCTTTTTATACATTTTCATGTAGACTTGTGTGTTTTGGATCATTGTCTTGTTGCATGCTTCATTTCAGCTACAGCTCACAGACCGATGGCCTGACATTGTCCTTTAGAATTCTCTGATACAGAGCAAAATTCATGTCCTCCAGAAAGTTAGACTTTTTACTTATCTGTCTATAGAACATTCTTCCAAGAATCTTGATGATCATCCAGGTGCTTTTTGGCAAATTTGAGTCAACTTTTTGGATGACATGGGTCCCATTTATGCCTGGTGAAGACCAAACACTGCAATCCATAGTAAGAACCTCATACCAACGGTCAAGCATGGTGATGGTTTTGGGATGCTTTGCTGCCTCAGGACCTGGACGACTTGCCTCAATAGAAGGAATCATGAATTCTGCTCTGTATCAGAGAATTCTACAGAAGAATGTCAGACCATCCATCTGGTGAGGTTGGCAGGTCTTGTATTTCTGGTTCAAGCAGGAATCGAACCTGTGTACCTGTATATTTTGGGGGTATAATGTTTCATGTATGTGGCTGGATGAGACCTAGTGAAAAGCAATACAACTACTATTGATACAGTCCTTAATGTTTTTGGAGTTTGCACTATTCCACTGGCTCCACTACCAGTACCCCTAAAAAAAGCACAGCTCAAGTACTTGAAAGTGTATATTATATAATTAAATAGAACACTGGAATGGACATGGGCTTTTCAGCAACGTGACGAAAAATGACATCTTGATCAGGCAATCTTTCGTTCTAGAAACTGATCAAATGTGGCAAATATATTGTATAAAACAATGAATTAATAGTTATACTAGTGTGTGTGACATAATGAAATCCCCTTCGCCCTCTTGTGCAGCGGACTCTGTCAACATCAAGATCCTGAATGCGGGGGCATGGTCGCGGAGCTCAGAGAAGGTGTTTGTGTCACTGCCCACTGAGCTGGAGGACCTGATCCCCGAGGTGGAGGACTTTTACAAGAAGAACCACAGTGGCAGAAAACTGCACTGGCATCACCTCATGTCCAATGGCATTGTGAGTATAAAGCACCACCACCCACACACACAAACACAGGAGTGCCTAGGGGGTGGGTCAGCCTCTTGCACCTTCACCCCTCCAGCCTCCTCTCTGTCCAGACCATAGAAATTAGAGGTTGACCGTTTAATCGGAATGGCCGATTTAATTAGGGCCGATTTTCAAGTTTTCATAACGATCGGTAATCAGCATTTTTGGACACCGATTATGGCCGATTACACTCCACGAGGAGACTGCGTGGCAGGCTGACTACCTGTTACGTGAGTGCAGCAAGGAGCCAAGGTAAGTTGCTAGCAAGCATTAAACTTATCTTATAAAAAACAATTAATCTTAAAATAATCACTAGTTAACTACACATGGTTGTTGATATTACTAGTTTATCTAGCTTGTCCTGCGTTGCATATAATCGATGCGGTGCCTGTTAATTTATCATTGAATCACAGCCTACTTCGCCAAACGGGTGATGATTTAACAAGCGCATTTGCGAAAAAAGCACTGTCGTTGCACCAATGTGTACCGAACCATAAACATCAATGCCTTTCTTAAAATCAATACACAAGTATATATTTTTAAACCTGCATATTTAGTTAATATTTCCTGCAAACATGAATTTCTTTTAACGAGGGAAATTGTCACTTCTCTTGCGTTCTGTGCAAGCAGAGTCAGGAAATATGCAGCAGTTTGGGCTGCCTGGCTCGTTGCGAACTGTGTGAAGACCATTTCTTCCTAACAAAGACCGTAATTGATTTGCCAGAATTGTACATAATTATGACATAAGATTGAAGCTTGTGCAATGTAACAGCAATATTTAGACTTAGGGATGCCACCCGTTAGATAAAATACAGATCGGTTTTGTTTTCGAAATGATAGTTTCCAGATTTTACCATATTAATGACCTAAGGCTTGTATTTCTGTGTGTTATTATATTATATTATAATTAAGTCTATGATTTGATATAGCAGTCTGACTGAGCGGTGGTAGGCAGCAGCAGGCTCGTAAGCATTCATTCAAACAGCACTTTGCTGCATTTGCCAGCAGCTCTTCGCTGTGGTTCAAGCATTGCGGTGTTTATGACTTCAAGCCTATCAACTCCCGAGATTAGGTTGGCAATACTAAAGTACCTATTAGAACATCCAATAGTCAAAGGTATATGAAATATAAATGGTATAGAGAGAAATAGTCCTATAATTCCTATAATAATTACAACCTAAAACTTCTTACCTGGGAATAATGAAGACTCATGTTAAAAGGAACCACCAGCTTTCATATGTTCTCATGTTCTGAGCAAGGAACTTAAACGTTAGGTTTTTTACATGCAAATATTGCACTTTTACTTTCTTCTCCAACACTTAGTTTTTGCATTATTTAAACCAAATTGAGCATGTTTCATTATTTATTTGAGACTAAATAGATTTTGTTGATGTATTATATTAAGTTAAAATAAAAGTGTTCATTCAGTATTGTTGTAATTGTCATTATTACATATATATAACTAAAAATCGACCGATTAATCGGTACCGGCTTTTTTTGGTCCTCCAATAATCGGTATCGGCGTTGAAAAATCATAATTGGTCGACCTCTAATAGAGATCCTATGTAATTCTATCCAGATCACATTTAAGAATGAGGTGGGCCAGTACGACCTGGAGGTGACCACCTTCCAACTGGCTGTGCTGTTTGCCTGGAACCAGAGGCCGCGGGAGAGGATCAGCTTTGAGAACCTTAAGCTGGCCACGGAGCTTCCTGATGCCGAGCTCCGACGCACCCTCTGGGTAATGCACAGTGTCAAAGGGTTATCTTATCGTAAGGACTAGGGTTGCAAGATTCCTGTAACATTTTCAAAATTACCATGTTTTCCCGAAATCCAAGTAGGAGGGCTTCTGGATTGGTGGCATATCCTCGCTTTATTCCGGGAGTCTTCCATCCGGGATTTCTGGAAAACCTGTTTTTTATTAATTTGATATGCAGCAAACAAACCCTGAAACCTCCCTGCAGTTTCCATGCGACCATAACCATTAGTACTTTCTAAAATGGTTTTTGATTAACATCTAGCAGTGATGGATTGTCCTTATCGGTCCCGCTTTAAATGACGTTCAGCTTATGAAGTCTTCATAAAGCCTTCATAAGCACTACTATGTGTTACAAAGCTATAACTGTATGTCATGCTTTATAAAGGCTTCATAAATGTGGCATAACTTACATAATCGCCAATGTCAAATGTGAAATAACCCAATATGTCAAATATGATATAAATGTGCTTTATAAAGGGGGGGCATGTTGTGCTGATGGATGGCATATGCTCTAAAGTGAAGTCATGTTTGTCACATTACACTTCATCTCAAATGCGCAGAGGTCTGGTGGACCAACACATCAAACTTGGCCTTCATTATTAGTTAGGGTTAGGTTTAAAATGCAAATTATGGGGAGAGTTTAGCCATAATTGAATTTTTGACTGTTAACTTGTGACAATGACAAATACTTTACCCAGGTCACTCCCACTAAGGCCAACTTTGAATGGTTGATATCCCAGACTTATATGTGCTGTGTGCAATAGCCTGGGGACGACATTACACCAAGAAACACTTACCGTGATGAAAGCCCACAACCTAGGGAACTTGAATGTGGCTTTCTTCTGGAACTAAGTTAGATGTTCCTCAGGACACACACACGCACACAACAAAAACCAGCCATACCGTGCGGTACTGGGCCCAGCCATGTCTTTGACACATTCACCCAATCCCTCGTGGGAAGATCAACAGCAAAATGTTGCCACCATTTGTATCAGTTTGTCGTCAAGCCGTGGTCTCCAGCATGGGAACAGAAGAGGAATACCTGGTGCGGGAGTCTCAGGTTGGATTACTCCAAATCATCTTGGTTCTGACACAAACTTTGCAGGTCCATTTAACCTATTTAAATACTTACAGTAACCTGTGGATCATGATAACCTTCAAAACTCAGCAGAACATTTTATGTAGTATCCTGCAATTCTTTGTTTGAAGTGAGACAGACACCTTTGGTCATTCATAACACATACGTAAAGGCTTAGTGATCATTTGAGTTTACATCACTAACAACTAAAACAAATAAACATTAACATTAATAACCACAAACTCTAATTGGGGAGATGGGGAAACTCCATCCGATTTCGTGTTTTTATATTCCTCTTTCACTTATAAATCTCGTGACGGAGATGTGGCTGTATCTAGGAGGATTTTTCATTTGCTGAGCCTGCTATTTATTTAAAATAATGACTGAGTTAGATTGCATACTGTACAGTAGCTAACTCAACTACTACAAATGAATTTAAATTACAATAAATAAAGGTTACGTTTTTCGCTGCCCAGTGGCACCACAAGTGGGCACTGATCATCACATGATCAGCATCTCGTCAACAACACTAAAAAAAGTTATTCTGGGTCACGGAATTTCGAAAATAAATGTCCCCCACGTAATAGTGGAAAAGTGTCAACCTTTATTTATTCATGATATATGAAAAATAATTGTCTAAACATTACCAATGATTAAATTTGGGTTTTTAAAACATATTCCAAGGTCACAAAAATGCCCCCAATGCGAATCACTGTATATGGAGTACATATGTTTACCGACCGGCTTGATTCGGTCTTATGTTGCAAAATTTGAAATAGTGTTTCATACATTGGATAAAAGTAGAGACTCAACTAGAAAATGGTATTTCATATAGTGCAGTTGAGGAACAATGTGAAAGTAATTTTGCTTTGAAAGTTGATTAACTTGTAACCTCACTTTTGAGAAAATGGCCCTTGAATGTTTTGGTACCAACTGGAGAGCCCTTCTTTGTCTACAACCATTCAACATCGTTCACACCCTCTTAATCTTTAGCCCCACCCATCTCTTTAAGAATTTGCATGTGAGGCTATGTACTAAATAATCAAAGATTTCAACACTAAAGGCTGGCTTATACTACGCGTGTTTGAATTTAATCTGGAGTGCCAGAGTGTGCTCTGGGCGTTCGTAAACTCCGAGCATTGTCAGACTATCCGGTCGTAAATTCAGACCGTTTCTCACTCGGAGCGTTCAGAATGCACACTGGACGCTCTGGCCGAGGAGTAGGGTTGATCCGAGCGTTCTGACCAAACAGCAGTCAAGCACCCAAGCTAACTAGCTAACTTTGGCTAGCTACTTCCAGACAAATGAGAGGACCAGTCTGACCATTCTACTCACCCTAGCAGAGCTGGTTAGGCTGTTTTGTATGTTATCCAAAGCGTTGGTGACTGCAACTGTGCTGCTGGCAAAAATGTAATGATGCTTTTTTTTGTCAACATTTACTGACACCGGCCATATTCAACGGGTGTTGAGCAGTCGTAAATTCGTCAGTTATTCTGCACTCTGGCACACTCAGACTAGAGTTCTCTGAAATCGGAGTAGATAACCAGAGCGAATTTACCAGCTACGTCTATCGCAGTGACATCATAAGCATTCTATTGAAATAGTTAATTGCATAGTGGAGTCTTTTTTGTTTAGACCTAGCTAGCTAAACAATGAAGCATAATCCCAACTCATAACGTTACTACCCTGCATGAATCTGCAGGTAGCTAACCAACCAGGTTCAATGTTAGCTAGCTAACATTGGGCTATAACTAGCAATGCAAATAGCTCTGAGATATGAATAATATTACTACATAGATCATACACGTGATGTTAGCTAGCCAGCCAGCTAACTTTAGCTAGCTAGCTAACAGTACACTTTAACTTGACTTTCTGACAGAATTAGACACGTTTAATATCTGAAAATTTAGCTAGCTAGACTCTTACCCTTATACATGGATGAACGCTTCTCCCTCTGTCACGGATGCCATGGTTTCCCTTAGTTTAAAGATGTAATCCGGAGGCTTCTGTGTGTTCTGTTTTCATCTCTGTCTGCATATTTGCAATCAAACGCCTGAATTTTCTCCATCTCCTTAGCTCTCATACTCTCTAATTCCACTGATTTCAAAACTCGGTCTTCCAGAAACTCCCGAGTGGCGCAGCAGTCTAAGGCACTGCATCCCAGTGCTTGAGGTGTCACTACAAACACCCTGGTTCGAATCCAGGCTGTATCACAACCGGCCGTGATTGGGAGTCCCATAGGACGGCGCACAATTGGCCCAGCATCGTCCGTGTTTGGCCAGTGTAGGCCATCAATAATCTGAGTACTGAGCTCAGAAAAATACACTAGGCTATACAGATGGCCGCCATCTTGGAGTCATCTAAAATCATAATTTGCATTAGAAATATCCCCTTACCTTTGATGATCTTCATCTAGGAATCCCAGGTCCACAACAAATGTTGTTTTGTTCGATAAAGTCCATAATTTATGTCCAAATAACTCCTTGTTGTTCGCGCGTTCAGTAAGCTACTTCAAATGTAGAAAGCGCGCGGACGATGTCGAGACGCAAAAGTTAAAAAAAGTTCTATTTACGTTCGTTCAAACATGTCAAACGTTGTAAAACATCAATATTTAGGGCCTTCAGAACGTGAAGATTCAGTAATATTTCAACCGGACGGTTCCTGTGTCTTGAAAAAGGTTTTGGAACAGGAGGATCCATCCTCATGAACGCGCGCCAAGAAGTGATGTCATTCTCTGGGTGACAAACTTCCCAGCCTTCTCATTCGGTCTCTGTTCATCGTAGACGCTTCAAACAACTTTCTAAAGACTGTTGACATCTAGTGGAAGCCTTAGGAAGTGCAAAATGAACCCTTACTCACCGTGTGTTCGATTGGCAATGACTTGAAAGGACTACAAGCACCAGAATTCTCACTTCCTGCTTAGATTTTTCTCAGGATTTTGCCTGCCATATGAGTTCTGCTATACTCACAGACATCATTCAAACAGTTTTAGAAACTTCAGAGTGTTTTCTTTCCAAATCTACTAATAATATGCATATTCCAGTTCCTGGGCCCGAGTAGTAGGCCGTTTAATTTGGGTACGTTTTTCATCCGGCCGTGAAAATACTGCCCCCTACCCTAGTGAAGTTAAGGCACATGAAAGTTAACATGTTCCAGAAGGCATTTCTGACAAACGCAATTTAATAAAAATAAAAGTTTACCTTCAAATGGCGCTCCTGTGAAGTAGTGGCGTACGACATATGCCTACTTTGCTGAAACAAGTCACATATTGGCTTAGAGCCAGCAGCAGTGTGTGGGTAAAATCACTGGGCAAGCCAAGACGATACTATTTTACTTCCTATTTTGTGATATTTGCGTTGTTTGCTCTATAACCCATTCATTCATACGCCACCGTGATATACAATAAGTCCGCGACAAGACAAGTCACACAGTGGAGGAATAAATTCAAATACGTTTGTTTCATCACAAAACTGGAAAGCAACATCTGTCCGGTGAAGAGCAAGAACTATTCTGTGTGCTGCTGTAAATGTATTGTATGTAATACTCAGTAGGGTCTGTCGAATGTGTATATGGTGTAATTTCACGGGGCTCTGAATAATACAGCGTGTTGCTGGCCTTTCACCCCACACATTCCATTGGCTGTGGCTGCCACATAGCGAATCACTGTATTTGGAATACATAATCATCACGTGGCTTACTGCACTACAGAAAACCCGCTAACCAAACAGTGGAGGGCATGCTCACTGAATTAAAGGGCAACTACACCCCAAACATTTTTCCCAGACCTCAAAAGTCATCCCCTGATGTGGTTTAAGCATTCTTGTGAACATAGAATTCAAATTGTTTTATTATTTAGTGTGATAAAAAATAAATACATGGGGGAAATCCGAAACCTGGAAAAACTAAACAGAGAAAACGGAGTTTGTGGGCGGAAAACAAAGTAGGCAAAAAATAACTGCCAATGTTTTTTGCAGTGCATATGACTGCACTTCAGAGTGTTTTGGGGAAGGTTGAGGTCAGGTCCAATATTGACTATGCACCAAAGAGGTTAGGCCATCCTATACTGAACAAAAATATGAACGCAACATGTAATGTGTTGGTCCCATGTTTCATGAGCTGAAATAAAAGATTCCAGGAATGTTCCCTATGCACAAAAAACTTACTAATCTAAAATGTTGTGCACAAATTTGTTTACATCCCTGTCAGGGAGCATTAGTCCTTTGCCAAGATAATCCATCCACTTGACAGGTGTAGCATATCAAGAAGCTGATTAAACAGCATGATCATTACACAGGTGCACCTTGTGCTGGGGACAATAAAAGGCCACTCTAAAATGTGCGGTTTTGTCACACAACACAATGTCACAGATGTCTTGAGGGAGTGTGCAATTGGCATGCTGACTGCAGGAATGTCCACCAGAGCTGTTGCCAGAGAATTGCATGTTCATATTTCTACCATAAGCCACCTCCCAACGTTTTCAAGAATTTGGCAGTATGTCTAACTGGCCTCACAACCGCAGACCACGTGTAACCACACCAGCCCAGGACCTCCACATCCGTCTTCTTCACCTGCGGGATGGTCTGAGACCAGACACCCGCACAGCTAATGAAATTGTGGTTTTGCACAAACTAAGAATTTCTGCGCAAACTGTAACAAACCGTCTCAGGGAAGCTAATCTGCGTGCTCGTCGTCCTCACCAGGATCTTGACCTGACTGCAGTTCGGCGTTGTAACCGACTTCAGTTGGCAAATTCTCATCGATGGCCACTGGCACGCTGGAGAAATGTTTTATCACGGATTAATTCTGGTTTCAACTGTACCGGGCAGACTGCGTGTATGGCGATGTGGGCTAGCGGTTTGCTGATGTGAACGGAGTGCCCCATGGTGGCAGTAAGGTTATGGTATGGGAAGGCATAAGCTATAGACATCAAACACTATTGCATTTTATCGATGGCAATTTGAATGCACAAAGATAGTGATGAGATCCTGAGGCCCATTATCGTGCCATTCATCCACCGCCATTACCTCATGTTTAAGCATGATAATGCATGGCTGAAAATGTCCCAGTTCTTCCATGGCATGCATACTCAGCAGCAATGTTCCCTCTATTTTGAGCACTGAGCAAATTTCAGGTCTGCTGAGCGCTAACTTCAACATTGTGAAAATTTTGTGCAACTTCCAGCGCATGTTTACTATGAACTCTGAGGCTGTACTTGATTTAAGTTAGTTTTAACAGTGGCCATTTGATCATATTATAGGCCTACCATAAGAAAACAATGGAGAAAATGCATCCCGTAACATTTTCACATGGAAATAGCTGTTCTATCATTCAGTCTACTTTAGCAGCCAATGTGTAGTATTTAATGTAGACCTACATTCCGTGAGACTTTTGGGAGAAAAAAAAAAACATGGAGGGCATGACATAAACAGGTTAATCTTCTTGTCCTTCAGACAAGGTGACTGACAATTGTGTGGTGTTTGATGCAAGAAACCACTTTACAAAATAAAATGCATTATTATTCACATACCATTATTACAGAGAATCAGACAAATTATGCTACCCTCTGCCTATTGGCTACTTAGCTTATTGAAGTCTGTCTCAAAATACAACACTGCCCCTTTAAGACACAAAAAATGCTCTTTACCTGATTCGCTTTTCAAGAAAATTTACATATTTTGTGCTGTTGTAGGAAGCAATCACTTACTTATTGCTGACTACAAAGTATCTATAATTGGGCTAGTAGCTCAATAACTAGAAAAGGACATGAACAAAATGTGCACACGTGGCTACATGGAGCTCTTGCTTTGATCTCAAAACAAGCGCATCTACTCACAACCGCTCGTGCTGTAAACACAGTCCAGTTAAAAGTAAATGGCACATATCCATATATGGCAATGGTCCATTTGGATATAGGCCTACTGCAGCTCGATTGTTTAGGCCGCACTGGTCTGTATAGAGTACGGGCTGAGTAGTGCGTGTCAATGCAATAGAATCCTACTCTGATGCGTTCTGTCTACAACAAAATCTCTTACATAGTTTGTTTTGGTATGTTGCATTGAAAGTAGCTAATATTGTGTTGATTCGATCACAATTGCTATAGTAAATGGAAATGAAAGATAGTGTCAAGGAAAACTCTAGAACAGTGGTCACCAACCTTTTCTGAGTCAAGATCACTTTCTGAGTCAAAATGCAAGCTGAGATCTATCTCTCAGATTTTTTTTTTTAACATGGCTTAAATAACAAAAGCCTATGCAACATTAACCAATTTAAAAACAAATAATTGTATTTGTCACATGCGCCGAATACAACAGGTGTAGACCTTACAGTGAAATGCTTACTTATAAGCCCCTAACCAACAATGCAGTTTAAGAGAAATACCTGAAAAGAAATAAAAGTAACAAATAATTAAAGAGCTGCAGTAAAATAACAATACCGAGTTAGCTTACTGCACAAACCTCATTGCTACAGTAATATATGTGCCCAATACATTATCACCGCATATTGGCTTTGCTACTAATGCATTGTCATTCGAGACACTTTTTAAAATTATATTTCAACATTTCAGGTAGGCTATATGATCACACCGGTAATAGATCCGTTGTTATATTACTTGTGAAGCACAGCTGAGTGAGCATACATTTTAAATAGTTTGCTTTTTATTTTACTGGACTGATGGTATCTGCATCTGATGGTCAGTCTCTGCAGAGGGAGAGAGCAGCAGACTTGAGGGTTCGCCTCTCAGCATCCCTCTGCTCTCCCTTATCTCCACTGACACTGACCAAAAAGGGACACTGTCTTCCAGCTGATTGGGCAACTCGAGTCGCACCGCATTATTTCTGCCTCATGCACAAATTCATGTTGTTCCTATGAACAGATAAAATGAAATATTCCTGTAAAGACCCAAGCCACTAATGATAACACACGCCTATAGATACACTTTCCTACACATTCATTACTGCTGCAGTACTTATTGTAGAGCTGAGTGGAAATATGAAGAACACTGATTTTATGTCTTATAAAAGTGTTGAATACAAAGTGTTGACAGTGCTGAACTTAAACAGCATCTCTTTGCTGTATTTGTTGACAGTCTCTAATCATGGTTTTAAGCGTTTTGAAATCTCTATCTTTGCTGTAGCTTGCTTTTATGCATGCTACGTTACTGCGGACACGGTCATCTGAGCCATCCGATTTGGCCAGCGGTAGGCCTATAGTGCACTTGATTTGCTCTCTAGGCCCACCGGGAAGGCATAGTTTGTACCATCAGACATGAAATGGTTCAAAATGGCAACAGTTCGCCTACCCAGCTGAATCGTGTGCACCTACCGCCATCAGGCCGAGACAAATATTGCTTTATCGTTTTATTTGTTTTTATAATTATTTTTACAGAAATGCTTGGCCATCGACTAGGAATGATCGCAATCGACCGGTTGGTGACCACTGCTCTAGAAAGTTGAGTGAAGTTCAATCTCGTGCTTCTCTCTGTGGGCTGATATTTCTACGCGGCAGTCTCGGGCTACTGTGCGCAGCTTAGAAGGAACATTGCTCGCCAGACACGTCACCATTGAGTTTGTTTGGGATGCTCTGGATCAACATGTACAATGGCGTGTTCCCGCCAATAGCCAGCAACTTCGCACAATCATTGAAGAGGAGTGGGACAACATTCCACAGGCCACAATCAACAGCCTGACCGACTCCATGCAAAGGAGATGTTTCACTGCATGAGGCAAATGGTGGTCACACCAGATACTGACTGGTTTTCTGATCCACTACTTATTTTTATCTTAAGGTATCTGTGACCAACAGATGCATATCTGTATTCCCAGATATGTGAAATCCATAGATTAGGGCCAAATGAATTTATTTAAATTGACTGATTTCCTTATGAACTATAACTCAGTAAAATCTTATTGTTTCATGTTTTTTGTTCAGTGTAGAAATGTTTTAGTGTAATATAATATATACAATTTAGTAGACACTTATCCATCGCAACTTACAGTAATGTGTGAATACATTTCTACGGATAGGTTGTCCTGGGAATCGAACCCACTATCCTGGCATTGCAGTGCTCTACCAAGATACATGGCAGGGTTATAAATGCTTTGTGAAGCCTCAATTTGATATGATTTATAAGGCCTTTAATCGGTTCTTATGCCACCCTTTTATAAAGCACAGGTTTATGTCATATTTGACAGTGGGTTATGTCACATTTGAAATCGGTAGTTATGCAACATTTATGAATCATTTTTAAAGCATGACATACGGTTATAGATGAAGCCTTTAAAATGTGCACTTCATTTTCTCTATGCTCCTCACAGCTACAAAACAAATATCCACTCATTTAAGTTTAGACTCTAGTCTCTCCTTTCCTTCTCTCCTCTTTCTCATTCTTTCTATCACTTTCTCTTTCTCCCTTTTTCTTCTCCCTCTCTCTCTCCTTTTCCTTCAGTCCCTGGTAGCATTCCCCAAGCTAAAGCGGCAGGTGTTGTCCTACGACCCAGTGGTGGGTTCGCCCAAAGACTTTGCAGAGGGCACCCTCTTCTATGTCAATCAGGAGTTTTCACTAATGTAAGTGTTCCCTAATGTGTGACCAGCTGGGGTTTGCAACCCGGCTCTCCACCGCCACAGAGTTGGCTCTCTGGGCTAGCTTTACTTACATTGCCTTCAGGAGGTATTCATACCTGTTGACTTTTTCTATATTTTGTTTTTACATCCTTAATTCAAAATGGATTAAATATACCCCATAATTACAAAATTAAAACATATCTTTTAGAAATGTTAGTACATTTATTACAAATGAAATAGATATCTCATTTACATAAGTATTGTGGTGGCTAATTTCTGCATTACCAAATGAGGAGAGTTACAAACACACCAGTCTGAGTTAACTACATCTTTAATAATTAAGATACTTTTGCAAAAGCACTTGACCTTCAATGAACCATTGAAAAGTGATTACACAAAAGTACAAAGATCTTTTATACCCAAGACCCACCCCTCTCAACGTACATGACGAACAACAGATCTTAGGAACAGTTCACAAAGGTTAAGTTCTGTTTGAAAGATATCTATAAAACATAGCAGACAGCAACTGCTGTATCAACAGTGTTTATTGTATAGACCAGTATCTGGTCCTCCTACCACAAACTGGAACCGTCTCTCCCTGGTACGGTATAGAACAGAACCATTAGCTCATCCAATGGCATAAATCAATTGAAAACTCTAGATACTCCCATCTCAAGTAAACCCCCTCTTGACTCCACTCCTGGACAAGCTCACTGAGGGAAGTGACTTGCGCACAGACATTGTGGAGACAAGTAATTGGTTCCCCATTAATCACGCCATCTCTTCACATGGTTTAAGAATACGTAAAGACACATTCACATATGAAGACAATGTTTCATTCTGACTTCTCCCCTCTCTCCCAAGTGACTGAGCCCTAGCTAAGGGAAAAGTACAACTGTCAACACCAGAGTCCAAAGGGCACCCCATCCTAATGACAAGTATCTCACATAAGCATATTGTGCTAATAAAACATCTTAATTATCTATGTTACCCAACTAATTCTGATTCATCCGCCACAGTATTCACACCCCTGAGTCAAATTTTAGAATCATCTTTGGCAGCGACTACAGCTGTGGGTCTTTTTGGGTAAGTCTAAGAGCTTTGCACACCTTTATTGTACAATATTTGCACATTATTGTTTTTCTAAATGCTTCAAGCTCTGTCAATTTGGTTGTTGATCATTGCTAGACAGCCATTTTCAATACTTGCCATAGACTTTCCAGACGATTTTTAAGTCAAAACTGTAACTAGGCAACTCAGGCGCATTCAATATCATCTTGGTAAGCAACTCCAGTGTAGATTTGGCCTTGTGGTTTAGGTTATTGTCCTGCTGAAGGGTGAATTTGTCTGTGTGTCTTTTGGAAAGCCGACAACCAGGTTTTCTTCTAGGATTTTGCCTGTGCTTAGCTCTATTCCGTTTCTTTTAATCCTAAAAAACTCCTTAGTCCTTGCCGATGACAAGCCTGCCCATAACATGATGCAGCCACCACCATGCTTGAAAATATGAATATTCTTTACAGTTTTACTTCAGTGACTTATTGGAAACAGGATGCATGTTTTGGAATATTTGTATTCTATAGACTTCCTTTTCACTCTTGATTTAGGTTAATATTGTGCATTAACTACAATGTTGTTGATCCATCCTCAGTTTTCTATCACACTCATTAAAGTCACCATTGGCCTCATCAAATTTTATTGGTCACATATTTAGCATATGTTATTGCGGGTGTAGGGGAATGCTTGTTTTCCTAGCTCCAACAGTGCAGTAGTATCTACCAAATTATTTATAAGGCCTTTTATTAAGCGTTTCTTATGCCACCCTTTATAAAGCACAGGTGTGTGTGTGTGTGTGTGTGTGTGTGTGTGTGTCATTGTGAAATCACTGAGCGGTTTCCTTCCTCTCTGGCAGCTGAGTTAGGAAGGATGCCTGTATCATTCTAGTGACTAGGTGTATTGATACACCATCCAAAGTGTGATTTAATAACTTCACCATGCTCAAAGGAGTATTCAATGTCTGCTTTTTTATTTTTACCTATCTACCAATAGGTGCCCTTTGCGAGGCATTGGAAAACCTCCCTGGTCTTTGTGGTTGAATCTGTTTGAAATTCACTGCTCGACTAAGGGACTTAACAGATAATTGTATGTGTGTGGTACAGAGATGAAGTAGTCATTGAAAAATCACACAGTGAGTCCATGCAACTTATTATGTGACATGTTAAGCACATTTTTACTCCTGAAGTTTAGGCTTGCCATAACAATATGAATACTAATTGACTCAAGACATTTTTCTAAAAACATAATTCCACTTTGACATTACTGGGTATTATGTGTAGGCCAGTGACACAAAATCTAATTTTAATTATTTTGAAATTCTGTTACACAACAATGTGGAAAAGTCAAGGGGTGTGAATACTTTCTGAATGCACTATATCTTACAGGTTGAATTTCTAAACTTGGAGGTTGTCCTGTATCTAAACTCAGCAAAAAAAGAATGTCCCTTTTTCAGGACCCTGTCTTTCAAAGATAATTTGTAAAAATCCAAATAACTTCACAGATCATTGTAAAGGGTTTAAACACTGTTTCCCATGCTTGTTCAATGAACCATAAACAATGAATGAACATGCACCTGTAAAACGGTCGTTAAGACGCTTACAGATGGCAGGCAATTAAGGTCACAGTTATGAAAACTTAGGACACTAAAGAGGCCTTTCTACTGACTCGGAAAAACACCAAAAGAAAGATGCCCAGGGTCCCTGCTCATCTGCGTGAACGTGCCTTAGGCATGCTGCAAGGAGGCATGAGGACTGCAGATGTGACCAGGGCAATAAATTGCTATGTCCGTACTGTGAGACGCCTAAGACAGCGCTACAGGACGGACAGCTGATCGTCCTCGCAGTGGCAGACCCACGTGTAACAACACCTGCACAGGATCGGTACATCCAAACATCACATCTGCGGGACAGGTACAGGATGGCAACAACAACTGCCCGAGTTACACCAGGAACGCACAATCCCTCCATCAGTGCTCAGACTGTCCGCAATAGGCTGAGAGAGGCTGGACTGAGGGCTTGTAGGCCTGTTGTAAGGCAGGTCCTCACCAGCCATCACTGGCAACAATGTTGCCTATGGGCGCAATGTTGCCTATCCAGCGCACCATCGCTGGACCAGACAGGACTGGCAAAAAGTGCTCTTCACTGATGAGTTGCAGTTTTGTCTCACATGGGGTGATGGTCGGATTTGTGTTTATCGTCGAAGGAATGAGCCTGTACTCTGGAGTGGGATTGATTTGGAGGTGGAGAGTCCGTCATGGTCTGGGGCGGTGTGTCACAGCATCATCGGACTGAGCTTGTTGTCATTGGAGGCAATCTCAATGCTGTGCGTTACAGGGAAGACATCCTCCCTCATGTGGTACCCTTCCTGCAGGCTCATCCTGACATGATCCTCCAGCATGACAATGCCACCAGCCATACTGCTCGTTCTGTATGTGATTTCCTGCAAGGCAGGAATGTCAGTGTTCTGCCATGGCCAGCGACCAGCCTGGATGTCAATCCCATTGAGCACGTCTAGGACCTGTTGGATCGGAGGGCTAGGGCCATTCCCCCAGAAATGTCTGGGAACTTGCAGGTGCCTTGGTGGAAGAGTGGTGTAACATCCCACAGCAAGAACTGGCAAATCTGGTGCAGTCCATGAGGAGGAGATGCACTGCAGTACTTAATGCAGCTGGTGGCCACACCAGATACTGACTTACTTTTGACCCCCCCCTTTGTTCAGGGACACATTATTCAATTTCTGTTAGTCACATGTCTGTGGAACTTGTTCAGTTTATGTCTCAGTGGTTGAACCTTGTTATGTTCATACAAATATTTACATATGTTAAGTTTGCTGAAAATCAACACAGAGGATGTTTCTTTTTTTAGTATGTGGCACAAAAAAGACCCACTAGTACCACCTCTAAATTTTGTGTATGTGTGTCCAGAAAAAACTCCAAGGTCCAAAAAAGGGGGAAGATTAACCTAATTGGCCGCCTTCAGCTCACCACAGAACGAATGAGGGAGGAGGAGAACGAGGGAATCGTCCAGCTCAGGATATTGAGAACACAGGTACTGTATAAGGGCTTCCCATTGAAAGGTCATTGCAAATAAGATTTTTTGATTTCTCACATCCTCGTCTCTTTCTCAAAGCACATTGAGGCAGAAGATCTGCGGTTTCTCCCCTTGGCTCTTCTCCAATGCATTTTGAGAAAGTGGCAAGGATGGACGATGCAAGGTATCAAGGAAATACAGTCCAATTGAGATTCACCCTCTCTCTCTCTTCTCCTGGTCTCTCCCTTTCCAGGAGGCCATCATCCAGATCATGAAGATGCGCAAGCGGATCACCAACGCCCAGCTGCAGACAGAGCTGGTCGAGATCCTCAAAAACATGTTCCTACCTCAGAAGAAGATGATCAAGGAGCAGATGGAGTGGCTCATTGAGCACAAGTACATCAAGCGGGACGAGACGGATCTCAACACTTTCATCTACATGGCGTAACGGTGGTGATGACGTATAACGGTGGTTCTTCAGGCCTGGTGGACAATAAAATATTTCCAGGCCTGACCGTCTTAGAAAAAAATAACATCTTTGTATCGTGGGGGTTCAACCCTGACGGACAATAAGAATATTTTCAAGCTGACCTTTGATAATTTGTTTATCTATTCATGTGGGGAAATAAAGACTTGATTTAGGACAGAGTTACAGAAATCTATAAAAGGAGGAGTTTGTGTGGGGAAAATGAAAGGGTAAGAAAGAAATGAGTTTGAGCTTCTCAGTAGGAGTCCACACCCACCGAGTGTCAGTCATCGTTTTTGTCTAGGAGGCATTTCCTTGTCTGTAGACGGGATGTGGTTGTGAGGGTTTGTCTCTGTTAATGTGGCGTTCGCCTTACTGTCAACCAACCACCACGCACACTGCACCACCTCCTCGACACCATCCATGGACACCCCACCACTATTGTAGTGACGATGGTTGCTAGGTCTCTAACGACATGGAAGGAAGAATGGTAGGAGGTCCGTTTTCCTCCATATCTACAGTCCAAGTTTTGTGCCTGGCCAACACTAGTCGCCGGACCTCTTCAACAGAACAATCTGTGTCCTCTGGCAACTGTCTGAGCCAAGCTGTCGGCCATGTTTTTTTTGTGGTGACGAACAAAGCATTAATGCCGCATTCACGTGCTAGTCGGAACTAGGAAACTCTGAATCATACGACTTGCTGGTTGTAATTGTACATGTGCTCCGTTCAACAAATCAGCAAGTCGGAAATGTCTGAGTTTCTTAGTTCCGACTAGCATGTGAACACTGCGTTAAGATGTGATGTCGTTCCTGGACTTTCCCGGACCCAGACTAACATTAGTCCTAGATTTTTTTTTAAATATTATCAATGGAGAATCTTCATTGAAAATGCACTTTATTCCAGAACTATGTTTAATCTGGGGTGGGGAAACTGGCTCCACAGTATATATTATAATTCATAAATGTTCACAGATTGTTCACTGTTTTCACAAGAGACAGACTGACACACATTTTCTGTTTTGAATGATCTTAAAGTGCACGCTGTGCTTTAATTTGAGTGTATGTTCATATCGGGTGAACCATTTAGAAAATACATTAAAGTAGTCAAAGTACAGTATTTGGTCCCATATTTAGCACGCCGTGACTACAAACTTGTTGGATGCAATTGCAGTTTGTTTTGGTTGTGTTTCAGATTATATTGTGCCCAATAGAAAGACATAATTTCCATGCATTGTGTCCTTTTGGAGTCACTTTTGTTGTGAATGTTTCTAAACACTTCTACATTTTAACGTGGATGCGGATAATCATGAATGAATCGTAAATAATGATTGAGAGAGGCACAAATATTTGTCCAAATACTTTTGGTTCTCTTAAATGTGGTGACTATGTACAAAAAGTGCTGTAACTTCTGAGCGGTTTACCCAATATGGATGAAATTACCCTCAAATTAAAGCGGATAGTCTGCACTTTAACCTCAAAGTCATTGTATCATTTCAAATGCTGGAGTACAGATCCAAAACATGTCAATGTCCAAATACTGTATATAACCTTCTCTATACATGGTTCTGATGGTTCATGAGATGATGAAATAAACAGCACCTTATTAAAAAAAATATTAACGTCAAAATCAACGTTGTCATTCCACCCTGGGCTACTTCCCAAAGCAGGAAAAAGGTGCAAGTAAGTACATGTTCTAGCATATGTCCATTGCTAGGTGGCACTAAACTTCGGAATTCGGATTCCGTCGCTGTCCTCTTAAGTGGTGCTGAATCTCTGTCGCGGTTACAGCTGGTTTGTAAAGAATGCTGATGTTGAGTATGGCCTGGTGGGTGAACAAATCAAATAAATTGTGCCATGCTCATTTCAAGTTTATTTATTTAGGAATTTGGCAAATGGAGTCCTTTTGAAAAGATTTTAGAAAGTTATTGTTAACTCATGAACCATACTTTGTGAACTGAAAAACTCCCTTCTGCAATACCCACTTCGAATCCCGTGTGTGCAATATGGTTTATAGCCTAACTAGACAAGAAGCCTATGGTCGGGATGCGTCCTTTATAATCTCTCTTTCCTCCAGAAGTTTGCTCTCATTCACTACTCCCCACAAATGTAGACGCATTTAATTGGTGTTGGCATGGGCTAGACAGAGAGTTTCCATATAGCAGTAATTTCCTTCCAAGTCCATGAAGGAAAGAGAACAAGTATACTCTTCGGGAGACAGTAGTGCTAATTGGGACGCAAGCCTGGTCCCTTGCGCTATAGGTTTATTCCAGTCCGTGGGTTAATCTTCTTACACAGTATTCTTATCTGTTGCACATCTTGACCACACGAGTGGGGCAGAGTGCAGCCAACAATTTTTCAATTCAGCGATGTGATTTCTTACCAATACTCATCCCTTACATATATCAGACAACATTAATAGCCTAATGAAGACATTTCGCGCATAATGTTTTTAAAGTCTGAGCAGACCATCACAAAATTAGCCGCTTAATAAGATTTGTACTTGGAGCATTTTTAAGTGTGCGTTTGGTGTCAACACCGACACCGCACATGCTCAGTCCGCAGCTCTTTGTAGGCTCCTCCCTGGCGTGCACTTGGAGAGGGACATATGGAAAGCCAAAAGGTTCAAATCGTCTTACCCAGAAACATGCAACACTTGTGATTAGCATTTTTTTTCAAGTGTCAAATGTCATTTTCTTTACATGTGCATTTTCCACTTGTCCAGTGTGCATTTACAGGTGATTTGAACGCTTGTAATGATCATTTTCACTTGTTTTTTTTCAAGTGTCAAATGTCATTTGTACATGTGATTTTTTTCACCTGTCCTGTGTGCATTTACAGGTGATTTGAACGATCGTTATGGTCAAATTTTACACATGTTCATTACACATGTCCAGTGTGCATTTACAGGTGATGTTAATGCTCTAACCCAGAGACTCTGTTTAGAGACTCGCTCTAGTTACTGGGTGGGCTGACGCCCTGAAGGCCACCAGAGGGCGCAAATACAACCAGCTCCCTTCCCCAGTGATATGGGGAGAGGGCCAGAGAGGACTGAGGCTTTCCTGACCCCCGTAGAGGGGTGCTTACCCCCTCCCATGGCCACCAGGGGAGGGGCTAGGGGGCCAACCCCCGCCTCGGGGAGGGGGCCATCCCCCAGAAAGTGGGGCCAACCCCCGCCAATGGCAACCAGAGGGCGCCAATACATCCAGACAGCTCCCTGCCCCAGGGATATCGGGGGTTAGGGCCAGAGAAAGCTGAGGCCATCCCAGGAAGGGGGGGCCGACCCCTGCCCAGGGCCACTGGGGGCGACACTACATCCACCTAGCTCCCTGCACTAGGGATATTGGTGGAGAAGCCCAGAGAGGGATGGGGCCAACCCAGGGAGAGGGGGGATGACCCCCGCCCACAGCCACCAGGGGGTGCCACTACATCCAACGAGCTCCCTGTATCAGGGAAATAGGGGGGAGACGGCCAGAGAGGGCTGGGGCCGACTCAGGGAGGGGGGGCCAACTCCTG
Source organism: Salmo trutta (assembly GCF_901001165.1). Lineage (NCBI taxonomy): Eukaryota > Metazoa > Chordata > Actinopteri > Salmoniformes > Salmonidae > Salmo > Salmo trutta. The sequence goes on from NC_042971.1 coordinate 22,231,199, forward strand.
CCCGTGGCCACCAGGGGCGCCACTAGATCCACCCAGCTCCCTGCACCAGAGAAAGGGGGGAGAGGGATGAAAATGGGGGGCCAACCCCTGAGGGAGAGTTCCAGAGAGGGATGGGCCCTCTCCAGGGAGAGGGGGGCCAACACCCAGAGAGGGTGGCCTCCTCCTGCCCCCAACCACCAGGTGTAGCCACTACATCGGCCCAGCTCTCTGCACCAGGAAGAGGGTATGGGAGACTGCCAGAGAGGGATGGGCCAACCCAGGGAGGAGGGGCCGACCTTGGAGAGGGCCCGACCACTGCCCGTGGTCACCAGGGGGTGCAACTAAATACACCCAGAGAAAGCTGGGGCCGACCCAGAGAGCAGGAGCTGACCTCCAGACAGGGGGGGTCGAACCCCGCCCACTTCCACTTCATCCAGCCAGGGACGACCCCCCTCTCCAGGTGTTGGCCCCCTTCCCTGGATAGGGCCCATCCCTCTCTGGAACCCCATTTGCTGCCCTCTCCCCCATTTCTATGGTGCAGGGAGCAGCTCCCTGCCCCAAGGGGAGAGGGCCAAGTGAGGGGGGCCAACCCCCAGAGGCCTTAGGCCACCAGGGAGCACCACTACATCCAGCCAGTTTCCTGACCCAGCTATAGACATATATAGTAATGGCATATTTTTGTAGGCCCTAACTCGGCCATGGTTTGTTTGACAGCCTATGGGGTAATGAATGGTGTTTTTGTAGGGTTTTTTGATAATTGCTGAAAACTTATTTGATATTATCTCATAGAAGAATACGTAAAAGATCTCCTAACCCCATCTTAACCGTATTAGTTTTGTCATATTTCTACCTTCATTACTGTACATTTACATTTTAGTAATTTAGCAGACGCAAAAAAATTGTTTGTTGCTAAATACATATAACTCACATTGCTGGGCCATCTTTTAGCATTTTCCTCACAATATCACACATGTTCAGCCTTTGTTGGTCTTATCTATTCTATTCCAATATCTATTCCTTTATGGCATTGAAAAATATATTTAATATGCATTTTTCTTCTGTTAATTCAGAATCCATTCCATTTCTGTATTAGGTGAGCAATACAATCAAAGTCTATTGTCATTGATATCATTAAAAAAAAGTACCTACTTTTCCCCAAACAAAACATCTGTTTGATAAATAAATTAGGGTTCTACATGGAACCAAAAAAGGTTCTACCTGGAACCAACAAGGGTTCTTCAAAAAGTTATCCTATGGGGACAGCCGAATAACCCTTTTAGGGTCAGCATCTTTTTTTCTAAGAGTGTAGTTTTATCAGACATTTTTAGGAAAAGCAGCTCATTTAGCAAGCGCATAAAATGTCTATCAGATATAAATAGCAAGTAGTTATTTTTGTATAGGCTTTCCTCCTTGCTAGTCTGCAGGTGCTTGAGTACTTGATTATGATTTTGTGGCTGTAACATTTCCTGGACATTGCATAAGAACAACAACAACTAGAACTAACAACTTTATCAGATATACATTTTCAGGAAAAGCAGCTCATTTAGCAAGCCAATAAAATAATGTATTGCATTGATTCAACCTTGAAATCTAGCTACTCAAGATAGAGATCTTATATTTTTATCTCTGTAGCGGTTTGCTCTCACCTCGTCTGGGCACTGCAATAGCCAGATAGAAGCAGCTGCACATCAGATCTTATTCCCCATTCTCTATTGTCTAGATTCTACAGGGAGCTAGCCTGTTCTCCTAAAACATGAACTACTAGCTAGCCAACTTGAGCAAATACATCTCAGCTTGCTAACTAGCAAAGCCAACCAATTACACAACAAATATACACAAAGTAAACAATTACTTTCCAAACTAATGTTAGTCCCAACCAAATGACAAGTACAAAGACCTATTGCTACATTTCACAAAGTAACAACCATTAGTTACAGGCAAGACAGAAGACTCTACTGCTAGCTAGCTAACCAGCCATGCTATTTCAATGAAAATAAGATAGCTAGTGAGCGTCAGCTTTGTAGTTGTAATGCTATGTGGAAACACTCATTTTAATTTCGCCTTGCTGTATTGTTGACATTCTGTAAATGTAATTTACTAATTTTAACAATTTGATCCATATTTAGCAACATCTTCCTCCCTTCCCGAGTAAGCAATTCACCGTGACCGGACGGATATCAAACAAAGTCAAACTCCCGGAAATTGATGAGGGAGGGGCTGCAAAGTGGTACTTTCAGACGCATGAAATTGTGCCAGTTACTACATAGACGTTCAAAACGTGTGCGGTAGCACCATTTCATGCGTCTGAAAGTACAACATTCAAGCTTTCTAACCGATTGGTGTACATTTTTAAACGTAATTCTTCCGCATGTCCTTTTTGCATGAACAGGTGAATAAAGCACATCTTAATTTCACACGTTGTGAGCATTTTTACCCTAGATTTTTTTCACCTGTTTGCATTTCCAAGTGTAGGAAACGCGTGTCTTCTGTAAAGTTGCTTTTCAAAGTAGGAATTTCCCTATTGAAATGTTAAAGGACAATTATATGGTTGATTTTCTCTTTTCCAAAAGCCATAGAGCTTTTTGTAAAGCCTTTATATTTAGAAAAATATAATTGTTTTCTATACAGTATATATAAATATAGAAGCCCACTGATTGATTCCTTCAAGCAAGCTTAAGATCGAAAAACATCGATGGAGGAGCTCATTCGCTAACGTTACCTATCTGTAAGTGTTCTATTTTCTTTCCAGATTTTAAATATGATTTTATACATTCCATCGCTGTTTACAACTAGTACTGTATAGCATTTATGAATGTGTTTTTCTCTTCTGAAAGTCCGCTAGCATGTTGTGCTAACTAGCTTCTCTTACCATTCTATTGTATGTTGTCTAGCTAGCTGGCTATCTTTCTTTTGTACTGACTAGCCAAGAGGATGTTGTACCTAGTTTGTTTACTAATTTCATAGTAAAGATTTCACCCCTTTCTGACAAGTTATTTGCCATTTCATGCCAACTGTCAGCCCAGCAATTTGTGATAGAAATGTATGGTGTCATCGTTATGTTTGTCACGGCTGTCGAAAGCATCGGACCAAAGTGCAGCGTGGTTGTAGTTCCACATTTTATTAAATCCGTGAAACTTTTGCAATACACAAAATAACTGAATTTACAAAAACAACAAACCGTGACCCTCCAAACCCAGGAAGAAAACCCCCTACTTAAATATGATCTCCAATCAGAGGCAACGAGGACCAGTTGCCTCCAATTGGAGATCAACCCCCCCAAAAAACAACATAGAAATAGAAAAACTAGAACTAAAACATAGAAATAGAAAACATTGAAAAACACAAAACACCCCCTGTCACGCCCTGACCTACTCTACCATAGAAAATAACCTCTTACTATGGTCAGGGTGTAACAATGTTACTGAAACTGACTTAATCTATTTAATTCCCAGTACGTTACGCTTTTGTTTTTCATTTATTTCTACTTGGAAAGTTCCAGGTGCATACAGGGAGAATAGATCGTTATGTTGTTGTGTGCTCCACTATAATAAATGGTCTTTTCACATGTCATAAATACAGTGGATGGTTAAAGGGCAATCCTTTCTTCTTTCTTCACATGTACTTATAGCTCAAGGTATTTAATCTCTGTCATTGTGTTGTACTGCAATCGTCTTTAACGTGGAGACTGTGACTTGCAAGAACCTGAAGATCCAGGTGTGGGATCTTGTTGGACAGACAAGTTTCAGGTAATTATATGAATACCACGACAAGCCTTTCATGTATATGCATAAACACATAGACATTGTTGAATGTAAAAGTAAGACCGAAGCTTCCTCAAGGCATCACAACATGCCATACATTATTTTGCCACGTCTCTTTGTATAAATGGTTTGGCTTACTTGCCTCTGCTCGCCAGTCTTTCCCCTAACCCTTCTTTCTCTTTCCCCTATCCCCATTTTTGTACCCCAACCCTGAGCTACTGAGCTAATTGATCAATTCAGTTATTGACTTAATTCAACACACCTGGTCTTCCAAGGTCATTTAAATCAAAAACATAACATTTACATTTACATTTACGTCATTTAGCAGACGCTCTTATCCAGAGCGACTTACAAATTGGTGCATTCACCTTAAGATATCCAGTGGAACAACCACTTTACAATAGTACATCTATATCTTTATTTTTTTGGGGGGGGGGGGTTAGAAGGATTACTATATCCTATCCCAGGTATTCCTTAAAGAGGTGGGGTTTCAGGTGTCTACGGAAGGTGGTGATTGACTCCGCTGTCCTGGCGTCGTGAGGGAGCTTGTTCCACCATTGGGGTGCCAGAGCAGCAGTTTTGACTGGGCTGAGTGGGAACTGTGCTTTAGCAGAGGTAGGGGGGCCAGCAGGCCAGAGGTGGATGAACGCAGTGCCCTTGTTTGGGTGTAGGGCCTGATCAGCGCCTGAAGGTACGGAGGTGCCGTTCCCCTCACAGCTCCGTAGGCAAGCACCATGGTCTTGTAGCAGATGCAAGCTTCAACTGGAGTGTGCGGTGGAGCGGGGTGACGTGAGAGAACTTCGAAAGGTTGAACACCAGACGGGCTGCGGCGTTCTAGATGAGTTGTAGGGGTTTAATGGCACAGGCAGGGAGCCCCGCCAACAGGGAGTTGCAGTAATCCAGACGGGAGATGACAAGTGCCTGGATTAGGACCTGCACCGCTTCCTGTGTAAGGCAGGGTCGTACTCTGCGAATGTTGTATAGCATGAACCTACAGGATCGGGTCACCGCCTTGATGTTAGCGGAGAACGACAGGGTGTTGTCCAGGGTCACGCCGAGGCTCTTAGCACTCTGGGAGGAGGACACAATGGAGTTGTCCACCGTGATGGCGAGATCATGGAAAGGGCAGTCCTTCCCAGGGAGGAAGAGCAGCTCCGTCTTGCCGAGGTTCAGCTTGAGGTGGTGATCCGTCATCCACACTGATATGTCTGCCAGACATGCAGAGATGCGATTCGCCACCTGGTTATCAGAAGGGGGAAAGGAGAAGATTAATTATGTGTCGTCTGCGTAGCAATGATAGGAGAGACCATGTGAGGATATGACAGAGCCAAGTGACTTGGTGTATAGCGAGAATAGGAGAGGGCCTAGAACTGAGCCCTGGGGGACACCAGTGGTGAGAGCACGTGGTGCGGAGACGGATTCTCGCCACGCCACCTGGTAGGAGCGACCTATCAGGTAGGACGCAATCCAAGAGTGAGCCGCGCCGGAGATACCCAACTCGGAGAGGGTGGAGAGGAGGATCTGATGGTTCACAGTATCAAAGGCAGCAGATAGGTCTAGAAGGATGAGAGCAGAGGAGAGAGAGTTAGCTTTAGCAGTGCGGAGAGCCTCCGTGACACAGAGAAGAGCAGTCTCAGTTGAATGACCAGCCTTGAAACCTGACTGATTTGGATCGAGAAGGTCATTCTGAGAGAGATAGCAGGAGAGCTGGCCAAGGACGGCACGTTCAAGAGTTTTGGAGAGAAAAGAAAGAAGGGATACTGGTCTGTAGTTGTTGACATCGGAGGGATCGAGTGTAGGTTTTTTGAGAAGGGGTGCAACTCTTGCTCTCTTGAAGACGGAAGGGACGTAGCCAGCGGTCAAGGATGAGTTGATGAGCGGGGTGAGGTAAGGGAGAAGGTCTCCGGAAATGGTCTGGAGAAGAGAGGAGGGGATAGGGTCAAGCGGACAGGTTGTTGGGCGGCCGGCCGTCACAAGACGCAAGATTTCATCTGGAGAGAGAGGGGAGAAAGAGGTCAAAGCATAGGGTAGGGCAGTGTGAGCAGGACCAGCGGTGTCGTTTGACTTAACAAACGAGGATCGGATGTCGTCGACCTTATTTTCAAAATGGTTGACGAAGTCATCCGCAGAGAGGGAGGAGGGGGGGGAGGGGAGGAGGATTCAGGAGGGAGGAGAAGGTGGCAAAGAGCTTCTTAGGGTTAGAGGCAGATGCTTGGAAGTTAGAGTGGTAGAAAGTGGCTTTAGCAGCAGAAACAGAGGAGGAAAATGTAGAGAGGAGGGAGTGAAAAGATGCCAGGTCCGCAGGGAGGCTAGTTTTCCTCCATTTCCGCTCGGCTGCCCGGAGCCCTGTTCTGTGAGCTCGCAATGAGTCGTCAAGCCACGGAGCAGGAGGGGAGGACCGAGCCGGTCGGGAGGATAGGGGACATAGAGAGTCAAAGGATGCAGAAAGGGAGGAGAGGAGGGTTGAGGAGGCAGAATCAGGAGATTGGTTGGAGAAGGATTGAGCAGAGGGAAGAGATGATAGAATGGAAGAGGAGAGAGTAGCAGGAGAGAGAGAGCGAAGGTTGCGACGGCGCAATACCATCTGAGTAGGGGCAGAGTGAGTAGTGTTGGAGGAGAGCGAGAGGGAAAAGGATACAAGGTAGTGAGGTGCCTGCAGTACTCCAGGACCAGGATGGCCAACCTCTGACATACTGTATCGGAGGGAACACACACTGCTTTCATTGTGAGATTTCTGCAATACAACCCACCAAAAGTGGCCACGCTGTTGATCCCTCACTTAAACCACACAAGCATGCAAACATTTCATTGAAGATTACATTTCATGCCAGTACTTTATTTGAAATCATAAATTACATTACATTTATGATTAAAACATTTCAAAGGTCTTGGACAAAAATCACTTTTCTCTACACAGCTAGGCTGCCCATAACAGCTAAAACAGAGCAGTAGTTGCTTTGCTCTACTCTTAGACAGGCCTTCTATCTGAAGGACACATACCGTAAGCCTATGTACGTGGCCAAGACGGTTTCCACTTGCACTTATATCCAAGGCAGTCCAAGCATGATACAAGATTATCTTATTTCAGATGTTTGTCAGCACAGGCCTGATCCATTTAACAGTGAAATTATTCTAAACTTTCCTGCGTTTTCTGTGTTGCTTTTTTCACATGGAAATGCACGAATAGTCACCATGCAGTATGTCCTGACCTGGGGTTTGTCTGAAGTTGGGAAGCAGCCTCAACTGGGAAACACAAATGGGCTGTTCACACAAGTCAACACTTTTAGAGTGAAACTGTGGTATCCAGTCACGACCATATTCTGTATCAGATTCAGCAATAGTCTGTCATTATGAATTTTCCTTACCTTATCCTAACACTTTTTGGAACCTTTAGATAGAAATGTATTGTGTGGAACAAACAAGCCTCACTGACTGTAGAATAACAAATCATGTCAGCTCTATTTATAACATTTCTATTGGCAATATTTGCCTACTGAAAGTGCCCCCAGGAAATAGATGGGTACAATCAGAGGTGTATTCATTACACAAATTCTATTGCAATACGTTTTGTGACAGACAAAACGTTTCGTAACAGAAACAGTTTACTGCCTATGCTGTTCAGTTCCATTTTGTTCTTTACTCCCTTTCCTCTACTACTACTTTTCCTAGCTTCCTTTCCTCATTTCCTTTCCTATTGTTTCTGTGTTTCCTTTTTCTCCTTTCTCGGTTCCCTTTCATCATTTATTTCCCTCATATCCTAGCTCCCTTTCTTTCTTTTCTTTGCCATCTCCCTTTCCTTTCCTCCTTTTCTATTCTAGCTCCTCTACCTTTCCTAGATCCCTTTGCTTAGCCATTAGTGTTTTTGTTATTAATATCTACTGTATTGATATGTTCAACATTATTTGGATTGGGATATTATAAATTGCTATTACTTTTTTTTTACATTTGTGAATGACGTATGCAAGGTGGCTGACTGTATATAAAAAAGCAATTTTATGTCAGTTCTAAATTTAAATTACACTTCAATTGTTGTGGCAATGAGGGCTTCACATAGTGATCAAATCAAATAAAAGTGTATTGGTCGCGTACACGGTTTTGTACGTCAAAGAGCATTTGGAATTTTACACCAGTGACAAAGTGTACACACTACTATTTTCCCCAATGTAGGGATTTTTTTTATAAACTCAGCAAAAAAAGAAACGTCCTCTCACTGTAAACTGCGTTTATTTTCAGCAAACTTAACATGTATAAATATTTGTATGAGCATAACAAGGTTTAACAAGTGAAACATAAACTGAACAAGTTTCACAGACATGTGACTAACAGAAATAGAATAATGTGTCCCTGAACAAAGGGGGGGTCAAAATCAAAAGTAACAGTCAGTATCTGGTGTGGCCACCAGCTGCATTAAGTACTGCAGTGCATCTCCTCATGGACTGCACCAGATTTGCCAGTTCTTGCTGTGAGATGTTACCCCACTCTTCCACCAAGACACCTGCAAGTTCCTGGACATTTCTGGTTGGGAATGGCCCTAGCCCTCACCCTCCGATCCAACAGGTCCCAGATGTGCTCAATGGGATTGATATCCGGGCTCTTCGTTGGCCATGGCAGAACACTGACATTCCTGCCTTGCAGGAAATCATGCAGAGAATGAGCAGTATGGCCGGTGGCATTGTCATGCTGGAGGGTCATGTCAGGATGAGCCTGCAGGAAGGGTACCACATGAGGGAGGAGGATGTCTTCCCTGTAACGCACAGCATTGAGATTGCCTGCAATGACAACAAGCTCAGTCCAATGATGCTGTGACACACCGCTCCAGACCATGACAGACCCTCCAACTCCAAATCGATCCCATTCCAGAGTACAGGCCTCGGTGTAATGCTCATGCCTTCGACAATAAACGCAAATCCGACAATCACCCCTGGTGAGACAAAACTGTGACTCGTCAGTGAAGAGCACTTTTTGCCAGTCCTGTCTGGTCCAGCAACGGTGGGTTTTGCCCATAGGCGACGTTGTTGCAAGTGATGTCTGGTGAGGACCTGCCTTACAACAGGCCTACAAGCCCTCAGACCAGCCTCTCTCAGCCTATTGCAGACAGTCTGAGCACTGATGGAGGAATTGTGCATTCCTGGTGTAACTCTGGCAGTTGTTGTTGCCATCCTGTACCTGTCCCGCAGGTGTGATGTTCGGATGTACCGATCCTGTGCAGATGTTGTTACACGTGGTCTGCCACTGCGAGGACGAACAGCTGCTGCCACTGCGAGGACGAACAGCTGTTGCCGCTGCGAGGACGAACAGCTGCTGCCACTGCGAGGACGAACAGCTGCCCGTCCTGTCTCCCTGTAGAGCTGTCTTAGGCTTCTCACAGTACGGACATTGCAATTTATTGCCCTGGCCACATCTGCAGTCCTCATGTCTCCTTGCAGCGTGCCTAAGGCACGTTCACGCAGATGAGCAGCGACCCTGGGCATCTATCTTTTGGTGTTTTTCAGAATCAGTAGAAAGGCCTCTTTAGTGTCTTACGTTTTCATAACTGTGACATTAATTGCCTACCGTCTGTAAGCTGTTAGTGTCTTAACGACAGTTCCACAGGTGCATGTTCATGAATTGTTTATGGTTCACTGAGCAAGCATGGGAAACAATGTTTAAGCCCTTTACAATGAAGATCTGTGAAGTTATTTGGATTTTTATGAATTATCTTTGAATGACAGGGTCCTGAAAAAGGGACGTTTCTTTTATTTATACATTTTCAATATTTTATACCATATATAATGGCCTAGCTTACTGCTTGGGCTTATTAGTCACCCATGATTAATAAAAAAAATGCCTAAATGCCACTGGACAGTTGTTAGGAACACGTGTAAAAATTACATTTGACACTTGAATAAAGTACGTGAATATGATCATTACGAGTGTTCAAATCACCTGTAACTGCACACTGAACAAGTGAAAAAAAAACACATGTTAAGAAAATCTACATTTGACACTTGAAAAAAGCGAGTGAAACATGATAATGACAAGTGTTGACATGTTCCGGGTAAAACGATTTGAACCTTTTGGCTTTCCATAGGGGAGATCGAGATTGCAAGCGGATCAGAGGGGGGTTCGTCGCTCAGGCAGGACCGAGGAGGAATCACAGCAGCCCCGGCTGGGACTGCCATACCCGACCCGCTGGATCCCTGGAGGAACAGAGAGAACACGTCGCCCAAGGGAGAGGAGCTCTGTTCAGGTAACAGTAAAACAACACCGCCTCATTTGCATTAGGGACCTCGCTGCAGATGGCGCTTTTGGAATCCGTGCAATACGAGTGACTGTGGTTGAGGTGATGGGAGGCGGGAACCGTAGTTGGAAGGAAAATACAGTAGGCTAGCCATGCGAGCTGCTGCCGCGGCTTGTGTTGTGCTCAAAGCAGGGTGCATATACGAGACATGATCCATTACCAACGGAGTTAGCCTATGCCTCGCCGTCCGTTGGGAGCATTGTTTGACCCGTCGCATGCACTGCTGTGGGATACCACGCGCGAAGGAAGTCTTTCAAGATGTGGTTATTAGCTAGGATCTGCTCTTTCCACAATTGGCAACAGAATAACAAATTATCCCACCAAACAATAGACTACCACTGCAACCTTGATTTCTAGCTACAATTTGCCACTACTGCTATAACCCAATTTTGTTATTTATGCCTTCCAGAAGGGCTTGCAGTAGAGTGGTGCTTATTTGATCATTTTGATATTTCAGGAGAATGCATTGCTAACTTGCTCCTTCTGATATGCGAGGACCAAGTTGAGAATTGTCTGGTTTTAAGACCAACACCCACACGGATACTGTCCTGTCCTTGCCTGACGACCCTGCATTTAATTCCGTTGCTCTATCGACTGCTAGTTGGCCGGAGCGATGTGGATGGATAGGTAGCTAGACAAGTTATCTCCCATAGCTACCAGACGCAGCTGTGTCCAAATGATAGGATCTTATTATTACCATTACGACCGTCTAAACCTTCAATCTTTCACCTAAACAGTTACACAGACTTGAGTAAATAGCCTACTGTTATAGGCAGACAAATGGTCAGATAGATATAGGGCAGAACACTAACAGTCCATTGTAAAATAAGAAATGTCTACTATAGGCCTGACTGCCTTAAATTATGTCATATGCAAGCCATTTGTAAAACTATATGTAATCTGACCGATGTTGAATAACAACAAACTCCCTTGCTGATTCTTAAATGTAGGTCCACGTGACACAACTAATATAGCCTACTGGATGCTAATGCTCTCTCTCTCTCTCCTGTAAGAAGCCTTGCCTATCTGTCCCCCAATGCAGTTCCCCAACTCCAGTCATCGAGTACACCCAACCGTAGGCTACATAGTTTTGTTGTGGCCCTGGACAAGCATACCTTGACAAGTTGAATCAGGTGTTTTTGTCTGGGGTTACAATTGTTCTCTTGGGGGTAGTCAGGCACAGAGGTTGGGAAACACTGCCATAATGCACTCTTCTTTTGTTATGACTAATGCATCTGGCCTATAAAGGCCAGCCTATTAGTTATAGCCAATTATGATGCATGTAGGCTGATGGGTTAGGAGAGTGACGGAGGATGACGAAACGGAACGTTCATATGGAAATTAATTGCGTAGAGCGCAAATGATTGTCTGTCAGATAGGAATCGTGTCATCTCTATTCATTCTATTTCTATATGTAACATTCAGGGCCCGGTTTCCCAAAAGCATCTTAAGGTCATGACTAGACGGATCCAGCTTTTGCCAATTGTACATCATAATTATATATTATTTTGCTAACCGTATCCCTTTTCTAACTTTAACTTAATTCTCCTAACCTGCTATGTTATTATCCTGCTGCGTAAGATATCCTACCTGACTTTAATTTGACAAAAGCTGGATCCCTCCTAGCTTTAAGGCTAAGTTAATCGTTAGAACCTTCATAGGAGCATCGCTAAATCTGAGCTCTTTCCCAAAATCATCCTTACTAAAGTTGCACATGAAAACACTTGTTATTTACCGACTTCCTCAGACCACTCGTAGAACAGCTAAGTTTGTCGTTAGATTCGTTTTTTTCCCTACTGCTTCACTTTATGTGCATTACCGCTAAACATAGAATCAATATGTTTATCTGTCTCTCTGTGAGCGCCCGATAACTTCACAACGAAGTTGACTACAAATACAAAGTTGCCAATGTCTTTGCAATTGTTACAAACACGCAAAGGACAAAAATATGCTCCAAATAAAAACCGAGATGACTGCATTAAAAGATAAATAGCTTAACTACAGTATAGGCTTCATATTAATATTAAAATCAATTTCATGTTCATTCAATTTATTTTAATTTTTCTAGTTTTTCTATTTTCTATTTTTTCCCAAAAAAAATCTTTCTATTTTTCTAAAAGTCTAACTTTTGTGTAGACTGACAGGTGCGCAATGATGTGCCAGATATTAATTTTATGCATTATTATAGGGTCTCAATATTTGCAGCCATAGGTGATAATATCTCTGTAGGAGCTGATCCGTTGTCATTATTGTGGAATAGTTCTGTTAAGGTAAGATTTGAATGGAGAAAGGCAGCGCTGCAATCAGCTTTCTTTCGATCCTATCAGTATCGATCTAATCAGTATCGATGTATTCCTCAACACACACACTTAGCAAATGTTCTCTCTGTGTGGTGGATGTATCGTTAAAACACTCGTAAGCCTAAGTTCCTTCGCTATCGGGAAACCGGGGCCTGAACGTTTCATGTTCCTGAATACACCACTGATGTCAGATGCATGGATCGGCCAGCTTCTAGCTTGCTAGAGGAGACTGCAGAGAGGAAGAAAGTAATGCTGCTGGCTGGGATAGCCCTCCTCATAACACATTCAGGAGGGGGTGAGGGAGAGGGGGAAGGCCCTGCCTGCCTGTGGTGCAACCCTCCACCAGCCAACCAGTGCAGGTATCCCCTCTTTCAGTTTTTTTCTCTGCGCTACCACACAGGGAGATGGAGAGAGGCGTAACTCTCTCTTTTGCACTTTCTTTCTCTGCACTACCACACCAACAAAGAAAAAGAGTATATCTTTCTTTCATGCTCTCTTCTTTGTCTTTCTCTGCACTACCACACCACCAAAGAGAAAGAGGGAAATGTCTCTGTCTCTGTGTGTGTGTGTACACAGTACTGTTCCTCCAGATCCATGGGTGTAATCAGGATGTTGGCAGAGCAGACTTAATCAGTCCTCATCCTAGAGACAATCACTTTGTCTGTGTCCTATCAGAAGACCAGACATATGTCCCAAATGGCTCCCTATATACTGTACTACTTTTACGGGCCCATAAGGGCCCTGGTCAAAATGTCTGAATTGCATTATTATATTATTTGATACTTTAGTAGTCTCATTAAATGAACCCTTGCAATGACGAACCCTATACTGACTATGTACATTTTTTATTTTCAGATGATTACTGATTTCCAAACTGACATGGAAATGTATTGTACGTGTTGTCTGTAGTGTAATATCAAAATTCTGGATGATTCATATTGACTATAGAACTAGAAATGTCATACACTACATGACCAAAAGTATGTGGACACCTGCTCGTCAAGCATATCATTCCAAAATTATGGCCATTAATATGGAGTTGGTCCGCCCTTTGCTGCAATAACAGCCTCCACTCTTCTGGGAAGGCTTTCCACTAGACGTTGGAACATTGCTGTGGGGACTTGCTTCCAGTCAGCAACAAGAGCATTAGTGAGGTCAGGCACTGATGTTTGGCCATTAGGCCTGGCTCGCAGTCTGCGTTCCAATTCATCCCAAAGTTGTTCGATGGGGTTGAGGTCAGGGCTCTGCAGTCAAGTTCTTCCACACCGATCTCGACAAACCATTTCTGTATGGACCTCGCTTTGTGCACAGAGGCATTGTCATGCTGAAACAGGAAAGGGCCTTCCCCAAACTGTTGGCAAGAAGTTGTAAGCACAGAATTGTAAAGTATGTATGTTAGAGGTCGACCGATTATGCTTTTTCAACGCCGGTACCGATTATTGGATGACCAAAAAAGCCGATACCGATTAATCGGCCGTTTAAAAAAAAAAAAAATTACAATTTTTTAATTATTATTAATTATTTTTTTTACATTTGTTTTTTATTTGTAATAATGACAATTACAACAATACTGAATGAACACTTATTTTAACTTAATATAATACATCAATAAAATCAATTTAGTCTCAAATAAATAATGAAACATGTTCAATTTGGTTTAAATAATGCAAAAACAAAGTGTTGGAGAAGAAAGTAAAAGTGCAATATGTGCCATGTAAGAAAGCTAACGTTTAAGTTCCTTGCTCAGAACATGAGAACATATGAAAGCTGGTGGTTCCTTTTAACATGAGTCTTCAATATTCCCAGGTAAGAAGTTTTAGGTTGTAGTTATTATAGGACTATTTCTCTCTATACAATTTGTATTTCATATACCTTTGACTATTGGATGTTCTTATAGGCACTTTAGTATTGCCAGTGTAACAGTATAGCTTCCGTCCCTCTCCTCGCTCCTACCTGGGCTCAAACCAGGAACACATCGACAACAGCCACCCTCGAAGCAGCGTTACCCATGCAGAGCAAGGGGAACAACTACTCCAAGTCTCAGAGCGAGTGACGTTTGAAACGCTATTAGCACGCACCCCGCTAACTAGCTAGCCATTTCACATCGGTTACACCAGCCTATTCTCGGGAGTTGATAGGCTTGAAGTCATAAACAGCGCAATGCTTGAAGCATTGCGAAGAGCTGCTGGCAAAACGCACAAAAGTGCTGTTTGAATGAATGCTTACGAGCCTGCTGGTGCCTACCATCGCTCAGTCAGACTGCTCTATCAAATCATAGACTTAATTATAACATAATAACACACAGAAATACGAGCCTCAGGTCATTAATATGGTCAAATCCGGAAACTATCACATTTATTCTTTCAGTGAAATACGGAACCGTTCTGTATTTTATCTTAACGAGTGGCATCCATAAATTGAAATATTCCTGTTACATTGCACAACCTTCAATGTCATAATTACGTAAAATTCTGGCAAATTAGTTCGCAACAAGCCAGGCGGCCCAAACTGTTGCATATACCCTGACTCTGCGTGCAATGAACGCAAGAGAAGTGACACAATTTCACCTGGTTAATATTGCCTGCTAACCTGGATTTCTTTTAGCTAAATATGCAGGTTTAAAAATATATACTTCTGTGTATTGATTTTAAGAAAGGCATTGATGTTTATGGTTAGGTACATTCGTGCAACGATTGTGCTTTTTTCGCAAATGCGCTTTTGTTAAATCATCCCCCGTTTGGCGAAGTCGGCTGTCTTTGTTAGGAAGAAATAGTCTTCACACAGTTCGCAACGAGCCAGGCGGCCCAAACTGCTGCATATACCCTGACTCTGTTGCAAGAGAAGTGACACATTTTCCCTAGTTAAAATAAATTCATGTTAGCAGGCAGTATTAACTAAATATGCAGGTTTAAAAATATATACTTGTGTATTGATTTTAAGAAAGGCATTAATGTTTATGGTTAGGTACACGTTGGAGCAACGTATACCTAAGCGATTATATGCCATGCAGGATAGGCTAGATAAACTAGTAATATCATCAACCATGTGTAGGTAACTAGTGATTATGATTGATTGATTGTTTTTTGTAAGATAAGTTTAATGCTAGCTAGCAACTTACCTTGGCTTCTTACTGCATTCGCGTAACAGGCAGGCTCCTCGTGGAGTGCAATGTAAAGCAGGTGGTTAGAGCGTTGGTCTAGTTAACCGTAAGGTTGCAAGATTGAATCCCCGAGCTGACAAGGTAAAAATCTGTCGTTCTGCCCCTGAACAAGGCAGTTAACCCACCGTTCCTAGGCCGTCATTGAAAATAAGAATGTGTTCTTAACTGACTTGCCTAGTTAAATAAAGGTGTAAAAACAATCTGTGTCCAAAAATACCGATTTCGGATTGTTATGAAAACTTGAAATCGGCCCTAATTAATCGGCCATTCCGATTAATCGGTCGACCTCTAATGTATGTATGAATGTATACTGTAGCATTAAGATTTCCCTTCACTGGAACTAAGGGGCCTAGCCCGAACCATGAAAAACAGCCCAAGACCATTATTACTCCTCCACCAAACTTTACAGTTGGTACTATGCAATGGGGCAGGTAGCGTTCTCCTGGCATCCGCCAAGCCCAGATTTGTCTGTCGGACTACAAGATGGTGAAGCGTGATTCATCACTCCAGACAACGCGTTTCCACTGCTTCAGAGTCCAATGGTGGTGAGCTCTAAACCACTCCAGCTGACACTTGGCATTGCACATGGTGATCTTAGGCTTGTGTGCAGCTGCTTGGCTATGGAAGCCCATTTCATGAAGCTACCGACGAACAGTTCTTGTGCTGACGTTGCTTCCAGAGGCACGTTTGGATCTTGGAAGTGAGTGTTGCAGATTATTTTTATGTGCTACGCGCTTCAGCACTCGGTGGTCCCGTTCTGTGAGCTTGTGTGTCGTACCACTTTGCGGCTGAGCCGATGTTGCTCCTAGACGTTTCCACTTCACAATAACAGCACTTACTGTTGCAATTCTAGCAGGGCAGAAATTTGACGAACTGACTTGTTTGAAGGGTGGCATCCTATGACGGTGCCACGTTGAAAGTCACTGAGCTCTTCAGTATGGGCCATTCTACTGCCAATGTTTGTCTATGGAGATTGCATGGCTGTGTGCTCCATTTTATACAGCTGTCAGCAACGTGTGTGGCTGAAATAGCAGAATCCACTAATTTGAAGGAATATACCGTACACACACTATACTGTATATAAAAAAGTATATCACCAACATTTCCAAAACTGAGACAGGCCTACAGTAAATGGTTCTCTGTTGCAAGGCTTAGATGGTACTTTGAAAAGCAATGTTTTTCTTTATGAAGAGTATTAGTATTAGCTAATTAGCCTTTTGGAGGCCCTGAGTGAGATTTTGCCATTGGGTGTAGAGAAAATGTTGCAGTTTTGAAGCATTTTATAATAATTTTTTGCCCCTTTTCTCCAATTTCGTGATATCCAATTGGTAGTTACAATCTTGTCTCATTGCTGCAACTCCCCAACGGGCTCGAGAGAGAGGCGAAGGTTGAGTCATGCGTCCTCCGAAACATGACCCGCCAAGCTGCACTGCTTCTTGACACAATGCTTGCTAAACCCGGAAGCCAGAAGCGTGTCGGAGGAAACACCGTTCAACTCACGACTGAGGTCAGCTTGCAGGTGCCCGGCCCACCACAAGGAGTCGCTAGAGCACAATGAGCCTAAGAAATCCCCCAAATACAAATATTTATTGGTCTGATGTGATTAATAAGGAGCATCCAGACGATGCACTTGATGAATTTATGAAATTGCTTCTACCAATTATTGATAAACATGCACCTGTTAAGAAACTGACTGTTTGAACTTTAAAGGCTCCATGGATTGATGAGGAATTGAAAAACTGTATGGTTGAAAGAGATGGGGCAAAATGAGTGGCTAATAAATCTGGCTGCACATTATGACTGGTTGACTTACTGCAAATTGAGAAATTATGTGACTAAACTCAAAAAAAGGAGAAGAAACTGTGTTATGAAGCCAAGATCAATGGTATAAAGAATGATGGAAAAAACCTTGGAGTGCTTTAAATGAAATTATGGGCAGAAAGACATTTAACTCCATCTTTCATCGAATCAAATGGCTTATTCATCACAAAACTATTTGATGTTGCCAATTATTTTATTGATCACTTCATTGGCAAAGTGGGCAAACAGTGAACACTGAGCCATCGTATTCATGCATAAAAAACAAATGAAAGAAAAGCATTGCAAGTTTTCATTTTGTACTGTTAGTGTGGGAGAACAGCACTTTGAGATATCAGCACTTTGAGATATCAGCTGATCTAAGAAGGGCTATATAAATAAATTTGATTTGATTTGAGAAGGTGGAAAAATTGTAATCGATCAATAAGGACAAACCTGGCATTGACAACTTCGATGGAAAGCCACTGAGCATGGTAGCTGACTATAGCCACTCCTATCTGTCATATTGTTAATCTGAGCCTAGAGGAAAGTCTTTGTCCTCAGGCCTGGAGGGAAGCCAAAGTAATTCCGCTACCCAAGAGAGGTAAAGCGGCCTTTACTGTTACTAACAGCAGACCTATCAGCTTGCTGCCAGCTCTTAGCAAACTGTTGGAAAAAATGGTGTTTGAGCAAATACAATGCTATTTCTCTGTAAACAAATTAACAACAGACTTTCAGCATGCTTATAGAGAAGGGCACTCAACATGTACTGCACTGACACAAACGACTGATGATTGGTTGTGATGGGTTCGGATTTCTAAACTTATATTATTAATCATTAGTTATACTAGAGACATGAGGAGTGCCATAGTCTGGTTTATACACCAGAAGTTGATGGGTATCTGTAGGAGGAATGTATATGGTAGAGGCAATAAGGCTTGGAATGTACTGAGTGAAGGAAAGACGATCACATCTTGGCAGGCACATATAAGGGTGGAGAGATGTGGTTTAGTGAGGAAGGGGGCCCAGGTCAGGTCACGTTAAGGGAGAAGGAACAGTTTATTGCCCGCGTCACTTAATTTCCTGCCTAGCAACAAAAATGTAATGTTTAGAGAGGAGGAGATTCCAACCCAAATTGTGGTGTATATGTACTACCACTGGTGGAACCGTGTCTTTGTCTTATGCAGCTTTGATATTATTGACCATAACCTATTGTTGAAAAAACGTATGTGTTATGGCTTTTCAACCTCGTGGATTCAGAGCTATTTATCTAATAGAACTCAAAGGGTTTTCTTTAATGGAAGCTTCTCTCAAACATATAAAATGTGGTGTACCGCAGGCCAGCTCTCTAGGCCCTCTACGCTTTTCTATTTTTACCAATGACCTGCCACTGGCATTAAACAAAGCCTTTGTGTCCATGTATGTTGATGATTCAACCATATATGCATCAGCAACCACAACTAATGAAGTCACTGAAACCCTTAAAAAAGAGTTGCAGTCTTTTGGAATAGGTGGCCAGTAATAAACTGGTCCTGAACACCTCGAAAACAAAGGGCATTGTATTTGGTACAAATCATTCCCTAAATTCTAGATCTCAGCTGAATCTGGTAATGAATGGAGTGGCTGTTGAACAAGTTCAAGAGACTAAACTACTTGGTGCTACCTTAGATTGTAAAAGGTCATGGTCAAAACATATAGATTCAATGGTTGTAAAGATGGGGAGAGGTCTGTCCGTAATAAAGAGATTCTCTGCTTTTTTGACACCGCACTCCAAAAAGCTAGTTTTGTCTTATCTTGAGGTCAAGTGCTGCAAGGAAAGACCTAGTTAAGCTGCAGCTGGCCCAGAACAGAGTGCCATGTCATGCTCTTTATTGTAATCAGAGGGCTGATATAAATACTATGCATGCCAGTCTCTCTTGGCTGAGAGTTGAGGAGAGAATTTGTTTATTTTATCTTTATTTAATTAGGCAAGTCAGTTAAGAACAAATTATTATTTTCAATGGGTTAGCTGCCTTGTTCAGGGGCAGAACAACAGATTTGTACCTTGTCAGCTTGGGGATTTGAACTTGCAACCTTTCAGTTACTAGTCCAATGCTTTAACCACTAGGCTACGCTGCCACCCCAAAGAAGACTGAATCACTTATTTTTATAAGAACCATTAACCTCACTAGGGGGTGTGCCACCTGGCCAACATCCAGTGAAATTGCAGAGCGCCAAATTCAAAAACAGAAATACTCATTATAAAAATTCATGAAACATACGGTGTCAGATTTCAAAAAGGCTTTACGGCGAAAGCATACTATGTAATTATCTGAGGACAGCGCCCAGCAAACAAATCATTACAAACAGTAACAAGCCAAGTAGAAGAGTTACACAACTCAGAAATAGTGATAAAATTAATCACTTACCTTTGATCTTCATATGTTTGCACTTACAAGACTCCCATTTACTCAATAAATGGTTGTTTTGTTCGATAATGTCCCTCTTTATGTCCAAAAACCTCCGTTTTGTTGGTGCGTTTTGTTCAGCAATCCATTGGAACAAAGCGCGGTCACAACAGACAGACAAAAAATCTAAAAAGTACAATAAAAGTTTGTAGAAACATGTCAAACGATGTTTAACATCAATCCTCACGTTGTTTTTGTCATAAATAATCAATAATATTTCAACCGGACAAAAGCTTTGTCAATAGAAAAGGAGAAACAAGAAAGGCGCACTCTCGATTGCGCACTGGACTCATGTCTGGAAATTTCCACTGTCCACTCATTGAAAGTGCTGTGTCTCCCTCACTTTTCAGAGTAAAAGCCTGAAACAATGCCTAAAGACTGGCCACATGTAGAAGAAGCCATAGAGATCGTGAACTGGGTCCTAAGTCTTTGTATGGTGGATAGGCTTTCAATGGAAAAACAGCCTTTCAAAATAATAGTGTTTCCTGGATGGATTTTCCTCAGGTTTTTGCCTGCCATATCAGTTTTGTTATACTCACAGACATTATTTTAACAGTTTTGGAAACTTTAGAGTATTTTTCTATCCAAATCCACCACTTATATGCACATCCTAGCTTCTGGGCCTGAGTAGCAGGCAGTTTACTATGGGCACGCTTTTCATCCAAAATTCCGAATGCTGCCCCCTACCCTAGTGAAGTTAATGAGTTGAAAATCCCAAATTGTTTGCATAGTAACTTACATCTCTGACACACACACCCCACCAGACATGCCACCAGGGGTCTTTTCACAATCCCCAAATCCAGAACAAATTCAAGAAAGAGTACAGTATTATATAGAGACATTATTACAAGAACAGCAAACCTGTTTAAAAAATTTGTCCTTAAGCTGTTTCTGTCTATTAATGGTCTGTATTATGTCATGTTTTGTGTGGACCCCGGGAAGAGTTGCAACAGCTAATGAGGATCCTAATAAAATACCCAAGACGCTGGGCCAATTGTGTGCTGCCCTATGGGGCTCCCGGTCACTGCCGGCTGTGACATAGAGGCTGTAGTGGCACCTCAGCTCTGTGATGCAGTGCCTTATACCTCTGCGCCACCTGGGATGCCCTTAAAGGATATTCTATGCGGTACTTTTCTGAATATGATTTTTTTTTTTTATACTCCAAACCCACCACTTTTGTGCGTGGTTTAAGAGATCTATTTTACTGTAATCTGACCATAGCTTACCTGGAGTTAGATAAACAGCATTGGCACTTGGAACCGATGCTGTGGTCAGATGATATGAAAATTAAGCTCTTTAGCCACACATGCCAGTGGTGGTTTGGCATTAAAAAAACAGAAGCATATACAAAGTATCTCATACCTATGGTAAAATATGGTGGTGGATCTTAGATGTTATTGAGTTATTTTGCTTCCACTGCTCCTGGGGCCCTTGTTAAGGTCAATGGCATCATGAACTTTATCAAGACCCTGGACATTTTGGCCAAAAACCTGGTTGCAAGTGGACCTTCCAGCAAGACAATAACCCCAAGCACTAATCAAAATAAATGGTTAATTGACCACAAAATCAACTTTTTACAATATCCATCTGTCTCCGGACTTTAACCCCATTGAAAACCAGTGGTTTGAATTGGGGAGGGCAGTCCATAAGAGCAGACAAAGGATATCAAGGATCTCGAAGGCTTCTGTATGGAGGAATGGTCTGAGCCCTCCCATCGTGTTTTCCAGTCTCATAAAACATGTTATAAAAAGGCTCAGTGTCGTAATCCTGTCAAGGGGAGGGTAATACAGTATTGAATACAGTGGT